>NC_143257.1:61955000-62580000 GCF_984573655.1 Nuphar pumila | reverse complement strand
AGTGATGCCTGGTTTTTCTGCAATAATTTCTGGACCGTATATCAGAATGTGGATTTCTTGGATTCTGTAGAAAGCTAACGAAATTGTCTACGAATCTTGTGTTTAAAACTCTTGCCGTAAATGCCTGTAAATGGTCGAAAATGGTCAGTCTTTTGACTGCAATATTAGAAAAATATATATATATACATAAGTATGTAGTTTTTTTGAGTTTTTGGTGATTTTTGTCCTTCGTTTGCATGTTGGGACAGTACTACCTGTCCGGTTTGTACCCGTATGGGACAGACCTCACTAGGTGCACATTGGTCCGAGCACGAGCTCGACCAAGTGCACCTAGCTGGTCCTTTTGGCGCAGCTTATGGCTGTCGGGCGCTAGGCGCCCTACTTCGCTTGGCGCATCCTTGGCAGGCAGTGGGCTGGACCTGGTCTGAGCCCTTTTTGGGTCAGACCACGGGTGCAGGCCCTCCGACAGGTCTCTCACCTGTGCTTGACCCAGTTGGGTCAGGACCCACTGGGTCAAGACTATTGTTCGGTGGGCGCCACCCAAATCTGGTGTGGGCGCCCCCTTTCTGTTGGGTGCACCTTTGGTGTGGGTGTGAGCTCAACCAACGCCCTGGTCCGAGCCCACCTTTGGGTCAGACCAGGGGCTTCCTTGTGACCCAGTTGGGTCTGGTCACGGTTGGACCAGACCCGCTGCGTGGTCTTGGCCGGCCCAATTGGGCCTAGCCTTGTCGAGCCACCGTGGGGCTCTCCTTTCGTTTAGCCGGGTGCAGATGCACCCGGGAGAGCATGGTGTTGGCCTTCAGGCCAGTGCTGCAGCCTGGCAGCACTTGGTCTGCACATGAGGTGCAGACCAAGGTCGATGTAGATCTGGCGGCCGTGTTGCAGCAGGCCCCACCCGAGCCTCGCTCATCTTTTCCCTGTTTGGCACCAAGTTGGTGCCAAGTGCTCAGGCACCCGGCAACTCCGTTGCCACTCGGGTAGCTCTGAGATGGACCCCGGCTCCTGGTTGGAGCTGCTTGCGGACTCGAAACGGGTCCCCATGTTACCCATGGAGTTCTCGCGGAAGTCCACCGGTGGCGACAATTGTCTCCCTCGTTGCCGCCGGCCTGCAAGCGGAGATTAGCTTGTTAAGTGAGAATGTTCGCTTCTAAGCAACGAAGCCGTTGCAGCCTCGGGCTTTTGTTGCTCATGATCCGCTGTCCCATCGTGGAAGCAAGATGGTTAAGCTCGCGACTGGCGTCGCGTCACACGCTTGCGTGTGTTTGTCCGTTTCGTCGGACCTTTCTGGAAGATAGCCTTGTCCGTGCCCCATCGTGTGGGCAGAGCGCGACCATGCCTTGAGGATTGATGATGTGTTTCCTATACGAACGAAATTAGGTTGAGTCTCACTTTCCACACTCGCAAGTATCAATTTGTGAGGGTCCTTTGCGGAAGGCTTCGCTACGCGAGCTTTGCTGCGATACGTCGGTTGGATTACGTGTATTTGGAAAAAAAAATATATGTAGTCCAGGCTCTGGACGCTCTTCGCATATACAATGGCTATCGTATAAGCATTTTGAACCTTGTACCGCTCAAAAATAGCGAGTTGTGTCATTTTAAGAATATATTTGTTTGTATCGTTGCCTCGGCTCGATACCTGTGCGATTGATTTTTGACTTTATGACCTTTCTTGTTTCGCACGTGCGCGTTGGCACATCTTGACCGTAGGTTACTGAATGCGGGTAGTCGAGTGTTACTTGTTGATTCATGTTCATATGTGATGATTGTTTTACGCACAAGAGGCGTGCTTCACACTCGACGTGTCATACACTTAGAAAATCGAACACCATCTGAGTATTAACACAGTTTGACCCGTTGAGTTTTGGGACTCGGTTGGAGTCTTTGGGTAGTGGCCCACGATCGTGAGAGAGCTCACATACTGTGATACTCTAGAATGGAAATGGTAGTGATGTGAGATTGCTTTCACCGGCAACGTTCTCTTCTTGGGTCGGGTGAAGCCGAGCACGTGGGTGACATGGCTAAGACCTCGCTTCGTACCCCACGGGGATAGCGAGGCATTTGGAAAGTTTAAATTCGTGCAAGAAGGCACAGGTTGGGTACGCTTGTATTGTTATAATTGTAAATATCGAAATACGATCACTTGTTACTGCTGGGTGGAATGCCACTTAGCCCTTGCATGTGTTCACACATGACTAGGAGTGAGATATGTAAATATTAACATTTACGGTTCATGGTTGGGCAATTATACCTTGCAGTTATCGACATGTATGTCATATGGATTGTATGCGACGTCAGTACGCGTACGTATGCGGTGATTCACCCTTGGCATTGAGCTAATGCTTGTCACATCTCTGAGTGTCATATATGGTTATCGCCTGCGTTGGCAAGGCCCTTTACTATGCTAGTAGTGCTGGAGCACGTAAATGTCTGAGTGTGATCTCGACATTTCTGCTCGTGTTGCCCTGTGGGAAACACCAGGCCAGATGGGCCTAAGTACCTCGGAAGGAGGAATTGTGACTGGATACGCATAATTATGCCTAATTGTAGTTTGGTGTACACGATAATTTTCATCATCGTAATGGCTCCTTTAATTATGTACTTTACTGCTTAAATGTCTGATTAGTTTTGTATGCATTTTCTTTGGGCACACGACTTACCTCATGATCCGTCCCGTAAGTACAAAAGGGACTTGTTACGTATTTTAGAAATATATGCTTGTTTTGAGACGGGTTTTTAGAGGTGATGAACTCCGTGGTAAGTTCTTGTGGGCGATAGACCCATCTTGTGAGTTGAGCTCACCTGTGCTAAGGATGTGTGGTTACACGTAGTTTTCCTTATAGTATATCCCGTGTGCCTTGGATATATAATTAATGAACATTCATTGTTGCCCTGGAATGCGAATGCTAATCGTTTGGTCATGATAGCGCTGCTCATTCTTGTTTCGTGATGCTAGAGTTGTAGCTTCTTTGCTTACTCGCTTAGATGGTTGCCGTCACTGTCTATGTTGTTCGTGTTCGACACTGTCACTTATCACTTAGCAGTATTCGCTACCTTGCTTACTTACTCAGATATTTGACGTTACTGTCTAGATGTTTTAAGGCTTGACTTTGTCGCTCATCACTTAGTATTATTTTTACTTCACTACTCATGTTAGTATCGTTCTTGCGCTTGTCTCGTGCTTGGTTCCTTAGTTGCTTGTTGTTCAGCAGTTGTTTGGCTCAGCTCTTTGTTTTGCTTAGTTCCCTCGTCTCATTGTTCAGTAGTTGCGTGTTTTGTTTTTCCTTGTTCAGTTCGTTGTAGTAGTTGTACTTGCTACTTTCACTGTTGCTTAGACTTGTAACACGTACACTTGCTTGACACATGCACTTGTACTTTGGTTTAAATGTCTCTAACTGTTCCATCATGTTAGCAGTAGCCTGTTACTTGTAGTTTTCAAGCATGACATATCTGTATCCTGTTTCATGCTTTATACCTTATGCGTTTCCTTAGAAATGATAAATGTATGGATGGTTTATCTCACCAGCTCGCAAGAGTACTGACCCCGTTTTATGGGGATACAGGTGTTTGGCTTCTAGTGGTGCGATGGAGCTCGATGTGCGACGGAGGACTGAACCCACACTCTAGAACTTGAAGATCCTGACAGTGGTCTTTGGAAAAAGGGAAATGATGTATATTGCTCACGTATCAATTTGTAATAAATAAAATGTTTCTTCTTGTTGTTTCTTCTTGTGACCCGCTCAGAATTTCCAACTATTTTCCCTTGCTAGTTTTCCTTTTTTGCGCAATGCTTTAAAAAAAAAAATTTACTCTGAAAATTTAAGGATTTTCCAAGTTGGGATTTTGGGGCGTCACACCAAGAATCCACCGCATGCGACTTGATTGACGGAGATGTATAATAAAAGAGGTTTTCCCAATTTTGGCGGCTTCAGGATGGTAGGATTGAGAAGATACTTCTTGATTCGATCGAACGATTGCTGACACTTTGGTCCCTATTCGAACTTTACTCCTTTTCTGAGCAAGTGATTGAAAGGTTCGCATCTTATCGCCAAGTTGGAAATAAATCGCCGGATTGATTGCATACGTCTTTGAAGGCTACACAATTCTTTGAGATTTTTTGGAGGTGGCATATCAATGATAGCCTTTGCTTTGGCTGGGTCAACTTCAATTCCCTTTTTGCTGACCAGAAAACCCAACAGTTTCCTGATTCGACTCCAAAAACACACTTTTGCGGGTTAAGCCTTAACTTATAAAGGATGAGTCGCTTAAAGACTTGATCAAGCGCTTCGAGGTGATCTTCTCCCTTTTTAGATTTCACGAGGATATCATCAACATACGCATCCATGATTTTGCGCATCTGATCGTGAAAGATAACGATCATTGCTCGTTGATACGTTGCTCCCGCATTCTTGAGCCCAAAAGGCATAACTGTATAGCAGAAAGTGCCCCAAGGCGTAGTGAAGGAAGTTTTTGATTGGTCGCGGGTGGCCAACGTAATTTGATTATAGCCGGAATATCCATCCATAAAAGAGAACATAGCATGTCCTGCCGTGCTGTCGACTAGAAGATCGATGCTTGGAAGTGGATAGTCATCCTTCGGAGTTGCCTTATTGAGGTCTCGGAAGTCTGTGCAGATCCTCACTTTACCACTTTTCTTTGGGACAACGACGATATTGGCTAACCAATTCGGGTAGTCAATAGTTCGAATGAATCCTGCTTTGAGCAGATCTTCGAGTTCTTTTTTGACTTGTTCTATTCTAGGATCCATTTTTCTCAGCTTCTGCTTGACTGGCTTAGCATCTGGCTTCAAGACGAGACGGTGTTCGACTAATTTTGGGTCTAAGCCCGGCATATCTTCATATGTCCATGCAAACACTTCTTCATGTTGCTTGAGAAAATTTGTAAGTCTTTCCTTCTCTTCTGGACTCAAACTGGTTCTGATCTGGAGAATTTTGGGATCTTCCTCTGAACCGATATTGACATCTTCAGTCGGATCTTGTACTAGAGGAGATGGTTCATCTTGTTTCTGAATTGCAGCGAACTCTGGTAACTCTTGAAGAGACTGATCATATTCTGCACAATCATCGGACTGCTTTGCACTCTTGCCATCTTCGGTGCTTGCTTTGACTCTGTGAATTGCTGCCGTCTTCTGAAAAGCCTTGGGATTGAGAACGAGCTTCTTAATTGTCCAAGAAGTCATTCTGAAATTTTGGATAAGAAATTTGGTTCAGATAAATTTGCCTATCGTAAGACAAGCAATCATTTGAAGAGAATCACGCATAAAATGGTATTTAAAGTTATAATAAAGAGATAGACAGAAAGGAGACATATGGCATCCGGATAGACAAAGAAACTTGGAATTTTATTGATTTTGAATTGATCAAAGACATTGATAAAATGAGATATTTATTTTGGAAAGAATAGAAAGAAAATAATAAATATTCTTCAATGTGCCCCTTTGACAAAAATAGTTTTCTTTGACGAGCTTTCACCGGAGAAATCTAGTCCTGCTCTGTGAGGACGATGCTTCTGGATCACTCGCTCGATGCGGCCATCTTCATTCTTGCCGAGTCCTTTGAAGGGTTGATAACCATGTTTCAGGAGCAAATCAAATCCCTTTCTTGCCTTCATGAATTGCGGAAACAACGGATGATCTTTAATACTGTAGTTGATCCGGCCTCCAACCTTGAAGAATTGAGGACCTCTCCATCGGGTCATAGCTACCGTGTGCAAAGATAGTTCTGATGATGCCTGAAGTATTTCTTGGTTTTTTTCGAGATTAACCTCTTCACTTTCCCTGATGCTGGGAATATCCGCAGTGAATGACGGTCGGGGAATCATGGGCTGCGGGAGCCTTTCTTCTGGGTCTTCTCCCAGTATTGTGGTAATCATTCCACCTTTTGACCATTTTACACATTGATGGAGGGTGGAAGGCACTGCATTTGCATTATGAATCCACGTCATTCCGAGCAGCAAGTTGTAGGTAGGTGGCACATTGACCACATGGAAAAGCATTGAATGCACTGAATAGTTGATGAACACCTCCAGAAATATCTTTTCCTTGGCCGTTTGACCATGGTTGTCAAATTCGTAGATTGTGATGGGATCTGGAATATATTCTTCATCCTTGATCCCTAATGCTTTTGCTGTTATCTCAGGACATATATTGAGGCTACTTCTTCCATCGACCAGCACATGGGGTACTGTCATTCCCCTGACTCGAACGACAATGTACAAGGCATTATTATGAAATGAATGAGGCTTTGGAAGGTCCTCATCCGAGAAGGTGATTGGCGCATTGGTCATGGCCAAATTCACTATTTGTGCCATGTCTTCAGGAGTGGTACTGGGCTTAACTTTGATTTTCCTGAGTAAATCATCTAGGACTCGTTGGTGCTTGCTAGAATTCTTGGCCAAGTCAAAAATGGAAACATTAGATAGAGCGGTCAGAGGCTTCTGAGTTGAAGTTTCCAGCCTAGATTTAATGATTTGCTTGAAGAGGTCAGGAGTTCCCTTTGACTTGGGGGCAGGCTTTACAGGTGCTTCAGAAACTTTCATCTTGCCGAATGCCGAGATTAGGTCCATCTTCTTAGAATCAGGAGTTGCTTGTCGTAGCACTGACACCTGATGCTGAACTTGTAGATCTTGTGCAGAACACGGCTTGATGTGTTCGTGCGGTAGAAATGGCTGTGCAGACACTACTGTCGTGGTGTGTGGAGGAAAGGGGTGATTGAGAATATCCATCTTCTCTTCTTCGTCTCCTTCCACTAGAAGATTTTTTTCAATAAGATCTTGCACGATGTTTTTGAGAACAAAGCAGTTCTCAGTGTTGTGCCCCACTGTCCTGTGGAATTTGCAAAATTGATCCTTCCACTTCCCCATAGGCACAGAGGGATCAACCAATCTGGGCAACTTGACCATCTCTTTTGACAACATGTACTCGAGCACATCCTCGAGTGATTGGTCTAGAGGAGTAAACTTTCTATCATAACTCCATCCTTCATGCTTAGTCTTCTCGCGCAGTTTCGGCCCTTGATCCTGCTGAAGAGGCTTGCTGTATTGAGAAGCAGGCTTCGCCTTCTGATCTCCTTTGTGGTTAAAACTTCCTGCACCGTAGCAGTAATCCCTCTTCTGCCCTTTGTATTGATTTCGGTCTGTGTTGTTGTTGTTGGCAGAATAGGTGAAGTGAGCTTTCTTCTTCTACTCACCTTGGGGGTTGTTTTTGGAAAAGGTGAAGCCTTTGTAGACTCCATTTTCCACACTCAGCTCGAGCCATTCGGCTCGTTCAATCAACTCAATGAAGGTCCTGGATGGTGCTGTGAAGATTAATCCTCTTAACGACTGCGAAAAGTTGTTGAGGATTAGGGACAGGGCGTGCCTTTCCGAGATAGGATCTCTCATTTTTTTGTAGGCGGACCTCCATCTGTGAATGAAGTCACGTGCTTTTTCATTTTCATTCTGCCTTAGATTGCAGAGATGGCTCAGTGTAGGCAGTGCTTCTGTGTTGAACAAGAAGCGTTCAATGAACATATTTACAACTTTGTCGAACTCCTTGAGCTCGATGGGGTTGATATGCTCAGCATACCACTTAGCTGCAACTCCTTCCAAGCTGCGGGGGAAGCATAGAAACAGTGCTCGGTTGTCCCTCTTAAACCTCGAGCATTCAGCAAAGAAAGTGGCGAGATGAGCTTTTGGGTCGCCAGAACCGTCGAACTTGATGAATTGACGGGGAAGATTCTCCAGATCATCATCCCCTTCTAGGCTGTCATAGAAGTCTTCACTGGTGAAGACTTTCTTGCCCTTGTCGCGGGCTTGCAGATCCTTGACAACTTGGGCCATTTCCCTGAACTGTGCTTGCAGGGGCTTTTCTGCATCCTGACTCTTTGATTTGCGGCCTTTTCTTTGTTCTTGGCCCCGCTTCTGAAATACTAGAGGCACTTCATATTCTTCATCTGTATCTTCAATTGAATCAGTTTCATCTGAGATCTCTTCTAGCTGAACTTGCTTTTTGGAAGCTTTCTTATCTTTGTGACCATGGAACTTCTCTCTGAAGGGATTCCTTTCTGAGCTGGTCCCGAGCTGCTCATTCATCATTTTATTCATCATTTTTTTGAACATGGCATACATTTGAGGGTCTATGCCATCGTCTTCTTGTTGCTGCTCTTGACTTCTCCCGGACCGGGGGGAACCCATCTCTTCTTCTGAGGCCGACGAGTACTGAGAGGCCGTTGTTCTTTTTCCTGATCTTGTTTGAAGCATTAAATGCTGCAGACGCTTTCTGCAGAGCAAAGACCTGATTAGATTCTGTAGGAATTGGTTTTTTTGGAAGAAATATTTGCTGAAAATATGGTAGACAAATTGAAAAAGATATCCCATTACTAGGAAGTGAGTCGTCGCGAGAATCACGACAATTGTGTTGTCATTCTTTTTGCAAGAGAACTAAACAACAAAAATATGCCTTGTTACCTAGGCGAGGTCGTCAAACCATAATAGAAAGAGAGAATTTTATTGAAATGAGAAAAATACGACTTTATTGATCATGACAGAAAGGTGAAGGACAAACAATTTGCCACAATTCACGATAGTCGGCAGACATTCTAGGACCAGGAAAGATTTTAAGAGAAACAAAAGAATCTCAGCTGTAGCGGGCAGAATGATATGCCCCGGACCATTGTGCAGAAGTGAGATCGAACTCTGCCATAGCTCTTGATAATAGTCGAGCTTCGATGCCATAGCTCCTGTAGCGGGCAGAATGAAAGGTCCCAACAACTTGAACCGCTTGCCATAAGCGTATGTATATCTGGGAGGGGATAATTGCCGATCAAAATAGTCCTAAACTACGTCATCTTCTTGAATGTTGTTGATCATGGATCGGTACTGCGCCACTGGAAGGAGTTCTTGACCATGGTATCTGAAAGAGCTTGCCCGGGCTGGAACATGCTGGAAGAACAAGGACTGAAGCGCGTAGATGCAACCTTCAACTAAAATGGATTCTCCAAGTGAGAATCGAGTCAGACCTCGATATAGGAAGGCGAGCGCTGCCATGGCTATGGAGAGGCGATTGGTCTGCCGACTTCTCCATCTTCTCATAAGCTAGATTATTCTAATGTCCATGTAGTTTTGTCCATCTGGAAAGAGGGATAATCCTATAGTGCACAGAACCATTGCATTATGAATCCTTTTTTTAGCTGTCCTGGATAGCGAACTGACTTCAATGAAGGTCCCGTACTGGCGGTACAACTCGAGCAGGTCAACATATTCATTTCCCTCCAACTGGATCAGGGGCCAAGATCGGCGGCCTGTCATAGGAGCTAATGCATCTCGGGGGTCCAAACCCTTGACAATGATAAGGAATTGATGTTCTAACGGATCGCCTGGTTGACCGGCTGGTTCTGGTAACCCCATGATTTCTGAAAATTCATCCATTAAAACGGTCATTTCTCCCCATGGGAACCAGAAGGTACACGTTCGTGGATTCCATCGCTCCGCTATTGCGTGAATCAGGTTGTCGTTGATGGTCTGCTATCCGACTGTTGGCGCCAGTTCTAATCCGCACTCGCTCAAATGGTTCGGGAACATTCGGGAAAAGCTTTTTAGCTAGGAATAGTACCACCGGGGAATGAAAGTTCCGGTGCTAAGGGCTCGATGTTCAGGATGACCTTGTCACACCTCATAGGAGATGTGACCTTAGGGAAAGATAGGATCGACTTGACTGGATGCCATCTAACTGAAAATAGAGAAAGACTCAGAATGAGACTTAGGAAAATATAAAAAAAGAGGAAATTTTGCTTTTCTTGGCAAGGAGCCTTAGTGGGGCGCCACCTACATGGGCCCACTAAATATTTTATTAAAATTGAGTTAAAACCAAGGTTTTGTAAATCGGTGCCACTTTCGAGTGGGCACTATCTTGGAAATAAGGGAAAATTTTGAAAATTTGAGTGTGACACCACCCCAAGGCGGGTCCCATGTCACTTATTTGAAATAAAAGCCAAATGAGATATATTTGGATTTTTCATAATAGTAGGCTAGTTTTGGAAAACACGAAGCAAAATTTGGCTTGATTTCAAAACTTGGAAAAATTGGTTTTTCAGGGCAAAATTTTGAAATAAGTAGGGAAATTCTGAGCCTTTTTGTAAAAGTTTGAAAAAAGATCTTATGATATTTGAAATCGTGTCCCCCTCTTTTCAACTGGCGAAATTTTGAAATGTCAAAACCATCCATATTGTTTTCTTGAGAAAACTTTTCGTAATTCGAGGTCCTGGGGGTAAAATGGGAAGAATTGATAATTTTGAAAACCCAGGGTTTTAAAATCAATTTTGAAAAGTTTAGAAATCAAATCTGGATTGATATTTTTGAAAATCAGGAGTTCTGGATCTCAAAATGACATGTTGTGCAGTGAAATGATATGAAATGTTCATGCAATGCTATGCAAAGACATGTTCTACAAAATTGCCATTCTAAATTTAAATTTGAAAATTCCGACTTCTGGTTAAGCATGAGATTCTGAAGATTTGCAGTTTGAGGATGTCTCTGAGTCTAAATAGAGAAGTTTTGAGACTCAAGAATGAAATTTTAGACTTTCTGCAAGGTTCTATTTCAGAAAATAACCATTTTGCCCTTTATTGCTTCCGGAGAACTGAAATGTGTCGATTGAGGGCGATGTCAAGAAGGCGAGTGAAAATTTGGGGTGTTTACACTTATCCTTTAAAAGGATAAGGCTTATCCTTTACAAAGGCAAGGAAGGCTTGCCTTCCTTGGCCTATAAATAGAGGAGCCTCCCTCGTTGAAAAATCGCCAACCCCTCTCTCCTCTTCTCTCTCCTAAACCTCCCCTACCTAGCCTAGCCCACCTGACCTGGTCTAAGCCTGCCTGACCTGGTCCTAGCTCACCTGACCTGGTCTGAACCCACTTGACCAGGTCCAAACCCAGTTGACTTGACTTGAACCTGGTTTGGTTTGATGTCAAAGTCAAGGTCTTTTTTGGTCTAGATTCCAGTTTGGTTTTCTGAACCCAGACTTAGCCTACTTGGGCTGAGTTCGAACCTGCTGAACCCAATTGACTTGGATCGAACCCAGTTTGGTTCAAACCCCTTGGGTTGAGCAGGTTGACCTGCTTTACCTCTTTCTCAACTAGGTCGACCTCATCTGACTTAGTCTAACCTCTCAAAGGAAGGTTTGAAGTAGAAGACGCAGTTCAGAGCCGTTCTTCACAAATCAACAAGTTCACTTTGTTGATCTATCTCTTTCAAGTATTTGCTTGTTTATATATAGCATATACTTTCTTAAGTAGTATCTGATCCTAGTTCTTGGTTGAGCCCTTTGGGGCACTTTGGTGTTCAACCGCTCGCCTCGTAACTATCGTCGGATATATATGTTGAATACTCAGTATTTGCGTTCTTAAAAATGGTATCTTACCCTAGTTCTTGGTTGAGCCCTTTAAGACACTTCAGTGTTCACCTGCTCGCCTCGTAACTCTCGTTGGATGTCGAACTTTATGTATATTTTTTGGTGACTGCCGTCGCGTCTTATATCGCCAAGGCTTTGTAATTTACTTTTGTCGTCGCGTCGCATGATGCCAAGGCTCCCTGCTTTCTGCAATTTCTAATTATGCACTTCCGATTACGCATTTACATTACGTCATCGCGTCGTATGATGCCAAGGCTCCCTGCTTTCTGTAATTTCCGATTATGCATTTACTTACGTCGTCACATTGAATGACGCCAAGGCGTCTGCTTTTTCTGCATATATATATATATATATATATATATATATATATCATTCGGTTAAACACCCTGAACAATAGTATATGCATTTCCTTTACGCCACCGCCATATAAAGCACAGGCTTTTGCTTATATTACATATATGGCGCATAAATGAGCGTTCAAATGGAGATCAACTCCAAATCGCCAATGTGATTCCCTTACCGCTCCTCGTTCAAAATTTTGCTTGATGAATGATGCCCCTATTGGAAAGGCTTTGCTTTTAGGTAAAATGCTATTTTCGTAAATACTAAGTCATTTACTTGTAGCCCAGCTATGGCCCAAGGTTCCAAACAACCTTGATAGATGCAAGGTACACACAACGGTGCACATCCATTTCCTGAGTTAAGCGTAGCGATTTCCAACCAAAGAAGGGAGATGCCGCTGAAATGGATAAAAGAAATGCACGCTTTCTCCATTAAAGGGAGAAAGTACTGCAGAAAGCTAGAAATAGCGCAGGAAGAACGTAGCAGGGTACTCCGTCATATAGCAGAGTGCTACTTAGTCTATGGAACACTTTCTACGATGTAGAAAGGATCGTCGCACTCCTGCCTTTGAAGCAGGGGAGGTGCTGGCAAAATGGTTGGTAGAAGAGCTGCCAAAACTAGTTGAACGACATAATGATGTTCGTTGTTGGAACGATGCCAGAATGGCGCGTCTCCCAAATACCTGTAAGGGCACTTTACTCGTAAGGGCCGCTGAGCCAGAGTAGAGGTTGCACCTTGTCTAGGTTTGAGCTCGTTGTGTAAAAATGTGTTGAGCAACCGATCCATTGTGATCGTGTCATATGCATGTTCATCGAAAGACTGATACACAACTAGACTCATAAGGGCCGCAGAGCCAGAGCACATTGTCTACCTAAAAGAGGTAAGATGCTCGTGAAGGCCGTAGTGCTGAGAGCAGAGTCAAGCATGCATATAAATAAAATGAAAAGACCCCGTAGTTGATGACCATGTTAGGGGCACACTGAACGGGGTCGGGTACATACTCCTCATTGGCTGTCCTATAGGCATGCATTAAGTAGCTTGTCAGACCGGCATACCCCTTCATAATTTCTCACCGAGGAAGACAGTGATGGTGCAGTCTTAAGTGACTTATATTACCTTCGAACCTGATAGAGTTTATGATGGCCTTCGTCACTTAGAGGTATGGAGGTCGTGGTTATCCTTAAATTCTAAGGATTGAACCCAACTACTGTAGTAGCAGAATGCATTTGAATACCTAGTAGGGACTTCTTCTCGTATGATTGTGCTGTCCTATTAGGCGATGGGGTCAACAGGCCTCTGAGGTATCTCAAAATACATTGAATAACCAACCCTCAGATCATCGCGTTGGTGCTCAGATATACCTCCCTTAAGCCCAGGGGAGGGGTTAACTATCGAAACAAAGCATTAACTTAGGTTCAACGATGCTTGAATGTATGAGTGGATGAACGTTATTGAGTCAGTCCTGCATAACCTTTGTGAAGGTATCATGGTTGGTATACGACTGGACTGACTGGGCAAAGACCCATGTTGTATCTGCACGACTAAGCGAAGCTCAAGGAGCCATCCTTAGATGCGTGGGATACGGATGCCAAGTATACAGTCTTGAGCTAGACATCCCGTTTAGACCAAGAAGAGGTCAAAGCTAAGTCGTGGAGACTTAAGCGGTTATTCAGATCACAACCGTGAAAAGGCTCACGCTAAGTCATAAAGACTTGAGCGGATGTTCATCTCATAGCCCTGAAGAGGCTCTTGCGATATACGCTAAGCCGTGGAGGCTTGAGTGTCGTTATTACGAACTGCGACCCTAAGTGGTCAAACGTATTTGCTTGAGTTGAATGGATATGTGATTGCTTACTTACCAAACTATCAGTGGTTCTGACCCCGTTTAATGGGGATTTCAGGTGTTGGACCTGCGTTGCGATATGTAGAGCAAGGCGGCATCGAGTTCCAGGGTTTCTCTAGACAGAGTTGTACTGCTTCTTTTTATTGAACCTATACTGCTTTTTCAAGCAGTGATGTTGTAATAAACATATGGTTTTCGATACAGTAGAACACTTTGGTGGTCAATGAGTTGCTTGGCCACATACTTGTAATGTGCTCGGGGTTTTCTAAAACTGACGACTCATTATCGTCTGATTCTGCTGCTAAAAGCTTTTCTAAAGTTCTGCTGCAAAGAAAAAAAAAAAAAAGAAATTCATGAAAATTTTAACTTAGCTTTGTTTTGGAAATCTGGGGCGTTACAAAATGACTTAGAAAACCTCCAAATGTGGCACCACTTAGTGTAAGCCCACATTGGGTTTTTAAAGCCTAATTTTTAAAACTTCGAAAATCACTAATTAAACTAAAACAAAATGAAAATTTGAAATCACTTTGGACTCTTCTAAACCCCTAACCTAACTAAAACACTGACTAACCCTAGTCTAACCTTGACCTTATCAAATGTGGCGCTACCTAGAGTGGGCCCCACTTGAATTTTCAAAAATGATTTTAAAACTTGAAAATGAGAGGTTTTTTAAAAGATATTCAAAAGTAGATTTTGAGATTGAAAATTTTGAAATAGCACAGAGTTCTTACTAGGTCAGAACTCCTCTAGATATGGCGCCAACTGAGTTGGACCCACATTAGAGTTCTGAAAATTTTGAAATAAAGACTAAGAATAACTTTAAAAAGGGCCACTGCCTTACTGTCAGAAGAATGATCTTTAAGAATGTGCCATAGCTATGATTAATATCAATTCACTTATAGCTTTTCAACATCATTGAATTTTTCTTTACTGGTCATATCGAAGATTTTTCTTCATCTTCTTGGTTGACCAACAGAAAAAGCTTGAATTCTCTTCTTTCTTCGCAAAAGTCTTATCCTTTTAGAGATAATACTGAAGGTAGTTCGAGGTAATTCTTTGTGCAATAAAAGCTTTGAGATTAACAATGGTTTTTGGTAGCAAATTGACAAAATATTCTGGAAATCTTTGATGAAAAGAATCGCTTGATGTCGAATCGACACATCACTGACAAAATTCTTCTCTCTTTTTCCCCAAAAAGAAAGACTCAGGCTTGGCCCTTACCTGAATGGGAAATAAGAAATACTCCTCTCTTTCCTAAAGAGGAGGTGTTTGCAAAATGGAACTTTCGAAGATAAATGAAGTTTTCGTCAAAACTCCCTATCTCTAGGCTTCTCTTATGGAAAGGCGGCCGAAAATGAGGTTTAAAAAGTATCACAGAGGAGCGAGTCCATCACACTCTCCCTAAAAGAGGGTCCTCTGTGAAGGGGGTGGCCAAAATGAGAAAATTGGGAGTCACAAAAGGAAACAGGCTTTTGTCGAAGCTCTCCATAGAAAAAGGTTCCTTTGTGTAAAAATTGGGTTGTAGTTTTCCAAACAGTTCATAAAGAAACAAGTCCCTTCAAACTCTCTATGTAGAAAGGGTTCTTGCGAACAAAAAAGATGGTTGCATGCAAAAGGAACGAGCTCCTTCGAACTCTCCCTGAAAGAGGGACCATGAGAAAATGATTGATTTTTTATTGAATGACAACCCGAAGGTTGGATTTGAGATTTAGAGCTTGAATTTTGATGAGCGGTTAGTGCAAAGACTGAACCTGGGGGGCTAATTGATCAGTCAGTCAGACACTAGCACAAGTGCTAGAGTACTAGTACGAGCACTAAAATTTGAAAATATACCAGTACGAGCACTGGATTTTTGAAGACGCACCAATACGAGCATTGGATTTTGAAGGTGTACCAGTACGAGCACTGGATTTTGAAAAATGCAACAGTACGAGCTCTGGATTTTGAAAATATACCAGTATGAGTACTGGATTTTTGAAAATATACCAGTACGAGCACTGGGTTTTTGAAAAATGCATCAGTACAAGCACTGGGTTTTGAAATGGAGACCGACATTCTCAAGATATTTGGAAATCGAAGCGGGAATGATTGCCTGTGTTTCAGGATTATCCCTTATCCTGAAGAGAAAAAGAAAATACCTCAAAGGATGAGGTTCAGGTTTATCCCTTAACTTGAGAGGGAGTGAAAATCCGAGTTCGGAACTCAATTTTCAACAGAAAGATAGTCCATCTCGAGCATTGGATCCAAAAAGGGGGTAGTCCGAGTCGGAACCTGGAACTTCAAATGAAATATAAAAGGGAAAAACCCGAGTCGGAACCCAGATCTTAAGAATAAAGATAAAATAAATTAAAAACTTGAATCTTCAAAGCAACAATTGGTTCCAACACGAGCATTAGATCCAAAAGGAAGTCCGAGTCGGAACTCGAAACTCCAAACAAAAATATAAAAGAAAAAACCCGAGTCGAAACCCGGATCTTAAGAATAAAGATAAAATGAAAACCCAAGTTTGAAAACTCGAATCTTTAAAGAAACGATTGGTTCCAACACTAGCATCGGATCCAAAATGAAGTTTGATTCAGAACTCGAAACTCCAAACGAAAATATAAAAGGAAAAACCCAACTAGGAACCCGAATCTTAAGAATAAAGATAAAATGAAAAGCCGAGTTTGAAAACTCGAATCTTCAAAGCAACGATTGGTTCCAACATGAGCTTTAGATCCAAAAGAAAGTCTGAGTTGGAACTCGAAACATCAAATGAAATATAAAAGGAAAAAACTTGAGTCGGAACCCGGTTCTTAAGAATAAAGATAAAATGAAAACCCGAGTTCGAAAACTCGAATCTTCAAAGCAACGATTGGTTCCAACACGAGCGTTGGATCCAAAAGGAAGTCCCAGTCGGAACTCGAAACTTCAAACGAAATATGAAAGGAAAAACCCGAGTCGGAACCTGGATCTTAAAAGTAAAGATAAAATGAAAAACCCGAGTTTGAAAACTCGAATCTTTAAAGCAACGATTGGTTCCAACACGAGCGTTGGATCCAAACAGAAGTTTGAGTCAGAACTCAAAACTTCAAACAAAATGTAAAAGAGAAAGACCCAAGTCAGAACCCTGATCTTAAAAATAAAGATAAAATGAAAAACTTGAGTTTGAAAACTTGAATCTTCAAAGCAATGATTGGTTCCAACATGAGCGTTGGATTCAAAAGAAAGTCTGAGTCGGAACTCAGAAGTCCAAATGAAATATAAAGGGGAAGGACCCGAGTCGGAACCCGGATCTTAAAAATAAAGATAAAATGGAAACTCGAGTTTGAAAACTTGAATCTTTAAAGCAACAATTGGTTCCAACACTAGTGTTGGATCCAAAAGGAAGTCCGAGTCGGAACTCAAAACTCCAAAGGAAAATATAAAAGGGAAAACATGAGTCAGAACTCAGATCTTAAGAATAAAAGAATAAAATGGAAAACCCGAGTTTGAAAACTCGAATTTTCAAAGCAACGATTGGTTCCAACATGAGCGTTGGATCCAAAAGGAAGTCTGAGTCGAAACTCGGAACTCCAAACGAAATATAAAAGGAAAAACTCGAGTCGGAACCTGGATCTTAAAAATAAAGATAAAATGGAAAAGTCGAGTTTAAAAAACTCAAATTTTCAAAGCAATGATTGGTTCCAACATGAGCGTTGGATCCAAAAGGAAGTTCGAGTTGGAACTCGAAACTCCAAACGAAAATATAAAAGGAAAAACCCGAGTCGGAACCCGGATCTTAAAAATAAAAGAAAAATGAAAACAAAGACCTGAGTCAGAACTCAGATGGGAAGGAAATAATTCCAACTCAGGAGTCGGATTCTGAAAGGATTGACAAAAAGGCATGAATAGACTCTGACGATTATGAAGAAGATGAGAGATTTATTCAAGATTCTTGACCCAAGATGGTCTAAAATTTGAATTAATTATGATGGCTTCAGCATTATCCCTTATCTTGAAGGAGGATAGAATAAAGATTGATAAGAATCGGGGAATTTATGAGAAATAATTCAGGTTTATCCCTTAATCTGAAAGGGACATACCTCAGAGAACAAGGTTAAGGTTTAACCCTTAACCTGAAGGGGGAAAAAATAAAGAATTGACAAAAATTGATAAAATTGCTGAAAAATCAATAAAATTTGGTAAAAATTGATAAAATAGATGAAAATTTGATAAAGATGTATAAAATTGACACAACTGATAAAGATTGATAAAAAGATTAGTGAAAATGGATAAAATTGAGAAGAAGAGTTTGTCTGATTCTGCCAGCACGCATTAAAGAGAAGATGAATATATGTACAAAATAAAATGCCCCAGTATTATGGAGAAGAACTATTAGAATGACAGAAGATCATTGTTTATTGAAAAAGGCTCTTTAAAGAGTACAAAGGCTTAGAATGAGCACTTTAAGTATAAAATTTCTTCAAGTGCAGAGCATTGATAGGATCTAGCAGTTCCACCCCATCTACGTTGATCAGACGATACGAATTGCGAGGCAATGCTTCCTTAACCATATAAGGGTCTTCCCAATTGGGTGACCACTTGCCCCATGATCGATGCTTGAGATGAGCTGTCGATCTGAGTACTAGATCATTAACTCAAAATCTTCTCTCAATGATGGACTTGGCATTGTGTCGAGCTATCCTTTAGCGATAAGCTTGAGCATGCTCTGCTGCCTTGAGTCTTTTCACGTCCAATAGGTCAAGCTGTATCAACCTTTGCTGCTGATATTGATCAAGCGGGAGTTCTATGAGCGGTGCGAATTTGAATGCAGACTTCTGAATATGGAGAGGTAGTACTACCTTGGTCCCATAAACAAGTTCTGAAGGGGTAGCATTGGTTGGAGTCCGAATGGTGGTTTGGTATGCCCAAAGTGCATCGTGCATCTTCTCGTGCCAATCACGGTCTGTTTCCACAGTCCTTTCTAGAATGCGAATCAGAATCTTGTTGGTGGCCTCTGCCTGACCATTCCCTTGAGGATAATACAGAGCCGAGAAATTATGATGAATCCTAAACTTTGAACAAAAGATCTTCATCCTCTCATTCTTGAAGTGGCTGTCATTGTCAGACACAATATCATGTGGCACGCCGAAACGTCAAAGATGGTTCTTATGAATAAAAGAAACCACATGTCGGCCTTCTATTGTTCATAGAGTTACAATCTCGACCCATTTGGTGAAGTACTCTATAGCTGCAAGAAAATATTTGTAGCCATTAGAGGCAGAAGGAGAAATTGGGCCCACCACGTCGAAGACCCACATTGAAAAAGGCCAAGGAGAAACCACGAACTGCAAATATGCAACTAGAGCATGAATGAAAGGTGCGTGCATTTGACATTTGATGCACTTCCTTACAAACTGATGACAGTCCTGCTGCATGGTTTTCCAGTAATATCCTGCCCGAATGATCTGCTTGACGAGTGTTTGGTAGCCGACATGGCCACCATAAATTCCCTCATGTGCCTCTTGGACAATTTTCTTGGCTTCATCTCTGTCTAAGCATCTGACATACTCAGAACTGAACCCACGACGATAGAGAGTATTGGCAAGGATGAAATAGCGGGCGGACATGCGTTGGATTGCACATTGCTCCCTTTTTGGCATCTTCGATGGGAATTCACCAGTTTCAATAAAATCTTTGATGTCTTGGTACCAAGACTTCTCTTTCTGAGTGGCTTGGTTTACTCGTTTAGCTGAAATGAAAGCAGGTTGATCAAGTCTGTCAATCTCAAAGGAACGACATGATTCACTGTCTTTGAATGACAAAATGGACCCCAAACAGGCCAAACCATTGGCTATATGGTTGTATTCTCTCTTGATGTGATTGAGCTGAAATTCTTCAAAGTTGCCTACGAGAGCTAAGGCAATCTTCTGATAGGGGAACAATTTTGAGTCTTTGACTTGCCATTCAGCATTAACTTGGCTGACTACAAGCAATGAATCACCGAAGGCATGTACTATCTTGACGTTGAAGTCTTGTAAAATCTTGAGGCCTTATATCAAAGTTTCGTACTAAGCCATGTTGTGAGTATATTGAAAGTTGAGATTGAAAGAATAAGGGATCATCTCTTTTTTGGGAGTGACCAACAAGATCCCAATCCCTATGTCGGACATATTCCAAGCTCCATCAGAGAATAGGGTCCAAACTAGAGATTCCTAAACATTGCAGATTCGATCATCAGGAAAATCGTCTTTTGCCTTGATCTCTTCTGTCAGCGGGAAATCTGCCAACTGATCTGCGATAGACTGACCTTTGATTGACTTTTGAGACACATACTCTAAGTCGTACTGCATTAGAGAGACTTGCCATTTTGCAATCCATCCAGTAACGAAAGGCTGCTCAAGGATGTACTTGAGAGGATTGAGCCTCGAGAGAATTTTGATTTCTAACGCCAGCAGATAATGTCTCAACTTCTGATACATCCATACCAAGGTGAGACATGTCTTTTCCATCTGAGAATATCCCATCTCGTAATCGATGAAAGTCTTGCTTACGTAGTAGATAGCATGTTCTATCCGGCTGCCTTCCTCATATTGTGCAAGAAATCCACCACAAGCATTTTGATTGATGGAAATGTACAAGAGAAGTGGCTTTCCCAGTTCTGGCGGCTTCAAAATGGGTGGATTGAGAAGATACTCCTTGATGCGCTCAAATAAAAGCTGACATTTTGATCCCCATTCAAATTTTACTTCTTTTCTTAACAAGTGATTGAAGGGGCTCATATCTCATGGCGAAATTGGAGATAAAGCACCGAATAGACTGAATACGCCCTTGAAGGCTCCTCAGCTCTTTGAGATTGGTTGGAGGCGACATATCAATGATCGCCTTGGCCCTATCTGGATCCACCTCTATTCCTTTCTTGCTGGTCATGAAGCCCAACAATTTGCCTGACTCTACTCCGAAGACACACTTCTGCGGATTGAGTCTCAGCTTGTAGAGAATGAGTCTTTCAAAAACTTGGCCGAGAGCATCAAGATGATCATCTCCTTCTTTTGATTTGACCAGGATGTCATCCACATAGGCATTCATGTTCTTATGCATCTGGTCATGAAAAATAACTGTCATCGCTCTTTGATAGGTTGCCTCAGCATTCTTGAGCCCAAACGGCATGACTGTGTAGCAAAATGTACCCTAAGGCATGGTAAAAGAAGTTTTTGATTGGTCACGAGCGGCCAGTTTGATCTGATTGTAGCCTGAGTATCCATCCATAAAGGAAAACATGGCGTGGCTCGACATGCTGTTGATCAAAAGATCGATATTGGGGAGTGGATAATCATCTTTTAAGGTAGCCTTGTTTAGATCCCCGAAATCAATGCAGATTCAAACTTTGACATTCTTTTTGAGAACTGCTACGATGTTTACCAACCAGTCTGGATAATCAATGGTTCGGATGAATCCTGCCTTTAACAACTCCTTAAGTCCTTTAACTTGCAGCGCCACTCGGGGATCCATTTTCTTGAGCTTTTGCTTGATTGACTTGAAGTCTGACTTCAGAACAAGACGATGCTCAACTAACTTGGGGTCCAAGCCTGGCATATCCTCATAAGTCCAGGAAAACACCTCTTGATGTTGCTTGAGAAAATGGATGAGCCTTTCCTTCTCATCTGAACTTAAACTGGAGCCAATCTTGAGGATCTTTGGATCATCTTCTGAACCAATGTTGACATCCTCTGTCGGATCCTGAACCAAAGGTGACGATTCATCCTATTTCTGAATACTGGCAACTCTTGAATCGCTGAGTCAAATTCTGTTAATTCTTCAATCTGCTTTGCCATCTCACTGACCCCTGCCTTTATCTTGCAGATCATGGCTGGTTTGGAGTTATTTTGAGAAAAAATGGGATTGATAACAAGCCTTTTGAGCAATTTAGGAGCCATGATTTTGGCAATCCTGAAAAAGCGCAAAAAAGTTTTTTGAGAAAAAGTGAGAAATTCAAAATAGCCTCTTATACAGAAACAAAGAATAATGACATGGACAATATATAAACAAAGAATGATAGATGCCAAGATGTGAAGAAAAGATTAAAATTTCATTGATAGAGTAAAGTTGCGAACAACAACTTGATATTTACATGAGACTTGACAAAAGAAGGAAAAACTGGGACTGAGTTGTCCCTACAGGGTGATAAGAAAAGAAAGCAGAAAACAATGGCATTATCTTCCTCATTTTACTCCTTTGATGAAGGTAGTGCTCCTGCCGGATGCCTGACCAGAAAAACCCAAACCTGCAACGGTGATATGTCGAACGGGGACGATCGGCTCCAGGATGCCATCCTCATTCTTACCAAGTCCCCTGAAGGGTTGATAGCCATGTTTCATCAGAAGATCAAATCCCTTCTTTGCTTTTACGAACTGAGGGAACAGAGGATGATCCTTGAGAGAAGCGCAATTGAGGCACCCTCCAAGCTTGAAGAAGTGAGGTTCCTGCCATTGGACCATTGTTGTAACATTCTCTGTGGGTTGTACTTCTCTTAGTTTTAGCATGTCCAAACTGTCACTCAGATTGATCGTGTCAACTTCCCGGATGCTTGGGATGTCGGCAATAAAAGTTGGACGGGGAATCATCGGTTGTGGGAGTTTCTCTTCTAGATCTTCTCCCAAAACTGTGGTGATCATGCCTCTCTTCGACCATTTTGAGCAATGATGAAGGGTAGAGGGAATGGCATTGGCATTACGAATTCATGTGCGTCCTAGCAAAAGATTGTATGTAGGAGGCACATTGACCACGTCGAACAACACGGTATGCACTAAGTAGTTGATGAATATCTCGAGGAAGATCTTCTCCTTGGCAGTCTACCCATGGTTTTCAAAACCGTAGATCGTTATCGGATCCAGGACATATTCTTCTTCCTTAAGGCTCAAGGCCTTAGCTATCATCTCTGGGCAGATATTGAGGCTGTTGCTTCCATCTACGAGCACATGTGGGACTGTCATGCCTCTGATCCACACCATTATATAGAGAGCATTATTGTAAAAAGTATGAGGCTTTGGCAAGTCCTCATCTGAAAAAGTTATTGGTGCATTCGTCATGGCTTGGTTGACTATCTACGCCATGCTCTGCGGAGTCGTGCTTGGTTTGACCTTGATCTTTCTTATCAGGTCATCCAGAACCCGCTGATGCTCAGGGGAAGCATGGGCTAACTCCAAGATAGAAATACTTGACAGAGTTGTGATTGGTCTCTGAACTGATTTAGATGTTTCACCTTTCTTTGAAGCTGATTTGATAAAGCACTTCAGAAATTTAGGAGTCTGCCTGGTAACTTCTGTTGTTGCTTTTGCTGGCTTACTTACTGGTTTCATTTTGCCGAGAATTGAAATAATATCCACCCTCTTGGTGGAGGACTGAGCTTGGTGCAGCACTAGGACCTGATGCTGGTCCTGAATGTCCTGGCTAGAACATGGTTGAATACTGTCCTAAGGAAAATATACTTGTTCTGAAATGGCTGAAGCTGAATGTTTTGGAAATGGCTTTTACAGGATCTCAGGTTGTTCTTTGTCCTCATCCTCGATCAACAAATTCTTGTTGATACAGTTCTGGATGATATTCTTGAGGACAAAATAGTGTTTTGTGTCATGTCCCACGATACAATGAAATTTGCAAAATTTCTCTTTCCACTTGCCCATGATAACTGGAGGATCAACCACTTTAGGGAGCTTGACCATCCCTTTGGAAAGCATATATTCGAGGACATCCTCACGGGATTGTTCCAGAGCAGTGAACTCTTTGTCATAACTCCAACCATCGTGTTTTGGCTTTACTTGATGTTTCACCTCTGGCTGTGGCACTGGTTGAACAGGCTGCGGCTTGACAAAATTTTCCTTCTGGGCTGGAGAGTTTGTTCTCTCAATTTTAGAGTTTCTTGAGCTCTTGTTGCGGTTTTTCTTGCCTTGCTATTTGTACCGCTGCTGCTGCCTGAGATGTTAGTAGAGTATGCGAAATGTGCCTTCTTCTTCTGCTCGAGGTTACCTCAAACAAAATGATGACCTTCATAAAGGCCATTTTCTAATCCTGTTTTGAGTCATTCTGCTCCCTCAATCAACTTGATGAAAGACTTCACAGGAGATTTGGAGATGAGACTCTCTAGGGGCTGAGAGAAATTATTGAGGATTATCTGCAGTGCATGCTCCTCTGGAATGGGGACCTTCATTTTGTTACAGGTGCTTCTCCACCTGTGAATGAACTCTCCTGCTTTTTCATTCTCATTCTGCTTTAAGTTGTATAAATGATTGAAAGTGAGTGAGGCTTTGACGTTGAACATGAAGCACTCGATGAACAAGTTTACTACTTTATCGAACTCTCGTAGTTCGATAGGGTTGATGTGGTCTGCATACCACCCTGATGTTGTTCCCTTCAAGCTGCATATGAAGCAGATAAACAAAGCCTTGTTGTCTTTTCTGAAGCGGCCGCATTCCGCATAAAATTAGGCTAGATGGGCTTTAGGGTTGCCAGTTCATCAAACTTGAGGAATTTGCAGGGAAGATTTTCCGGATTATCATCCCCATCGAGGCCATCATAGAAATCTTCGCCAGTATAGGTCTGCTTACTCTTACTTTTGGCCTGAATGTCCTTGACTGTTTGAGTCACTTCTCTGAGCTGTTCGCGCATCGTATCCTCTGCTGGAATCCCGTACATGGGCTTGTTTACCGATCCAAGCTCTGCAATTATCTTCACAAACTGTCGTGGAGGATTCTGATTGAACATGAACTTTTCTTCCTCTGATTCTTCTCCCTCTACTGACTCAGTGCCTTTAGAAGTGCTATCTAACTAGACCTTCTTCCTGATGATCCTGATCTGTTTTTTCATAGGCTTCTTCCTTAGTTTGTTCTTAGGAACTACCTTTTTCAAACTGGCCTCAGCTTGCTTTGACACCATTTTGGCTATCATCTTCTGAAATAAAGCATAGATGATGGGATCAACATCATCTCCCTTGTTCTGACTTTGTCCTCTAGATGACCTGGGAGAGTTCATTCCTTCTATCTCACTGTCACTGAGCAGAGGCGAAATAGTCTGCTTTCCACTTCTTGTTTGCTAATGCCAAAGTTTTCTGCAGAATAAGGAATGGTTAGAACATGGAATAAGCTTTTAAGACAATTTTTTTTGAGAAAAAGGAAGAATGGAAAACTTGGTAGACAATTTTAAAGGGTTATCCTATTACCAGAGATCGGGTCATCACAAGAATTGTGATAATTGTGTTACCATTTTCGTGATAACTGAAAAATGTGTCTTGTTACCTAGGCGCGGTCATCAACCATGATAAAGGATATTATAGAAGAATAGGAGAGATATTTAAAAGGAATGTCCCATTACCAGGGATGAGGTCGTCATAAGAATTGTGATCATTTATGCTATAAAAAATGAAAAAAAGAATAAAATTTGGCCAAAAAGTAAACTTTATTGATGATAATTCAAAGACAAAAAGAGGGTGGACAGACAGTTTGCCACCACTCTTGATATTCAGTAGATACATTGGGTCCAGGAAATACAGAAAGAGAAATGAAAGAGTCTCAAGTGTATTTGACTGCATGGTATGCCCCAGACCACTTATCCAACTGCAGATTGAATTCTGGCATGTTACCCATCAGGAAATGAGTGTTGACACGAATCTGCCGCTGCGAAAACTGTTTGAGACACCTCTCGGGCTGATAATCGACATAGAAGAAGAGCCCCAACAATCTGTAACATTTGTCATGGGCATAAGTGTAGTGAGGACCTGATTCTTGCCGATTGAAGTAATCCCAAATGATCTCCTCCTGATGCAGACTCTCGATCAAGGCTCAATAATGAATAGCTGACTTCAGCTTCTTACTGTTGAACCTGAACGAACTAGCTTTTGATGACACATGTCGCAGAAACCATGACTGCAGGGCATAAGTTCATCCTTCCACCAAGATGGTCTCTCCAAGAGCAAAGCGAGCCAAGCCTCGGTAGAGGAAGGCTAAGGTTGCCATGGAAATTGAAAGATGTGATCATGCAAAAATTTTCCTCTTGTTCCTCTTTTCCTTCTCTTTGCCTTTCTAGCCTCTATTCTCTTTTGAAGGGGAATAAAAGATAGAAAAAAAGAGATAAAAGAAAAGGAATAAGAGAGAGAAACTCTTTTGCAAGGTCTCATTTGACCAAAGAAGTGTTTTGAAAATCACTCACCTCCGTTTTGAAAATTTGTCGGAAAAATGGAGAGACGGGATTCGCTCGTCGGTACGAGGTTCGACCATTCCTGGTGCCTTTACCAGGGGTAATCGAACCAAGGATCAAATTTATGCCTTTTGCTTCGCTAAAATATTATCTAAGAATTTATCTTAAGTCTAAAATGCATAAAGAATCATGCTTGTGCAATGCAAATGCAGAAATGTATGCTTTTGAGAAAGTAATTTTGGGAATTTAGGATTTTCCAAGTGATCTTGAAATAAATCTGATAATGGAGTGAAGAAATGATTCAAAGGGTTGAAATTGATTTGAAAAAGTTAGATTTTGAATCTAACTCAAAATTTGAAATAGATCTGGAAGGAGAGACTTGAAATTCCAAGTCTTCGAATAATCAGAATTTGGAAAGATAAATCTTCAGATGAAGAAAAAAGAAATTTAGAATTGGAATTTTGAAATAAGAATGAATTTTCAAAGTCATAATGGACTTTGAATTTTGGATCGATTTTCAAGAATCGATTTTGAATAGGAAATTTTGAATTCAAGACCTAAAACAGGAATTGAATTTTAGTTTAGATTTGAGAAATAGATCTGAAATTGGCTTTGGAAATAAGAATTGGAAATAGAACTGGATTTTAAATCTGAAATAGAATTTGATCTGAAATCTAAAGTCCTAGATTGAATTGGATTTGAAGTCTGTATTCCAAGATGGATTTGAATTCGAAATCTGGAATCCTAAACAGAGTTGGATCCAAAGTCTGAAAAAAATGGAGTTGGATCCGAAGTCTGGAATCCTAAATGGAATTGGATTCGAAGTCTGGAATCCAAAATGGAGTGGAATCTGAAATCTGGAATCCTAAATGGAATTGGATCCGAAGTCTGGAATCCAAATTGGAGTTGAATCCGAAATCTGGAATCCTAAATGGAATTGGATCCGAAGTCTGGAATCCAAAATGGAGTTGAATCCGAAATGGAATTGGATCCGAAGTCTGGAATCCTAAGATGGAGATTGGATTTTAAAAATCCAAATGGGATTTGTTGATGAATCTGGATTTTAGAAATCCAGACTTGAATTTAAAAGTAGGTTTTAAACTTTAAAGAGAAATCAAATTTTTGAGATTCAGAATCAATCTCAAAACCTTGATTTTGAATTGAGGATCAAGACTCAATCTTTAGATAGCACTTTGAAGATAAAGAATAAACTTGATTTTAAAGTTTGAATTTGAAATCAAAAGATGAATCAAGAATTTTAAATTGAACTTTGAAATTTGATCTGAAATGCTGAATTGAATTTGAAATTGAATCTTGGAAACAAAAATGAATTTGAATTTTCAAAGTTGAATTGAACTTTGAAATTGGATAGGAAATTGAATTTTGAATGTAGAAGTGAATTCAAAATTTCAAAGTCAAATGGGACTTTGAAATTTTTTGAATTTCGAAATGAGATAAAAAGATGAATTGAAAATAGGAATTGAAAATTGATTTGAGAAATAAAGAAGATATTTGAAAATATACCTCAAAATCACTTGGATCTTGAAAAAGAATTTTGAAAAATATGATGTAATTCTATCCTAAATGATAAAATGAATTAAAGAATTTGAAATTGAATTTGAAAATCATATTTCATTCTTTAAATGAATTAAAATAAGATTGAAGATATAATACATTCCTGACTATGGTCATTGAGTGTATTATATTATAATCTATATTTAAATTCACATGAAAAATAAAACATATTTTGGTGCCTTTATAGAGTTTAAAATGAAATTAACTCTCAATATATCATGACTATAGCCATTGATATATATTTTGAGTTAATTTTAAGTTAAACTCTGATAAAGGAAGAAAATATTCAGAAATATGATGATTTTTGAAGAAGATCCAGTGTGGATCCAATGTTATTACATAAAAGATGAAAATCCTAAGTTTTGTTCACATCCTGACTATTGCCATTGATGCAAATCGTCAACTTAGGATTTAATCACCTCTTATAAAACAGTGCAATTCGTGTTTCCCGTTGGTGGATTTTTGAAATAAAAGAGAAAAAATAATATGAAATAGATAATTCATGAAAATATGCATGCTCATACATTCTAATCTAAGACTGAAATTATAAAGTTCTCATTAATATCTAGCTATTACAATTATTAAATTGAAACTGAAAATAACAAAAGTCCTAGTCTAAGAGAGGGAATCAACATTTCCATGTATCCTTACAAAACAAGATTAGCATAAAGCCAAAATGCAAAAGCAAATATATGAGAAAATGAGGAACACTATATACAAGCCCAACATATATATGAGAAGTCATATGGAAAGATGTATATGGGAATGTATTATGAAAAATACACACATATATGCATAAGAATGGATATGAGGATGTTGTGGTGTGTACAAGGTACATTACCAATACATATTTTTTAGGGAATTGAGTAAATGACGAATTTAAGCACTATGTGAGTACTCATTTATGTTGAGTATGCTATGACCCAGCTGAAATTCTGTATAGATGGATAATGCACAAGTGGTAGCAGTATTGCCGAATGTAGACACCATATACGGCTTCAATAGGCTATTGGCTAATAGGTCCTTCTGATAGAGGTCAAGAAAGCATGCAATAGATGATTCAGCAGTTGTGCGCAGTATGAAGTAGCATTCTGAATGGAGTGGCTATGTGTGTTATAGCAGGTGGTGGAAGATGCTGGTGTCAGTGAGCTATTGACATACGAAGGTAGCAAGTTCAGCAGATTGTCTGAAATAGAGGCCAGAGATTCAGCTACTGTGCGCAGAAGTGATGTAGGAAGATGTTAGGGATGACACTGGTGTAGGTAAGGGGTTGCCTGAAATGTAAGGTGGGATTTGCAAAGTGAGTGAAGATGCTGAATAATTCCTAAAAGATGGACATAATCTCAAAACAAACTATAGAAACCGAAACATGCAGCAATTTACTTATAACAAATTAGCTTCAGTTCTTGATTTTACATATTAGAACTCATGGTTAAAACCCACAGCCTAGATGGATGTCCATTCGAATGGATGGTCATAACAACAAAAAAAGAAAACGGTGAGGGTGTGTGGATCATCAGTTTCTCATTTTGCAGATTCGACCCATGTTCGCTACTCATCCTTAATGGCCAAAATGAACCCCTTATACTCAGGCATTTTCAAGCATTTCATACCTGACGTCCCATGAATAACCATTCTACTGATTATCTCTCATAAAAAAATGGCTTAATAACCATCATTCTTATCAATGATATTTGTTGTCTTGCTCACTAGAATCATGATCTGTATAACCCCAACACCCAGATCAATTTAGAGTTTGGAAACCTTTGGTTCTCTGCAAAACTTTGCAACGGGGCCTGTAAAGCCTTTGGTTTATGAAAAAATGTGCTAAATCCTCTGTCTCTGAGTGCATGGACGCTTATATGCAATGGTGGGGGGGGGGTGCATAAGTGAAAAGGAAAGATGTTGAATGTATATTGCATGGTAGTACAAGTAAATATCATGCAGCAGGGGTCAAGAGAGTGAGAAATGCAGAACCTGATGGCAGTTACGACTCTGGAATCCTGTAAGCAAGGCTTGGCAATAGGAAGAACAACAGAAGTCAGTCACAAAAATTAACATCAAGTTTTAGAGAAAATGGGAGAGGAGTTGAGGCCCTTCAAGGTTGAATTCCCTAAATGCTACCCAGAGAATTGTATGCTCGATGATCAGGAAGAGCTAAGTCCTCTGCATTGCATAACGTGCAGAGTAGAGCATCCTTTTCATTGGCTTGTTGCTGATTAACATCTTCATTTTATTTTCTCCCCCCCCCTTTTTTTAACGATTTTCTTTCACCAGCCATCCACAGAAGAAATCTCCAATTTAAGGGCGACAACCCGATTTGGTTTCACAGAATTTCCTGAGTACCTTGGCTCCATGTTCTTGGATTCTCTCAGAGAAGGCAAGTGCAGTGTATACACAAACAGAACAATATGCTCATGGGAGATGGTGGCAGATAAATGCAAGGGGGATAATGTGAATCGGATTCAGAGATGCATTACGCTAGATACTATGCCAATCAAAACACAGATGCAAATAATAACACTGCAAATATAAATATAAATCGAGCAGCTCTTCAGCATTGGTGTGAATGCTAAA
Source organism: Nuphar pumila (assembly GCF_984573655.1). Lineage (NCBI taxonomy): Eukaryota > Viridiplantae > Streptophyta > Magnoliopsida > Nymphaeales > Nymphaeaceae > Nuphar > Nuphar pumila. The sequence goes on along the minus strand of NC_143257.1, from coordinate 62,550,111 downwards.
TGCAAAGGGAATAAGTGCGAATGAAATCCAAAACAAGAAAGTCATCGTTAATGAGAAATGTAACAAATAATGTAACTAATCTAAGGCTAATAAAAATGTAAGAAGACAAGCATACAAAAGTCACTCCAGAACGATATCAAAAATAAATCAAAGCTTTAGGAGTAGCAACACATTTTTTTTTATCCAGATGCTGAGGTTAGAATAACTTAAAGACTAGACAGGAAATATAGATAATAATGGAACCTATTGTTTAATCACTATATTGAACAATATTCCATCGTCTGGACTTTCCACAGGATAGAATCGATTGAGTAAATTGGATCGAATGTGATTCAACGCCCCTCCGTCATGCCATCATCCATAAAGGGAATAGTATCAAGATTTCAGAAAGGGGCCTAATAAACTCTCTGAGTCACTGCTACGCATCATGCGATTCACCGGCAAACGGGCACTTAGTACCCGATTGTGCCTTATCCGGATGCTAGCAGCAGATCGCCACCAGAGAGTTTTTATAAAATAAAAAAAAAATTACAGGGGAGATGATTGAGATTCAGATAAATCTTAGTGAAACATTGAATCGTATAACACGGGTAATAGTAATATGTAGAGCAAAATCCAGAAAAAATGAAGATGACAACACAGAAGGAATGTCGAAACTTAGAAGTTCTGCTTACTATTGCACAGGGGAGGGGTTGGGGTTGCTATGAGCAATCCAACGTCTCTCCAGGGTGCGTTAATGGAGATCTGAAATGATGAGGGAAGCAACTAATAGGAAATTTAATGAGAATGGAAGGGGAAAGGGGGCGCTTACCGAAGTGTTACAGAAAACTGAAGGGAGGAGGTTGACTCTCCTTCAGGGGAAACATGAGAGAAGCCAGATAACTTCTCTTGGCTTGCAGGGATTCCGGAAGAGGGGAAGGAGACGAGTGTGATGGAGAGGCTGATTGCGGGATGAAGACTGGATGCCCTCGAAGACCCCCTGTGCCTCTTGTTTTATAACATGAGGCCGTTAGAAATCTTATGATTTGAGAACAGAAAATTTCAAGAAATTTCATAAGAAACGCTCTTTTCAAAAGTTTTCCTAAAAGGGGTTTTTAGCAAAATATATTTCCAACTAGTGGTTTCTAAAACTCATTTTTTTGTGTTTTCTTTTGCCTGTTTTTTTATTTTTTTTTTCTTTTCTTGATATTTTCTATATTTTTTTGCATTTTTGGATTAAAACTTCAAAACTACAAGAAAATGAAGGGTTTTAAACTAATTTTGGAAAATTTAAGAATATTTTACAAAAGAAAGGTTTTCTGAAAATTCAGGGTTAATCTTTTGAAATTTCTTCAAAAAATGGGTTTGGATCCAGGTTTTGAGGAAATATTTGAGTTTTAAACATTGAATCGAGAAATACATAGTCGTGGATCTAAATGGACACCGGATCGACTGTCTGAGCCTTTTAGAAATTATTTTTGGCATTTTTGTAATTTTAGTTTGAAAATTGGATAACGAGGCTCAGATTTGGATTTCAATGCTAGATCTTAATCCAAAAATTGAGTCAGATATAAAAATGGATTTGATTCTAGTAAAATTTGACAAATAACTGGAATTTTGATAAAAAAAAGCTGACTCAATTATTTAGAAAATAGGGGTCAGGGGCAAAAAGGAAATATTTACAAAATTTTGAAAAAATTGGGGTGTTCACAGATGCCCCTCTTTGCTACTAAGCCAGTTGTAAGCCGAACTTAGTGGCAAAGAAAACACTCTAAATTTTGAAAAATTCCCTAGTTAGCAGATATGAACTAGGTGTGGAAAAATTTATTTTGAAAGACATGATTTTTCAGGCTTAATGTCTTATCCTGAATGACTTTATGAAGACGAAATCCTCGAAAATGAGGAAATCGTGATGGGACTTTGGGTGAAGATCTCGAAATGGTAGAAAATAAGAATTTTGATCAAGTCTCATGGGTGAGACGAGATCAACTTTTTGGAATAACTCAGGTTTAGCCCTTAACTTGGATGGGACGAAGATATATCAAGATGAATTGAATGAGGAAAAGAATACATGAGAACCTTGATGGGACATTTTTGAGAAAAATGCCTCGCGAGATGAGACTCAAGTATGATCCTTTTTTGGATGGATATGAACAACATGGATTCCACGATGAGAAGGACCATGATGGGACTGAGAGAACTACCTCGTCAAAATGAGGCTCAGGTTTAACCCAAACCTGAACGGAAGATACCTCGTGGAGCGAGGTTCAGGCTTAACCCTTAACCTGAAAGGGATGACCATACGGAACCCTTGAGATGAAGAAACCATGATGGGACCTTCGGAGTTTGGACGAACAAATCCGAAAAGGGGTTTTGCGAAAGGAGAAAATGGGGTTCCCTAAAGCTTGGAAAAGGGATGATCTTGGGCGTCTCATTGCTGAGACTAAATCAGCTTTTTTTAATTGATAACCTCTCGCAGAAAGTTCAGGTTTGATCTTTAACCTAAGCGGGAACGACCATACAGAATTCTCGAATGAAGAAACCGTGATGGGATAGGAAGATATACCTCTCCTGAATGAGGCAACTCTTTTTGAAAATGTACACAACGCTAGGTCATATCAAAATGGATATTGAGCATTTATTTCATTTTGAATAACTAGAAAATTTTGCCAATAAGATGAAATTGTAGATGATTCAGATGTTTGAAGATGTGCATGTATGTATAAAAGACATTCCCTCTTTTACCTAGAGTATTTCCTCCAACGAGGTTAACTCCTCAGTCTTAAGAGTTAAATTCAAATTTTTAGCGCTGATGACTTTCTCCAATGAAGCTATCAATTTCCCTGGTATGAGAAGATGTAAACACCCCAAATTTTCCACACTCATTTCAGACAACCCTTCTCGTGCAGTGCCAACCCTGTTAAGTCGGTGTAAGAGTCAAACCCCGAGTTAGTTTCAGAAAATCACCATTTTACCCACTTTCACTAGGAAAATTATAATTTTACCCCTAGGTCATCCCGGACCCTAGTAAGTCGAAGTCAACCAAGCTCATTGGTCAGTTCAGAATAGTTAGAATATCAGTCATTTCAAGCTCACCTGAGCTCACAATGAACAAATCATTTTCATTTCTGACCATTCCTGCCAAAATGGGATCATTTCATAAAAAATGAGCTCATTTCTCACTCAAATCTCAGCCAATTGTCTTCGAGTCAGTCATTCATAGTCAATCATACTCCCCAAAGTCTAGTTTGAGCTAATCAAGAGTTTAAGCGCTCTAGTTGTTGTTCAAAAGCACTTCTAAGTGTCTTGGAGCCCATTTTAGCGCATTTTAGCTCGTTTAGCTAAAATTGAGCTTAGTCCAGTCAGCTGAGCTAGTGTTCGAGCTTAAATTTTAGTTCATGTCAGTATTATTAACCTTTAACCCAACTCAGATTCGTAATTCACTTCACTCCAGTGACCATTTCGCACCATTTCTCTAAAAAATGGCAACTTTTCTTGAAAATTTAGTTGGAAAGGTCAATTGAGTTAGTGCATTGTCAGTCCAGTTGAGTTCTGAAACTCTAAAAACTAGCTCAATCCAGTTCTTTTCAGTTAAATTTAGCTAAAACCCTAATTTTTAGTGTCACTCTAACCTAATAGAGTCCAAAAACCATTTCTTGAACCATTTTGCAAATTTTATCAATTTTACCACCTTTTAAACTGGTACAAATGTCAATCGGGGTTTAAAATCCAAAATTCTTCATTCAGGGTCTACATTTTGCATAGCATTTCATATCATTTCTCATCATTTCATATCATTTCTCAACATTTCATCACATTTCATTTCATTTTCGAAGTCCAGAACTCCAGTTTTATAAATTCCAATCCAGATTGAGTTTTAAAACCTTTCAGAAACCAATTTCAAACCCTGGGTTTCCAAAATTGACATTTTTACCCCCAAGATTCTAAATTTGGAAATATTTTCTCGAGAAAAATAATATGGATTTCTTTCAAACTTAAATTTTCAAATTCTATACTAGATTTGCTTCACAACGGGGTATTGAACTTCAAATTCTGAGTTCATTTCAAAAACTGTCAAAAATAGCTCATTTTGTCAGAAATCTTTCTAAAATGACCATTATACCCCTATGATTATCAAAATGAATTTTAAATTTAGAAAGAAAGCCCACTATGAGATGGCTTATCTACTTGCACTTTATTAAAAAAAAATAATAATAAATATTTCCTTTTATTTATTTTATCATTTTGTTTTTATTTATTTTATTATTCATTTTTTTTTAGAGGCAGGACCCACAAGAGGGGTCGACCAACCCCTCTCCTTTCCTCTTCTTTCTTTTCTTTCTTCCTCTCCTTTCCTTCTTCTTTCTTTTCTTTCCTCTTTTCTTTCTTTCTTCCTTTTCTTCTTCTTCTTCCTTTCCTTTTCTTTTTCTTTTCTTCTTTTTCTTCTTCTTTTTTTTCCTTCTCCTTTCCCATTCACGTAGACCTCTCCAACCCTTTTCTTCCCTTCCTTTACCTCTTCTTTCTTCCCTTTTTCTTTCCTTTTCCCTTCTTCCTTCTCTTTTCTTTCTTTTCTTCCCTTTTCTTTCCTTCTTCCCTTCCCTTCCTTCCTTCCTTTCCCTATTCTCCAACCCATTTCACATAAACTCCCTTCTTCCCTCTCATAAAAAGCTTATTTCCATTAAAAACTTAGGAGAAGATTAGGAAGCCCCAAGTTAAAAAAACCAAAAGGGGGATTCACGTAGAACTCTCTCTCTCTCTCTCTCTCTCTCTCTCTCTCTCTTGGTCCCTTAGTGGTTTCAGCCACCTTCCTTGTAGCAGCTCCGACAGCCACAAAGAACTCCTTTAGCAGACACTATAACATCTTCCAACCACCATCTCAAGAGCACCTTCAGCTGCAGCCTCCTGCTGCAACTCCTTCTCCAACCAAGCCACAACCAGCACTTCATTCTCTACGGTTCCAGCTCCATCACAGCTATCCGACGTCTAACAACAGTCTAGCAGTGTCTCCTCTACCTTTAAAGCGACCGAACTGCTGCTGCCCCTCCAAAGCTTCTCCATTAAAGCCTCCACCAAACAAGACAACTTCCATTACTACCTTTTCCGTCTGTGCAAGTGTGAATCCAAGGTAAGCCAATAGGTTCCATCATCTCTTTTGTTATTTTTGTTATCTGTTTCATCCAACTTCATTGATATTTTCTTTAGAAAGATGATTTTAATGTCAAAAAAAAAGAAAAAGTAAAAAAATATGTATATATATATATATACAATAAAATGTTAAACCTTGCTTATTGAGGATGATGCTACACAAAGGAAGAGATCCATCCGAATGAATGGATCAGATCTCTCATTGTAATGGCTAATGTCAAAATGAATTATGTCCCTGTTGGTTTTTTATTTATTTTCATATTTCATGTATTTTCATTCTGCATTTAGGTTAGTTTCTTGATTTTGTATTCATTTTACATAGTTTTTACCGATATATAATTTAGAATTCATAGGTGTTCATTTATGTGTATAGTCCAGTCACTATTTTATTTAAGTATTTTGATTTATAAATCTTAGAAATTTTACGGTATCTAGATTTTTCTATCTGTGACATCATGCAAAAAACTTGAATCCATTCAGATTTTATAACTCCATTAAAAAAATAAACACCTAAATCGAGTTTTGAACCCTCCCGAAATTTCAAGTCCAGTTTTAGCAGACAAGAACATCCAAGATCTCCAAAATGGATGATCCAAATCTTCCTTAAAGAAATACCATGAGTATCTGTAGAAACTTATTGTTTCCCAGTAAATTTTTAGAATTTTCCAGTAGGATTTAGGTTCTGATAAAAATCAATTTTCTCAGACCTTTGGGAAAACCTTGATTTTTCTTTGTCAGGGTATAGACTGATTCTAATGTGCTGTGTCTGTTCAATCTATAAGTCAAATGTCAAAACTTTCAACATGAAAGTTGTTCCTTACTCATTTCTCTGTCATTTACCAAAATTTGGGAATTTTTGAGATTATCCAAATATTTTTCCCGAATTTATCTTTTCTGTCTGACAGATTCTCATGCCTGAGAATTCCAGAGATCCAGGTCTCTGATAATAGTGTGCCCATTTCCAAACCGTAACCTGAATCCTAATGCTGTAAAAAGAGGAAATCTTACTATGTTTGTCAGGGACATATTTCCACAATTTCAGAAATTTTCCCATCTGTCTGATATTTTTCCCACATTTTCTCCTGAAACCTATCTGTCTGCCCTAAATCCTAGAGTCGACGGATTCCGATCTGACTTGCCGGAGCTGTCCAGCTCTGACCATAGGTCAAAACCAGAATCTATAAAAGAAAAAAATCCTTTTCCTACTGTCCTCTATCACCCCATAAAATTTGGGAAATTTTTATGAAAGTTTGATATCCAAAATTTCATTTAGAATCAGCATTTTAGGCAAAATTTTGATGTTTTCAGGATTTTAGCTATTTTCTATACTAAGAAAATACAAAAAAATAGATTTTAGAGATTTATTCTGTTTTTAGAGTTAGTCTAGGTGTCCATGCCAAATTTGGATCAATTCCAAGTTTATTTGCTTTGTATGTTAGTATTTTTTTAAATTTAGAGGCGAAAATCATGCGAAAATCAAGTCAAATTAGATATTTTATGATCTTTTTTCCATTTTAGGGTTTTTATCATGTAAATAATCATGTAATGTCGTATTAGAGTTAATTTCAATCTCATTTACATTTTAATTTCTCATTTTTGCAAAATTTATTTCAAAAAAACCTTGTTTTAAGGCCATACTCTTGTCATTAGGAGCATTTTGGTCATTTTGACCTCAATTTCGAAATTTCAAACTTCAATTCTCCAAATTTTCATGCATATCATCATATTTCATCATATTGTGCTTTATTTATTTTATTTGATTTTCAAAATTCTAAATTTTACAAAAATTCTTTCAAAAAACCCTGATTTTAAGGTCATCAGGGGTATTTTGGTCACTTTACCCCAATTTCGAATTTCCAAGCCTATTTTTGAAATTTTATTACTTATTTCTCATGTTTATATTAAAGGTGGTATGATTCTGGGTTTATATCTGAATAATATTCGATAATTTCTAATATTTTCGGATAAATTCAGAAAAACCTCCATTTCTGTGGTAACATGTTTTCTAGTTTTGCAGTAACAGCCAAGAAGAAGACTTAGCTTTTATTCTTTTATTTCAATTCAATGTAATATCAAGTTGTAATAATTTAGAATAAGAGTTACTTTTCAGCTTAGAATAGGATTGCATTACATATAGTTTGATTTTTGAAAATTTTGATATATAATGTATGTTGCATATGCACATTTTCCAAAATCACTATGGTTGACACGAATGGCATGTGCACAAGCTCTTATGAAGTTCACGAATTTGGTGGGATTCGTATTTATGGCCATAGTCAGAATACGAAGAAAACCAAGATTTATGATCTTCGTATTAGCCACATTCAGCCTACACTCTTAGGCTAACTTCAAAAATGCACTATATTTCTCAAAACTCAAAAAGATTTTCCCAATTCCTCGATGAAACTCTCTTTCAAATTCATTCATTCATTCAATTTGCACTATTTTCAAATTCATTTTCCAATTCTATTTCAGAAAAATCAGTTTTCCCAAAAAATTCTAAGTCTTTCTCAGGATTTGATTTTCTCAGAACTCTGAATTTTCAAATAAGATTTCAAAGTATTTCCCAAGTTCAAAATCATGATTTCCCAAGGTTTCCACATTATCACTTTCATTTTCAAAACACGGAATCAATTTTTCCAAAGTTTCTTGAATTATTTCAGAAATTGATTTTCCCAAAGTTCAAGTTTTCTTGAGAATTCACTTTCCAATGCAAATTTCTGATTTCTAATGAAATTCATTGATTATCCCAGGAATTTCATTTTGAAAGCATTTTCCAATCATTTTCCAAGTACATTTCAATTTTCCGAAGCAAACATCATATTTCTCAAACTTGCATCTTTTCAAAATTCCATAGCACAAGCCTGATTCTCTGTGCATTCTAAGAAAATAGAGCATAATTTAGATAATTTAACTTAGTCAAAGCACATATTTGATCATTGGTTCGATTACCTCTGGTAAAGGCGCTAGGAACGGTCGAACCTCGTACCGACAGACGGATCCCATTCCATGGAATTTTCCTGCAAATTTTCAAAACTGAGGTGAGTAATTTTCAAAACTTTGGTCGAGTTTGACTCGTAGAATCGTTTCTCTCACTCTCGCAGAGGGAGGGGGAAAAATTTTGCGATGATAACAAGTTTGGTGACTGAGATGGGACCTGTCTTTGTCTAATCAATTATGTGCTCTGACTTAGCTCAATAATCAAAATTATGTTCTATGAACTGTCAACCTTTATTTTCTGATATCATGTGAACCTAGGAGCCTAGACTTGAACCCAGCTGACATGGACTACATGTAGACTAGGTATGGTTTGGTAGGACCATATTGAGGAGAATTATTCATGCTCACATAGACTTAGGCCTGAAATGCAACACTCATCAATCTAGGAATTGTATGAAAACAATATTTGCTTCTTCAAAATTTTCAAAATCTCTATCTCTTTAAGTTTTAGAGCTCTTTGTTTGACTGCATATGATTAATTTTAAAAATTCACCCCACCTATGTCTACCCGGTCTTCACGTTGCTGGGCTCTCTTCTAGAACCATAGTTCAGGAAAGAACCTCACAACTGGGCCACTTATTTGGGCTAACGCCCCCCTGCCACGTACCAAGGGCCATAGTCCAACGTATATCGGCAGGTGCTCAAGGATGTTGGGAAAACACAAGCTTAGAACCAGAGATGAATTTTTATGCCACGTACATCGAGCCTTGATTCGAGTATATCGGCATAGCATGATTAAACACAGTTGATCTGAGCTTAGAGTCAGGATTAGGATCCTAAAGCTCTTGCAAAACTGATGCATCTAGAGTCAGCTTCTTAAGGAATGTTGTATGTGCATAATTGTTGGTGATTGAATATATGATATTCATTTTCATCTTATTTTCCATATTTTTCCAAATTTTCAAAATTACTGGACAATTTTCCAAAATACTTCATTTTCCAATTTATGAAACATTTCTTTATAAACCCTGGATGATTTTTCTAAATTATCCACTTTTTCTTCAAAACTCCAGGTGATTTTCCATTTTTTTAGTCCTCTAGACTTCAAATTTCCAGCTTTTTATTTTATCCTACTTGCAATTTTCAAAATTCTTGTATTTTTCCAAAGTCTAATTCAAATCTTCTTGTCTTTTAGTCCAATGGCATCCAGTCAGCTCAACTCTATTTTTCCTGAGGGTCACATCTCCAACAAGGTGCGATAAAGTCTTTCTGAGCATCGAGCTCTCAACACCGAACCCTTCTTCCCCCGGTGGTACTACATTTGGTTAAAAAACATCTCTCATATGTTTCTAGACCACTTGAGCGATTGTGGATTGGAACTAGCATCCACAGTAGGATCGTTGATAGTTAACGACAATCTGATCCATGCACTAGCAGAGCGGTGGAATCCACGCACTTGCACATTCTAGTTTCTATGGGGAGAGATGACCCTGTTGATGGATGAATTTTTAGAGATTATGGGATTGCCCGAGCCAGCCGGTCAGCCTGAAGATCCATTAGAGCAGCAATTTTTTATTAATGTCAAGGGTCTGGACCCCAAAGATGCTGTAGCTCGCATGACAGGGCGCTAGTCTTGGCCAATGATTAAAGAAAATGAGAATGCATATGTGAGCCTGATCGAGATCTACCGACATTATGGGGCATTCGCAGAAGCCAGTTCATTATCCAGGACAGCTCGAGAGAGAATTCAACATGTGATGGTTCTATGCACTATAGGACTCGCTTTCTTTCCAGACGGACAGAATTATGTGGACATCAGAATAGTTCAACTTCTGAGAAGATGGGGAAGTTGACAGACCAGTCGTCTCTCGATAGCCATGGCCGCACTTGCTTTTCTATACAGAGGATTGACTCGTTTCATGCTTGGAGAGTCCATTTGAGTCGAGGGATGTACCTATGCTCCTCAGTCTTGGTTCCTCTGGCATGTCCCAACAAGAGCTAGTTTGTTCAGATACAACGGCAAGGAGCTCCTTCCATTTGCATGGTACCGATTCCTGATTGATCATCTGCAGGAAGAAGAAGTGGTGTGGGATTATTTTGATCGAGAACTATCACCCCATAGATACACCTATGCATATGGCAAGAGATTCAAGCTACTTGGTCCGTTCTTCTACACCTACTATCATCCAAAGTGATATGTTCGACAGTTTTCTCAGAGACAAAAGCGCATAGAGATGCGGCTGCTATCAGGAGTTGTGTCAGAGTTTGACCTTACATCAGCACAATGGTCTGGAACATACCATTCTGCCAGATATGGCTGGGACTCTTTTGTTACTCTTCTACTTTTTTGGGTCCTCGTGTCTCTGCTGATTATAAAGAGTGGTGGAAAATTGTCTGTCCACCCCCTCTTTCCCAAGTTTATTATTGATGCAATCATGTTTTCCCTTCAATGAATAAAAATCTTGCAAATTCTCTAATTCTTGGTTTGACAACCTCGCCTAGGTAACAAGGCATAATTTTCAGTTGTTTATTTTCTTTGCAAAGGAATGACAACGCAATTATCGTAATCCCAACGATGACTCAATCCCTAGTAATGGGATATTCTTTCAAATTGTCTACCAAATTTCTCAGCAAATATTTTCTTTCAATCAAAATCTCTCTAAAAAACCTAACCATCAGCTTCGCCCTGCAGAGAGCGTTCGTGATATTCAATGGTTCAGACAAGGTCAGGAAAGAAGACCACAGAGTACTCAATGGCTTCAGAAGAAGAAATGGATTTTTCGCGGTCATTTAAAAGTCAAGGAAAGCAAGCAGATGATGGCATCGATCCTCAAATATATGCCATGTTTAAAAAGATGATGAGCGAGATGCTGGCAGAGCAAGATGAAACCAGTGCAGAAAAAAACCAGGTCTGGCAGAAGACAAAAGGCCGTGTAGTCAAAAGGGTTTTAAAGTTTTCCAAGAAGCATGTTCAGAATACTGATACGACAGATGAAGAGGAATCAGTAGAGGACACTGATGAAGAATATGAAGCTCAGCAGGCATTTCAAAGATCCCCTCATAGACAAGGGATAGCCTATAAATTGAAGAGTCAAGCAATGGATGATCCAGTCCAAGTACAGTTGAAGAAAATGGCTGAGGTGATTAAAAATTTGCAAGACCGTGACAAGGGCAAGAATGTCTTCATGAGCAAAGACCTCTACGAGGGAATCACCCCCGTCAGGAATAATCAAGATTAAAAAAAGAAGACGAATTTTGCTTTCTTTGTCAATGCCAACCGCGATGATTGCAAAGATAACAAAGGCAATCATATAAGTCAGAAAGTGAAATCTTCAAAGCAGAGTGAAAAATTGAGTCAACAGAAAGAGAAGATAAAATATGATGGTTGGGGTTACGATCACGAATTTACTCCTCTGGATCAGCCCCTTGAAAAGATCCTTGAATACATGCCGGTCAAGGAAATGGTTAAACTCCCAAAGATTTCTAATCCTCCTGTCGCAAAAGGCAAATGGAAAGATCGATTCTGCAAATTCCACCGAACAACGGGGCACGATATTGAACATTGTTTCATCTTCAAGAACATTGTCCAAGACTATATCGATAAAAATTTCTTCGTTGAGGATGAAAAAGAATGTCAATCAGCTGTTTCGGCCAAGTCTCAGCAGAAATCAAACACTCGGCAAGAGGTACAACATGACAATCGAAACCAGGACTGCAAGATGGCCCCATTGGATCAAATACTTGAGAGTTTCTTGGAATACATGCTCACAAAAGATATGGTCAGACCTCCGAAGGCATACTTCACTCTTTCTGCCAACAATAGCAAGGGTAATAAAAAAAATCATGATGACCATTCAGAGGGATCTGAGGACCAAAAAGAAAAGATCTCCAACAATGATAGGCCTCTTCAATCTAGTCCTCAGTATAAAGGGAAAGATCAGGAGAAACCAAAACACAAAGACTGAAGCACTGATCGAAAGTTCACTCCTCTGGACTAGAAGCTCGAGACTGTTCTAGAAAATTTGCTCGCAAAAGACATGGTTCATTTACCAAAAGTCACCGATCCCCCAGCAATCATGGGTAGGTTCAAAGAACAATTTTGCAAGTTTCATCGTGCAATAGGACACGACACAAAAAATTGTTTCGTCCTCAAAAACATTGTCCAGGATCGCGTTGATAAGAATATTTTAGAGGGAAACAAAACAGCAGACCAGCCAACTATCCTGGCCAAATCCCTTCAATCCTACTCCCAGCAGAAGGCAAACACTCAAAAGAAGCCAAAACATGAAGGTTGGAGATGTGATCGCCAATTCACCCCATTAGATCAGACACGAGAGCATGCCCGAGTATATGTTAGCAAAAAATATGGTCAGACTTCGAAAGGATGTCGATCCTGTTGTCACTTTGGGGAAATGGAAGAATAAATTCTATAAATATCACCGAGCAATTATGCATGACATAGAACATTGCTTTGACTTCAAGAACATCATGCAAGATTGTATCGACAAAGGATTGCTTGTAAGGGCTGAGTCAGAAGATCAATCAGCTATCTTACCTGAACACAAAGAAGAATGATGATACTAATGCTCTCATCCTTGCCATCTTACTCTTGTCATTTTGAAAAGAAGATGTAGACCGAATTCTTCTATCAGTTTATTTTTCTAGTACATCAATAAAACATCAATTTGCCTTGTTTCTCTTGCAAGATATCTCTCACAAGGAATGACCTCTTCAAAGTCCCTCCAGAATCAATCAAAAGTCAGAAAACATTCTTCAAATATATATTACTTATCCTTCCATCCAACCTCTCACTCCCCAGTTATACTGGAGCATTATTTTGAAAATTGTCTTCAAAACATCCTGTATGCAGGCAGGATCAAATAAATCTCTCATTTTGCATGCATGTGCATCCATTTACATCATTTTGCATTCATTTGCATGCATTTGCATTCATTTGCATTTGCATTCATTTGCATTTGCATGCATTCATTCACATTCATTTGCATCCATATGTATCGAATTCATTTCTCCTTCAGGTTAAGGGATAAACCTGAGCTACCCATTCAGGATAATGGATAATCCTAAGACCCCGGCAATCATTCCCATCACCATTCCCAAATATCTCGAGAGTGTCGGTCTCTTTCCAAGAAAAAAAGATCAAATTTCAAATATTAGGTGATTTTTGAAATCCAGTGCTTTGTTCATTTTCACAATTCAATTTTTACATCAATACATTTCCAAAATCTAGTGCTCATGCTGGCACATTTTCAAAATCCAATGTCTATAGTGATATATTTTCAAAAACTCAGTGCTCATATTGGTACTCTTTCGAAATCTAGCACTTGTGTTAGTGTCTTACCCATTGGTCGCATTAGTCGATCTCTTAGGTGCAGTCTTCGTGCTGACCTTCCTTCAGAATTCAAGTTCAATATCAATTCTGTCAATTTCGACCTTCGAGTCATCCAATTTCCAATTTTCGATTTTCAGTTTCTAATTTCCAATTTTCAATTTCCAATTTCCAATTTCCAATTTCCAATTTCCAATTTCCAATTTCCAATTTCCAATTTCCAATTTCCAATTTCCAATTTCCAATTTCCAATTTCCAATTTACAATTTACAATTTACAATTTACAATTTACAATTTCCAATTTCCAATTTACAATTTACAATTTACAATTTTCAATTTACAATTTCCAATTTCCAATTTCCAATTTCCAGTTTTCAGTTTCCAATTTCGACCTCTGGGTCACCCAATTCTCTATTTCGACCTTCGGATCACTCAATCTCCAATTTCAACCTTTGGGTCATTCAAATTCTTAACTTCAACCTTCGGGTCATTCGATTCCTTAAATTTTGATATTTGATTTCCCATTTCAACCCTTTGTGTCATTCGATTTCCAATTTTGACCTTCGGGTCATTTAATTCTCAATATCGACCTTCAGGTCATCTAATTTTGTCAATGTGGCCTCTGGGCCGCCCACTTTACCAAATTCTCAAATTCAAGCCTTCGGGTTACAATCATACCAACATCAGTCATTTTCCTGCCTTCGGGTTACAACTTTATCAATATCTATCACCTTCTAAGCCTTTGGGTTACAACTTCATCAATGTTAATCATTTTCAAATCATCAAATTCAATCTTTTAAACAAAAATCCTGCTTTTGAGCTGGTCGGTCAACAAATCCTGCTTTCGAGCTGGTCGGTCAACCCAAATCCTACTTTCAAGCTGGTCAATCAACAAATCATGCTTTCTAGCTAGACCATCAACAAATCTTGCTTTCTAACTGGTCGGTCAACAAATCCTGCTTTCAAGCTGGTCGTTCAACCCAAATCCTGCTTTCTAGCTGGTCGGTCAACAAATCTTGCTTTCTAGCTGGTCGGTCAACAAATCCTGCTTTCGAGCTGGTCGGTCAATCAAATTTTGTTTTCAAGCTGGTCGGTCAAACAAATCCTGCTTTCGAGCTGGTCGGTCAAACAAATCCTGCTTTCGAGCTGGTCAGTCAAATGAATCCTTCTTTTGGCTGATCGGTCAAACAAATCCTGCTTTCAAGCTGGTCGGTCAACAAATCCTGCTTTCGAGCTGGTCGGTCAACAAATCTTGCTTTCAAGCTGGTCGGTCAACCGAAATCCTGCTTTCGAGCTGGTCGGTCAACAAATTCTGCTTTCTAGTTGGTCAACAAATATTGCTTTCAAGATGGTCTATCAACAAATCCTGCTTTTGAGCTGGTCGGTCAACAAATCCAGTTTTCGAGCTGGTCGGTCAACAAATCCTGCTTTCGAGCTGGTTAGTCAACCCAAATCCTGCTTTCGAGTTGATCGGTCAACAAATTCTGCTTTCTAGCTCGTCGGTCAACAAATCCTGCTTTCGAGCTGGTCGATCAACAAATCCTACTTTCAAGCCGGTCGGTCAAACCAAATCTTGCTTTCGAGCTGGTCGGTCAACAAATCCTGCTTTAGAGCTGGTAAGTCAAAACAAAAATCCTACTTTAGAGCTGGTAAGTCAAAAAAAAAATCCTGCTTTCGAGTTGGTAACTCAAAACAAAACCCAACTTTTGAGTTGATCTTTTACTGAGTCTTTTCAGGACTCAATTTAGTCATGGATGTGTCAATTAGACCTCAAGCAATTTCTTTCACCAAGGATTTCAAGAACATTTTGCCAATTTGTCATTAAATATTTGTTGGTTTCAAAATCTTTATTGCACAAAAACATTACCTCAGAGTACCTTCAGTATTACTTTAGAAAGAACAAAGCTTTCGCGAAGAAGGATTCAAAATTCAAAATCTTTCTATTGGCCAACCAAAAGAATCAAGAATAAATCCTCGATACGGCCAACAAAGAAAATTCAATGTTGCTATAGACCCAAAAGTGATTGATATTGATCGTAGTCAATGGCACATTTTTAAAGATCATTCTTGGAAAACAAAGCAGTCGAAATATCCTCGGTGATACAGAAAAATCCACTCAATTTCCATATTTTCTCAATTATTTAAGCTGCAATTAAATATCTACAAAAGAGATCTCTCAATTGTCATCAAGATGAAGATGAATTATGGGAGTTAGACCCCCGGGGCCAAAGAAGATTTGGATCATCTCTAAGATGAAGGAGTTTGTGATAGATCCTTCTAGAGAAAGTTCAGATCACCATCAAGATGAAGGCGATTGCGATGAGCCTCCCAACAAACCCTAAAGGATATTTAATTTTTGCTATCACCAAGAGATTTCCAACCAATGAGCCAATACCGTCAAGATAATTCCTGAGAGAAAGAAGGATCGGAACATCTCTGAGATGAAGGAGTTTGTGACGTACCCTTCCAAAAAAAAAAGAGAGAAAAGTTAGGACATCTCCAAAATGAAGGATGATGTAATCCCCCAAAACCCAAGAGAGCTTCAATTCTGCCAGAAAAAAAAAAGGATTACAGAAAGATCATCATGAGAAAAAAGAATCTCAGGATATCAAACTGCCAAATCTGTCAAGTATCGTCTTTGAATTTTGTGAAGTTCTGTTATCAATATTCTTTCATCGATTGCTTTCACAATATCAAGAATACTCTCTTTTCTGTTCATATCAAGGAAATTGATAGCTTCCTTGAAAGAAAGTCAATCGCAAGCAATTTCTAATTCGAATCTGGATTCTATGGAGTTAAGCCCAGTTGAAGGTAATACTTCAGGTAGACAAGAGAGAATATTTTTGCACCAATGTGCATCATTTTCAATTAATTTGAATCAACAATAATTTTCAACATTTTGACAACATTTTCTAGATATCCTAGCATGAAGCGAGAGCTTGAGGTTCAGCTTTGGCGCATCCTGACATCATTTCTTATCCCTTTTAGGACTTGATAACGGGAGTTTTCAAGATTCCTTCCCTTCTGTTGGTATAATTTGAGCACCTGGGTTCTCAAATTCGCACACTTCCCTGTTTCCCCACTGTTCCACCATATACAGTCCAATTTTGGCTTGAGGTTAAGCCACAAATCATTTTCTCGCAAAAGGTCATCAATTTCAAAAGTTATTTAGTCTCCGAAATGAGGCACCCAAAATCAAACTCCTTTTCAAGCTTTAGGGACCCCAATTTCATCCTTTTGCATAGCCCCTATCAGATTCATTGTGCGAAAGTCCGAAGGTTTCATCATGGGTTCTTCTTTCGAGAATCCCATCAATTTCATTTCTCGGTCAGGTTAAGGGTTAAACCTGAGCCTCATTTTGAAGAGGTATTTCATTTCCCGGTCAGGTTAAGGGTCAAGCCTGAGCTTTGTTTCTGCACGAGGTATTTCCCGTCCCATCTAGGTTAAGGGCAAAACCTGAATCTCACTTCGTTTAAAGTAAATTTCTCTTCTTCATTCTCCATTTCATATCTACCATTTTCATCAGGGCTAATTTCTTCGTACCCAATCAGATCCTTCTAACTGGGGCATTTTTATAGCCCAATTTGGTGTGTTTTTCTTTGCCACTAAGCTCGTCTTCAAGTCGGCTTAGTAGCAAAGAGGGGCATCTATAAACACCCCAAATTTTCCACACTCATTTCAGACAACCCTTCTCGTGCAGTGCCAACCCTGTTAAGTCGGTGTAGGAGTCAAACCCCGAGTTAGTTTCAGAAAATCACCATTTTACCCACTTTCACTAGGAAAATTATAATTTTACCCCTAGGTCATCCCGGACCCCAGTAAGTCGGAGTCAACCAAGCTCATTGGTCAGTTCAGAATAGTTAGAATATCAGTCATTTCAAGCTCACTTGAGCTCACAATGAACAAATCATTTCCATTTCTGACCATTCCTGCCAAAATGGGATCATTTCATAAAAAATGAGCTCATTTCTAACTCAAATCTAAGCCAATTATCTATGAGTCAGTCATTCACAGTTAGTCATACTCCTCTGAGTCTAGCCTGAACTCATCAAAAGTTCAAGCACTCCAGTTTATGTTCAAAACCACTTCCAAGTGTCTAGGAGTCCATTTTAGCCCATTTCAGCTCGTTGAGCTAAAATTTAGCTTAGTCCAGTCAGCTGAGCTAGTGTTCGAGCTTAAATTTTAGTTCATGTCAGTATTACTAACCTTTAACCCAGCTCAGATTCGTAATTCACTTCACTCCAATGACCATTCCGCACCATTTCTCTAACAATGGCAGTTTTTCTTGAAAAATTAGTTGGAAAGGTCAATTGAGTTAGTGCATTGTCAGTCCACTTGAGTTCTGAAACTCTTAAAACCAGCTCAATCCAGTTCTTTTTAGTTCAATTTAGCTAAAACCCTAATTTTCAGTGTCACTCTAACCCAGTAGAGTCCAAAAACCATTTCTTGAACCATTTTGCAAATTTTATCAATTTTAACACCTTTTAAACTAATATAATTGTCAATCGGGGTTTAAAATCCAAAATTCTTCATTCAGGGTCTGCATTTCGCATAACATTTCATATCATTCCTCATCATTTCATATCATTTCTCAGCATTTCATAATATTTCATTTCATTTTCGAAGTCCAGAACTCCAGT
Source organism: Nuphar pumila (assembly GCF_984573655.1). Taxonomy (NCBI): domain Eukaryota; kingdom Viridiplantae; phylum Streptophyta; class Magnoliopsida; order Nymphaeales; family Nymphaeaceae; genus Nuphar; species Nuphar pumila. Next base: position 62,532,060 of record NC_143257.1, on the reverse strand, counting down.
TTTATAAATTTCAATCCGGATTGAGTTTTAAAAGCTTTTAGAAACCAATTTAAAACCCTCGGTTTCCAAAATTGACATTTTTACCCCCAGGATTCTAATTTTGGAAATATTTTCTCGAGAAAAATAATCTGGATTTCTTTCAAACTTAAATTTTTAAATTCTATACTGGATTTGCTTCGCAACGGGGTATTGAACTTCAAATTCTGAGTTTGTTTCAAAAACTGCCAAAAATAGATCATTTCGTCAGAAATCTTTCTAAAAGACCATTATACCCTTATGATTATCAAAATGGATTTTAAATTTGGAAATAAAGCCCACTCTGAGATGGCTTATCTACTTGCACTTTATTAAAAAAATAATAATAATAAATATTTCCTTTTATTTATTTTATCATTTTCTTTTTATTTATTTTATTATTCATTTTTTTTTTAGAGGCAAGACCCACAAGAGGGGTCAACCAGCCCCTCTCCCTTCCTCTTCTTTCTTTTCTTTCTTCCACTCCTTTCCTTCTTCTTCTTTCTTTTCTTTCCTTTCTTCTTTCCTCTTTTCTTTCTTCCTTTTCTTCTTCTTCTTCCTTTCCTTTTCTTTTTCTTTTCTTCTTTTTTTTCTTCTTTTTTTTCCTTCTCCTTTCCCATTCACGTAGACCTCTCCAGCCCTCTTCTTCTCTTCCTTTTCCTCTACTTTCTTTTCCTTTTCTTTCCTTTTCCCTTCTTCCTTATCTTTCCTTTCTTTTTTTCCCTTTTCTTTCCTTCTTCCCTTCCCTTCCTTCCTTCCTTTTCCTATTCTCCAACCCATTTCACGTAAACTCCCTTCTTCCCTCTTATAAAAAGCTTATTTCCATTAAAAACTTAGGAGAAGATTAGGAAGCCCTAAGTTAAAAAAACCAAAAGGGGGATTCATGTAAAACTCTCTCTCTCTCTCTCTCTCTTGGTCCCTTAGTGGTTTCAGCCACCTTCCTTGTAGCATCTCCTCACCATTGGTGCCACCATCAATCAAGTCCCAGCAGCACCTCCGAAAGCCACAAACAACTCCTTCAGCAGACACTATAACATCTTCCAGCCACCATCACAAGAGCACCTTCAACTGCAGCCTCCTGCTGCAACTCCTTCTCCAACCAAGCCATAACCAACACTTCATTCTCCATGGTTCCAGCTCCATCACAGCTATCCGACATCTAACAACAGTCTAGCAGTGTCTCCTCCACCTTCAAGGCGACCAAACTGTTGCTGCCCCTCCAAAGCTTCTCCATTAAAGCCTCCACCAAACAAGACAACTTCCATTACTACCTTTTCCGTCGGTGCAAGTGTGAATCCAAGGTAAGCCAATAGGTTCCATCATCTCTTTTGTTATTTTTGTTATCTGTTTCATCCAACTTCATTGATATTTTCTTTAGAAAGACGATTTTAATGTCAAAAAAAAAGAAAAAGTAAAAAAATATGTATATATATACAATAAAATGTTAAACCTTGCTTATTCAGGATGATGCTACACAAAGGAAGAGATCCATCCGAATGAATGGATCATATCTCTCCTTGTAATGGCTAATGTCAAAATGAATTATGCCCCTGTTGGTTTTTGATTTATTTTCATATTTCATGTATTTTCATGCTGCATTTAGGTTAGTTTCTTGATTTTGTATTCATTTTACATAGTTTTTACCTGTATATAATTTAGAATTCATAGGTGTTCATTTATGTGTATAGTCCAGTCACTATTTTATTTAAGTATTTTAATTTATAAATTCTAAAAATTTTATTGTATCTAGATTTTTCTATCTGTGACATCATGCAAAAAACTTGAATCCATTTGGATTTTATAACTCCATTAAAAAAATAAACACCTAAATTGAGTTTTGAACCCTCCCGAAATTTCAAGTCCATTTTTAGCAGACAAGAACATCCAAGATTTCCAGGATGGATGATCCAAATCTTCCAAAAAAAAATACCATGCGTACCTGCAGGAATCTATTGTTTCCCAGTAAATTTTTAGATTTTTCCAGTAGAATTTAGGTTCTGATAAAAATCGATTTTCCCAGACCCTTGGGAAAACCTCAATTTTTCTTTGGCAGGGATAGACCGACCCTAATGTGCTGTGTTTGTTCAATCTATAAGTCATCTGTGAAAACTTTCAACATAAAAGTTGTTCCTAACCCATTTCTATGTCATTTACTAAAAGTTGGGAAATTTTGGGATTATTCAAGTATTTTTACCCGATTTATCTTTTATGTCTGACAGATTCTCATGCCTGAGAATTCCAGAGATCCAGGTCTCTGATAATAGTGTGCCCATTTCCAAACCGTAACCTGAATTCTAATGCTGTAAAAAGAGAAAATCTTTCTCTGTTTGTCAGGGACATTTTTTCATCTGTCTGATATTTTTCTTATATTTTCTTCTGAAACCTATCTGTCTGCCCTAAATCCTAGAGTCGCCGAATTTCGATCTGACTTGCTGAAGCTGTCCAGCTCCTACCATAGGTCAAACCCAGAATCTGTAAAAAAAAGAAAACCTTGCCTTACTGTCCTCTGTCACCCTATAAAATTTGGGAAATTTTTATGGAAGTTTGATATCCGAAATCCCATTTAGAATCAACATTTTAGGCAAAATTTTGATTTTTTTAGGATTTTAGATATTTTCTATACTAAGAAAATACAAAAAAATAGATTTTATATATTTATTCTATTTTTAGGGTTAGTCTAGATGTCCATGATAAATTTGGATCAATTCCAAGTTCATTTGCTTTGTATGTTAGTTTATTTTTAAATTTAGAGGCGAAAATCAAGTCAAGTTGGATATTTTATGATCTTTTTTCCATTTTAGGGTTTTTATCATGTAAATAAGCATGTCATGTCGTATTAGAGTTAATTTCAATCTCATTTGCATTTTAATTTCTCATTTTTGCAAAATTTATTTCAAAAAACCCTGGTTTCAAGGCCATAGTCTTGTCATCAGGGGCATTTTGGTCATTTTGACCTCAATTTCGAAATTTCAAACTTCAATTCTCCAAATTTTCATGAATATCATCATATTTCATCATATTGTGCTTTCTTTATTTTATTTGATTTTCAAAATTCCAAATTTTACAAAAATTCTTTCAGAAAACCCTGATTTTAAGGTCATTAGGGGCATTTTGGTCATTTTTACCTCAATTTCGAATTTCCAAGCCTAGTTTTGAAATTTTATTACTTATTTCTCATGTTTATATTAAATGGGGTATGATTCTGGGTTTATATCTGAATAATATCTGATAATTTCTAATATTTTTGGATAAATTCAGAAAAACCTACATTTCTGTGCTAACATATTTTCTAGTTTTGCAGGAACATCCAAGAAGAAGACTTAGCTTTTATTATTTTATTTCAATTCAATGTAATATCAAGTTGTAATAATTTGGAATAAGAGTTACTTTTTAGCTTAGAATGGGATTGCATTGCATATAGTTTGATTTTTGAAAAAATTGATATCTGATGTATACTGCATATGCATATTTTCCAAAATCACTATGGTTGACACGAATGGAATGTGCACAAGTTCTTATGAAGTTCATGAATTTGGTGGGATTCGTATTTATGGCCATAGTTAGAATACAAAGAAAACCAAGATTTATGATCTTCGTATTAGCCACATTCAACCTACACTCTTAGGCTAACTTCGAAAATGCACTGCATTTCTCAAAACTCAAAAAGATTTTCCCAATTCCTCAATGAAATTCTCTTTCAAATTCATTCATTCATTCAAGTTTCACTATTTTCAAATTCATTTTCCAATTCTATTTCAGAAAAATCAGTTTTCCCAAAAAAATCTAAGTCTTTCTCAGGATTTGATTTTCTCAGAACTCTGAATTTTCAAATAAGATTTCAAAGTATTTCCCAAGTTCAAAATAATGATTTCCCAAGGTTTCCACATTATCACTTTCATTTTCAAAACCCGAAATCAAATTTTCCAAAGTTTCTTGAATTATTTCAGAAATTCATTTTCTCACAATCCTTAATTCAAATCTCAAAAAAATCGATTTTCTTAGATTTTCCATTTTTCTGAGAATCCATTTTCCATTTCAGAAATCATTTTCCAATGAACTTCCAGACCTTCTCAAGATTCTCAAATCCATTTCCTTAGAAAATCAATTCAAAGCTCAAAATCGATTTTCCCAAAGTTCAAGTTTTCCTGAGAATTCACTTTCCAATGCAAATTTCTGATTTCTAATGAAATTCAATGATTCTCCCAGGAATTCCATTTTCAAAGCACTTTTCAAATCATTTTTCAAGTACATATCAATCTTCCGAAGCAAACATCATATTCTCAAACTTGTATCTTTTCAAAATTCCATAGCACAAGCCTGATTCTCTGTGCATTCTAAGAAAATAGAGTATAATTTAGATAATTTAACTTAGTCAAAGCACATATTTGATCTTTGATTCGATTAGCCCTGGTAAAGGCGCTAGGAACTGTCGAACCTCGTACCGACAGGCAGATCCCATTCAACAAAATTTTCCTGCAAATTTTCAAAACAGAGGTGAGTAATTTTCAAAACTTTGGTCGAGTTTGACTCGGAGAATCATTTCTCTCACTCTCGCAGAGGGAGGGAGAAAAATTTTGCGAAGATAACAGAAGAGAAGAAATATTTCTTAATTTCAAAAAAGCAAGTAATGAAAAGATATTGATAAAAGAATTTCGCATAAGAAAAGATGATTTCTGGCAATTGCGGCAGTTTGATATCTGGGTGTTTTCCCATGACGATCTTTTGGCACTCTCTTTGAGACATTGAGCTTTCTTGGGTTTTTGGGGGAAGCTTATTACATCATTCTTCATTTTGGAGTTGTCTTGACTTTTCTCTCTTTTTCGGAAAAGGGTACGTCACAAACTCCTTCATCTTGGAGATGTTCTGATCCTTCTTTTGTCTTAGGAATTATACTGATGATATTGACTCAAAAGGTCTTTAGATGATAGCAGAAATCAAATCTCTTTTAGGGTTTGTCGGTAGGTTCATCACATTTGCCTTCATCTTAATGGTGATCCGAACTTTCCCTGGAAGGATCCATCACAAACTCCTTCATCTCGAAGATGATCCAAATCTTCTTTGGGCTCGGGGGTCTAGCTCGCATATTTGTCTTCATCTTGACGACAATTGAGAGATCCCTTTTGCAGATATTTGATTGCAACTTAAATGACCAAGGAGATATGGATTGAGTAGATTCTTTTTATAGCTCAAGATATTTTCACTGCCTGATTGCTAGAAAATCGCCTTTAAACACGCGCCATGGCTATGATCAATATTGATCCGCTTCTAGCTTTTCAACATCATTGAATATTTGTTTTGCTAATCATACCGAGGATATTTCTTACATCCTTTTGGTTGATCAACAGAAAAAAAATTGAATTTTATCCCTTTTTCGTAAAAAGTTTCACCTTCTTGGAAAGAGTACTAGAGGTGCCTGAGGTGATTCTTTTGTGCAGTAAAATGTTTGGAATCAACAAATTCTTTTAGAAAATTGGCAAAGTTTTCACGAATTCTGTGTAAAATAATCACTTAATATAGATTTTAATGAGACCCTGAGCTGAATCTTTGATTTTGGAAACTTCGACCAATAAACTGGGACCTTTTATTTAACGGCCAGCGAAGGAGCTGAAACCTTTGATTTAACGACCAGTGAAAACTGGGACCTTTCATTTAACAACCAGCGAAGGAGCTGAAACCTTTGATTTAACGACCAGTGAAAACTAGGACCTTTCATTTAACGACCAGCGAAAGAGCTGGAACCTTTGATTTAACTACCAGTGAAAACTGGGACCTTTCATTTAACGACCAATGAAGGAGCTGGAACCTTTGATTTAACGACCAGTGAAAACTGGGACCTTTCATTTAACGACTAGCAAAGGAGCTGAAACCTTTGATTTAACGACCAGTGAAAATTGGGACCTTTCATTTAATGACTAGCGAATGAGCTGGAACCTTTGATTTAACAACCAGTGAAAACTGGGACCTTTCATTTAACAACCAACGAAGGAGCTGAAACCTTTGATTTAACGACCAGTGAAAACTGGGACCTTTCATTTAACGACCAGCGAAGGAGCTGGAACCTTTGATTTAATGACCAGTGAAAACTGGGACCTTTCATTTAACGACCAACGAAGTAGCTCGAACCTTTGATTTAACGACCAATAAAAAGTGGGACCTTTCATTTAACGACTAGCAAAAGAGCTGGAACCTTTGATTTAATGACTAGTGAAAACTGGGACCTTTCATTTAATGATTTGATCTAAGATTGAGATTTTCTGAGAGACAAACAACACAAGGACACTGAATTCTTCAAATGAACTTGATCTTTGATTGCAATTTTTGAGAAATAACCAGTGCAAGGACTGGATTTTTTAAAGAAACTTGGTCTTTAATTGGATTTTTTGAAAAATAACCAGTGCAAGAACTGGGTTATTCAAATGAATGGTTCGATCTAGGATCGAGAATTTAGAAGAATGACCAGTTCGAGCACTAGGTTCTGAAAATGATTCGATCTAGGATAAAAAATTTAGAAAAATGACCAGCTCGAGCACTAGGTTCTGAAAATGATTCGATCTAGGAATAGAAAATGACCAGTTCGAGCACTAGGTTCTGAAAATGATTCGATCTAGGCTCGAAATTTTAGAAAAATGACCAGCTCAAGGACTGGGTTTGAAAAAAGATTCAACTTGCAAATCAACTTTGGAATAATAAAGATTCTTGACGAAGATTTAGAATTTAATAGACCATCATAATTAGTTGCATGTGATCTGCTTTCAGGATTATTCTCTTATCCTGAATGGGCACATAATGGACATTGATGAGAATTTTAGGAAATCATAGAAAATGATTCAGGTTTATCCCTTAACCTGAAAGGGAGGTTGAAGGAATTTGAAGAGAGATAACCTGAGATTTGAATTTAGAAGGGAAATTCTTGATGAAAGATTCTTGATTTTATGAATTAGATGGATCAACATAGTTAGCTGCATGTGGTTCGATCTTCAGGATCAACTCCTTATCCTGAACGGTGGAAGTTCAGGTTTGTCCCTTACCCTGAAAGGGAAGAAGAATACCTCGAAGGCCGAGGTTGAGGTTTTATCCCTTAACCTGAAAGGGGAGAAGGAAATTTTATGAAGAGATAATTTGAGACTTGAATTTAGAAGGGATATGACAAGATTTATGATTTATGATTTAGATAGACCAACACAGTTAGCTGTGCGCGGTCCAATTTTCAGGATTAAAAAGGATAAAATTTAATAAAATTTGATGAAAAATTGATAAAGCTAAAAAAATTGATGGTAAATTGATGTAAACTTGATAAAATTGAAAAATGAAAAAAATGAATGAAATTAATAAAGATAACCAGATAAAAAAAAAATTAATAAGATTTAAGAGAAAAAAAAGAGTTTGTCTGATCCTGTATGCACATGGGATCTTTAAAGTGAGAGGAGAATTTTCATTTGAAAGACAAGTGAGAAATCATTTTGGGAAGAGGATCAACCGCAAGGTTGATTTTGAAGAATGATCAACGCGAGAGTAGATCTTTGAAGAAGAATCAACACGAGAGTTGATTTTGAAGAGAGATCAACATGAGGGTTGATTTGAAGACAACGGTTCGAAAACCAAATTTTGAAAAAGAAGATCAACACAAGGGTTGATTTTTGAAGACAATGGTTCGAAACCACTTATGGAAAATAAGATCAACACGAGGGTTGATTTTTTTTTAAGATAATGGTTCAAAACCAATTTTTGGAAAATAAGATCAACACAAGGGTTGATTTTTTGAAAACAATGGTTCGAAGCCAATTTTGGAAAATAAGATCAACACAAGGGTTGGTTTTTTTAGAATAATTGTTCGAAACCAATTTTGAAAAATAAGATCAACACAAGGGTTGATTTTTTTGAAAACAATGGTTCAAAGCCAATTTTGAAAAATAAGATCAACACAAGGGTTGATTTTTTGAAAACAATGGTTCGAAGCCAATTTTGGAAAATAAGACCAACACAAGGGTTGGTTTTTTAAAAAGATTGGTCCAAAATATTGAACCCTTGACAATCATAATGAAGACTTTGTAGAAAAATTTTCAAAAATTCACGATTTTGAAAAACCCTCATAGGTAATATCATTTCTTTCATGAATGATGTTGGGATCGTCCCTCCTTTTGAGAAGAATAGGGATTTAATGCGGCTTGATAGAAGCCAATGATGAAGAAGATTTTTGAAATGGAAATATAATTTTTCAGAAACAAATGCCCCAGTGTGGCAAAGGAAAGAAGTATTTGATATCAAAGATATGAAGGAAATCAACATTTCATTGATAAGCAAAACTGATAACAAAGACTGAAATATTTACAAGTACTTTGACCAAAAGGTCACAAAAGACTGGGCTGACTTGCCCCTACAAGGTGACCGACAAAAAGGGACGAAAGCAAAAAAAACTTTGGCATTATCAATTCTGTGAGTGGTTTGAAAATGGCTCAGTCAGGACGACGGGCTGCTCTTCTTCCTCATCCTCCACCAGAAGATTTCTATCAATGCAGTCTTGTATTATATGCTTAAGGACGAAGCAGTGCTCTGTATCATGCTCCGTTGTCCTATGAAACTTGCAGAATTGATCTTTAAATTTTCCCAAGATTACGGGAGGATCCGCAACTTTAGGGAGTTTGATCATTCCTTGGGTCAACATATATTCCATAACTATTTCCAAAGGTTGATCTAAAGGAGTGAAGATTCGATCTTTCTCCCACTTGATGTACTTGGGCTTCTCTTGAAGATCCCCTTTTTGCTGGAGGCCAGTCAGAAGTGGTTTGTCATTGTTCTTAAAGAACCTTTCCTTCTGCCCCTTGTTCTAATCTATTTTCGAGCCACTACCACTGTTATTTGTGTTTCCCCTACTGCTACTGCCATGATTATTGCCGAAGGTATCAGCTGAATGAGTGAATTGCACCTTCTTCTTCTGGTCTTGGATATTCTTGACCAGAGGCATGCCCTCGTAGAGCCCATTTTCCATTCCTGCCTTGAGCCATTCGGCTCGCTCAATCAATTTGATGAAGGATTTCACCGGGGAAGTGGCGATGAGGCTCCTTAGGGGTTGAGAAAAATTATTGAGGATCATCTGCAGTGCATGTTCTTCGGGAATGGAAACCTTCATTTTGTTGAAGGTGCTTCTCCACCTGTGGATGAATTCTCTGACTTTTTTATTTTCATTTTGCTTCAGGTGGTAAAGGTGATTGAGCGTAGGCGAAGCCTCAGCATTGAATAAGAAGCGCTCGATGAACAAATTTACCACATTATCGGACTCTTGTAGTTCGATAGGATTGATATGGTCGGCATACCACCTGGCCGCTATACCCTCCAGACTGCGGGGAAAGCAAATGAACAGAGCCTTGTTGTCCTTTCTGAAACGGCAGCATTCTGCATAAAAGGTGGCTAGGTGAGCCTTAGGATTGCTAGTTCCGTCAAACTTGAGGAATTTGCGAGGAAGATTCTCCAGGTTATCATCCCCATCTAGGCCATCGTAGAAATCCTTGCCAGTGTAGGTCTGCTTGCCTTTACTCTTGGCTTGAATGTCCTTGATTGCTAGAGTCATCTCCTTCAATTGCTCACGCATCGGGTCCTTTACTGGAATCCCAGACTTGGGCTTGTTGACAGATTCAGGCTCTTCAGCGGCTATCTTTACAAACTGCCATGGAGGATTCTGGCTGAACACTGACTATTCTTCTTCTTCTGATTCTTCTTCTGATTCTTCTTCCTCTGATTATGTCTCCTCAGAAGTATTGTGTGACTGCATCTTCCTTTTGATGATACTGACGTGCTTTTTCACAACCTTCTTTTTCAGTTTGCTCTTAGGAACTGCCCTTTTCAGACTAACCTCGGCCTGCTCTGACACCATCTTGGCCATCATCTTCTGGAATAAACCGTAGATAACCGGATCAACATCTCCTTTGTCCTGGCTCTGTCCTCTGGATGACCTAGGAGAGTTCATTCCTTCTATTTCACTGTCGTTGTATTGCTGAAAAGTCTCCTTTCCAGTGAAAGTGCACTAGGATCGAGGCAACGAGCACTAGAGGGGGGGGTGAATAGTGCTTTTAAAAATTTCTACGAAATATTGAATGATTTTGCAAATCTCAAAGCAAACACACAAAGAACACAAGATTTTATCCTGGTTCTGTCAAACCCGACCTACATCCAGTCCCCAAGCAAAACCCGCTTGAGATTTTCCACTATCAACCTTGTAAACTACAAGATCACACAGACCATAACCGGTCCCACTTTCAGTAACAATCCTACTGAAAGCAAACAACTCCTTTACACCAAGGAGTCCTTTTTTTTACACAAAAGAAATAACAACTTACAATACAACCTATGAGCCTTCCTTTTGAATGCAAATGAGATGCAATTGGCTTTTGAGGTTGTTGAAACACTCTACTCACGAATTCACTATCTCTCAAAGTGATTTGAGTGAAAAACTGAAGTGAAAATATCACGTGAGTGAGAAAACAAATACTTGAATGAATAGGAGTGAAAAGCAAGAAGTAATTCAATATGATTCTATTGAATTTCATCTTTTTGAGTGTAGAATGCACTCATATTTATAGTTAAAAGATTCCATACGTTGAGAGTATGAAAGGGTGTCAAAACTGTCCATTTTGAACGATCAAAACATTTGAAAAATGAAAAGACACACCTTTTTTTTGAAGTTTCAGGAAAACGGCAAAATTAGTCGACTGAAACATCAGTTAGTCGACTAATAGTTAGTTATTAGTAGACTGAGCGTTATCGTCGGTCGACTGATCTGTTAATCGAGCCGTTTGAAAATCTTAACTTTTGAAACTTAGTCGACTTAAGAAAAGTTAGTCGACTGATAATATCATCAGTATACTGAAAAACCTTTTAGTTGACTGCTGCTAAAATCTTCTGAAAAACAAACATTCTGTTCGGTCGACTGATAAAAAGCATTAGTCGACTGCTACTAAATTTTCAGAAAACATATGTTCTGTTCAGTCGACTGATAAAACCATTAGTCGACTGCTACTAATTTTCCAGATAACAGACATTCTGTCCAGTCGACTAATAAAATCTTCGGTCGACTAATTTGACAAGAATGACTTTTTTAGAAAATATGGCGCGAAAGGATTAGTTGACTGATAAGTCGATTGGTCGACTAATAAACATGAAAATTTAAGAAAAGAGTTTTCTAAAAAGATTTTCAAAAGAGTTTCTTTTAGAAAAGTTTTTCTAAAGACTTTTAAGGTGAAATGCAACCTAAATATGCACTCTAAGTAAGGCTCTTACAAGAATCTAAGACTTTTAATGAATTAAACATTTGCACACTAGTCTTCAAGGATTCTTCACCGAATTCTTCAATTTCTTCATAGCCTTAGCTGAAATGCAGTTGATTCTACTTGCTCATCATCAAAACCTTGTACTTGAAGTATCATGTATGGCTTCATTGTTGTAACAATCTCCCCCTTTTTGATGATGACAAACTTAATCAAAGATGAAGCATTTAGATGCATAGATGGAGATTTTACTCCCCCTATCAATATGCTGCAAAACATTAAAAGTTAGCACATATATCACATATTGATTGGTTTGCATTTCCATTCATCATTTCTTCATGCATTTAGAATACATTCATTCGAAGCTTTCTTTTTCTCTTAATTTTGCATTTCTCATGCAAGATCTCCTGTAATGTAATTACTATCATATTTTTCTCAAGATCTCTCTGCAATTTCAAAGTAATGCTATCTTTATCTTTTTCTCCCCCTTTTGTCAGAATCAAAAAGAGTAAGGACAAAAATAGCATAAGCAAAATAGAGATACAAGTTTAAAAATATTACAACCCATAAAGTAAGTTTTTCAAAGATCAAAGATCAAAGATCAGAAAAGAGAGTTTAGCAAATCCTTAATGGCAGTTACATCCTTCTGAATTGAAGCAAGTTGTTGAGTCACATCTTCACGAAAGGTGTGTTGATGCAGCTCCAAAGCTTCCAGTCTCTGCATAACTTCATCATGGTCTTGATTTATCAAAAATTTCTTTCTTTTTGTATGAGATGAAGGTGTCGCAGAGGGTGAAGGTTCAGAAATAGATGGTTCATTAGGATCAGATGGTTCAGTTTGATCAACATTTAAAGGAGGCAGATATTTAATTTTCATTCTTTTAAAAATTGTTTGATCAAAGAACTCTTTTTGCTCAATGTACTTTTCATTTGTTAAAGGAACTTTAAAATGTCTAAAAATACGGGTTAAAAGACAACCATAAGGAAGAAATGGTTTTTGTTTCCACAAGTTTGTAAAATACACATTGGCTCAGTTGACAGAAATATTTCCAAATAAAACATAAAGAGTCGTAGATAGATCTGTGGAATAATAATCAAAAGAACCAGTTTTGGGTAGAACATTGTGGGCAAGGATTCGTCCAGCAATGCGTGCACGAGTTTGAAGATTAGTATTTTTGAAAGGAGGGCAGTGAGGTGCTTCTGGAATAAGAATTTGTTCAAAAACTCTTTCATCATTCAATTAAATAGTGTTGAAAAGAGTGTCTGAAGGTGGAATTTCAAGAATTTCTCCAAGTAATTTTGAATCAAACTCGATTTCAACATCACGAACAAGAGAAGACAAAACTCCAGTTTCATGATTCATTTGTAAATTCGTGTAAAACAAGTGAATAAGAAAAGGATAGTGAAGGGTGTCTGCACAAGCATCAAAAAGATGTGAAATACCAGGAAATAATTCTCTTATTTTGTAACGAGAAAACAAGTGAAATAGAACATTTCGGCCAGGTAAAATAGGTAGTGCAAAAATTGATCCAAAAGTGTCATAGAGAAGAGGATTGCGAAGTAATCTTAGTGAAAAACCATGTCTTGAAGTAGGTGTAGGAGGAGGAGAACCTAAACCTTTTGCAGATGCAGACTTTGTGCGAGGCATGGTTACCAAAATGTCGGCTTCAAAATGACGTCCGGCAAGGGGGAAAAAAAGAGCTTTCCGGCGATCAAAAATGAAGGACAATGTGGTGGCTAACGATGAGAAGTCGGCCAAAAGGGGATTCCGGCAAAGCACTGTCACGGCAAGAGAGTTCCGACGTTTCAAGATCACGGCCAGAAGATTCCGGCGTCTCCATGTTACAGTAAGAAAATCCTGGCGATGATGGAGTCGAACGACACTCCGAGGGTTTTTCGGAAGAGAGAGAGGCAAGAGAGAAAGAGGGATTTAAGGGTTTCGTTTTTAAGAAAACGAAAAGGTACGAAGTGAAACGATGCCTCCTTTTTTTTTTAAAAAAAAAAAAAAAACGGGTTTTAAAACAAATCCAAGGGGTGTCGGGTCCCTTCACTTAATTTTTTTTTTTTTTAAAATTTAGTCGACTAAAACTTTATCGGTCGACTAAAAAGTGCGACTTATTCTAAAAATATCATCAGTCGACTAGAAATATATCGGTCGACTAATATGGTGCGATACATTCCAAAATATAAAACACCAGTCGACTAAAATTTTATCGGTCGACTAATATAGTGCGATTTTGAGATTTTGTTAAAAAATAAGCATTTTTATAAATCCAAAAATGAGCAAATACCTAGTTCTCTCCTAATTCTCATAAAATCTTCATTTTTAAGAGGTTTAGTGAAGATATCGGCATGTTGTTCTTTAGTGGAAATAAAATTTAACGAAATATCTCCTTTTAACACATGATCTCTTAAAAAATGATGTCTAACTTCAATATGCTTAGTTCTTGAGTGCTAAATAGGATTTTTCGAAAGATTTATAGCACTAGTGTTATCACAATAAATAGTTGTTGTGGAGTAATTCAAACCAAAATCTTTTAAGGTCTGTTTCATCGAAAGTACTTGTGAACATGCTAAACTAGCCGCTATATATTCAGCTTCAGTTGTTGAGAGTGATACTGAATTTTGCATTTTTCTAAACCAAGAGACTAAGGAATTTCCCAAGAAATGACAAGTTCCACTAGTACTCTTGCGATCAGATTTACTTCCTGCAAAATCTGCATCACTATATGAAACTAAATCAAAGGAAGATGATTTTGGGTAAAACAAACCGAAATCTGAAGTATCTTTCAAATAACGAAGAATTTGTTTTAATGCAGTTAAATGAGATTCCTTTGGATTAGCTTGAAATCTTGCACACATACAAACACTAAACATAATATCAGGTCGACTAGCAGTTAAGTATAATAGAGATCCGATCATACCTCTGTAGAGCTTAGTATCTACACTTTTACCATTTTCATCTTTATCAAGAGAAGTAGTTGTACTCATAGGATTCCTTCTTGATTTCGATGAGTCCATCCCAAATCTCTTGAGAAGTTCTTTTGTATACTTAACCTGATTGATGAAGATTCCTTCTTCAGTTTGCTTTATTTGAAGTCCAAGGAAGTAGTTTAATTCGCCCATCAAGCTCATTTCAAACTCTTCCTGCATAGCCTTAGCAAATTCTTTACAAAGAGAATCATTAGTAGAACCAAATATTATGTCATCAACATAAATTTGCACAGTAAGAATATCTGAATTAAAATGTTTAATAAATAAAGTGGAGTCTACCCGACCAATGGAAAAACCAGATTGTTCTAGAAAATTTCATAGTCTTTCATACCACGCTCTTGGTGCTTGTTTGAGTCCATACAGAGCTCTTTTCAATTTGTAGACCTTTTCTGGATATTTCTCATTTTCAAAGCCTGGAGGTTGCTCTACATAAACTTCTTCATTGATGTGTCCATTTAAGAATGCACTCTTAACATCAATTTGATATAACTTGAAGTTCATGTAACTAGCAAAAGCAAGCATGATACGAATTGACTCTAATCGAGCCACTGGTGCATAGGTTTCATCAAAATCTATGCATTCTTCTTGATTATAGCCTTGTGCCACTAGCCTTGCTTTGTTACGAATGACTTCACCATTTTCATCCAGCTTATTTCGGAAGACCCATCTTGTTCCAATTACTGGATGATCCTTTGGTCTATCAACTAGATCCCAAACATCATTCCTAGTAAATTGGTTAAGTTCTTCAGACATGGCTAAAAGCCAAAATTCATCATCACATGCCTCATTGATATTCTTTGGTTCTAATTTAGATATGAAAGCAACATTTGCAATATAATTTTCTAACTGGCTTCTAGTTTGGACACCACTCTTTATTTCACCAATAACTTGTTCATGTGGATGATTAGGAACTTCTTTCCAAACCGGTTGAAGAGGAATATTTTCTTGAGAAGTACTCTCTATCAAGGGTTCTTCTTGAAGTATTGCTTCTTCTTCTTCGCTTAGAGGAATAACCTGCTCACAATTCTCATCAAATGCAACATGTAGAGATTCTTCAATACAAGATGTTCTTTTATTGAAAATACGATAGGCTTTACTTCTAGAAGAATATCCAAGAAATGTTGATTCATCTGATTTTGAATCAAACTTATCAAGATTATCTTTGGTATTTAACAAGAAACATTTACTACCAAAAATTTTGAAATATGAGATCTTTGGTATACGATCATAATATAATTCAAAACATTTTTTATGTAAAATTGGTCGAATAAGAACACGATTTAAGACATAACATGTTGTATTAATTGCTTCAGCCCAAAAATATTTTGGTAAATTTTTATCTTGAAGCATGGTTCTAGCACATTCTTGCAAAGTTCTATTCTTTCTTTCAACAATTTCATTTTGTGAAGCCGCTCTAGGAAAAGCAAAGTTGTGAGAGATACCATGTAAATCACAAAACTTTAGAAAAGATTCATTTTCAAATTCACCACCATGATCACTACGAATTTTAATAATAGATGTAGATTTTTCATTTGTAATTCTTCTACAAAGTTTAGAAAATTCTGAAAAAGCATCATTTTTGCTTTTTAGAAAAATCACCCATGTAAACCGAGAATAATCATCTACTATAACAAAAGCATACTTGCTACCATTCAAACTTTGAATTCTAGATGGTCCCAATAGATCTAAATGTAAAAGTTCAAGAGGACGTTTTGTTGAAACTATATCTTTTGCTTTAAAAGAACTCTTGATTTGTTTACCCCTTTGACAAGCATCACATAAGTGATCCTTTTTATATGCTATTCTAGGTAGGCCTCTTACAAGATCATTCTTGGATAATTTTGAAATAATTTTAAAGTTAACATGTCCAAGTCTCTTATGCCATAACCATTGAATTTCATTTGAAACAATAAGACATTTTTCATTAAAAGAGGGTAATTCATCTAGATATAGTTCATACACATTGTTTCTTCTTTTACCTTTAAAAATGATCTTTTTAGATTGAAAATCAGAAATTAAGCATAAATCATTTTCAAAAGAAACATGAAAACCTTTATCACATAATTGACTAATAGATATTAAATTATGCTTTAAACCATCCACTAAAAGAACATTTTCTATCAAGGGAAATTTTGGATTACCAATATTACCAATACCTATCACTTTTCCCTTGTTATTATCACCAAAGGTGATGGTTCCTCCATCCTTATTTTGGAGGGTGGAAAATAACTCTGGCCTTCCAGTCATATGTTTGGAACAGCCGCTGTCCAATATCCATTTGCTCCTTATGTTGTGTACCTACAACAAAATCAGAAAACAGAGCATTTGACCCCTTTCTATTTTTGGGTCCATGAGAGTTAGTCTTAGGAACCCATATCCATTTGGATTTTGGTTTCCTTTGATAATAAATATTCTTTCTATAAAAGGATTTAGAATAAACATTTCTAGAATAATCATTTCTAGATGCATTTCTATTAGAACTAGAAAGTTTAGTTTTATGAACAAAAGGTTGAGAATAATGTCTTTGATTTTTCACCACATAGTTTGGTCTATTTTGAGTATCAAAGAAGCTATATCCCAATCCGGTTTTATTAACCGAGCATCTTTGAGAACCAAGAAGTTTTTCTAGATTCTCTTGACCATTTGTGAATTTGGTCACTATAGAAATAAGATCATTTGACTTTTCTTTAAGACTAGATATTTCCTTTTGTAAGAGATTGGTTCTAACTCCAATTTCTTTTATCTCAATTGCCTGGCAAGAATTTTCCTTCTTGAGATCTTCTATTTCTTAAAGTAACACTTTATTTTGAGAGTCAAGAGTTAAATTTTCAGTTTTTAACTCTTTATTTTTAGAACTAAGACTCTTAAATTTAGCATATAAATCATTAAATGCTTCAAATAACTCATCATAGTCAAATTGACTTACCGATTCTTCTTGTGCTACAAAACACATGTTGGCGACTTCTTCATTTGATTCTTCATCGGAAGAGGAGTCACTATCATCCCAACAGGCTTGAAATGCCTTTTTCTTCTTGAATTGGTCCTTGGGCTTGAATTTGAGAAGAGGACAATCTTTCTTGATATGTCCTGCCTTTTTGCAGTTAAAGCACTTTAGTTCATTGGGAATGGAAGAATCTGCTTTCTTTGCCTTTCTTTGAAATCTTTCCTTTTTGATGAATCTTTTGAATTGCCTTGTGATGAGGGCAATATCTTCATCTTCATCTTTTTCAGAATTTTCTGAGTCAGAAGTAGCCTTAAAAGCATGAGATTTCTTTTTAGGCTCTTCTTCTTGTCTGTCTTGAAGTTGGACCTCATATGCCATTAGGTTACCAACTAAGTCTTCAAGAGTGAGAGTATTGAGATCATTTGCTTCTTCAATAGCAGTGGTTTTTCTCTCCCATTCAAGAGTTAAACACCTTAGAATCTTTCTAACTAAATCCACTTGTGAATATTCTTTTCCAAGGGATTTCAAAGTGTTAGTTATATCGGTCATTCTAGTTACCATGTCCGATATAGATTCATTTTGCTTCATTTTGAACAATTCAAATTTATGAACTAAAGAAGCAATTTTAGATTCCTTTACCTTTGACGTACCTTCGTGTGTTACGAGAAGAGTATGCCAGATTTCATTAGCTGTAAAGCATTGAGAGATGCGATTGAACTCTACCTTGTCAACGCCACAATATAAGGCATTCATTGCCTAGGCATTAAGTGAAGCAGTCTTCTTTTCATCATCGGTCCATCGGCTGAAATCAGTTGATGGAGTTTGGTACTTTTCTGAAACAACTCTCCAGATATCGAGATCCATGGATTGCAGGAATATTGTCATTCTTACTTTCCAGTATCCATAGTTTGTTCCGTCGAAGAGAGGAGGACGAACAGAGGAGCTTCCTTCTTTATGCTGAGATGTTGTAGTTGCCATGCTATTTGATGGTCAAATCAAAGTAATAGCAAACCTGTGCTCTGATACCAAATGAAAGTGCACTAGGATCGAGGCAACGAGCACTAGAGGGGGGGTGAATAGTGCTTTTAAAAATTTCTGCGAAATATTGAATGATTTTGCAAATCTCAAAGCAAACACACAAAGAACACAAGATTTTATCCTGGTTCGGTCAAACCCGACCTACATCCAGTCCCCAAGCAAAACCCGCTTGAGATTTTCCACTATCAACCTTGTAAACTACAAGATCACACAGACCATAACCGGTCCCACTTTCGGTAACAATCCTACTGAAAGCAAACAACTCCTTTACACCAAGGAGTCCTTTTTTTTACACAAAAGAAATAACAACTTACAATACAACCTATGAGCCTTCCTTTTGAATGCAAATGAGATGCAATTGGCTTTTGAGGTTGTTGAAACACTCTACTCACGAATTCACTATCTCTCAAAGTGATTTGAGTGAAAAACTGAAGTGAAAATATCACGTGAGTGAGAAAACAAATACTTGAATGAATAGGAGTGAAAAGCAAGAAGTAATTCAATATGATTCTATTGAATTTCATCTTTTTGAGTGTAGAATGCACTCATATTTATAGTTAAAAGATTCCATACGTTGAGAGTATGAAAGGGTGTCAAAACTGTCCATTTTGAATGATCAAAACGTTTGAAAAATGAAAAGACACGCCTTTTTTTTGAAGTTTCAAGAAAACAGCAAAATTAGTCGACTGAAACATCAGTTAGTCGACTAATAGTTAGTTATTAGTAGACTGACCGTTATCGTCGGTCGACTGATCTGTTAATCGAGCCGTTTGAAAATCTGAACTTTTGAAACTTAGTCGACTTAAGAAAAGTTAGTCGACTGATAATATTATCAGTAGACTGAAAAACCTTTTAGTCGACTGCTGCTAAAATCTTCTGAAAAACAAACATTCTGTTCGGTCGACTGATAAAAAGATTAGTCGACTGCTGCTAAATTTTCAGAAAACATATGTTTTGTTCAGTCGACTGATAAAACCATTAGTCGACTGCTGCTAATTTTCCAGAAAACAGACATTCTGTCCAGTCGACTGATAAAATCTTCGGTCGACTAATTTGACAAGAATGACTTTTTTAGAAAATATGGCGCGAAAGGATTAGTCGACTGATAAGTCGATTGGTCGACTAATAAACATGAAAATTTAAGAAAAGAGTTTTCTAAAAAGATTTTCAAAAGAGTTTCTTTTAGAAAAGTTTTTCTAAAGACTTTTAAGGTGAAATGCAACCTAAATATGCACTCTAAGTAAGGCTCTTACAAGAATCTAAGACTTTTAATGAATTAAACATTTGCACACTAGTCTTCAAGGATTCTTCACCGAATTCTTCAATTTCTTCATAGCCTTAGCTTAAATGCAGTTGATTCTACTTGCTCATCATCAAAACCTTGTACTTAAAGTATCATGTATGGCTTCATTGTTGTAACATCCAGTCCTCATCTGAACCATATTTTTTGACGGAGTAAAGGGAGGGTTTAGAGTGAAGAAATTTTGGGAGAAGTTTTGACAAAAGAAGGAATCAGGTAAAATAGGTTTAAAAAAATTGTGTCCCATTACTAGGGATCGAGTCGTCATAGGATTTTGTGACAATTGCGTTGTTACTCCGTGAGAAGGAATAAACAACTAAAACACGAAGGAAAATGCTATTTTGAAAAGGATATCTCTTGACAGAAAGAGATTTCATTTATGAAAAGGTAAACAAGAAAAATAAAATCAGAAGATTTTGAACACCCCAAATTTTCCAAAAAAATCCAAAAAATTTCCCTTTTGCCCCTGGGCCCATCTTTTAAATAATCAGGTCAATTTCTGATCAAATCTCCATTAATTTCTCGGATTCACTGAAATCCGGTCTCAAATTTTTACTTCTGACCCACTTTTTGATCCAAATCGGATATCTGGATCCAATTCTGATCCTGAATCTCTTCTTTCTCAAAAAAATCAATTTCTTCCTATTTTCTTGAGGTTTTTCTCAATTCAGGGTCCAAACCCAATCCAAAATCCGAATTTTAAAGCTTTATCAAAAACTCTGGATCCAGATCCATTTTGAAACAATTATGTTATTCCAAAAGCCTCATTTTGTAAAAACTTCAAGATTTCAAATTAAGTATTTTCAAAAAGACCTCGTCTGGATCCCATCTTCTAAAAACCTTGGGTTTTCTCTCGCATTCCTCTCGCATTTTCCCTCAAAAATATCTTTTTAGAAAAACAGCCTTTTCCCCTCTTTTTGAATTTTTTTATAAAAGAGCCCTCCCTTGCAAAAATTTGGAAAGAGAGAGGGACCTGTTTTAAAAAAATTCTAACGGCCCTCCACCCTCTCTCGATCTCTCTCCCAATCACACGCCCTCTTCTTCCTCCCCCACTCATCTCCAACTGTCATCCTTCCAGATTTTTCCTTCTCCCCCTTATTTAAACGACTACAGGGCTCTCCCTTCAGCACCGCGCTTCACCCCTCCACCCTCGATCAAGGATCATTTCATCTGATCCGTCTTCACCTCAGCACCCTTTTCTCTCCTTCAGAATACCGCTTCTCACCCCTGCACCCTTCTTATCTGATCGATCGTTTCTTTTTCGCTTTTTTTCATTTCTCTGTCTCTCTCTGATCTGCCTCTCCTTCGTCTGAAGGAAGTCGATCGATCACCTCTTCACCCCCACACCCCTCTTCTCTTTCACGAATTGCCTCTACAACCATTCTCAAACTCCCATCTCTCTGATCGTTCTTCAATTCTCCTTCTTTCCCTTCTTTTTCTTCCCCTTTCCCTTCTTCCTCTGAGTGCTCTTCTGGCTCAATGAAAAGAGGCCATCACTGTAGCCAGAAATCACCAAGCTCCATCCAGTGACAACAACATCTAGCAAGATTGTTTTCCCCTTTTTCAATTAGAGCCAGCCTTATCCACGGTAAGCAATCCTTCTATTCCTTTTCCTTTATCATTTTCTTTTCATTATTATTTCCTTTTTTTTTTCTTCTTTCTTTCTTCCTATTTTTTTTTTTGTGAATTTCTGAGTTGTTATTCGTTATCTGATAAACAAGCCCTCTTGTAATGTCGATTTGCGTATAGTAAAATCGACTTACATATGGCAATATCGAAGGAACATTCATGTTCCAACAATTTTTTATATTTTCTCTTCACATTTTCCTTCTGGTTTTGATTTCTTAGTTTCATCTTGATTTCCCTTTTTCTTTTTTTTCTTTTTTTTCTTTTCTTTTTTTTCTTTTCTTTTCTTTTTCTCTCTTTTTCCTTTCTCTATATAAAGCACTGATTTCATGTTCGTGCTCCAACAATACACAATATGCAATGTCAATATGCTTGGTGGCATTATCGACTTGCATCCTGTAACAAAAATTATTCTCTCTGTTCTTTTCTTTTCTTATCTTTCTTCCTTTTTTTTTTACTGTATTAATTTTCTTTTCCTGTCCTGTAGCTTGTTATATCATTGATAATTGGTCAATTTTTTATGCCCACGTATGATCACTGGGAATTGTTTTGTTAACTTGTTATGTTGTTTCTTTAAGAGATTTTCTTCTTGTTAAATTGGTGTTTTTCATCGGCATATGGCCATTGTTCCTGCATTTAATACTCCTTTCAGTTCAATCTCTTATTCCTCTTTTAATGTTCGATTTGCGTTTAATGCCATTATATTCAAAGGCCTTATATCCACCCAATCAACGTATGTCACCTTACATTATCTTTTCTGTTAGTCAATTAAATTTCTGTAACATTCCTGTCATTTAACTAATCTTCTAATTATGTTTTGTTCATTGTAATATGTTCATCTTATCACACTTTCGTTTCTTGTTCATCACTGTGCATTCTTGACTATCATCATAGCACAGCCCAACAAACAAATGAACTGATCTTTTTGTATCTCTATGGAGTTCCCAAGTACATGATCTCTAGCATCTATGCTTTCTTTTCCTTTCCCTTGTTTGCTGCTATCATTCTAATTATTACATCCAGTATCTTTTTTTTTTTTATGCATCTGTGTCAATTCCCAATCTTATTTGTTGTTTTCACAACATACCATTTACTGCTTTTCCCTAAAGGTATGTGATCCACAGGTTTCGGCTTGAAAGAAGGTGGTTGTTCCAGAGGAGTCTCAATGGATGTTGGGATATAAGGACCATAGAAATCCAAATTTAGCTTTGTTTAACGTCAGATATTTTTACAGTTTTAATCTGATGAATGGGTTGAATGATAAAATTTTAGCTCATTCCTTTTGTGCCCAGGATGGTAGAGAATTGACATTGGACTCATTCTTTTGTTTTCTTTAAGGCATTTGTGCTGATATTCTGGAACAAAATGTTTATAGTATACAATGAACAGGCAACTAATGCCATTAAGAATGGAGACTAGTAGCTTGTAATTGAATACATGAAGTGATCATTCTAAAACATCCCTGATGTCATGAGTGGTTATAAGCCTAGAGGTCTTTCTGTTGTATAAATTTCTTCTTTTTTTTTAATGTCTGTTCCAGATTAGCCTGAATTTCTTTAAGTTATTTGTATATTGCTCATCCTCATGTAGACTATCAAAAACAAATACTCGTTGTTGTCCTACAATGTGAGTTGCATGCACAGTAAATGCAATAATGACACCTTCCAAAATTTTAGCTGGTTTGCTAAAGATGAGGTGGTGTTCTAAAAAAAAATAAAATAGGAATATTGCCTATCGTATAGGGGTTTTATTAACATTTCTGTCAAAACTAGGAAAGTCAATGTTGCTTCTTGCATCTGCTTCCTAATTGCCTTTAAACTGAAAGCCTAGCATCATCGTTTCCAATTTTTTTTTCTTTTACCTCATTTAAATTTCCTTTAAAATTTTTAGGATCATAAGTAAGGATCTTGCAATGGATAGTCCCATCTTCTTGCCTTTTTGTTATTTTGCTTTTCTTTGGATTTTCATATTAAGCAATTCTATCTTTCTTCAGTTGGTTAAAAGATGATTCTTATTTGAGTTATATTTAGGTTCTCTACTTTGTTGATTGCAGGAATACATTGGAATAAAGCACTATATATATATAATTTTTTTTTAATATGTGTGTCACTGCTAGTGCTGTAGGAATTCTGATTATTGGAAATTGTGTTTTAAACATTTCTCTCTCATGTTTATGTTCCTTCCAGGAACTAGTCTTATTTTTTTTAGGAAGGTTGACAGTTGACATAGATTTTAGGTTCCAGTTTGAAATTGCAGAGCCGGCTACAACCCACAATCCTGCTCAAGCAGAGTTTTCTGCATCTTCACACTTTATACCTGTGCACCCTTCACTTGCTTTCCCCAAACGACATCCTTTTCCTACTTACCCACCATTACAACAACAACATTTCATTGAAATGCTATGTACATCACTCTCATTATCACCCTTCTTCAACAACCCCACCTACTTCATCATTACCTGCTGCTACTGCAACACTAACCACTGCCAAGAATGTCATATTGCACCCACTCAGTTACACCACCTATACCCATTGCCTTCATCTTGCTGGAATCATTGTATCATTGTAAGAATCATTGCTTTACTTTGTTGTGAATAAACATACAACTATACTGTTGATCTCACTTTGTTAAATCCGATGTGTTGTGGTGATATATGAAGTCCATATGTTGTGTTATTACCAATCTCACCTTGCCGACATCAAAGGGTTGTTATCATGATTGTTCCATGGTCTCATTTCAATGAATGTGTTCTTGTGATTAGTAATCCACAATTCAATGTTGCTAAATCAGTATGCTGGAGGGAATCTTCAAAATACACCTATATTTTGTCCATCCCCACCACCCTATCATACACTCATTATCTTCACATTCGCATTGTCCATAATATATCATATATATACGTTTTGGACACTCATTTCCTTTCCAAGGTGTATATTTTCTCACGCATGGCGCATTAAACTTTCATTTACCTCAGAGCATGGACATGAGTATTCCATCATTGGCACCTTAAACTTCAGATATAATATTTCTCTCTATATTTATCTTTTATCCTGTGCTAACTTGAATTCTGCAGGAATTAAGCGGAAGAGGCCATTCTCCTTCTTAGTTTAGGAATTGGGATCTCAATTTCATTTTCAAAAACTTGTAATAGCTATATCAATGAGAATCTTTACATTTCAGTGCTAGATTAGAATGTATGAGCATGCAAATATCATGAATTATCTGTTTTCATATCATTTGCTCTTTTTCAAAAAATTTTACGAATGAGAACACGAATGGCACGTTCACCATTCTAATAAAAGGTGATTAAATCCTAAGTTGACGATTTGCATCAATGGTCATAGTCAGGATGTGAACAAAACTTAGGATTTTCATCTTTTATGGAATAACATTGGATCCACACTAGATCTTTTTAAAAAATCATCACATTTTTTTAAAATATTTTTTCTTCCTTTATCAGAGTTTAACTTAAAATTAACTCAAAATAAATATCAATGGCCATAGTCAGGATATATTGAGAGTTAATTTCATTTTAAACTCTATAAAGACATCAAAAATGTGGTTTATTCTTCACTTGAATTTAAATACGATTATTATATAATATATCTTATGACCATAGTCAAAGATGTATTATATCTTCAATCTTATTTCAATTCACTTAAAGAATGAAATATACAACAACTACAACTACGCCTTCATCCCAAAACAATTGGGGTCAGCGATATGAACCAAAAAAGAAATTCATTTTGGGTCTTCCACATGAATCCTTTTCCTCCAATCATTTCTAAACAATGCCATGTCCTCGGTGAGGTTCAAAGCATTCATATCCTTTCCTATCATCTCCATCCAAGTCTTCCTAGGCCTACCCCGACCTCTTTTAACTAATATATTTTCCCATATCTCCAACCTTCTAACTGGAGCATCATTAGGCCTTCGCCGAATATGTCCAAACCACCGTAAACGATTCTCTCGCATCTTATTTTCAATGGGTGCAACACCTACCTTCTTACGTATCTCCTCGTTCTGAATCTTATCTTTTATTGTATTTCCACACATCCATCTAAGCATCCGCATCTCAGCTACACTCATTTTTTGAATATGATGTCTCTTGGCAGCCCAACATTCCGTACCATATAGTAAAGCGGGTCTAATAGTCGTCCTATAAAACTTTCCCTTCAACCGCAATGGAATTCTACGATCGCACAGCACTCCAGTTGCACTTTTTCATTTCATCCACCCAACCTTTATCCTATGATTTACATCTCCATCAATTTCTCCATACTTTTGAATGATGGATCCCAAATATTTGAAATAATCATTCACCGGTATTTCTTGCTCACCAAGCTTCACTACACTCCCATCACTACTTTGTTGCTTACTAAACTGACATTCCATATATTCAGTCTTACTCTTACTCAACTTAAAACCTCTAGCTTCCAATGTCTGTCTCCATAATTCTAACTTAGCATTAACCCCAGCTCTAGACTCATCAATCAAAACAATATCATCAGCAAACAACATACACCACGGTACGTTTTCTTGAATTGATCTCGTAAGCTCATCCATCACTATCGCAAATAGGAAAGGGCTTAAAGCAGATCCTTGATGTAACCCAACCGTTATCGGAAAATTGGTTGTCACCCCTCCACAAGTGCGGACATTGGTTACTACTCCTTCATACATATCTTTAATTATACTAATGTACTTGAGAGAAACATCTTTCTTCATCATTGTCCACCAGAGAACGTCCCTAGGTACTCTATCGTATGCCTTCTCCAAATCAATAAAAACCATATGCAAATCTTTGTTCCTCTCTCTATATCTTTCAATAAGTTGTCTAAGGAGATGTATAGCTTCCATAGTTGATCTTCCAGGCATAAAACCAAATTGATTCTCCGATATCATGACAACCTTCCTCAACCTAGACTCAATCACCCTCTCCCAAAGTTTCATAGTATGACTCATGAGTTTTATACCACGATAGTTTGTGCAATCTTGTATATCACCCTTATTCTTATATAAAGGCACCAAAGTACTCTTCCTCCACTCATTAGGCATCTTATTTGTTCGCCAAAGCAAGTTAAAAAGATTTGTCAACCAGTCTAAACCTTTCTCTCCCAAGCATTTCCAAGCCTCAATAGGTATACCATCTGGGCCAACTGCCCTTCTTGATTTCATTTTCTTCAAAGCCTCTGCAATTTCTTTCTTTTGAATCTTGTGCATGAAGTCACAATTTATCTCATGAAAAGGAATGGATTTATCTCACAATTAAAGAATGAAATATGCTTTTTCAAATTCAATTTCAAAAGTCTTTAATTCATTTCATCATTTAGGCTAGAACTACATATTTTCAAATATTCCTTTTCAAAATCCCAGTGATTTTGAGATACATTTTCCAAGTATCTTCTTCATTTTTCAACCTTCAATTCTTATTTTAAATTCATTTCTTCTCAATTCTATCTCATTTTAAAGTTCAAATTTCAATTTCAAAGTCCAATTTGACTTTGAAATTTCAAAATTCATTTTACATTCAAAAATCCAATTTTCCATTCAAATCCAATTTCAAGGTTCAATTTAACTTTGAAACTTCAAATTCATCTTCATAATTCAATTTCAAATTCAACTCAACATTTCAGATCAAATTTAAAAATTCAATTTAATTTTAAAATTTTCAGATTCATCTTCTGATTCAAGTTTCATTCTCTATCCTTCCTTTCAAAATTTCAAAAGTCAATTTAGATCTCTCAGATCCAATTCCAGGTTTCATCTGGATTTCTGAAGTCCAATCCTATCTTCAAAATCCATGGAAATTTCTCAAAACCACTTCAGATTCAATATGGATTCTCAAATTCAATTTCGGATTTCTCAAAATCTGATTTTCCACTTTTAAATTCAACTTGGATATTTTAAAGATCCAAACCCAAATTCAATTTAGATCTAAAAACCCAAACACATATTTAAAATCCAGACTTCGGATCCAACTTCATTTAGGATTCTAGATTCCAGATTCAACTCCATCTTGGATTCCAGACTTCGAATCCAATTTCATTTAGGATTCCAGACTTTGAATCCAAATCCATTTAGGATTCCAGATTTCAAATCCAATCTCATCTTAGATTCCAAACTTCGGATCCAATTCTATTTAGGATTTTAGACTTCAGATCCAATACCATTTAGGTCCAGACTTTGGATCCAATTCCATTTAGGATTTCAGACTTCGAATCCAATACCACTTAGGATTCGAGATTTCAGATTAAAATCCATCTTGAAATCCATATCTAAAAATCCAATTTTGTTTCCAAATTCCACCTAGACCCAAGATCCATTCTGATTTCAAACTTTAAATCTAGAATTCCACTCCATTTCACAAATTCCATCTTGACTTTAGATCCATTTTTTAAATTCAGGTTCATCTCAATCCTTGATTATTTTGAAACTCAAGATCTATTCTAAATCTTAAGTTAGAAAAATCTAACTTCTCCAAGTTTGTCTTCAACTTTCAAAACCATTTCTTTATCATATTCTTCATAAGTTCAAAATCACTTGGATAAAATTTCCAAATCCTTCTCAAAAGAGCATACATCTTTTGCATTTTCACAAGCATGATTCTTTGTGCATTTTCTAGACTTAGAATAAATTTTTAGACAATATTAAGACAAAGCAAAGGCATAAATTTGATCCTTGGTCTGATTACCTCTGATAAAGGTGCCAGGAATGGTCGAACCTCGTAGCGACGAGCGAGCCCTGTCTCCCTTTTTCCCGCAAATATTTCAAAACGGAGGCAAGTAATCTTTTAAATCTTTTCAAAATTAAGGTCAAGTGAGACCTTCGCAAAAGAGTTCCTTTCTCTTCTTCCTTTCTTTTATCTTCTGTCTTTTATTTTCCCCTTCAAAAAGGGAAAATAGAGGCTAGAAAGGAAAAGAGGAAGAAGAAAGAGAAATACAAGAGGAAAAATTTTGTGATGATCACAAAGATACATTGGAAAGATAGGAGAAAAAAGAATTTGAAAATAGATGGTAAAGATTTAAAATTTGAAGAATTGCAGGCAGAATTAGAGAATTTGAAGAAATCAGAAGAAGAAAAGAAAAATACACCTGGGTTTTGAAAATAAAGAGAATTTTTTTGAATAATATATACCCAGGGTTTTGGAAAATATAAGAAAAATATAAAATATCACACAATCACAGTTATACAAACAAGGATGCACAAACAACACTCCTTAAAGCTGACTCTAAATGCAATATTTGAAATGGCTGATAGGACCTTAATCCTAACTCTAAGTTTTAGATCATCAGATTCCAATCAAGGTATGCTGATATACTCAAGCCGAAGCTCGAAGTACGTGGCATAAAAATATTTCTTCGGTTCTAAGGTAATGGCTTCCCAACATCCTTGAGCACCTACCGATATACCTCGAACTATGACCCTTAGGTACATGGTAGGGGGGCACTAACCCAAATAAGTGGTTCAGTTGTGAGGCTCTCTCCGGAACTATGGTTTAGTGAGACAGCTCAGCAACGTGAAGACCGGGACAATATAGATAGGGATGTTTTAAAAAACATGCTCAACATGCAATAAAAACAGAAAGCTCTAATGCAAGTCCTAAAGAGATAGAATTTAAATGAAGAGAAGCATATACTTGCATACATTGTTTGCATTCAATCCCTAGAATTGAGGAGTGTTGTATTTCAGACCTAAGTCTAAGTGAGCATGCAGTAATCTCCTCAATATGGTCCTTCCAAACCATACTTAAATCCTATATGCCTTATGTCAGCTAGGACAGAGTCTAGGCTCCTAAGGTTCACATGGAAATGAAGCTGACATTTGTAGAATAAAGACTTAGATAAGATTAAAGCAAAGAAAAAGACACAAATTCGACCGGACGGAGACGAGTCTCATCTCGGTCGCCAAATCTGTGATCATGCAAAAATTTTCCTCTCATTCCTCTTTTCCTTCACTTTGCCTTTCTAGCCTCTATTCCTTTTTGAAGGGAAATAAAAGATAGAAAAGAAGAGAGAAAAGAAAATGAATAAGGGAGAGGAACTCTTTTGCAAGGTCTCATTTGACCAAAGAAAAGTTTTGAAAATCACTCGCCGCTGTTTTGAAAATTTGCAGAAAAAATAGAGAGACGGGATTCGCTCGTCGGTACGAGGTTCGACCGTTCCTGGCACCTTTACCAAGGGTAATTGAACCAAGGATCAAATTTATGCCTTTTGCTTCGCTGAAATATTATCTAAGAATTTATCTTAACTCTAAAATGCACAAAGAATCATGATTGTGCAATACAAATGCAGAAATGTATGCTTTTGAGAAAGTAATTTTGGGAATTTAGGATTTTCCAAGTGATCTTGAAATAAATTTGATAATGGAGTGAAGAAATTATTCAAAGGGTTGAAATTGATTTGAAAAAGTTAGATTTTGAATCTAACTCAAAATTTAAAATAGATCTGGAAGGAGAGACTTGAAATTCCAAGTCTTAGAATAATCAAAATTGGAAAGATAAGTCTTCAGATGAAGAGAAAATGAATTTAGAATTAGAATTTTGAAATAAGAATGAATTTTCAAAGTCATAATGGACTTTGAATTTTGGATTGATTTTCAAGAATCGATTTTGAACAGGAAATTTTGAATTCAAGACCTAAAACAAGAATTGAATTTTAGTTTAGATTTGAGAAATAGATCTGAAATTGGCTTTGGAAATGAGAATTGAAAATAGAACTGGATTTTAAATATAAAATAGAATTTGATTTGAAATCTGAAGTCTTGGATGGAATTGGGTTCGAAGTCTGGAATCCAAGATTGATTTGAATTCGAAATCCGGAATCCTAAACAGAGTTGGATCTGAAGTCTAGAAAAAAATATAGTTGGATCCGAAGCTTGAAATCCTAAATGGAATTGGATCTGAAGTCTGGAATCCAAAATGGAGTGGAATCCAAAATCTAGAATCCTAAATGGAATAGGATCTGAAGTCTGGAATCCAAAATGGAGTTGAATCCGAAATCTGAAATGGAATTGAATCAGAAGTCTGAAATCCAAAATGGAGTTGAATCCAAAATCTTGAATCCTAAATGGAATTGAATCCGAAGTCTGGAATCCTAAGATGGAGATTATATTTTAAAAATCCAAATGGGATTTGTTGATGAATCTGGATTTTAGAAATCCAGACTTGAATTTAAAAGTAGGTTTTAAACTTTAGAGAGAAATCAAAATTTTGAGATTCAGAATCAATCTCAAAACCTTGATTTTGAATTGAGGATCAAGACTCAATCTTTAGATAGCACTTTGAAGATAAAAAATAAACTTGATTTTAAAGTTTGAATTTGAAATCAAAAGATGAATCAAGAATTTTAAATTAAACTTTAAAATTTAATCTGAAATGCTGAATTGAATTTGAAATTGAATCCTAGAAACGAAAATGAATTTGAATTTTTAAAGTTGAATTGAACTTTGAAATTGGATTGGAAATTGAATTTTGAATGTAGAAGTGAATTTGAAATTTCAAAGTCAAATGGGACTTTGAAGTTTTTTGAATTTCGAAATGAGATAAAAAGATGAATTGAAAATAGGAATTGAAGATTGATTTGAGAAATAAAGAAGATATTTGAAAATATACCTCAAAATCACTTGGATCTTGAAAAAGAATTTTGAAAAATATGATGTAATTCTATCCGAAATGATGAAATGAATTAAAGAATTTGAAATTGAATTTGAAAATCATATTTCATTCTTTAAATAAATTAAAATAAGATTAAGGATATAAATCCTCACTATGGTCATTGAGTGTATTATATAATAATCTATATTTAAATTCACATGAAAAATAAAACATATTTTGGTGCCTTTATAGAGTTTAAAATGAAATTAACTCTCAATATATCTTGACTATGGCCATTGATATATATTTTGAGTTAATTTTAAGTTAAACTCTGATAAAGGAAGAAAATATTTAGAAATATGATGATTTTTGAAGAAGATTCAGTGTGGATCCAATGCTATTCCATAAAAGATGAAAATCCTAAGTTTTGTTCACATCCTGACTATTGCCATTGATGCAAATCGTCAACTTAGGATTTAATCACCTCTTATAAAACAGTGCACATGCCATTCGTGTTTCCCATTGGTGGATTTTTGAAATAAAAAAGAAAAAATAATATGAAACAGGTAATTCATGAAAATATGCATGCTCATACATTCTAATCTAAGACTGAAATTGTAAAGTTCTCATTAATATCTAGCTATTACAATTATTAAATTGAAATTGAAAATAACAAAAGTCCTAGTTTTAGAGAGAGAATCAACATTTCCATGTATCCCTACAAAACAAGATTAGCATAAAGCCAAAATGCAAAAGCAAATATATGAGAAAATGAGGAACACTATATACAAGCCCAACATATATATGAGAAGTCATATGGCAAGATGTATATGGGAATGTATTATGAAAAACACACACATATATGCATAAGAATGTTTATGAGGATGTTGTGGTGTGTACAGGGTACATTACCAATACATATTTTGTAGGGAATTGAGTAAATGATGAATTTAAGCACTACATGAGCACTCATTTATGTTGAGTATGCTATGACCCAACTGAAATTCTATATAGATGGCTAATGCACAAGTGGTAGCAGTATTTTCGAATATAGACACCATATACGGCTTCAATAGGCTATTGGCTAATGGGTCCTACTGATAGAGGTCAAGAAAGCATGCAATAGATGATTCAGCAGTTGTGCGCAGTATGAAGTAGCATTCTGAATGAAGTGGCTATGTGTGTTTTATCAGGTGGTGGAAGATGCTGGTGTTAGTGAGCTATTGACATATGGAGGTAGCAAGTTCAGCAGGTTGTCTGAAACAGAGGCCAAAGATTCAGCTACTGTGCGCAGAAGTGATGTAGGAAGATGTTAGGGATGACACTGGTGTAGGTAAGGGGTTGCTTGAAATGTAAGGTGGGATTTGCAAAGTGAGTGAAGATGCTGAATAATTCCTAAAAGATGGACATAATCTTAAAACAAACTATAGAAACCGAAACATGCAGCAAATTACTTATAACAAATCAGCTTCAGTTCTTGATTTTATATATTAGAACTCATGGTTAAAACCCACCCCCTAGATGTATGTCCATTTGGATGGATGGTCTTAACAACAAAAAAAGAAAAAGGTTAGGGTGTGTGGATCATCAGTTTCTGATTTCGCAGATTCGACCCATGTTCGCTACTCATCCTTAATGGCCAAAATAAACCCCTTATACTCAGGCATTTTCAAGCATTTCATACCTGACGTCCCATGAATAACCATTCTACTGATTATCTCTCATAAAAAAAATGGCTTAATAACCATCATTCTTATCAATGATATTTGCTGTCTTGCTCACTAGAATCATGATCTGTATAACCCCAACACCCAGATCAATTTAGAGTTTGGAAACCTTTGGTTCTCTGCAAAACTTTGCAACGGGGCCTGTAAAGCCTTTGGTTTATGAAAAAATGTGCTAAATCCTCTGTCTCTGAGTGCATGGACGCTTATATGCAATGGTTGGGGGGGGGGTGCATAAGTGAAAAGGAAAGATGTTGAATGTATATTGCATGGTAGTACAAGTAAATATCATGCAGCAGGGATCAAGAGAGTGAGAAGTGCAGAACCTGATGGCAGTTACGACTCTGGAATCCTGTAAGCAAGGCTTGGCAATAGGAAGAACAACAGAAGTCAGTCACAAAAATTAACATCAAGTTTTAGAGAAAATGGGAGAGGAGTTGAGGCCCTTCAAGGCTGAATTCCCTAAATGCTACCCAAGGAATTGTATGCTCGATGATCAGGAAGAGCTAAGTCCTCTGCATTGCATAACGTGCAGAGTAGAGCATCCTTTTCATTGGCTTGTTGCTGATTAACATCTTCATTTTCTTTTCTCCCCCCCCCCCCCTTTTTTTAACGATTTTCTTTCACCAGCCATCCATAGAAGAAATCTCCAATTTAAGGGCGACAACCCGATTTGGTTTCACAGAATTTCCTGAGTACCTTGGCTCCATGTTCTTGGATTCTCTCAAAGAAGGCAAGTGCAGTGTATACACAAACAGAACAATATGCTCATGGGAGATGGTGGCAGATAAATGCAAGGGGGATAATGTGAATCGGATTCAGAGATGCATTACGCTGGATACTATGCCAATCAAAACACAGATGCAAATAATAACACTGCAAATATAAATATAAATCGAGCAGCTCTTCAGCATTGGTGTGAATGCTAAATGCAAAGGGAATAAGTGCGAATGAAATCCAAAACAAGAAAGTCATCGTTAATGAGAAATGTAACAAATAATGTAACTAATCTAAGGCTAATAAAAATGTAAGAAGACAAGCATACAAAAGTCACTCCAGAACGATATCAAAAATAAATCAAAGCTTTAGGAGTAGCAACACATTTTTTTTTATCCAGATGCTGAGGTTAGAATAACTTAAAGACTAGACAGGAAATATAGATAATAATGGAACCTATTGTTTAATCACTATATTGAACAATATTCCATCGTCT
The DNA here is from genome assembly GCF_984573655.1 of Nuphar pumila. Lineage (NCBI taxonomy): Eukaryota > Viridiplantae > Streptophyta > Magnoliopsida > Nymphaeales > Nymphaeaceae > Nuphar > Nuphar pumila. Next base: position 62,498,353 of record NC_143257.1, on the reverse strand, counting down.
GGACTTTCCACTGGATAGAATCGATTGAGTAAATTGGATCGAATGTGATTCAACGCCCCTCTGTCATGCCATCATCCATAAAGGGAATAGTATCAAGATTTCAGAAAGGGGTCTAATAAACTCTCTGAGTCACTGCTACGCATCATGCGATTCACCGGCAAACGGGCACTTAGTACCCGATTGTGCCTCATCCGGATGCTAGCAGCAGACCGCCACCAGAGAGTTTTTATAAAATAAAAAAAAATTACAGGAGAGACGATTGAGATTCAGATAAATCTTAGGGAAACATTGAATTGTATAACACAGGCAATAGTAATATGTAGAGCAACAGAGGGAATGTCGTAACTTAGAAGTTCCGCTTACTATTGCACAGGGGAGGGGTTGGGGTTGCTATGAGCAATCCAACGTCGCTCCAGGGTGCGTTAATGGAGATCCGAAATGATAAGGGAAGCAACTAATAGGAAATTTAATGAGAATGGAAGGGAAAAGGGGGCGCTTACCGAAGTGTTGCAGAAAACTGAAGGGAGGAGGTCGACTCTCCTTCAGGGGAAACAGGAGAGAAGCCCGATAACTTCTCTTGGCTTTCAGGGATTCCGGAAGAGGGGAAGGAGACGAGCATGAAGGAGAGGCCGATTGCGGGATGAAAACTGGATGCCCTCGAAGACCCCCTGTGCCTCCTGTTTTATAGCAGGAGGCCATTAGAAATCTAATGATTTGAGTTCAGAAAATTTCAAAAAATTTCATAAGAAATGCTCTTTTCAAAAGTTTTCCTAAAAGGGGTTTTTAGCAAAATATATTTCCAAAGAGTGGTTTCTAAAACTCATTTTTTTGTGTTTTCTTTTGCCTATTTATTTTATTTATTTTGGTTCTTTTCTTGATATTTTCTATATTTTTTTTGTGTTTTTGGATTAAAACTGCAAGAAAATGAAGGGTTTTAAACTAATTTTAGAAAATTTAAGAATATTTTACAAAAAGAAGGGTTTTCTGAAAATTCAGGGTTTATCTTTTGAAATTTCTTTAGAAAATGAGTTTGAATCCAGGTTTTGAGGAAATATTCAAGTTTTAAACCTTGAATCGAAAAATACAGAGCCGTGGATCTAAATGGCCACGGGATCGACTGTCTGAGACGTTCAAAAATTATTTTTGGCATTTTTGTAATTTTAGTTTGAAAATTGGATAATGAGGGTCAGATTTGGATTTCAATGCTGGATCCAAATCCGAAAATTGAGTCAGATATAAAAATGGACTTGATTCTAGTAAAATCTGACAAATAACTGGAATTTTGATAAAAAAAACTGACTCAATTGTTCAGAAAATGTGGGTCAGGGGAAAAAAGGGAATATTTATAAAATTTTGAAAAATTTGAGGTGTTCACAAAAGATGGCGGGTTTACTTGTTTCCCCATCTTCGAAAGAGTTGGACAGTTCTGACATCAATAAGATTCTAACCGTCCTGAAAGAATGCTAATCCCACTATGCATAGGACCATGGCATGCTGAATTCTGTCTTTAGCTGCTTGGGACAAAGTGTCAACCTCCTCGTAAGCTTCATACTTGTGATAGAGTCCAAACAGGTCAATAAACTGATTTTCACTGATCTTGATGAGAGGCCAAGATCTGCTCCCTGTTGCTCTAGCTAAAGCTTCTCGAACATCTACCCCTTTGATGTTGATCAGAAACTGCTGCTTGACCGGATCACCTGGCTGACCAGCTGGTTCGGGCAATCCCATAATGTCGTTGAATTCATCCCTCAGTAGAGTCATCTCTCCCCATGGGAACCAAAATATGCAGGTACGTGGATTCCACCGCTTTGCCACAGCCTGAATCAGACTTTCGTTGATGGTATGCTTGCCTACTGCCGATGTCATCTCCAATCCACAATCATCCAAGTGGTCTGGGAACATACACGAGAAGGTGGCGAACCAAGAATAATACCACCAAGGGAAGAAGGAATGAGTCTGGATAGCCCGATGATCCGGAAATCCATCCCTCATCTGATAGAAGACATGATCTCTGGGAAAGACAACATCACGAGAATTGGACGCCATCAGAATAATACTGGGGCAAAGAAGAATGAGGAAAATCAGATAGAATGCAGAACTTATGGATAGACTCTTGAAGAAAATGAGGATAGATACAAATCCTGAAAATTTTGAAAGATCGAGGGAATTTAGAAAAAAAATTCTAGGGTTTTGAAGAAAATTTGATCTAAAAGAGAAAAAGAATGCAAATAGAGAAAATATACAGCTAGGTTGTGATAATAAAGGGAAATTTTGAATAATGTACCCAGAGTTTTGAAAAAGTTAATATATAAGGAAAAACATCACATAGTCACAGCTGCACAAACAAGGATGCGCATACAAAACTCCCTAAAAGCTAACTCTAAATGCAATATTTGAAATGGCTTGTAGGACCTTAATCCAAACTCTATGGTCTAGATCATCTGATTCTAATCAAGGTGTGCCGATATACTCAAGCCGAAGCTTGAAGTACGTGGCATAGAAATATTTCTTTGGTTCTAAGGTATTGGCTTCCCAACATCCTTGAACACCTACCGATATACTTCGAACTATGGCCCTTAAGTACGTGGTAGGGAGGTATTAACCCAAATAAGTGATCTAGTTGTGAGGCTCTCTCCCGAACTATGGTTCAGTGAGACAGCCCAACAACGTGAAGACCAGGACAATATAGGTAAGAATGTTTTTGAAAACATGTTCAACATGCAATAAATAAGATGGCTCTAATGCAAGTCCTAAAGAGATAGAATTTAAATGAAAAGAAGCATACACTTGCATACATTGTTTGCATTCAATCTATAAAATTGAGGAGAGTTGTATTTCAGACCTAAGTTTAAGTGAGCATGAAATAATCTCCTCAATATGGTCCTACCAAACCATACCTAAATTCTATATGCATTATGTCAGCTAGGACAGAGTCTAGGCTCCTAAGGTTTGCATGGAAATGAAGCTGCCATTTGAAGAATAAAGACATAGACAATATCAAAGCAAAGCAAAAGGCATAAATCTGACCAGACGAAGACGAGTCCCATCACGATCGCCAACTTCTGTGATCATTGCAAATTTTTTTCTCTGGTTTCTCTCTTTTTCTTCTCTTTTGCCTTTCTAGCCTCTATTTCCCTTTTCGAAGGGGAATAAAAGATGGAAAAGAAGAGAGAAAAGAAAGAAGAGAGAGAAACACTTTTGCAAAGGTCTCACTTGACCTTAATTTTGAAAATATTTTGAAATTACTCACCTCTGTTTTGAAATATTTGCGGGAAAAATGGAGAGACGGGATTCGCTCGTCGGTACGAGGTTTGACCGTTCCTAGCGCCTTTACCAGGGGTAATCGAACCAAGGATTGAACTTATGCCTTTTTGCTTTGCCTAAATATTGTATAAGAATTTATCATAAGTCTAGATGCACAAAGAATCATGCTTGTGCAATGCAAATGCAAAGATGTATGCTCTTTTGAAGATAATTTTAGAACTTTTGGGGATTATCCAAGTGATTCTGAAATAAATTTTGAGAATATTGTGAAGAAATGGTTTTTTGAAAGTTGAAGATTGACTTGGAAAAAGTTAGATTTTGAATCTAACTTAGAGCTTGAAATAGATCTGGAAGAAGATACTTGAAATTCCAAGTCTTGGAATAATCAGAGTTTTAAAAAATGGATTTCAAACTTAAAAAAACAAAAGGAGATTTTAGAATTTTGAGATAGAATCTTGAAAAAAATGAAGTTTCAAAGTCAAAATGGACTTTGAATTTGAATGGATCGATTCTTAAAAGGGAATTCCTAATTTCAGAACCTGAAAGAGGAATTGAATTTTGGATTTAGACTTAAGAAATAGATTTGAAAATGGTTTTTAGAAATAGGAATTGGATTTGAAATCTGGAATCCTAGAAGGGATTTGATCCGAAATCTGGAATCCTAGATAGAATTGGATTCGAAGTCTGGAATCCAAGATGGATTTGAATCCAAAATCTGGAATCCTAAATGGAATTGGTTTTTGAAATCTGGAATCCTAGATGGAATTGGATCCGAAGTCTGAAATCCAAGATGGATTTGAATCCAAAATCTGGAATCCTAAATGGAATTGGATTCAAAATCCATAATTCAAGATGGAATTGGATCCGAAATCTGGGATCCGAGATGGAACTGAAATCTGGATTTGTGAATGGATTTTGAAAATGGGATTTTGGATTTTGGAAATCCAGATGAAACTTGAAATCGGATCTGAGAGATCCTAAATCGATTTTGAAATAAAAAATGAGGATAAATTTTTAGGAAAAAACAATTTTCAGAGTGAATACTAAGTTTTAAAGTCCGATTTAGGATTTAAGACTTAGAATTTTGGAATTTTGAGAAATAAAGAATAAATCTTGAATTTAGACTTGAATTCTGAAGTCAGGAGATGATTCAGAAATTCCAAAGTTTAAATTGAACTTTGAAATACAATCTGGGATATTAAATTGAATTTAAAATCCAAGTCTGAAAATGGAAATGAATTTGAACTTTCAAAGTTTAAATTGATCTTTGAAATTGGATTTGAATTGGAAATTGAATTTTGAATATAGAAGTGCATTCAAACTTTCAAAGTCAAATTGGACATTGAAATTGAAGTTTGAATTTTGAAATGAGATGAAATTGAGAATAAGAAGATAAATTTGAATTTATAAATGAGAATTAAAGATTGATCTCAGAAACACTACAAGAAAATAGGCGATTAGCGACGGAATTTTTACATCGCTAATTATCGACAGATTAACGAGAGAAGCAAATCCGTTGCTAAGAACCGTAATATTTACAAAAATATCAACGAAATAGCTTCCGTTGCCAATTAGTGATGGCTTAGTGACAGAATGTTTGGTCGTAATAACCACGTATTTTAGCGGCGGATTTGGTGAGGGAAAGTGTGTTGTCGCTATCTCATGACGGATTTAGCGACGAAATAGTTTCATCGCTACGTAGTTATATTAATTTATGACGGCTTTGCGACGGATTTAGGTTGTCGCGAAATCCATCGCTAAATGTCGCGTAAATCCCTAATCAGAGCCCTCTTTCTCTTTTTTGTTCCGCAGTTCCCGCCGGCCACCCTCTCCCTCCTGCCGCCCCATATCTCGCCCGTCGGTGTCTCCCTGGCCCCCACCGCCCACTTCACGTCGCTCCCCGGCTTGCCGCCCTGCCCGTTGCCCCCAGTTCGTCACCCCCCGACCGGCGTCTCCCAGGTTTTTCCGATAAAAGACACATTTTTTTTCTAATAAAAGGGGAGGATGCCCCTTTTAGTTTCTCCGGCAAGGGGTCGGCCCCCTTGCCTCGTTAGTATTTTTCAGCAAGGCGGCCTGTTGAGAAACTATCTTTTGATGACACATAATATGATACACTGTCATATTTGATTTTATATGATATGATAATATGTCTTCTTGAAAAATGTTATATTATGACTGGATATGCTTTGCCATGTATCTAACGAGTATTTGATGCAAGGATATCTCACCCCAAAAGGATGGAGACCTCCTGTTCAAGTACAACCGTGGTGCAATCATACTCCTTTAAGAAAAAGCTTGATGAGTCAGGCATTCCTAGAGATCATCTAAAGAGATCGGCTACCTCAAGGTGAAGATTTTTTTCTTCTTTAGAGTCATATGTAACAGAACCTTCAGAAGCATGCATATTTCATATTACATACTCATTCATAAAAGTTATATTTCATAAAAGTATACGATAGTTTTAAAAAGCACCTTTTTGAAAACCAATAATTGTACCTTCTTACAAACCTATATGAAAAAAGGTATTTTGACATGATATATTAGCTCATGATTTTAAAAAGCAATAATTGTACCTTCTATCATGTATAAGACAACTTAAAAAGAAATAAAAGAAATGATTTCAAATGTGTAAGAAAAAGACAAAACATAGAAATCGGCTAGACAAAGAAAAACAAATATAATATGTTTTAAAAAGACTTTAGTTACCTTTTTTACAACTCAAGAATGTCGACTTACTTGAAGTCATCATTCTTTTTGTAAAACATTAAATACCTCCTCTAAAACTCCTTTTAGAAATAACTAGTTTAATCCCACTCAAGAATGTCGACTTGCTTAAAGTCTTCATCCTCTCTGTAGACATTGAAAAGCACATCATAAAGCAATTCTTGATATGACTATTTACAAATAAAGATCTCAAAGCATTTATTGTACTTACACTCATTTAAGTAAAGAAGTACTTAAGTACTACAAATCATTAATTAGAATGAAGACAAAACTACATGATAGCCTACAATCCAACGTTCAATGTACTATTGTAAGAAATAGACTTTTTACATAAAATATATCATACCTAAAATATTACAACGACTAGTGTACCCCAAATACTACTTTTATGAAAAGAAGACTTTTTCGAAAATCTATAAAGATGTTTTTTGAAATGACTTGACATCTCACATCCCAAAAAGACTATCATTTCTAAAAGGCAACGACTATTTTTTTAAGGCTATATAAACACAATCAAATAACTTATTCTAGTATGGACATGTGAGCTTACAACGAGAAAAATTCCTATTTGATATTTGAAAGAGAGCCTAGAAAAAGAAAGAGTAAAGAAAAAGAAAAGAAAGAGAAAAAGTCAAGAATAACTCTTTGACAAAGAGTATCTTCTGAGTGAAAAGAACAAAACATTCTGAGAATCCTTCATTCGTGCATTCATATTATTGTGAAGGTTCTATAGGAAGTATTGTAACTTTCTGTTATTCACTGTATTCCTTCTTTGTTGAAAGAAGTAGACCTCTGAGAAAGAGGGTGTTGTCCTTCTCTGTTGAGAGAAGAAGACCTCTGTGAAAGAGGGTGTTCCCGTTCTCTGTTGAGAGAAGAAGACCTCTGTGGAAGAGGGTGTGCCCCTTCTCTGTTGAGAGAAGAAGACCTCTGAGGAAGAGGGTGTTGTACTATTTATCTGGTAACTCGGATGTTATAGTAGAAAGCTCAAGTGGTTTGCTTGGGGACTGGATGTAGGTCAGGGTTTTGATCGAACCAGTATAAATTCTGTGTTTTATGTGGTGTGCCTTATTGCATTCTTATTTTATTTTATCGATCTATTTAGTATTTCACTATTCACCCCCCCTCTAGTGGAATTTCATTTGGTATCAGAGCAGGTTTGCTGGTTTCGACATAACAAGTCTTCCAGCACAAATGGCATCTACCTCTTATGCTCGTGATATTGAAGGTCAACACGCATCTCGTCCTCCTTTCTTCAACGACTCCAACTATGGATACTGGAAATGCAGAATGGCTATATTTCTCAAGTCCATAGATTTTGCTGTATGGAAAATTGTCGAGCATCCATACACATCTCCATCCACAGACTATAGCTTATGGTCTAATGAAGAAAAGAAAATGGCAAACCTAAATGCAAAGGCTATGAATGCCTTATATTGTGCCATTGATCAGAATGAATTCAATAGAATATCTATTTGTGAATCTGCATATGATATTTGACATTCTCTGGAGGTTATTTATGAAGGAACCAACAAAGTGAAAGAAGCCAAAATCTCATCTCTTGTCAAAAAATATGAGTTGTTCAAAATGAACAAAGATGAACTCATCACAGAGATGTTCACCAGATTCACCAACATCACCAACGATCTGAAATCTCTGGGTGTAACCCATTCCCAGACAGATAAGGTGAAGAAAATCTTGAGATCTCTCACAACTGATTGGGAGAAAAAGACTACTGCTATTGAAGAAGCTCAAGATTTATCCAAGCTTACTCTGGACGACTTAATAGGCAATCTTATGGCCTATGAAGGAAAGAAGGGAAGAGGAACAACCTTCAAAGAAAACTCTAGCCTTCCCAGCTCTTTCTGAGAATGAGGACTTAGAAAAAGAATCTGAAATTGCGCTACTCACCAGAAAATTCCAGCGCTTCATGAGAAAGAACTGGCTTCCAAATAAGCACAAGGAAAGAAAAGACCCTAAGGAAGATTCCATGTGCTATCAGTGTAATAAGCCAGGTCACTTGAGACGTGACTGTCCTCTTCTCAAAAGAAAATCCAAGACTGAGGAACCAAAGAAGAGGTTCTTAAAGAAAAAGGCTCTGCATGCTCAATGGAATGATTCAGAACCATCCACAAGTGAAGAGTCAAGTGATGATGAAGCAGAAACCACCAACATGTGCTTCATGGCAGAAAGCTCTGTAAGTGAATCCCTTGATTTCTCCTTTGAAGAACTTCAAAATGCTTTTCAAAAACTTTTTGAAGAATCAAGGAAAACGATTCTAAAAAATAAACATTTGAAATCTGAAAATCTAGAACTTATGCTGAAAAATGAAAAACTCAGTATTAAAAATTCTGAGTTACAAAAGAAAAATTTTCTGATTACTTCTGAAATCTCTTCTACTAGCTCCAAGACAAAATTTGCAAGTAGAAATTTCAGAATTAAAATGTAAAACTGAGAACCTTATGAAAACGGTTTTCAAGTTTACTAAAGGAAAAAAGAACCTGGATAAACTCCTATCCTCTCAAAAAGTTTCTTTCTACAAGAATGGTATTGGCTACTCTCATTTCAACAAATCTTCTTGTATGAATCAAAAGACCATTTTTGTCAAAGATTCTTCTGAACCTAAAAAGGAGTATTATATTTTTTATTCCTTGAACTCCTCTAAAGTTATAGACAAACCCAGATCAAAATGGATATGGGTTCCAAAGTCTAACAAAAAGGGACCCGATTGGGTACCAAAAAAAAGTTTTACTTAATGTTTTGCAGGCTCCAAAGAAGAAGAATAAATGGATATTAGACAGTGGATGTTCAAAAAACATGACAGGACATCCAGATCTTTTTGTTGTTCTTCATCATAAAGAAGGAGGAACTGTCACCTTTGGAGATAACAACAAAGGTTTGATAATTGATATTGGTAATATTGGCAATATGGATAAACCTCTTATCAAAGACGTTCTCCTTGTTAAAGGCTTAAAACATAACCTTCTAAATATTAGTCAAATGTGTGACACAGGTTATAATGTTAGCTTTAAACATGATGCATGCCTTATAGCAGACACCAACGAAAACATGATTTTAAAAGGTATAAGAAGAAATAATATATATGAATTATACCTAGAAAACATTACTGAACATTGCCTTATAGCTAATAATGACACTCAACATTTATGGCACATGAGAATGGGTCATGTCAACTCCAAATACATGTCTAAATTAGCTAAAGATAAGTTGGTACGTGGGTTACCCAAAATATCTTTTAAAAAGGATTATTTTTGTGATGCATGTCAACTAGGAAAACTGTCAAAATCATCTTTCAAATAAAAAAATATCATTTCAAGCAAAAGACCCTTAGAGCTTCTCCACCTGGATCTTTTTGGTCCTTCTAGAGTAGCTAGTCTAAATCATAATAAATATGCTTTTGTCATTGTAGATGATTACTCAAGATTTACTTGGGTAATATTTTTGAAAAACAAAAGTGATACGTTTTGTCAATTTGAAATTTTATGTAAAAAATTACAAAATGAAAAATCTTGTTCTATTGTAAAAATCCGTAGTGACCATGGATGAGAATTTGATAATGAACTTTTTGTAAATTTTTGTAACTTGCATGGTATTTCTCATAACTTTTCCTTTCCTAGAGCTGCACATCAAAATGGTGTAGTAGAAAGAAAGAATAGAACCCTACAAGAATCTGCTAGAACTATGTTCCAACATAATAATCTTGCTAAATCTTTTTGGGCAGAAGCTGTTAATACTGCATGTTATATAACAAATAGAGTTCTTATCAGTCCCTTATTAAATAAAACTCCCTATGAATTATTCTATGACAGAACTCCAAGAATAGACTATTTTAAAGTCTTTGGATGTAAATGCTTTATCCTTAACACAAAAGATAGCCTGGATAAATTTGATGCTAAATCTGTTGAAGGCATATTCTTAGGATATTCAAGTCATAGTAAAGCATACAGAGTTTTTAATAAGAGTTCATATACTATTGAAGAATCTATGCATGTCAGTTTTTGTGAATCTATTGATGAATCTATTCTTAAGCAGACTAACGATGATGATGTTGAGAGTACAGATTTATTCCTAGATAACACAGCTAAATCTAATGAAGATGATCATCAAAGAACATTTGTTGAAATCAGAGATCATCCTCAAAAGCATATTTTGGGAGACCTGACCAAGGGGGTTCAAACTAGAGCTCAGCTGGAATGGTTTGCAAACATGACTTTCATTTCTCAACTTGAACTAAAGAAGATTGATGAAGCCATCATCGATGAGTTCTAGATGCTAGCCATGACTGAAGAACTGAATCAATTCCAAAGAAATTATGTTTGGGATCTTGTACCAAGACCAAAGGATCATCAGATCATTGGGACAAGATGGATCTTCAGAAACAAGCTAGATGAAACAGGTAATGTTATAAGAAACAAGACAAGACTAGTAGCTCAAGGATACAACCAGGAGGAAGGTATTGACTTTGATGAAACATTTGCTCCTATTGCTAGACTTGAATCTATTAGAATGTTTTTAGCATATGCAAGCTATATGGATTTCAAACTATATCAAATGGATGTTAAAAGTGTTTTTCTAAATGGTTTTATAAATGAAGAAGTTTATGTAAAACAACCTCGAGGCTTTGAAAATGAATAATATCCCGATCATGTTTTCAAACTAAAACGTGCCTTGTATGGATTAAAACAAGCACCTCGTGCTTGGTATGACAGACTCAAAACCTTTTTATTAAAAACTGGTTTTTCTGTAGGCAAAGCAGATTCTACTCTATTTGTGAAAATAGTGAATAATCATACCCTAATTGTTCAAATTTATGTGGACGATATCATCTTTGGATCTACTAACAACACTCTCTGTGAAGATTTCTCTAAGTCCATGCAAAAAGAATTTGAAATGGGTATGATGGGAGAACTCACCTACTTTGTTGGACTGCATATTAAGCAAACCAAGGATGGAGTTTTCATCAATCAATCCAAGTATGCTCATGAACTTCTAAAGAGGTTCAACATGAACTCAGCTGCTTCAAAGAATACTCCTATGAGCACAACTACTGTTTTGGACAAAGATGAAGATGGTAAGTCTGTAGACACAAAGGTATACCGAGGTATGATAAGATCACTACTCTATTTAACTGCTAGCCGTCCAGATATTATGTTCAGTGTTTGCTTGTGTGTCAGATTTCAGTCAAATCCAAAAGAATCGCATCTTAAAGCTGTAAAAAGAATAATGAGATATTTAAAAGACAGTTGATTTTGGATTATTTTATTAATAATCTTCTACATTTGATTTAATCTCATACAACGATGCTGACTTTATTGAAAGTAAATCTGATAGAAAAAGCACAAGTGGAACATGTCATATACTAGGGCACTCACTAGTTTCATGGTTCAGTAAGATACAAAACTGTGTATCTTTATCTACTACTGAAGTTGAATACATAGCTGCTAGCCTAGCATGCACTCAAGTCATCTGTATGAAACAAACTTTAAGAGACTTTGATTTAAAATTTGAAAATACAACTATTTTCTGTGATAATACTAGTGCTATAAACCTATCTAAAAATCTTATTTTACACTCACGAACTAAGCATATTCAAATAAGACACCACTTCTTAAGAGAACAAGTCTTAAACAACATAATTAAACTTGAATTCATACCCACTAATCAACAGTTAGCAGACATCTTCACTAAACCTTTGAAACATGAAGACTTTACACAAATTAGAAGAGAATTAGGAATATGCAAACTAAGTGACTTATAATTAATCACACTTATTAAGACTAAAACATCTTATGAGTTCTATTAAAATTTTATTTTTCTTCTTATCGATGTTTTTTTTCATATGTACTTTTTCCCACTATTCAAAGTCAAACTATATTCACGTATACTCTAAACACTCATAAACACACATTCATCATGACACATTCTTTATGTCTTTCAACTTGTCATCTTTCAAGTACACATCAATAATAACTCCTTGTCCTATTTCCTTTTCACTCATATCCACAAGAACAATTAATATTAAGTAAAGGTATCATGACTTTGTTCACATCACTCATCTCATAACACCTTTTATCACTTTTGTCTTCTTGTGAAAACCTCTCTTACGATAAGCTAGCCAAGCTTCAACATGATATTATGTTACTCATTTATTTTATTTTTTTTATATTCAAATGATATATCCCTTTTTCATGACTTCCTTTCCTCCAATCAAGACACTTCACTAAACTTTATGGTAAATAAATCGAGTGTTTATCCTTCTTATCTTTTTCACCACCTTTTTCAAAATCAAGTTGTTATATTTCACATAAAATTTTATTACATCATCCTTTATATCATATCCTAAGTACAATCTATTATCGTCCTTTCATCCTTCACACCTTTTTATGAAAAATTATTCGACAAACTTGTCCTCCATTTTTTTTCCTCATGAGTACTACTAGTTTCACTCTTTTCTTTTTCTCTCTCTCTCATACGAAGTGAGACTCCATCCGTGACCCTTGACCTCTTAAGCAAAACATCAACTCATATCAATCATATCTTTACTTTATGTCATACATCAAGTGTTTGTTGTCCTTTATGACCACCATTATCTCTCTACAAATTCATATCACCCTTCTTTATGACTATTCACACTCCTTCCACGCATACCTATAAAAATACTTCTTAAATAAGAAATTATTGCATCTCACTCATATGTCCTTGTTTGTCTTATTCACATCTCATTCTTCACGAATTTAGAATGCTTTCACATAATGTAAAAATTTTGTATAAAAAGTTGCTTGTTTTATTAGGCCATTATTTCCTTCACTCTATAACTATTCTTACATCTCTTCACTTCACGAAAATCTTTAAAATCCATAGATTATTCACCCTCTTTACTCTTTCCTCTCACATCAAGTGTAATAGAATACTCCATACTCAATACATGACATATCTCACACTTCGATAAACTCTCCCATAGTAAACTTTTCTCTATATAGAAAAATTATTTCAAAACTATGTCCTTCTTGACATACATACTAATATAATACACTATCTTCCAAAAATTGATTTGATTTGTCATTCACATGCCTCTTAATTTACAACTCACGAATTTCCTTATTCAACTAAAATCTAAAAATCACTCTCTTCCAATGTCATTCATTTCGTATCACAATTATTTTCTTCCTTCTATTTAATGAAATGATTCATACCTTACCAATTCGTTAGAACACTTCCATCATCCTCCAAAGTCTTTACTCTCTCCAAGTACTTTGTTTTCAGTTTCCTACTCTCTCAAAACCTTTGAAAATGGCTTCCTCCTCAAACAATGAGATCACCGCCGCCGATCTAAGGTATCCAGATCTAATTTACCATTACCACCATATTTGTTCACTTCCTATTCACGAAGGTAACCTAGTTCACTAAGAAGACTTTTCTTCATTTAATCTTGAAAGCTCTCTCCCAGAACTTAAACATCTAATAGGATCCTCATCCCAAGCCACCTACTATCCTGAACTTGTCCGACTATTCTATACAAATCTTTCCTCTGATCATGACCTAACTACCATTACTAGCAAAGTCTGAGGCCAGCTGATTATCTTCGACGCTTCCTCACTAGACAACATTCTCAACCTTCCTTCCATCGGCACAGATCTAACTAACATAGTACCACTCGACCGCTCGATACTTCGAAAAATTCTTCTCTCTACCCACTTCACACACCTTCCCTGGCACATGAGCAATCTCCAACCTCATGCTCAACTGCTTGCCCAAATTCTTCTCCACAATATCTATCCCAAGCTTCCACGCAAGGGATTAGTCCCAAGAAAAATCTCTCTCCTCCTCTACGCAATTTTCTACTCTACTCTGATAAACTGGTCCAACTTCATCTTCCACAACTTTGCCCGCTTTCAAAAATTCCAGCGTCTTCCTTTTGGGTGTTTGATAACTCCCATTTTAAAATACTTTAAAGTCCCGCTTCAAAATGAAGTTATCTGCCTTCCTTCACTGACTCTCAATGCTACTTCCTTCAATCCAAGGTCCCTGCACCCTGCCAATACCGACTCTGATATAGAAGATCCTCCATCCGACTTTGATTACTTCTCTGCGATCATGGATGTCCAGCAAACTCAGGATCTTATACTTCGGAATCAAGCCTCAATGCAGCTGTCCTTACAAACCCTTCAGCAGGATCACGACGTCCAAACACATCAATCATCTCCACCTTCGGAGTAAACTTGTTTTTTTTGGAATGTAATAACTTTCATTATTTTGGTCTGTAATAACTCTGCTTACTCTGATCCCCTCCTTTTTGTCCATGACAAAGGGGGAGAAAAACCTGTCTCCTTCAATAGGAGAAAAATACTTTGCATTTTTTCAATATGTTTATGCATTTTTATGATATTATTATTACTATGCATAATGTCTTTTTGACAGGGGGAGCATATTTTGTCATCATCAAAAAGGGGGAGAATGTTGAGAAACTATCTTTTGATGACACAAAATATGATACACAGTCATATTTGATTTTATATGATATGATAATATGTCTTCTTGAAAAATGTTATATTATGATTGGATATGCTTTGCCATGTATCTAACGAGTATTTGATGCAAGGATATCTCACCCAAAAAGGATGGAGACCTCCTGTTCAAGTACAACCGTGGTGCAATCATACTCCTTTAAGAAAAAGCTTGATGAGTCAGGCATTCCTAGAGATCATCTAAAGAGATCGGCTACCTCAAGATGAAGATTTTTTTCTTCTTTAGAGTCATATGTAACAGAACCTTCAGAAGCATGCATATTGCATATTACATACTCATTCATAAAAGTTATATTTCATAAAAGTATACGATAGTTTCAAAAAGCACCTTTTTGAAAACCAATAATTGTACCTTCTTACAAACCTATATGAAAAAGGTATTTTGACATGATATATTAGCTCATGATTTTAAAAAGCAATAATTGTACCTTCTATCATGTATAAGACAACTTAAAAAGAAATAAAAGAAATGATTTCAAATGTGTAAGAAAAAGACAAAACATAGAAATCGGCTAGACAAAGAAAAACAAATATAATATGTTTTGAAAAGACTTTAGTTACCTTTTTTACAACTCAAGAATGTCGACTTACTTGAAGTCATCATTCTTTGTGTAAAACATTAAATACCTCCTCTAAAAATCTTTTTAGAAATAACTAGTTTAATCTCACTCAAGAATGTCGACTTGCTTAAAGTCTTCATCCTCTCTATAGACATTGAAAAGCACATCATAAAGCAATTCTTGATATGACTATTTACAAATAAAGATCTCAAAGCATTTATTGTACTTACACTCATTTAAGTAAAGAAGTACTTAAGTACTACAAATCATTAATTAGAATGAAGACAAAACTACATGATAGCCTACAATCCAACGTTCAATGTACTATTTTAAGAAATAGACTTTTTACATAAAATATATCATACCTAAAATATTACAATGACTAGTGTATCCCAAATACTACTTGTATGGAAAGAAGACTTTTTCAAAAATCCATAAAGATGTTTTTTGAAATGACTTGACATCTCACATCCCAAAAAGACTATCATTTCAAAAAGGCAACAACTATTTTTTTTATGGCTATATAAACACAATCAAATAACTTGTTCTAGTATGGACATGTGAGCTTACAACGAGAAAAATTCCTATTCGATATTTGAAAAAGAGCCTAGAAAAAGAAAGAGAAAAGAAAAAGAAAAGAAAGAGAAAAAGTCAATAATAGCTCTTTGACAAAGAGTATCTTCTGAGTGAAAAGAACAAAACATTCTGAGAATCCTTCATTTGTGCATTCATATTATTGTGAAGGTTCTATAGGAAGTATTGTAACTTTCTGTTATTCACTGTATTCCTTCTTTGTTGAAAGAAGTAGACCACTGAGAAAGAGGGTGTTGTCCTTCTCTGTTGAGAGAAGAAGACCTCTGTGAAAGAGGGTGTTCCCCTTCTCTATTGAGAGAAGAAGACCTCTGTGGAAGAGGGTGTGCCCCTTCTCTGTTGAGAGAAGAAGACCTCTGAAGAAGAGGGTGTTGTACTATTTATCCGGTATTCACCCCCCCTCTAGTGGAATTTCACGGCCAACCCCTTGTCGCGTGTTGTGTTTTCCGGCAGGGGGGCGACCCCCCCTATCACATTTTTTGTTTTCTGGTAGGGGGTCAGCCCCCCTGCCTCGTTAGTATTTTCCGGCAAGGGGACCGACCCCGTGTCACGTGTTGTGTTTTCCGGATGGGGGACCGATCCCCTCCCGCGTGTTGTGTTTTTCGACAAGGGGGCGACCCCCCTACCGCGTTTTTTGTTTTTCGGCAAGGGGGGTACCCCCTGATGCATTTTTTGTTTTCTGGCAAGGGGGGTGACCCCCTGCCGAAAAAAAATAACCGAGGCAGAGGGGCGACCCCCTGCCGCGTTTTCTGTTTTCCGGCAGGGGGGCGACCCCCTTGCCTCGTTATAAAAAGGGGCAGGGGGTCACCCCCCTGCCCCTTTTTTTTGCCGTTTATTTTTTTTTTCTGGCAGGAGGTTGCCCTCTGCCCTTTTTTTTCGGCATGTGGGGCGACACCCTGCCTATTCTTTTTTTTTTCCACCAGGGGGTGGCCCTTTGCCCCTTTTTTTCTTCCAGCTGGGGGGCGACCCCCTACCTCTTTTTTTTTGGGCAGGGGGTCGCCCTCTGCCTCGTTTTTTTATTCGGGCAAGGGGTCGCCCCCGTGCCTCTTTTTTTTCAGCAGTGGGGCGACCCCTGCCTCTTTTTTTTTCGGCAGTGGGGTGACCCCTGCCTCATTTTTTTATTCAGGCAAGGGGTCGCCCCCGTGATCCTCTAGTAGGGGGGAGGGGGGTGACCCTGCCTCTTTTTTTTTTTGCGGCAGGTGGTCGCCCCTTCGGCCTTTGTTTTTTTTCTGGCAAGGGGCGACGGGTCGTGGTTCAGGAACCCGACGGCTAAACCACGTCATCACCCTGTGCCTTCCGCTTCGGGAGACGATCACTGCCTCTGGAGTGTCTTCATTTTAACATAGTGTGATTTCATTTTAACACAGTATCTCTTGCAGATTTCTCAACGTATCCTGCTTGTGCTCCGCCACCCATGGTAAGTAATTGACAAAAACAATGCAAATCGGGTAAATACCCGTGGTGAGTAAGTGATGCAAACGCTTCACATGTTATTTAATTTTTTGGATACAACACTTTACTGTTCACACACTCAGTTAGTTGTTGATATCTAGGACTGCTTTGTTGGAGTTTGGAGATCATGATAAGCATGATTTTAATGTACGAGAATAGAAGTGTTCTTATTTTTGGAGTACAAATTTCATGCTAGGCATGGTAGTAGTTAGCGAGATATTGAAGTGTGTTTGTTGCAGGTACATGTTTGACATTTTTTTTATATGAATGATTTTCATATATTGCAATATTTGATGTGAGTATATCCATGCTTGCATGTAGTTAATTTCAATTTAATTATGACTTCCATGTGAAATTGTATAATGATAATATGCTTCAAATTAATGCATCGTGTTATTAATAGTTTTGCACATGAAAATATTAAGTTATCAATGCATGCATCATAATTCTTGTGATTGTATGACATCATATATTGCATGATAAATTTGATATTTTCTTCATCACAGCATTCTGATGGTTCTCTTTTAACTTGTTAGGATATATTTTGTAACATCATACGACAAAATGACTGCAAACCATGAATGAATGTAACGTAGGGTAAATGACAATGAGTTGCAATACATGATGTGAATGATTTGAATGTTTTGAATGTATTATTACAATACTTGATGTGAATAATTTGAATGATTTGAATGTATTGCAATACTTGATATGAATTATTTGAATATATTGAAATACTTGATGTGATTGATTTGAAACAATTTGAATGTATATTTTAACATTTTTTATTTGTTAGAATATGGTTCGTGGAGGTTACAGTGGTCGATCACCTAGTGGTAGCCAGTCTCAACCTTCATCTTCATGGGCTCCTTTGATAGGTATATCATTTAACTAATTGTATACTTGATTAGTTGAAATGTGCATTCTGAGAATTTCTAACGTATTTTTTTACAGATAATGTTGCGCCTGTACATGACCCACTTACACCAGTTGATCATACAAGTCAGGAGCCAACACAGGATGCAGGGTTTTCTTAGTCTAGCACAAGAAGACTCATTCAAATAGTGTATATCGATAATCGACCCTAAGTATTTCGTTTTCACTTATTGCATATCTTATAAATATTGTATATTGATATTTATTGTGTACCAATTCATGTGCAGCACGAGGTTTGAGCCACAAGAAGTAGTACGCGATATTAGAAATTCACTACTTCAACATCTACCAGGACCGGTCACTCAATGGAAAGAGTATCCAAAAGAGGTGATAGATAGATTGTGGTCCTCATTCACTGTATATAGTTGTTTGTCATAGTTAATGTGTTTCATATTTAATTTTTTGTTATAGTCATGTCTACTAACTTTATGAAAATATATATATGTTTTGAATCACTTCATGAATACGGTGAAAGAACATGATGCAAGGAAGGTGTGGCAGAAGGTGGCTGTCAATCGATTTGCAGACATGCTGCATAATATGAAGACTGCAGCCAAAAAAGCATCTGGCGGAATAGATGATCCATTATAGTGGAAGGGCCATGACCCTATTACTATCTGGAGAGATTATTGGGAGAGAATGTGCGACAAGTGGGAAGGGGATGCATTTCGAAACCATTCAACGAAGGCTGCACAAAATCGAGCGAAAATGCCCGAAGCCCATCTGCACACAGGTGGATCTAGGACTTTTGGGAGCCACCAGAAGAAAATGGTAACTCATCAATATATATATATATATATATATATATATATATATATATATATTGTCAGTTTTATAAGTATTGTTGCAAACCTGTTAACTAAATCTTTTATCATTTCACTTTGCAGGAAGCAGAAAAATGAGACATTGTGCCATACAATGATGTGTTTGTTGAAATACATAAGCGTAAGACCACAGGAGAGTTTGTATCAGAGAAGGCGAGAGCGACAGCGGTATGTATTTATTTTACTAATAAACATTGTAATAAACAAGTTACTATGAATTACGTTATCACAAATATTGTAATTCTTAATTCTTAATTCATATTCTAATCATTACATTATAGGAGTCATACGAGCAGCAAATGGTACAGCGATATGGAGATGACTCCACTCAACATTCCCCTTTTGATCATGCAGCATGGGTGACTGCAACCGGTGAACCCAAAAAGGGTTGTGTGTTCGGGTTTGGGAGTCACATGAACACCACACCAGTCATTGTCTCCTGCAGCCCGGGCCAACAGAGTTCTCCCGCCAACATCAACTCTCAACGCCCAAATGACCCTGCTATGTCTTGGGATGGTGTTTGTCAGCGTCTTGAGGATAAAATACAATACTTTTTAGATGAAGTCATTCCCAACATTGTTTGTAATGAGTTGTGCAACTTTTTTCAGGACAGAGAAACTTCGTCTGCATTCAACATGAGCTCCGGTGCCCAGCAGGTATATAATTTTTTTACTGCCTTAGAACACATATGAGCATGATAGAATCACATATGAAGTTTTTTTACTGCTTTATAACACATATGAGCATGATAGAATCATGTATAAAGTTATTTTACTGCCTTAGAACACATATTAGCATGATAGAATCACATATATAGTTTTTTTACTGCCTTAGAGCACATATGAGCATGATAGAATCACATATAAAGTATTTTTACTGCCTTAGAGCACATATAAGCATGATAGAATCACATATACAGTTTTTTTACTGCCTTAGAGAACATATGAGCATGATAGAATCACATATACAGTTTTTTGACTGCCTTAGTGCGCATATGAGCATGGTAGAATCACATATACAGTTTTTTTACTGCCTTAGAACACATATTAGCATGATAGAATCACATATACAGTTTTTTTACTGCCTTAGAGCACATATGAGCATGATAGAATCACATATAAAGTTTTTTTACTACCTTATAACACATATAAGCATGATAGAATCACATATACAATTTTTTTACTGCCTTAGAGCACATATGAGCATAGTAGAATCACATATACAGTTTTTTTACTGCCTTAGAGTACATATGAGCATGATAAAATCACATATACAGTTTTTTGCTTGCTTTAGAACACATATGAGCATGGTAGAATCACATATACAGCTTTTTGACTGCCTTAGTGCCCATATGAGCATGGTAGAATCACATATATAATTTTTTTACTGCCTTAGAACACATATGAGCATGATAGAATCACATATGAAGTTTTTTTACTGCTTTATAACACATATGAGCATGATAGAATCATGTATAAAGTTTTTTTGCTGCCTTAAAGCACATATGAGCATAGTAGAATCACATATAAAGTTTTTTTACTGCCTTAGAGTACACATGAGCATGATAAAATCACATATACAGTTTTTTGCTTGCCTTAGAACACATATGAGCATGGTAGAATCACATATACAAGTTTTTGACTGCCTTAGTGCACATATGAGCATGGTAGAATCACATATACAGTTTTTTACTGCCTTAGAACACATATGAGCATGATAGAATCACATATGAAGTTTTTTTACTGCTTTATAACACATATGAGCATGATAGAATCATGTATAAAGTTTTTTTACTGCCTTAGAACACATGCGTATGATAGAATCACATATAGAGTAGGCTATATTTTAGTATATTTTGTTTATCAATACTGACATTTCTTTTCTCATGTAGGTTGATGGCGATAATCAGCGTAGTGGAGCTGAAGGGACAGATAGAGACACTGAACAAGAGGACGCACAAAATCTTGGCGATGATTAGATTTATGTGTTGAATTTGTTCTACCTTCTTTTTGTTTCAAAAATGTAAATGTTTAATTGTAAATAATTAGAACTTGTGAATTTTAAAGTGAATCGATTAATTGTTTTAGTTTGCTTTTATATGTATTTTGATGTGTACTTTGTTTTTTATTCACAGGAAATATAAATTGTACAGGAGATATAAATTGTATCACGACAAATTTTTTCTCGATATTTAATTTTCAAATATTTTTTTAAATTTTTTTTCCTTTTTTTGCGACGGATATACCCGTCGCTAATTAGTATGGGCGTTGAATTCAGCGATGGCGATAAATCCATTGCCAAACTGAAGCCACTGTTTAGTGAAGGCGGACTTGCGACGAATTTTGTCATTCGTTATTTCATCGAAATTTAGCGACGAAACCGGCGACAGATACAGTCTGTCGCTACTTAGCGACAGAATTTGTGACAGATATATGCCGTCGCTTATTAGCATCGAAAAATTTGTGATGGAAGATATCCGTTGCTAATCCATCGCTAAACAGGTTAGCGTCGGATTAGCGACGAATTTAGGTCATCGCTAATCTGCTGGTTAAATGAGAAGATTTTTGAGGAATTATCTCAAAATTACTTGGGTTTTTGAAGAAATTTTGAAATTATTTTAAAATAAAGATGCAATTCTATCCTAAATGATGAATGAATTAAAGAATTTTTGAAAATTGGATATTGAAAAGCATATTTCATTCTTTAAGTGAATTGAAATAAGATTGAAGATATAATACATTTCTGACAATGGTCATAAAATGTATTATATAAAAATTATATTTAAATTCAAATGAAGAATAAAATGCATTTTGGTGCCTTTATAGAGTTTAAAATGAAATTAACTCTCAATATGTCCTGACTATGGCCATTGATATATATTTTGAGTTAATTTTAAGTTAAACTCTAATAAAGGAGGAAAATATTTAGAAATATATGATGATTTTTTAAAAAGAGATCCAGTGTGGATCTAGTGTTATTCCATAAAAGATCAAAAACCCTAAGTTTTGTTCACATTTTTGTTGAGAAACTATGTTTTGATGATACATAATAAATATGATATGCTATCATGATAAATAAATATGATACATGATAAATATATGATATGCTTTCATGCGATATGATAAATATGATATGCCTTCATGAATATGTTATATTATGACTGGATATGATGTGTCATGCATTTAACGAGTATTTGATGCAAGGTTATTTCATCTTAGAAGAATAAAGACAACCTGATCAAGTACAACTATTTGATGCAATCATACTACTCTGAAGAAAAAGCTTAATGGGCCATACATTCATAAAGATTATCCAAGAAGATCGGCTACTTCAAGATGAAGCTTGTTTTCTTATTTAGAGTCATATGTAACAGAAACTTCAGAAGCATGCATAGTTCATATTACACCATATGCTTTAATTTATTTACAAAAAGCTAAGCTTTCATAAAAGGATACGTTATTTCAAAAACACCTGTTTGAAACAAATCACTGTACTTCCTACAAGCATTTATGAAAAAGACATTTTGACAAGATATAATAGCTCATGATTTTAAAAGCATTAATTGTACCTTCTAACAAGCATTTATGAAAAAGACAACTTGAAAAGATATAAAAGCTAATGATTTCAAAAGCTTTTATGAAAGAAAAAGACAAAATGTATTAACTCATAATACACAATCGTTCATCTTGAATTGACGATTTGAGAAAAACAAATATTATTTTATACACAACCACTAATTGTTTAACAAGACAATTAAGTTAGGAAATGACCATTTATTTATTTAATACTAAAATCCACACTCAAGGATGTCGACTTATATTTAAAGTCATCATTCTTTCTGTAAACATTAAATGCCACCTCAAAAAGCATTTGAGAAATGACCATTTATAAATAAAGTACTTAAAGCATTTATTGTACTTACATACATTTAACCAAAGAAGTGACGATTTGTAAGAAAACTATTAATATACTACAAATCATTAATTGAGTAAAGACAAAATTACATTATAAATTACACTTCAACGTTCAATGTACTATAAAGCATTTATTTTGAGAAAAGACCCATTACAAACTAAAACTCATTTTTAATTACAAACAACGTATAGTGTACCTCAAATATTAAATTTATGGAATGATGACTTTTTGAAGAAGTAATGTAGTACACATATCATTTCACACACTCTTTCTAAAAAATATGTTTTGAGATGACCTGATACCTCACATCTCAAAAGGACAATCATTTCAAAAAGCAACGACTAATTTTAAAAACCTATATATACAAACAAAATAATATTTCACAAGACACATGTGAGCTTTTAAAGAGAAAAACTCCTACTCGATATACTGAAAAAGAGCTTAGAAAAAGAAAGAAAAAAGAAAGAAAAAAAGACAAGAAAAAACTCTTTGACAAAAGAATCAACTGTGTGTGAAAAAGAAAAGAACATTTTGTTCATCTGAGAGATTATTCTACCCATTTTTCAAAGAGAAAACATTCTGAGAATCTTTATACGTGCATTCATACTCTGCATATCATTCTGAAGGTTCTTTAGGAAAGTGTTGTAACTTTCTGTTATCTACTGTATCCCTTCTTTGTTGAGAGAAGCAGACCTCTATGAAATAGGGTGTTTCGCTTCTCTGTTCAGAGAAGTAGACCTCTGTGAAATAGGGTGTTTCGCTTCTCTGTTGAGAGAAGTAGACCTCTGAGGAAGAGGGTGTTATAATATTTATCTCGTAACACGGATTTTATAGTGAAAGGCTCAAGTGTTTTACTTGGGAACTGGATGTAGGTGAGTAACTCGACCAAACCAGTATAAATCCTGTGTTTATTGTGTTGTGTCTTATTGTCTTTAATTTTTATTTTATTGATCTATATCGTATTTCACTATTCACCCCCCCCCCTCTAGTGGAATTTCATTTGGTATCAGAGCAGGTTTTGCTGCTTTCGACATAACAAGTCTTCCAACACAAATGGCATCAACCTCTTATGCTCGTGACATCGAAGGTCAACACGCATCTCGCCCTCCTTTTTTCAATGGCACCAACTACGGATATTGGAAATGCAGGATGGCCATATTCCTAAAATCTATAGACTTTGCTGTATGGAAAATTATTGAATGTCCACACACATCCCCATCTTCAGACTATAGTTTATGGTCTGATGAAGAAAAGAAGATGGCAAATCTAAATGCAAAGGCTATGAATGCTTTGTATTGCGCCATTGATCAAAATGAATTTAACAGAATATCAGTCTGTCAATCTGCATATGATATTTGGCACTCTCTGAAGGTTATTCATGAAAGAACTAACAGAGTAAAAGAATCTAAGATCTCATCTCTGGTTCGAAAATATGAGTTATTCAAAATGAATAAAGATGAGTTCATCACAAATTTATTTACGAGATTCACCAACATTACCAATGATCTTAAATCTCTGGAAGAAACTTATTCTCAGACCGATAAGGTGAAAAAGATCTTGAGATCGCTTACAACTGACTGGGAGAAAAAGACCACAGTTATTAAAGAAGCTCAAGATCTATCCAAGCTCACTCTAGATGACCTAATAGGCAATCTCATGGCCTATGAAGTTCATATGAAAGAAAAAAGAGAAGAAGAACAACCTACGAAGAAAAATCTAGCCTTCCCAGCCATTTCTGAGAATGAGGACTCATAAAAGGAATCTGAAATTGCGCTGCTTACTCGAAAATTTCAGTGCTTCATGAGAAAGAATGGGCTATCAAATAAGTACAAGGAAAAGAAAGACTTAAAGGAAGATACCATGTGCTATCAATGCAATAAGCCAGGTCACGTAAGACGTGATTTTCCTCTTCTAAAAAGAAAATTCAAAATCGAGGAACCAAAGAAAAAGTTCTTCAAGAAAAAGGCTCTACATGCTCAATGGGATGATTCAGAACCATCCACCAGTGAAGAGTCGAGTGACGATAAAGCCGAAACTGCAAATATATGCTTCATGGCAGAAGAAAGCTTTGTAAGTGAATCTTCTCATTTTTCTTTTGAAGAACTTCTAAATGCAATTCAAGAACTCTTTGAAGAATCTAGGAAAACAATTCTCAAAAACAAAATTTTAAAATCTGAAAATTTAGAGCTTTTCCAGAAAAATGAAAAACTCAGTGTTGAAAATTCTGAGTTGAAAAAAAAAATTATTCTTACTTCTGAAATCAGTTCTACTAGTTCCAAGACTAAAAATCTCCAAGTAGAAATTTTAGAATTAAAAAGCAAAACTGAAAATCTTATGAAAACGATTTTCAAGTTTACCAAAGGGAAAGAGAACCTGGACAAACTCCTATCCACTCAAAAATTCTCTTTTTACAAGAATGGCATTGGTTACTCTCATCTGAATAGACCTTCTTGTATGAATCAAAAGACCACTTTTGTCAAAGGTTCTGCTGAATCAAAGCAGGAGTGTTACAACTTCAATACCATGTACTCCTCTAAGTCTGTAGACAAACCCAAATCAAAATGGATATGGGTTCCAAAGTCTAACAAAAAGGGACCCAATTGGGTACCAAAAAGAAGTTTTACTTAATCTATTGCAAGCATTGAAAAAGAAGAACAGATGGATACTAGACAGTGGATGTTCAAAGCATATGGCAGGACATACAGATCTTTTTACTATTCCTCATCATAAAGAAGGAGGAACTGTCACCTTTGGAGATAACAACAAAGGATTAATAATTGGGATTGGCAACAATGGTAACATCGATAAACCTCTTATTAAAGACGTTCTCCTTGTTAAAGGTTTAAAACATAACCTCTTAAGTATAAGTCAAATGTGTGACACAGGATATAATGTTAGCTTCAAACATGATGCATGCCTCATAGCAGACACCAATGAAAATATTATTTTAAAATGTATAAGAAAAAATAATATATATGAATTATACCTAGAGAATATTACTGAACACTGTCTTATAGCTAATAATGACTCTCAAAATTTATGGCATATGAGAATGGGACATGTTAACTCTAAATATATGTCTAAATTAACTAAGAATAACTTGGTACGTGGATTACCTAAAATATCAATTAAAGAGGACTATTTTTGTGATGCTTGTCAATTAGGAAAACTGTCAAAATCATCTTTCAAATAAAAAAATATTGTGTCAAGTAAAAGACCTTTAGAGCTTCTCCACCTGGATCTTTTTGGACCTTCTAGGGTAGCTAGTCTTAATCATAATAAATATGCTTTTGTCATTGTTGATGATTACTCAAGATTTACTTGGGTAATATTTTTGAAAAATAAAAGTGATACGTTTTGTGAATTTGAAATTTTATATAAAAAGTTACAAAATGAAAAATCTTATACAATTGTTAAAATTCGTAGTGACCATGGATGAGAATTTGATAATGATCATTTTGTAAATTTTTGTAACTTGCATGGTATCTCTCATAACTTTGCCTTTCCTAGAGCTGTACCTCAAAATGGTGTAATAGAAAGAAAGAATAGAACCCTTCAAGAATCTGCTAGAACTATGCTCCAACATAATAATCTTGCTAAATATTTTTGGGCTGAAGCTGTTAACACTGCATGCTATATCTCAAATAGAGTTCTTATCAGGCCTTTATTAAACAAAACTCCCTATGAACTATTCTATGACCGAACTCTGAGAATAGACTACTTCAAAGTCTTTGGCTGTAAATGTTTTATCCTAAACACAAAAGATAGCCTTGATAAATTTGATGCTAAATCTGTTGAAGGCATATTCTTAGAATATTCAAGTCATAGTAAAGCATACAGAGTTTTTAATAAGAGTACTAATACTATTGAAGAATCTATGCATGTCAGTTTTTATGAATCTGTTGATCAATCTGTTCATAAGCAGACTAACGATGATGATCTTGAAAGTATAGATTTTTTCTTAGATAACACAGCTAAATCTAATGAAGATGATCATCAACGAACATTTGCTGAAATCAGAGATCATCCTCAAAAGCAGATTTTGGGAGACCTGACAAAGGGGGTTCAAACTAGAGCTCAACTGGAACGTATTGCAATTATGGTTTTCATTTCTGAACTTGAACATAAGAAGATTGATGAAGCCATCATTGACGAGTTCTGGATGCTATCCATGACTGAAGAACTTAATCAGTTTCAAAGAAATGATGTGTGGGATCTTGTACCAAAACCAAAAGATCATCAAATCATTGGGACAAGATGGATCTATAGAAATAAGCTGGATGAATCAGGTAATGTTATAAGAAACAAGGCAAGGCTAGTGGCTCAAGGATACAATCAGGAGGAAAGTATTGATTTTAATGAAACATTTTCCCCTGTTGCTAGACTTGAATCTATAAGACTGTTTTTGGCATATGCAAGCTATATGAATTTCAAACTATACCAAATGGATGTTAAAAGTGTTTTTCTAAATGGTTTTATAAATGAAGAAGTTTATGTAAAACAACCTCCAGATTTTGAAAATGAACAATTGCTTGATCATGTTTTTAAACTAAAACATGCTTTATATGGTTTAAAACAAGCACCTCGTGCTTGGTATGATAGACTTAAAACTTTTCTATTAAAAAAGGATTTTTTGTAGGCAAAGCAGACTCAACTTTATTTATAAAAATAGTGGATGATCATACCTTAATCCTTCAAATTTATGTGGACGATATCATCTTTGGATCTAGTAACAATGGTCTTTGTGAAGACTTTTCTAAGTCCATGCAGAAAGAATTTGAAATGAGTATGATGAGAGAACTCACCTACTTTCTTGGACTGTATATTAAGCAAACCAAGGATGGAGTCTTCATCAATCAGTCTAAATATGCTCATGAACTTCTGAAGAGGTTCAACATGAACTCAACTGCTTCAAAGAATACCCCTATAAGCACAACCACTATATTGGACAAAGATGAAGATGGTAAGACTGTGGATACAAAGTTATTCAGAGGTATGATAGGATCACTACTATATTTAATTGCTAGTCGTCTAGATATCATGTTCAGTGTTTGCCTGTGTGCTAGATTTCAATCAAATCCAAAGGAATCACATCTTAAAGCTGTAAAAAGAATAATGAGATATCTAAAAGAAATAGTTGATTTTGGGTTATTTTATTCAAAATCATCTATATTTGATTTAATCTCATACAGTGATGCTGATTTTGCTGGTAGTAAATCTGACAGAAAAAGCACAAGTGGAACATGTCATATTCTAGGGCACTCACTAGTTTTATGGTTCAGTAAGAAACAAAATTGCGTATCATTATCAACTACTGAAGCTAAATATATAGCTGCAAGCCTAGCATGTACAAAAGTCATCTGGATGAAACAAACATTAAAAGACTTTGGTTTAAAATTTGAAAATACAACTATTTTGTGTGATAATACAAGTGCTATCAATTTATCTAAAAATCCTATTCTTCACTCACGTACAAAGCACATTCAAATTCGACACCACTTTTTAAGAGAACAAGTCTTAAACAACATAATCAAACTTGAATTTATATCCACTAATAAACAATTAGCAGATATTTTCACTAAACCTTTAAAAAATGAAGACTTTATACGAATTAGAAGAGAATTAGGAATCTGTAAACTAAGTGACTTATAATTAATCACACTTATTTGTAGTTTTACTTAGATAAAACTTTGCATTATCTTATGATTTTTTAGTTTATCTTTTATATATTTTACGTTCTTTTTTAATCTGATTCCTTCTTGTCGATTCTTATTTTTTAATTTCATCTATTCTTATCATTGTTTTTATCTCACGAATATATTTTTTTTTACTTTTCTTATCTCATCATCTCTTTTACCACTTTTCAAAGTCAAAAAGAGTCATTTACATATTCACGTACACTCATAAAAACCACAAGTTTTTAAATACAAGACAAATACTTTATGTCACTCATTTCTTTCAAAAATGTCATATCTTTCAAAGTACACATCACATGATGACCTATCTCCTTTTACGCCTATCCATAAAAATCACTTTTACATTAAATAAGCAATCATAAGATTCTCTCATAACTCTCTGTTGTCTCTTTCTCAAAGCCTCCCTTACGAAAATTGAATCTATCTTCTTTAAGTAAAATCATTTTATATATATACCAACTTGTTGTTTGTCTTATTAGGCCATTATTCAACTTTCTATTTCACATGGTATCACTTTATAGCATTCTTACTTCCATCTCTTCTCATGATATCTTTTATTTTCCGCATTCCAAGACTTTTCATGTCTCATCACCTCTATAATCGGATTCTTCAAAATCCGTGGGTCATTATTTATCATCGTGCAACACACTTCTTTGTTTCTATTCATCCATTCTATCTTGTCCATCCTTTTTTTGTTCAATCACATATAATAATCATGCTCCAAAAGAGCACACCATTCTCAAACCATGACTGCTCTCTCAATTCAATGGACTCTCCTATATCAAGGTTTCCTTATAATGAAAAATAATTTTCGAAACTATGTTCTTTTTGTCATCTAACATAATATTGAAAGTGCAGTAGGATCGAGACAACGAGCACTAGAGGGGGGGGGGTGAATAGTGCTTTTAAAAAATCGTCTGCGGAATATTAACAGATTTTACAATTTGAAAAGCAATCACATAAAGGAACACAAGAATTTATCTTGGTTCAGTCTTTCCTGACCTACATCTAGTCCCCAAGCAAAACCCGCTTGAGATTTTTACTATCAACCTTGCGTAACTACAAGATCATACACAGACCAAATCTGGTCCTACTTCCAGTAACACACCTACTGAAAGCAAACAACTCCTTTAAACCAAGGAGTCCTTCCTTTTACAGAAAATAAGTAACAACTTACAATACAACCTATGAGCCTTTCTTTTGAATGCAAATGAGATGCAATTGGCTTTTGAGGTTGTTGAAATACTCTACTCACGAATTCACTATCTCTCAAAGGAATTTGAGTGAAAAACTGAAGTGAAAATAGCACAGGAGTGAGAAAACAAATACTTGAATAAATAAGAGTGAAAAGCAAGAAGTAATTCAATTGGATTTGATATATTTGAGTGTAGAATGCACTCATTTTTATAATTGAAAGTTTTCATACGTTGAGGGTATGAAAGGGTGTCAAAACAATCTATTTTGAATAATCAAAATGTTTAAAAAATGAAAAGACACGCCTTTTTGAAGTTTCAGGAAAAACGACAAAATTAGTCGATTGGAACAATAGTTAGTCGACTAATAGTTAGTTACTAGTAGACTGACAGTTATCGTCAGTCGATTAATCTGTTAATCGAGCCGTTTGAAAATCTGAACTTTTGAAACTTAGTCGACTAGAGTTAAAATTAGTCGACTGATAATATCATCAGTAGACTGAAAAACCTTTCAGTCGACTGCTGCTAAAATCTTCTAAAAAACATACATTATGTCTGGTCGACTGATAAAAGCATTAGTCGACTGCTGTTAAATTTTCAGAAAACACATGTTCTGTCTAGTCGACTGATAAAATCATTAGTCGACTGCTGCTAATTTTCCAGAAAACAGACATTCTGTCCAGTCGACTGATAAAATCATTAGTCGACTGCTGCTAATTTTCCAGAAAACAGACATTCTGTCCAGTCGACTGATAAAACCTTCGGTCGACTAATTTGACAAAAATGACTTTTTAGAAAATATGGCGCGAAAGGATTAGTCGACTGGTAAGTCTATTGGTCGACTAATAAACATGAAAATTTAAGAAAAGAGTTTTATAAAAAGATTTTCATGAGGGGTTCTTTTAGAAAAGTTTTTCTAAAGACTTTTTAGGTAAAATGCAACCTAAATATGCACTTTAAGTAAGGCTCTTACAAGAATCTAAGACTTTTAATGAATTTAACATTTGCACACTAGTCTTTAAGGATTCTTCATCAAATTCTTCAATGTCTTCATTGCCTTAGCTGAAATGCAGTTGATTTCACTTGCTCATCATCAAAACCTTGTACTTGAAGTATCATGTACGACTTCATTATCGTAACAAATATAATAAATTTTCATCCACACACTCTTCCAAAGAGTGATTTGATCTCTCATTCACGAGTGCCTTAAGATATACTATTCACTCTCCATAAATAGACATTCACGAATAATGCACTAAGCTAAAATCCAAATTTTATTCACTTCAATTGTCATTCACAAAGCATCAAATTGTTATTAAAATAAACTTCATCCTTCTATTTAATAAACTGATTCACTCCTCACGAATTCATCACCTATTCGAAAACTTCTATCAACTTACATCCTTTCCAAGTTCATTTTTTATTTTTCTCAGGTTACTCGCCATGGCCTCATCTTCCAAATCCTTCTCCGATGATGTCAACATGATTGAATCTTCAGAATTGAGATATCCAAATCTCATTCACAACTACAACTACGTAAGCTCTCTTCCAATCCAAACAGGTAGGTTAGTCCACTTCCAAGACTTCACCTCCTTTGATCTTGAAACTTCCCTACAAGACTTTGTTCCAATTTTAGGATCATCAAACACTCCGTCTTATTATCCCCATCTCATCAAGATTTTTTTTACCAACTTCTCAGTAAACCATGACCAAACGGCTGTCACCACCATGGTTCATGGTAAAATCATTTCCTTTGACATTCATTCCTTAGGATGCATTCTGAACCTTTCATCCTATGGCATAAATCTCCCAAATATAGTACCCATCCATCGTACTGTATTTAAAAAGGTGCTTCACTCCACACGATCCACCCACTTTCCGTGGCATATGAGCAATCTGAAACCTCATGCTCAACTTTTGTCACAAATCCTATCCCACAATGTCTTTCCCAAACAACCGTCCAAGGGATTCATGCCAAACGAAATCTCTCTTTTAATCTATGCGATTTTTTGTTCCTTCCTCATCAACTGGTCGAGCATCATATTCAACAACATGATCAATTTTCGTGTCTTTCGTTTACTTCCATTAGGATGTTTTATTACTCCTATTCTTAAGTACTTCAATGTGCCACTTCACAATGACGTTGTCTCCTATTCTACACATGCATTTAATGATACATACTTCTCCAAAGAAGGGTTACCCCCACAACATACTGACAACGAAGGCTCTGGTGAGGCAGATCTTTCTCCGACATCTGAACTATATATATTTTCTGCTCTTTTAGATATCCAGAACACACAGGATCTCCCGCTGAAGAATCAAACCTCTCAGTAGCAAGCTTTTCACTCACTGAAGATTGGCCAATATGCTCTCCTTCGCAAATTTCATCCCTCGTCTGATTCTGAATGAACTATATTTTTTTTGGTCTGTAATAATAACTTTTCTACTCTGATCCCTCTTTTTGTCAATGACAAAGGGGGAGAAAAACCTATCTCTCCTATGTAAGAGAAATTCAATTTCTTGAACTTAAACTTTTACTTATGTTTTTATATACTATCGTCTTATGCATTTTTTATGTATGATATCATATTCAAATTATCATTATGCATATGGCTTATTGACAGGGGGAGCATATATTGTCATAATAAAAAAGGAGGAGAATGTTGAAAAACTATGTTTTGATGATACATAATAAATATGATATGCTGTCATGATAAATAAATATGATACATGATAAATATATGATATGCTTTCATGCGATATGATAAATATGATATGCCTTCATGAATATGTTATATTATGACTGGATATGATGTGTCATACATTTAATGAGTATTTGATGCAAGGTTATTTCACATAAGAAGAATGAAGACAATCTGATCAAGTATAACTATTTGATGCAATCATACTACTCTGAAGAAAAAGCTTGATGGGCCATACATTCATAAAGATTATCCAAGAAGATCGGCTACTTCAAGATGAAGATTGTTTTCTTCTTTAGAGTCATATGTAACAGAACCTTCAGAAGCATGCATAGTTCATATTACACTATATGCTTTAATTTATTTACAAATAGCTAAGCTTTCATAAAAGGATACGTTATTTCAAAAACACCTTTTTGAAATAAATCATTGTACTTCCTACAAGCATTTATGAAAAAGACATTTTTATAAGATATAATAGCTCATGATTTTAAAAGCATTAATTGTACCTTCTAACAAGCATTTATGAAAAAGACAACTTGAAAAGATATAAAAGCTAATGATTTCAAAACTTTTATGAAAGAAAAAGACAAAATGTATTAACTCATAATACACAATAGTTCATCTTGAATTGATGATTTGAGAAAAACGAATATTATTTTATATACAACCACTTATTGTTTAACAAGACAATTAAGTTAGTGAATGACTATTTATTTATTTAATACTAAAATCCACACTCAAGAATGTCGACCTATATTTAAAGCCATCATTCTTTCTGTAAACATTAAATGCCACCTCAAAAAGCATTTGAGAAATGACCATTTATAATAAAAGTACTTAAAGTGTTTATTGTACTTATATACATTTAACCAAAGAAGTGACAATTTGTAAGAAAACTATTAATATACTACAAATCATTAAATTGAGTAAAGACAAAATTACATTATAAATTACACTTCAACGTTCAATGTACTACAAAGCATTTATTTTGAGAAAAGACCCATTACAAATTAAAACTCATTTTTAATTACAAACAACGTATAGTGTACCTCAAATATTAAATTTATGGAATGACAACTTTTTGAAAAAGTAATATAGTACACATATCATTTCACACACTCTTTCATAAAAATATGTTTTGAGATGACCTGACACCTCACATCTCAAAAGGACAATCATTTCAAAAAGCAACAACTAATTTTAAAAACCTATATATATACAAACAAAATAATATTTCATAAGACACATGTGATCTTTTAAAGAGAAAAACTCCTACTCGATATACTGAAAAAGAGCTTAGAAAAAGAAAGAGAAAAGAAAGAGAAAAAGACAAGAAAAAGCTCTTTGAATAAAGAATCAACTGTGTGTGAAAAAGAAAAGAACATTTTGTTCATCTGAGAGATTATTCTACCCATTTTTCAAATAGAGAATATTTTGAAAATCTTCATACGTGCATTCATACTCTGCATATCATTCTGAAGGTTTTTTAGGAAAGTGTTGTAACTTTCTGTTATCTACTATATCCCTTCTCTGTTGAGAGAAGTAGACCTATGTGAAAGAGGGTGTTTCCCTTCTCTGTTGAGAGAAGTAGACCTTTGAGAAAGAGGGTGTTTCCCTTCTCTGTTGAGAGAAGTAGACCTGTGAGGAAGAGGGTGTTGTACTATTTTTCCCGTAACACGGATTTTATAGTGAAAGGCTCAAGTGTTTTACTTGGGGACTGGATATAGGCGAGTAACTCGACCGAACCAGTATAAATCCTGTGTTTATTGTGTTATGCCTTATTGTCTTTAATTTTTATTTTATCGATCTATATCGTATTTCACTTTTCACCCCCCCTCTAGTGGAATTTCATTCGGTATCAGAGCAGGTTTTGCTGCTTTCGACATAACAAGTCTTCCAGCACAAATAGCATCAATCTCTTATGCTCGTGACATCGAAGGTCAACACGCATCTCTTCATCCTTTCTTCAATGGCATTGATCATGCATATATTTCAAGGTGAATTAACATTAAAATATGCATGATTTTATAAAAAATGTTTTAAAAACCCAAGTTTATGCTAGTTTTCGTTAAATGAGCTAAAATGATTTCAAAACAGAAAATGTATGAAAAATAGCTTTATTTATATATTTTATTATATATTTTAATGTTTTATATTAACATAATAGTTTAGTTTTAGTTTTCAATAAAAAAAAAATAATAAATAAAAAATAAAAAATAAAAAAATGGAGAAAATAGTTTTATACAGTTAATAAAATCATTTTAGTTGTTTGTTTTTTTTTAGAAAAGAAGAAAAAATTAAATATAAATATAAATAGTTAGAGTAGTTTTAATTTTTTTCAAATGAGTTTCTTTGTTAAAAAATAAGTTTTGTTTTCAAAGTGTTTTTTAACTTTTGAAAAGTTTCTAACAAACGGGTTTACACGGTTTGTGATTTTTTTTTTTTTTGAAAAACTCAAAATAAAACAAACCGGTTCAAACCGGTTTGCTTTCTTTTAAAAAAACTAAAAAAAAAGAAACTGAAAAACAAATAGTAACAAACAGGTTTGCTTGCTGTTAAAAACCAAAAAAATGAAAAAAAGAGGCGTCTCCCCTGTATGCCTGAAACTTTTTTCCTTTTCCCCTCTTTCCCTCTCTTCTCACTTTTTCCACCACCGCCGGTGGTTTCTTACCTCATTCTTCCTCTTCTTCCTCTTTCTCTGTTCAATATTTAGCCGGTGGTGGTGGTGGATCTTCAGTCCGGCGACTGGCACACGGTGGAGGCCATTCTTTCCTAACCCCTCTAAGGTACGATAAGTCTTCTGATCTTCATCTTCTTCTTTTTCTTTTTCCGCATTTATCTTCTTCTTTTGTTTAATGAATTCAGGTTGTCTTCTTATGTGTAATTCAGGTTGTGTTTCTGTGTAAAGAAAAACGGAAAGAGAAAAATTGATCTTCGATTGTTGTTTCTGAATTTTTTTTCCGATCTTCAATTTTGAAATTGATGCTTTAGTTAGATGAACATTAATGCTAAATTCCAGTTTACATTCTGAAATCCATCGTTCCTTTGATTTAAAAATCTGTCATCGAATTCCAATACAATTCTTCAAATATTGGATCGATCATCTGGATCGATTTTTTATCTTGTTTTGGATACAAATTTGTGATTATGTTGCTTTGACAATCTAGATCATTTGGACATCAAGAATTCTGGTACTGATCAGAGCTTTAGATTTGCAGTGGATAGCTGATCAGAATCCCTTGTGTCAGCCAGAAATTTCACAATCAACAAGAAGATTTCTACACGGTTGTTGTTTCTGGTGGAGGATTTCTATTACGAATTGAAAAGTCCATCGAGTTTTAGATTAAAAAATGATCATTAATTCTTGTTAATTGATATTAATTTCTGAATACTTTCTTTGATTGTTAATGAACACTTGATATCTGGTGAACATTGTATGTTTACTGTGTTACAGTGAAGTCCATAAGATCTGGATTGTGCTTTCACTGAATGTTGCTGGAAATCGTTGGCATTCCACTGTTCATTACTGGAAATCAGTGAAAATCACTATTTATTATTATCTAAATTCCGGCAAGAGCTATTGACAGATTGGATTAAATTGAAAGTGGAAATTATTGTTGATTATCTTTAGATTTCAAGTTGATGAATGTCTGGAATTCTAATTAGCATGATTTGAAATGTAACTAAGTTTTTAATGAAATGTTATAAAGTGTAGTTATTGTTAGGGTAGTTGTTAATTGATTTGTTAATTGCTTCGTTACATAGATAAGTCAGCTGATAAGTGTGTTGTAATTAGTTTAAGTAATTGTTAGCATTAGTGTGATTTAGTAACTATTAGTCATTTAATTGCATATTAGTTAATTAGAAATTAGTTTTACTTAGTTAAGATAATGTTGTCAGCTAGTTTTTTATTTTAAATTTAGTTCTTAAAATTGCTTAGTGAATTGTTTACTCATAGTATTTTAGCATTTACTTTTTGAAAAACTATGCATAGTTACTTATTTATTTTGAATCACAAATACAAATATGCATAGTTGTATTTTTGAAAAACTAAGCAAATGAACAAAAGCGTAAAAAAAGAGCTCAAAAGAGAAAAAAAGAGCATGCGTTAGGTTGTTTGGATAATTCCACAATCCTTAGTAGATGGGACTTAGATGTAAGTTGAAACTTTTGAATTTCATTTCAAAAAGGAGAGTGGAAAACTTTGTGATCCTAAGTAGCTGAGAACAGATACAAGTTGAAATGTTTGACTCTCACGTTATAAAGGTGAATGAAGGAAGTCACTTTTATGTCTTAGTTGATATCTTTTGGTATGTATTGAAAAAGTATAGAAGATATTGACATTGCACAAGGCATAAAAGCAGACCACACGCAAGCTATAAGAGAAGAATGAATGCGCAAAAAGAAAAAGTGTGAAAAAAATGAAAAATCAAGAAAAGAGCTTAAAAAGAAAGGAAAGTTCAATGCTTAGAAGTGTGATTGAGAAAACCTGTGTAGAAAACATATGAGTGAGGATAAGTAAATAATAACTTATTTTTATTGGATTTTCTAAGAATAAAACATAAATAATTATGATATTTAGAAAAGTGAAAGAAATTCTTTTTTTATGGTGGTATATAAAAGACTCTAATTATGTTTTGATTTTTTTTGTAACATGAAATATTTGTGAAAACGAAGTCTTTAATTACCTACTACTTATGAGGATGAGTAATATTTTGCATACATGACGGAGATGTTTGTGGGTAGCATCACTGCAAACCCTCACGAGACCTTACTCGTCCACTAGGGTAACCCAGGGGTTGAAAGGGCTTGTTGCATGAGCTAAATGCAACCGTGATTCCTACGAAAGTGAGTTAGGTGATAGTTTTCATTTCATGCATTTGTCTAGTTTGCTCGAGGACTAGCAAAACATAAGCATGGGGGTATTTAATCATACATATATTTCAAGGTGAATTAACATTAAAAGATACATGATTTTATAAAAAATGTTTTAAAAACCCATGTTTATGCTAGTTTTCGTTAAATGAGCTAAAATGATTTCAAAACAGAAAATGTATGAAAAATAGCTTTATTTGTATATTTTAGTACATATTTTAATGTTTGATATTAACATAATAGTTTAGTTTTAGTTTTCAATAAAAATAAAAATAAAAAATAAAAAATAAAAAATAGAGAAAAATAGTTTTATATTGTTAATAAAATCATTTTAGTTGTTTGTTTTTTTTTAGAAAAGAAGAAAAAATTAAATATAAATATAAATAGTTAGAGTAGTTTTAATTGTTTTCAAATGAGTTTCTTTGTAAATAAATAAGTTTTGTTTTCAAAGTTTTTTTTAACTTTTGAAAAGTTTCTGACAAACCGGTTTACACGGTTTGTGATTTTTTTTTTTTGAAAAACTGAAAATAAAAAAAAACGGTTCAAACCGGTTTGCTTTCTTTTAAAAAAACTAAAAAAAAAGAAACTGAAAAACAAATAGTAACAAACCGGTTTGCTTGCTGTTAAAAACCAAAAAAATGAAAAAAAGATGCGTCTCCCCTGTATGCCTGAAACTTTTTTCCTTTTCCCCTCTTTCCCTCTCTTCTCACTTTTTCCACCACCGCCGGTGGTTTCTTACCTCATTCTTCCTCTTCTTACTCTTTCTCTATTCAATATCCAGCCGGTGGTGGTGGTGGATCTTCAGTCCGGCGACTGGCGCACGGTGGAGGCCATTCTTTCCTAACCCCTCTAAGGTACGGTAAGTCTTCTGATCTTCATCTTCTTCTTCTTCTTCTTCTTCTTTTTCCACATTTATCTTCTTCTTCTGTTTAATGAATTCAGGTTGTCTTCTTCTGTGTAATTCAGGTTGTGTTTCTGTGTAAAGAAAAATGGAAAGAGAAAAATTGATCTTCGATTGTTGTTTCTGAATTTTTTTTCCGATCTTCAATTTTGAAATTGATGCTTTAGTTAGATGAACATTAATGCTAAATTCCAGTTTACATTCTGAAATCCATCATTCCTTTGATTTAAAAATCTGTCATCGGATTCCAATACAATTCTTCAAATATTGGATCGATCATCTAGATCGACTTTTTATCTTGTTTTGGATACAGATTTGTGATTATGTTGCTTTGACAATCTAGATCATTTGGACATCAAGAATTTCGGTACCGATCAGAGCTTTAGATTTGCAGTAGATAGCTGATCGGAATCCCTTGTGTCAGCTAGAAATTTCACAATCAGCGTGAAGATTTCTACACGATTGTTGTTTCTGGTGGAGGATTTCTATTACGAATTGAAAAATCCATCGAGTTTTAGATTAAAAAATGATCAGTAATTCTTGTTAATTGATATTGATTTCTGAATACTTTCATTGATTGTTAATGAACACTTGATATCTGGTGAACACTGTATGTTTACTGTGTTACAGTGAAGTCCATAAGATCCGAATTGTGCTTTCACTGAATGTTGCTGGAAATCATTGGCATTCCACTGTTCATTACTGGAAATCAGTGAAAATCACTATTCATTATTATCTAAATTCCGGCAAGAGCTATTGACAGATTGGATTAAATTGAAAGTGGGAATTATTGTTGATTATCTTTAGATTTCAAGTTGATGAATGTCTGGAATTCTAATTAGCATGATTTGAAATGTAACTAAGTTTTTAATGAAATGTTATAAAGTGTAGTTGTTGTTAGGGTAGTTGTTAATTGATTTGTTAATTGCTTAGTTACATAGATAAGTCAGCTGATAAGTGTGTTGTAATTAGTTTAAGTAATTGTTAGCATTAGTGTGATTTAGTATATTAGTCATTTAATTGCATATTAATTAATTAGAAATTAGTTTTACTTAGTTAAGATAATGTTGTCAGCTAGTTTTTTATTTTAAATTTAGTTCTTAAAATTGCTTAGTGAATTGTTTAGTCATAGTATTTTAGCATTTACTTTGCTTAGTGTAGTCGCTATTAGTATCTCTGGTACTGCTTCTGTTCATTTGATTTATGCAGGATAGAACATGAGTGGAGCTAAAGCGTATACGTGACGCAGAAGGGTGCGAGAGTAGAAGCTTATTTTTTACTTTCCAGTTTAGAATTAGGAATTTAATTCTGGATTTGTAAATATTGCTTTTTACGCCCTCTGCGAAGGGTATTCATTTGTTGTAATAGATAGTTGTTTTTACTTTACTCGAACATTTTATATTTTAATAATACGGCAATAAAGATTAGTTTAGATTTGTGTGTTTGAATACAAAATATTCTCGTTCCCTGAGTTCGACCCGGTCTCATCCACTAGTGAGAACCGGTTTTTATTATTTGATGTCTGGTTTGCACATGTTTTACATATAAAAAAATCTTTTCAAAATTACAACGATTACAAAGAAGACATCAGGCACCAACTACGGATATTGGAAATGTAGGATGGCCATATTCCTAAAATCTATAGACTTTGCTGTATGAAAAATTGTTGAATGTCCATACACATCCCCATCTTCAGACTATAGTTTATGGTCTGATGAATAAAAGAAGATGGCTAATCTAAATGCAAAGGCTATGAATGCTTTGTATTGCGCCATTGATCAAAATAAATTTAACAGAATATCAGTCTGTGAATCTTTATATGATATTTGGCACTCCCTGAAGGTTATTCATGAACTAACAGAGTAAAAGAAGCTAAGATCTCATCTCTGGTCCGAAAATATGAGCTATTCAAAATGAATAAAGATGAGTCCATCACAAAGTTATTTACGAGATTCACCAACATCACCAATGATCTTAAATCTCTGGGAGAAACCTATTCCCAAACCGATAAGGTGAAATAGATCTTAAGATCGCTTACAACTGACTGAGAGAAAAAGACCACAGCTATTGAAGAAACCCAAGATCTATCCAACTCACTCTGGATGACCTAATAGGCAATCTCATGGCCTATAAAGTTAATATGAAAGAAAGAAGGGAAGAGGAACAACCTACGAAGAAAAATCTTGCCTTCCCAGCCATTTCTAAGAATGAGGACTCAGAAAAGGAATCTGAAATTACGCTGCTTACTCGAAAATTTCAGCGCTTCATGAGAAAGAACAAGCTATCAAATAAGCACAAGGAAAAGAAATTCTTCAAGGAAGATACCATGTGCTATCAATGCAATAAGCCAGGTCACGTAAGACGTGACTGTCCTTTTCTAAAAAAAAAATCTAAAATCGAGGAACCAAAGAAAAAATTCTTCAAGAAAAAGGCTCTACATGCTCAATGGGATGATTCAGAACCATCCACCAGTGAAGAGTCGAGTGACGATGAAGCCGAAACTGCAAATATGTGCTTTATGGCAGAAGAAAGCTTTGTAAGTGAATCTTCTGATTTTTCTTTTGAAGAACTTCTAAATGCATTTCAAGAACTCTTTGAAGAATCTAGGAAAATGATTCTCAACAACACAATTTTAAAATCTGAAAGTTTAGAGCTTTCCTAGAAAAATGAAAAACTCAGTGTTGAAAATTCTGAGTTGAAAAAGAAATTCTTACTTCTGAAATCAGTTCTACTAGTTCCAAGACTAAAAATCTCCAAGTAGAAATTTCAGAATTAAAAAGCAAAACTGAAAATCTTATGAAAACGGTTTTCAAGTTTACCAAAGGGAAAGAGAACCTGGATGATGTCTTTTTGCAATCATTATAATTTTGAAAAGATTTTTATATGAAAAACATGTGAAATCCAGACATCAAATAATAAAAACCGGTTCTCACTAGTGGATGAGACCGGGTCGAACTCAGGGAACGGGAATATTTCGTATTCAAGTACACAAATCTAAACTATTCTTTATTGCCGAATTATGGAAATGTTCAGAAAAGTAAACACAACTAGCTATTACAACAAATGAATACCCTTCGCAGAGGGCATAAAGTGCAATATTTACAAACCCAATTAAAATTCCTATTTCTAAAAATAAAAGCAAAAAGACGCTTTATTCTTCGTACTTCGTGTCACATAATCGCTTCCACTCCACTCCTGTGCTATCCTGCACAATTCAAAGGAACACGAGCAGTACCAGAGATAGACATAGACTATACTAAACTAGCTAGATACTAAAAATAGAAAATTCTAACACGTTTAAATCCGAAATGTGATTTCTAATTAGATCTAACTAATTAACCACAGTTTAAGTAACTAACCAACTAAGCTAACAATTACAAGATGAAACAAACAAGAAAACATAAGAAATCGAGCATGATGAACAAATTAAAAAATCAAAAGGTCAGAATGTAAGAAAACAAGAAATTGAACAGAAAAACTAAGCTAAATGAATATATTGAAAAACAGGAAGATGATAGAATTGAAAAACAAGAAAAAAAAATAGAAAAACAGGAATTGAATATCATGAAATGAATATTACAAACAGGAATTCATACTTTGAAATAAAAGAAAACAAACTATTAATAAAATCAAAACAGGAAAACTAAAATAAAAACAGGAAATCGACCGATCAAATGTATAAGCCTAAACAGGAAAATGAAAGAAGGAAAAAAAAACAAAACAAAAATTGACGAACTCAAAACAAAGTTGCAGAAAAAAACAGGAAACCGAAATTGCAGAAAATTAAAACTGATGAAATGAAATCAGGAATTAGCAAACACAGACAATACCAAAAATTGAAATGATACAAATGAAACAAAATAGAAATTAGGACATATATCGGTTCTATATCTAAACAGAAATGAGATAAACTAAAAAAATTCAAAAGATGCAATGAAATGAATGCTGCAGAGATCAGGAATGAGGAAACACACAGAACAACACAATTAGTAATCAAAAGCTACAGGAATGTATTTATTGTTTGTTTGTTTTTTTTTTTTTCTCGTTTTTTTTTCTTTTTTTTCTTTTGACACAGAATTAACAGAAGAAGAAGAAAAGGAAAACGAATAAGAAGAATAAGAATCTGAAGGAGGAGAAGATGATGAAGAACAAGATTAAAAGAAGTCAGCGAACAAAGAAGAAGAAGAAGAACTGAAGGATGAAGAAAAATCGGAAGAAGAAGAAGCTGAAGAGGAAGAACTGAAGAAAAAGAAAAAGAAGAAGAGGAAGAAAATCTGAAGGAGAAGAAGAAGAAGAATTGAAATAAGAAGAGGAAAAAGAAGAAGAAGAGATCGGATTGAAAAAAGAAGAAGAAGAAGAAGAAGAAGATCTGAACTTACCGTAACTGGAGAGAATCGGGGGAAGAAATGGCGGTCATCCACCGTGCGCCGTCGCCGGAGTGAAGAGCCACCACCACCTCCGGCTGGAATATCATTAGAGGAAAAGGGAGAAGGGGAAGGTAGGATAAGGAAGGGCCGGTGATGGTGGAGAAGGGTGAGAAGATAGGGAAGAGAAGGAAAAGAGGGGGAAAAGGAAATGGTTCAGGCGTACAGGGGAGACGCCTCCCCTTTCGATTTTGGGGTTTTTAAAAGCTTTCAAACCGGCTGGAACCGGTTTGAAACCGATTTTTTTCAGTTTTAAAAAAAACCGCAAACTGGTTCCAGCCGGTTTGCTATTATTATTATTTTTTTTTAGTTTTTTTTTAAAATTCAAAAACTTTGTAAACCGGTTTATTAGAAATTTTTTTCAAAAAGTTACAAACAAAACTTTATTTTTATTTTTATTTTTATTTAAAAAGAAACTCAAAATAAAACTATTGTACTTATTTATATAATAGTTTTTTTTTTCTTTTCTAAAAAAAACAAATACTTAAAATGAAAAAATATTTTTCTATATTATTTTTTATTTCATTTTTAATTGCAAACTAAAACTAAACTACTTATGAATATAACAAAAACTAAAATCTGTATAAAAATGTAAAAATAAAACTATTTTTCATGCATTTTCTATTTTTAAATCATTTTAGCATATTTACTCAAAAACTAACATAAAATTGGGTTTTTGAAACATTATTTCATAAAATCATGCATATTTAAATGTTAATAAACCCTGAATTATATGC
This sequence comes from Nuphar pumila, assembly GCF_984573655.1. Taxonomy (NCBI): domain Eukaryota; kingdom Viridiplantae; phylum Streptophyta; class Magnoliopsida; order Nymphaeales; family Nymphaeaceae; genus Nuphar; species Nuphar pumila. Next base: position 62,455,013 of record NC_143257.1, on the reverse strand, counting down.
ATGATCAAATACCCCCATGCTTATGTTTTGCTAGTCCTCGAGCAAACAAAAAAATTGCAAGAAATCAAACTATCACCTAACTCACTTTCGTAGGAATCACGGTTGCATTTAGCTCATGCAACAAGCCCTTTCAACCCCTGGGTTACCCCAGTGGACGAGTAAGGTCTCGTGAGGGTTTGCAGTGATGCTACCCACAAACATCTCTGTCATGTATGCATAATATTACACATCCTCATAAGCAGTAGGTAATTAAAGACTTTATTTTCACAAATATTTCCTATTATTTCAAAATCAAAATATAATTAGAGTCTTTTATGCACTACCACAGAAAAAGAATTTCTTTCACTTTTCTAAATATCACAGTTATTTATGTTTTATTCTTAGAAAATCCAATAAAAACATATTATATTTACTTATCCTCACTCATATGTTTTCTGCACAGGTTTTCTCAATCATACTTCTAAGCACTGAACTTTTCTTTCTTTTTCAGCTCTTTTCTCAATTTTTTCATTTTTTTCACGCTTTTTCTTTTTGCGTACTTATTCTTCTCTTATAGCTTGCATGTGGTCTGCTTTTATGCCTTGTGCAATGTCAATATCTTCTATACTTTTTCAATACATATCAAAAGATATCAACTAAGACATAAAAGTGACTTCCTTCATTCACCTTTATAACATGAGAGTCAGACATTTCAACTTGTATTTGTTCTCAGTTACTTAGGATCACAAAGTTTTCCACTCTCCTTTTCGAAATGGAATTAAAAGTTTCAACTTACATCTAATTTCCATCTATTAAGGATTGTGGAATTATCCAAACAACCTAACGCATGCTATATATTTTTTCTTTTGAGCTCATTTTTATGCTTTTGTTCATTTGCTTAGTTTTTCAAAAATAAAACTGTGCATATTCATATTTATGATTCAAAATAAACTTTAACATGTATCGATCATCATTTCTTTGAAATCCGCATAAACAACCATAATTTTTAGATCTATGTCAGAAAAAAATTTCGTGGGGCTTAAAAATCCTCTAAAAACATTAGATTTGAAATAACATTCATATAAGTTCAAACTCTTTCTTTAAAAATCTACTTTTTATGAGAGATGTGTAAACATGTGCAAGAACGTAAACAGAAATATCAAGGTGTGCATTCTACACCCTCCCCCATGCTTGAATGACACTGTCCCAGTGGCACTCCCCCATGCTTGAATGAAACTAAGTGAATGCACATGAGAGAAAATAATTGAGGGAAAAGAGTAGAATGACCTGACATGAATTAAAATTGCACGTTCTATGAATGCAATGTACACATGACAAAACATGAAACCATGAATGAAACAAAAAGAATATGAAAAACTCATGAAGAAAACTAAAAAGTAAAAACAAAATAAAACCTATAAATTCTAAGTAAACCTAATAATGTACAAGATATGGGTTGCCTCCCATAAAGCGCTAAGTTTCACGTCCCCAGCCAGACGGATCCCTAGAAAAATCCTTCATCGTCCATGAGATCAATGGACATGAAGTCAGACTCAACCGGGCTCTATGTAGAAAAGAGTGTCATCTGTGACACTACGCACTGTGTTTCCATCCCTTCTACCTCCAACTGTATGATCATAACTCTCTTGACATGAAGAACGAAGATTAGTCTCATCTGAGAGACTGGTCAAGAATCGAGAGTCTAGGACCGACCGAGTATCAATGAATGCAACTTCAGACAAGTGGTGAATATGATCAGGCTTGACTTGGTCAAGCACCTTCTGCATCTGTACCTCTTGCTTACTAAAAATTGGTGATCCTAAAGGCTGAGAAAATGGGGCTTTATATGATGAAAATGTATGCTGTGAGTAAGGCCCCTTCTGTTGAGGTATCATAGAGATCGACTCGTCAGTAAAAATGATATGGGGTTCATGAGTCGATTCCTGAGTAGATTGACACGCCTTCCCATACTGAAGGGATGTAACAGATTTGACTTGCTCATGATGTGAAGCAGTGGGTTGCAAGTCAAATGACATGGAATCCTCTCCCTTAGGGACAACAGATTGACTATGAAGGTTTCCCTGGCTTTGCCTACTCAATGTCTGAGCTAACTGTCCCATTTGAGTCTCTAGCTTGGCTATTGACTGCGTATGGGAACAAAGAGTAGCCTTGATATCAGAAAAGGCTTCTAACATCTTCTCTTGAAATGATGAACTTGGAATGGGCTCCTGAGGAGAAGGTAGACAATACTGGGAATGAACCTGTGGAAATATAGGATGCGAGTAACCTTGTGAAGGGTTACTGGGTCTATACTGTATCTGGGAGGGCTGATGGGATGGAAAAATAGACTGGTTTCGCCAAAATGAATCGGGCATGGGTTTAGCGAAACCTTGGGCAGCATTCACCTGCTCTTGAACGAATTCAGGATATAATGGTGCTGCCGGACAATCTGAAACACAGTGTGCAGGGCTAGCACATATCTCGCACACTCTTTCTATTGGACTTCTCGAAGAATTGGCTAGGAATTGATCTAACTTCCTAGTCAATTGGTCAACCTTGGTACGCAATTCTAACTCGGACCCAACTTCAGAAATCCCAACCTTTCTAGGACCACTAGGCAGAGATGTAGTCCTATCAAACCGTGAAGACAAATTATGATGCATCGTGTTTTCACTCAAGGTCTCAAATAGAGACCACGCCTCATCTTCACTCTTGAGCATAAAAGTGCCCCCACAAGACGAATCAACCATTTGACGATGCTTTTCAGTAAGCCCGTCATAAAAATACTGCACCAACTGCCAACGAGGCACCTGGTGATGGGGACACTTGCGGAGAAGATCTTTCAATCTCTCCCAAGACTCGTGAAATTGTTCTCCCTCAATTTGAGAAAAACTGGTTATAGCTTTACGAAACTGATTAGTTTTACTAATTGGGAAATATTTTTTTAAAAATTCTTTTTGCATTCCTTCCCAAGTAGTAATACGAACTGTCTCAAGAGATTTTAGCCAGTGCTTGGCTTTATCTTTAAGAGAGAACGGAAACAAAGTCAACCGCATAGCATCATCTCCAAAGTTATTGATTCGCACAGTCGAGCAAATCTCAAGGAATTCGTCGAGATGACGATATGGGTCCTCATTGCTAAGGCCATAAAACGAAGGTAACATTTGAATCACACTGGCCTTAATCTCAAAATGGCTTGCTCCTACATCAGGTCTCGTGATGCAGGAGGCGGGAGTATACGTATTTGGCATGAAGTACTCCCTCAAAGGACGGATCAAATGATGATCGTCAGCCATTGCGTACACCTTGGAGTAGACCAGTGTAGCACACGTCCTAATTTGGGTTTTCTACCTAACTAACGCACTAAGCGGCCAAACCACGCAAACCACAAAGCGAGTAAACTAAAAACAACAAAAACTAAACAAACACCACGCAATTACACATAACAGAGATTATGCAAAGAAATATGAAATCTATGTGTACGGTACCAATCGTACACAGTCACCTCTAAGGGGATCCTAATAGGTGGGCTGCGCAAAAAAGTAAGCTCGTCTCTAAGATATGCACATACGTGGTTCTAAACCTAAATGCACACAAACACTAGGCAATAAAGTGAATACTAATATTACGCCGTTCCCCGGCAACGGCGCCAAAAATTTGATGTCTTTTTGCAATCATTGTAATTTTGAAAAGATTTTTATATGAAAAACATGTGAAAACCAGACATCAAATAATAAAAACCGGTTCTCACTAGTGGATGAGACCGGGTCGAACTCAGGGAACGGGAATATTTCGTATTCAAGTACACAAATCTAAACTATTCTTTGTTGCCGAATTATGGAAATGTAAAATGTTCAGAAAAGTAAACACAACTAGCTATTACAACAAATGAATACCCTTCGCAGAGGGCGTAAAGTGCAATATTTACAAACCCAATTAAAATTCCTATTTCTAAAAATAAAAGCAAAAAGATGCTTTATTCTTCGTACTTCGTGTCACATAATCGCTTCCACTCCACTCCTGTGCTATCCTGCACAATTCAAAGGAACACGAGCAGTACCAGAGATAGACATAGACTATACTAAACTAGCTAGATACTAAAAATAGAAAATTCTAACACGTTTAAATCCGAAATGTGATTTCTAATTAGATCTAACTAATTAACCACAGTTTAAGTAACTAACCAACTAAGCTAACAATTACAAGATGAAACAAACAAGAAAACATAAGAAATCGAGCATGATGAACAAATTAAAAAATCAAAAGGTCAGAATGTAAGAAAACAAGAAATTGAACAGAAAAACTAAGCTAAATGAATATATTGAAAAACAGGAAGATGATAGAATTGAAAAACAAGAAAAAAAACAGAAAAACAGGAATTGAATATCATGAAATGAATATTACAAACAGGAATTCATACTTTGAAATAAAAGAAAACAAACTATTAATAAAATCAAAACAGGAAAACTAAAATAAAAACAGGAAATCGACCGATCAAATGTATAAGCCTAAACAGGAAAATGAAAGAAGGAAAAAAAAACAAAACAAAAATTGACGAACTCAAAACAAAGTTGCAGAAAAAAACAAGAAACCGAAATTGCAGAAAATTAAAACTGATGAAATGAAATCAGGAATTAGCAAACACAGACAATACCAAAAATTGAAATGATACAAATGAAACAAAATAGAAATTAGGACATATACCGGTTCTATATCTAAACAGAAATGAGATAAACTAAAAAAATTCAAAAGATGCAATGAAATGAATGCTGCAGAGATCAGGAATGAGGAAACACACAGAACAACACAATTAGTAATCAAAAGCTACAGGAATGTATTTATTGTTTGTTTGTTTTTTTTTTTTTTCTCGTTTTTTTTTCTTTTTTTTCTTTTGACACAGAATTAACAGTAGAAGAAGAAAAGGAAGACGAATAAGAAGAATAAGAATCTGAAGGAGGAGAAGATGATGAAGAACAAGATTAAAAGAAGTCAGCGAACAAAGAAGAAGAAGAAGAACTGAAGGATGAAGAAAAATCAGAAGAAGAAGAAGCTGAAGAGGAAGAACTGAAGAAAAAGAAGAAGAGGAAGAAAATCTGAAGGAGAAGAAGAAGAAGAAAAAGAAGAAGAAGAGATCGGATTGGAAAAAGAAGAAGAAGAAGATCTGAACTTACCGTAACTGGAGAGAATCGGGGGAAGAAATGGCGGTCATCCACCGTGCGCCGTCGCCAGACTGAAGAGCCACCACCACCTCCGGCTGGAATATCATTAGAGGAAAAGGGAGAAGGGGAAGGTAGGATAAGGAAGGGCCGGTGATGGTGGAGAAGGGTGAGAAGATAGGGAAGAGAAGGAAAAGAGGGGGAAAAGGAAATGGTTCAGGCGTACAGGGGAGACGCCTCCCATTTCGATTTTGGGGTTTTTAAAAGCTTTCAAACCGGCTGGAACCGGTTTGAAACCGATTTTTTTCAGTTTTAAAAAAAACCGCAAACCGGTTCCAGCCGGTTTGCTATTATTATTATTTTTTTTTAGTTTTTTTTTAAAATTCAAAAACTTTGTAAACCGGTTTATTAGAAATTTTTTTCAAAAAGTTACAAACAAAACTTTATTTTTATTTTTATTTTTATTTAAAAAGAAACTCAAAATAAAACTATTGTACTTATTTATATAATAGTTTTTTTTTTTCTTTTCTAAAAAAAACAAATACTTAAAATGAAAAAATATTTTTCTATATTATTTTTTATTTCATTTTTAATTGCAAACTAAAACTAAACTACTTATGAATATAACAAAAACTAAAATATGTATAAAAATGTAAAAATAAAACTATTTTTCATGCATTTTCTATTTTTAAATCATTTTAGCATATTTACTCAAAAACTAACATAAAATTGGGTTTTTGAAACATTATTTCATAAAATCATGCATATTTAAATGTTAATAAACCCTGAATTATATGCATGATCACTGGACAAACTCCTATCCTCTAAAAAATTCTCTTTTTACAAGAATGGCATTGGTTACTCTCATCTGAATAGACCTTCTTGTAGACAAACTCAAATCAAAATGGATATGGGTTCCAAAGTCTAATAAAAAGGGACCCGATCGGGTACCAAAAAGAAGTTTTACTTAATCTATTGCAGGCATTAAAAAAGAAGAACAGATGGATACTAGACAATGGATGTTCAAAGCATATGACAAGACATCCAGATCTTTTTGTTGTTTTTCATCATAAAGAAGGAGGAACTGTCACCTTTGGAGATAACAACAAAGGATTAATAATTGGGATTGACAACATTGATAACATTGATAAACCTCTTATTAAAGACGTTCTCCTTGTTAAAGGTTTAAAACATAACCTCTTAAGTATAAGTCAAATGTGTGACACAGAATATAATGTTAGCTTCAAACATGATGCATGCCTCATAGCAGACACCAATGAAAATATTATTTTAAAAGGTATAAGAAAAAATAATATATATGAATTATACCTAGAGAATATTACTGAACACTGTCTTATAGCTAATAATGACTCTCAAAATTTATGGCATATGAGAATGGGACATGTAACTCTAAATATATGTCTAAATTAGCTAAGAATAACTTGGTACGTGGATTACCTAAAATATCATTTAAAAAGGACTATTTTTGTGATGCTTATCAATTAGGAAAACTGTCAAAATCATCTTTCAAATCAAAAAATATTGTGTCAAGTAAAAGACCTTTAGAGCTTCTCCACATGAATCTTTTTTGTCCTTCTAGGGTAGCTAGTCTTAATCATAATAAATATGCTTTTGTCATTATTGATGATTACTCAAGATTTACTTGGGTAATATTTTTGAAAAATAAAAGTGATATGTTTTGTGAATTTGAAATTTTATGTAAAAAGTTACTAAATGAAAAATCTTCTACAATTGTTAAAATTCGTAGTTACCATGGAGGAGAATTTGATAATGATCTTTTTGTAAATTTTTGTAACTTGCATGGTATCTCTCATAACTTTGCCTTTCTTAGAGTTGCACCTCAAAATGTTGTAGTAGAAAGAAAGAATAGAACCCTTCAAGAATCTGCTAGAACTATGCTCCAACATAATAATCTTGCTAAATATTTTTGGTCTGAAGCTGTTAACACTGCATGTTATATCTCAAATAGAGTTCTTATCAGGCCCTTATTAAACAAAAATCCCTGTGAACTATTCTATGACCGAACTCCGAGAATAGACTACTTTAAAGTCTTTGGCTATAAATGCTTTATCCTAAACACAAAAGATAGCCTTGATAAATTTGATGCTAAATCTGTTGAAGGCATATTCTTACGATATTCAAGTCATAGTAAAGTATACAAAGTTTTTAATAAGAGTACTAATACTATTGAAGAATCTATGCATGTCAGTTTTTATAAATTTGTTGATCAATCTGTTCATAAGCAGACTAACGATGATGATCTTGAAAGTACAAATTTTTTCTTAGATAACACAGCTAAATCTAATGAAGATGATCATCAACGAACATTTGCTGAAATCAAAGATCATCCTCAAAAGCAGATTTTGGGAGACCTGACAAAGGGGGTTCAAACTAGAGCTCAGCTGGAACGTATTGCAAATATGACTTTCATTTCTCAACTTCAACCTAAGAAGATTGATGATGCCATCATTGACGAGTTCTGGATGCTAGCCATGACTGAAGAACTTAATCAATTCCAAAGAAATGATGTGTGGGATCTTGTACCAAAATCAAAAGATCATCAAATCATTGGGACAAGATGGATCTATAGAAACAAGCTGGATGAATTAGGTAATATTATAAGAAATAAGGCAAGGCTAGTGGCTCAAGGATACAATCAGGAGTAAGGTATTGATTTTGATGAAACATTTGTTCCTGTTGCTAGACTTGAATTTATAAGAATGTTTTTGCTATATGCAAGATATATGGATTTCAAACTATACCAAATGGATGTTAAAAGTGTTTTTCTAAATGGTTTTATAAATGAAGAAGTTTATGTAAAACAACCTTCAGGTTTTGAAAATGAACAATTGCCTGATCATGTTTTTAAACTAAAATGTGCTTTATATGGTTTAAAACAAGCACCTCGTGCTTGGTATGATAGACTTAAAACTTTTCTATTCAAAACTGGATTTTTTGTAGGCAAAGCAGACTCAACTTTATTTGTAAAAATAGTGGATGATCATACCTTAATCCTTCAAATATATGTGGACGATATCTGAAATTCCACTAGCGGAAGGGTGAATAGTGAAATACGATAAAGATCGATAAAATAAAATAATCAGGCAATAAGGCACAACACATAAAACACAGAGTTTATACTGGTTCGTTCAATACCCAGACCTACATCCAGTCCCCAAGCAAACCACTTGAGCTTTCCACTATAACATCCGAGTCACCGGATAAATAGTACAACACCCTCTTCCTCAGAGGTCTTCTTCTCTCAACAGAGAAGGGGCACACCCTCTTCCACAGAGGTCTTCTTCTCTCAATAGAGAAGGACAACACCCTCTTTCATAGAGGTCTTCTTCTCTCAACAGAGAAGGACAATGCCCTCTTTCACAGAGGTCTACTTCTTTTAACAAAGAAGGAAAACAGTGAATAACAGAGTTACAATACTTCCTATAGAACCTTTAGAATGATATGAATGCACGAATGAAGGATTCTCAGAATGTTCTGTTTGTCACTCAGAGGATACTCTTTGTCAAAGAGCTGGACTTGACTTTTTCTCTTTTCTTTCTTTTCTTTTTCTCTTTCTTTTTCAAGGCTCTCTTTTCAAATATCGAATAGGAATTTTTCTCGTTGTAAGCTCACATGTCCATTCCATTCCATTGTTGAATAGTGTATTTGAGTGTGTTTATATAGCTTTAAAAAAGTAGTCATTATATTTTGAAATCGTAGCCTTTTTGAGATGTGAAATGATATGTCATTTCAAAAACATCTTTAGAGAAATTTGAAAAAGTCTTTTTCCATAAAAGTAAAATATAGGGTACACTAGTCGTTGTAAATTTTTTAGGTAATACATATTTTATGTAAAAAGTCTATTTTTTACAATAGTACATTTAACGTTGGATTGTGGTTTTGTCTTTATCTTAATTAATGATTTGAAGTACATAAGTACTTCTTTACTTTAAATGAGTGTAAGTACAATGAGTGCTTTGAGATATTTATTTGTACATAGTCATGTCAAGTGTTTTCTTTATGTTGTGGTTTTCAAAGTCTTCAGAGAGAATGAGGACTACAAGAAGGTCAACATTCTTGAGAAGAATATTTTAACAAGGATTTCTTACAGGAGGTATTTAATGCTATACAAAGAGAATGATGACTTCAAGTAAGTCGACATTGTATGGATTTGTAAAAAGGTAACTAGAGTCTTCTCAAAACCTTTAGCCGATTTTCATGTTTTGTCTTTTACCCATATTTGAAATCATTTCTTTAAAGAAGGTAACTAGAGTCTTTTCAAAAACATATTATATTTGTTTTTCTTTATGTAGCCGATTTTCTGTTTTGTCTTTTTACCCATATTTGAAATCATTTCTTTAAAGAAGGTAACTAGAGTCTTTTCAAAAACATATTATATTTGTTTTTCTTTATGTAGTCGATTTCATGTTTTCTCTTTTTCCTACATTTCTTTTCATGTTGTCTTGTATATGATGTAAGGTACAATTATTACATTTTGAAATCATGTCAAAATGCTTTTTTTCATAAAGGGTTGTAAGAAGGTACAATTATTAGTTTTCAAAAAGGAGCTTTTTGAAACTATCGTATACTTTTATGATATAGTTTTTATGAATGAGTATGTAATATGCAATATGCATGTTCCTAAAGGTTCTGTTACATATGACTCTAAAGAAAAAAATCTTCATCTTGAGGTAGCCGATCTCTTCAGTTGATCTTTAGGAATGCATGGCTCATCAAGCTTTTTCTTCAAGGAGTATGTTTGCACTAGTTGTACTTGAACATGAAGTCTCCATCCTTTTTGGGTGAGATATCCTTGCATCAAATACTCGTTAGATTTATGGCAAAACATATTCAGTCATAATATAACATTTTTCAAGAGGACATATTATCATATCATATAAAATCAAATACGACAGTGTATCATATTATGTGACATCAAAACAGAGTTTCTCAACATTCTCCCCGTTTTTGATGATGACAAAATATGCTCCCCCTGTCAAAAAGATATTATGCATAAAAATAATAATATGATAAAATATTGAAAAAATGTTTAAAGAGAGTATTTCTCCAATAATGGAGACATGTTTTCTCCCCCTTTGTCATAGACAAAAAGGAAGGGATCAGAGTAAGAGAGTTATTACAGACCAATAATAAATATTACAGTAAAAAAAAATAAGTTTATCCCGAAGGTGGAGTAGGTTTATGTGTTTGGTTGACTTGATCCGACTGGAGGGTCTGTAGGGTTGTGAACACCCCAAATTTTTCAAAATGTTGTAAATATTTCCCTTTTTTGCCTCTATCTCCATTTTCTGAGTAATTGAGTCAGTTTTAAATCTAAATTCCATTTTGTTTCTCAAGTTTTATTGAAAATAAATTCATATCTGACTCAATTTCGGATCCAGATTCAGATAAAAAATCTAAATCTGAGCTTCGTTGTCCAATGTTTAAAATCAAAATTTCCAAAAATAACTTTTTTAAAAGCTCAGACACTTCGTCCGCTGTCCGTTTGGATCCATCATGTTATATTTTTCGATTCGAGTTTCAAAACTCGAATATTTTCTCAAAAACTCGGGTCCAAACTCATTTTCTGAAGAAATTTTCCCAAGATAGCCTTGAAAACCCTCTTTTGTAAATATTTCTCAAAAATACAAAAAATTAGTTATAAATCTTTGTTTTCTCATAAATTTTAGGATTTTATTCCAAAAATATCAAAAAATATAGAAAATGAAGAAAAGAACAAATATATATATATATATATATATATATATATATATATATATATATATATATAAATACAAAAGAAAGAAAAAAATATATATATAGTGTTGAAAACCTCCTTTTTGAAAAACATCTTTTTGAAAATACTTTTGAAAAAGACCACCCTTTTAAAGAGGTGTTTAGCAAAATATTTTTGGAGTTTTTCTTCAGGATGTCTCGCTTTCTCTGTCTCGGTTCTCTCGCACCTCCTCTATCTCATTTTTGGTCACCATTTCGGGTTCTCTCTCTTCATTCTCGCTGGATCCAAAAACCTTCTCCCTCTCTCTCCCGAGCCCTCCATGGCCAAGCCCCCGCCATGTGCGACCTTCCTTCCTCAACCCTCCATCTACCAACAGCCTCTCCTCCCTAAGCCATCCATCGGCCGCAGGCTACCCTCCAGAAAACTCCTCCATTTCCTCACCCTTGATCTCTAACGGCACCCCATCGCGTTCCTCATCCGCCCATCGCCTGTTCCTCTCTCGGCCGAACCCTCAATGGCCAACCCATGTGCGGCCTTCCTTCTTCAACCCTTGGATCATCCTCGCTCGCCAAAGCCCGTCGATGCCCAACCGTCGCTCCCCTTCCTGATCCTTCTTCTCCCTCTATAAAAACAAGGTCTTAAGGGAGAGGAAGGGATCAATTATTTTTCTCACCATCCATCGCTCTCGCATCTTCTGGACACCAAGCAGTCCTCCTCTACCCCGATCTCTCCTGAGGTGATCGAAGGAAGCCAGTTCCCCAAATCACCTCCTCTGCAAGAAACCGGAGACTGAAGATCGATCTCTCATCTGCGAGTGACAAGAGCTCCCCTTTTGGGATCTCCTTCTGGCCTTCTGAAGTGGAAAGTTCTCACCGTAGACAAAAGGGAAGGTCCATCCCATCCTTCAGAATATCTGCAGAGCTATGGTGAATCCCTCTCCCTTTCTCCGTTTTCATCCTTTCTTCTTTTCGTTCCTCTGGCTTTTCTCTTGATTTTCAATTCTGGCTCCCATTAACGCACGAGGGATGGATGTTGGGTTGCTTGTGCAGCTTCAACTCATTCCTGTGCAAAATCGATAGGAATCCTGAGATTCCAACACATTTCTTTCCCTTTATTTCTAAAATTTCTTCATACTTAGATGATTTGAATGACAGTTAATTTTTGCATCTCCCCTTTGTTCTCTCCATTTCTTCTACTATTGTTTCTTCTCTCTTTTAAAAAACTGCTTATATATATAATATTAACCTCAGGTAACCCCATATAACATCAACTCTGTATTAATCATAACAAACGGCTCATTCTGACTTAAAATTGGATTTAGATCATTGAAAGCAAACCAGATTCTAAATCAGTTTGTCTCGAACCAAGGGGTTAATCATTTTGCATTTGATTTTGTCATAAAAATCTGAGGCTACATTTCTATTTTTTCTGTTTTAATGCATTGATATTGTAGTTTTTCTTTCTGTGTTTTTGTTTAAATGTTTGGTCATGTCTGTAAAAATCTGTGCTCGTCACTTTCCCAATTGCGTTTTATGTTTTTTGTATTTCCCCATTCAATTATCCTTTTGCTTTATTGCACTTTCACGGTGTTTGATGTCTCTTCCTGCTCGGTTTATTATTTTGTTTCCTTTGGGTTTTGGTCGCCTCAGTAGTTTATATGCATCCTTTCTTTATCTTACACTTGCATATTAGCCTACAACATCCCATCATTTCTTTTCACCCCCCTTGCATCTACGAATTTACTTCGGTCATAAACCATCTATCGACTCCTTCGACATGGGGTTCCGCCTGGATATTGTATACCCTGCATCCTGTGGTGTTTCTTTCGTTGTATCATGCGGATTGAACCGCAAAAGGTTCAAATCAAGTTGAATAAACTATATCTGACGATTTGTTTGAGGCAATGGGTAAGACAGGTTGTTTGTTGGAAGTGTGAAGTTTAGCATATGAGGTCTCCGCGGTAATCCAAAATTTTGATGCTGAGACGTCATTTTGTAAACCGCGGATTCAAATTTTTTTTACCATGTACATTATATTTTGGTTTATATTCGGTGTGCACACCTTCATTTCTGTATTTACGCTTTCCTGGCATCTGCATCTGCTTACACATTCAGGTATGTTGTTGTGGTAACCTATATCTGTTGCATACTAGAATTTTTTTTTTTACTTACATATGACTTCATTCATTTCAATGTCCCTTGATGATGACGTTGTCTTTATCATATCACAGTGGTGAGGTTTCCAACTCTAACGATCTCAAATCAATATTTATAATGTAAATGCGATTATCCCTTTCATAGTTGTTTATATTCACTTATACCCATTTCCCATTCCCTTACATCCACTATGCACTACACTTCCTATGCTAATCACCTCCAGATTTACTACCCATATGCCCAGTCTGTAACATCATCCCACAACACTCGGGCCTCAGATGAAGGTTGTCAGACTACCTGCAAAATATCCTATTCCCACCTCCAGCGTCCCAGCCCATTTCATGTCTACTGTTGTGGTCCATTCCCTGAATACAACCTTCTCTGGAATACAGGCCATTACTTCATTCGATGGTGCTAATCTGCCATATACAAAAAAAAATGTTGGTGGCAAATACAGCTATGGACACTAATAAAATAAAGATATATGAAGCATGAGTATATGTTGATTCAATGGCAAGGTTTGCTCAGACAGAGGGGGCAGAAAAAGAGAAAGTGAAAGAGAGAGTGCAGAATACTATTTCCCATGGCATCAATCACTTTGTTAATAAGACAAATGATATACAACTCTCCCGAGAAACTTTTTGCTGATGCAGGAATTCTAATGATTGAGCATGCTGATCATGATGGAATTGGGCGTCCTGCTCTAGCTATTGGTGGAGAAATTGCATCAACATTTAATAACCCTGTGTCTGTTAAACTGGGGCACTACAAGCTTATTGAAGAAATCATGATTGGTGAAGATAAGTGGGTCAATTTTTCTGGTATAGAGATGAGTCAGATATGTGCCATTGTATTAAGAAGAGCAAGTTCCCATGTGTTAGATGAAGCCAAAAAGGTCTTTACATCATGCCCTATGTGTATTATCCAAAATGGTTACGGACAGCAGAATCCTGTTTGGGGGAAGTTGGCCTGAAACGGTGATGTCCAGGGAAGTTGACAAACTTGTTCTGAGGATATCAGGAAAGAAATCCCTTGCAGTTGAGGTTTTATCTCATGCATTCCAATCTACTCCAATTATCATCTCTGGCAATGCAGGTCCAGGCGACACAGATTTGATTGCACAATTTCGGGCTAAGTACCACAAGGATGAAACAAATGCTGGAATTGATGTCATCTCCGGTTTTGTTGGGGATATGGGGAAGCTTGGAATATCAGATTGATTTGAGGCTAAGCAAGCAATACTACTTTGCTACGGAGGCCGCTGAGATGATATTCACAGTTGATGAGATCACCACCTGGGCACCAAAGAAGAGAGAGGAACGGACGTGAGAAAGACAAGCTGTTTGGTTTGCAATTTTTTTTTTTTTGTGATTCTCATGAATTTTTGGGTTACTTAGGCTTGCTGTGGCTTTATGTATACTTATTTTATTTAAAATTTGTATACAAGATGATTTTTCATCAGAAAAGAAAACCCACATTTCCAACATCTTAGAAAGAGCTTTGCCCGACCATGAAGGTGGAAGAGTTGTGTGACAAGTTACGTTCTCAGAGAGTAGGCTTTGATGAAGTTGAGGCTGCATCAGATTCAGTCAGCAAGAGTGTTGCCATTGTTTTCCCAACTGGTGATCCAAACCTTCCAACAATTTGAGAGAAGATCAGAACAAAGGTATACAGTAGAATCAAAGGTAGGAGATTCGTCAGATATAGCTGGTACATTGGCATCTTTGTCCTGGTATTGCACAGGATCCATCAGCTTCAGAAATCTGTCAGAGCCATTCAAGCTGGACTTGGCTTTTGATCTCTCCCTTGGTGCATGGATTAAGCAACAAACATCTATAACGTCAGAAAGTTTCTTGCACACCCAATTATAAGAAAGCCTTCTTGGGACAAATATGGGGTGGGTCTAATACATCTCACAGGCTTTCGACATTGTTGATTTTGCTCATTACCAAGAATTTTGTCGTGTCCATTCAGCCACTCTTAACGTACAACATGCACTGATAGTGAATTAATGTGCTTTGTCTAATGGAGATCATCTTCAGTCGTCCTTCAGGAGATATAGATATCTCCTTAAGTGTTATCGCCCAACAAACTAGGCCTTCCATAGGAGTTGTGGAGTGCCTACTTATGAAGAGTCTATGTAATTAAATGTATGGGTCAGCAGGATGCTGGACCTTGAAAGCAAGGCCACCCATGATCTGGAAAACGTGGGTCCAGAAGCGGAAACATGATTGACTATGCTGAAGGAAGAAAAGGACTCGCAGGGGATTCTCAGGCAACATTCACTGCAGACGCTGTTAACAAATTACAAGTATTCAGCGAGGAGCCATATTTTGGATAGATCCATGGCAAATGAGCACGAAGAATCTTCAGGGTTCCTATCGTCCCCATCACCCCAAGTAAGCTCTATAAACTCGATCCAGTGTGTTTCCCATTATCTCATTATGGTATGATCTGTAAATGAGAAAGGTGATGGAGAATTATGTGCATACAATGGAAAAATTAAAGAGAGCAGATGATGATGTTGTGCGAGATCTTACTTGTTCTAAGGGTGGATTGCGAAATCCCTGCTCAAGATTTTGAGGAAGCTATGGTCCCCTTTCTTTTTTACTGTTATAA
The DNA here is from genome assembly GCF_984573655.1 of Nuphar pumila. NCBI lineage: Eukaryota > Viridiplantae > Streptophyta > Magnoliopsida > Nymphaeales > Nymphaeaceae > Nuphar > Nuphar pumila. The sequence continues at coordinate 62,439,345 of NC_143257.1, read as the reverse complement.
TGCCGCCTGCTAAAGTATTTGTAAACAGGTTGCAGAGTTCAACAATGCCAGGAGATATGAACACAGCAGGGATGTTAATCCTGTAGAGATGTTTTACGATCTCGCGATTGCCAGTCATGTTGCCCGAATGCTGTTATCTCCTCAGTACTTCAAAACTGGGATTAAAAAAATTCTTGAAAGCTTTCATCTTTTAAGCTTGCTAGATTATTCTGTTGGTCACATGATGATATAGGAGATGACCCTTTCAAACATGTGGATTATGTCCTAGTATGTACTTCAAGGTTTGAAACTGAAAGAAGTTCGTTACTGGATCCCAAGAGGAGCGTTATGAGGAAAATCACTCTGTAGTTTGATGTGATAAGCTTGTTGAAGAGGTATTTCCAGAACCAAGTTGAGAGCTGGGGGCAGTGAGGTCGTCTGAGTTATACAGCTGTGATGACCCAGGGTGATGGTGCCAAGGGTGATCCTGGTTGAAACCTGTTAGGAGCATTACTAAGCTAGATATTGGCTCGCAACATCAGGATTAACCTGATCACCAACCAAAATTTGCGCTGCTTATATCTATGCTTCATTTTCCACTCTCATACCCATTATTTTCTGTACAATATCCTTTCAATCTCCACAGTCCACCTTATAGATGCCTATAGACACCTGTTGCACTGTTATAAACAACATCTTAGGAATCCCCTGCGTTATTTCCTTACCATTTCCTAGCTACTTAATTATACCATGTACATGATCAGCATACCTCACTTGCATTATACAAATGCCGTATATATATACTGCATGAATGCCTATATATATACATGTATATAGGTATACAGGCATATATCACCTTTTCATCTGTCCATATCAAAAATCATAAAAATCATAACATGTGAGCATCTCATTTGCATTTTTTTTTTATATATATTCTCTCCTACCCTCATACTAACCAAGTGTTTTGCAAGAGAATATGTGGAGAATATCACTACTTGGAGTTGTAAATTCAATTATATATGTTGTAATAAGTTAGGACTTAAAATTTACATTTTCAGCTTTTAGATAGAATGAATGAGCATTGTAAATGCCATAAATTGCTTGTTTTCATGCATTTTTTTTTCTCAAATTCCCACGAATGGTGAAACACGAATGGCACGTGCACCATTTCATAAGGGGTAATTGATCCTAAGTCGATGATCCACATCAATGGCCATAGTCAGGGTGTGGACAAAACTTAGGATTTTTATCTTTTACGAAATAACACTGGATCCACACTGGATCCGTTTTCAAAATTCATCATATTTCCTCAAATATTTTCTTCTTTTATCAGAATTTAACTTAAAATTAATTCAAAATATATACCAATGGCCATAGTCAGGGTATATTGAGAATTAATTTCATTTTAAATTCTATAAAAGCACCAAATGTGTTTCATTCTTCACCTGAATTTAAATATAGATTATTATATAATATATTCAATGACCATAGTCGAGGATGTATTATATCTTCAATCCTATTTTAATTCATTTAAAGAATGGAATAGCTTTTCAAAATCCAATTTCAAAAATTTAAATTCATTCATCATATAGAATAGAATTGCATCATATTTTCAAAATTTCCTTTTCAAAATTCCAAGTGATTCTTCTTCTTCATTTCTCAGATCAAATCTTATTCAAATCCAATTCTATTTCATTTCAAGATTCAAAAATTCAAATTCAAAGTCCAATTTGACTTTGAAATTCCAAAATCATTTTTATATTCAAACTTCAAATTTCCAACTCAATTCAAAATTCAATTTCAAAGTTCAAATTAACTTTGAAGTTTCTGATTCATCTTCAAATTCAAAAATCAAGCTTATCTTCTTATCTTCAAATTCAAAAATCACAAGTTTGAGATTGATTTTGAATCTTGACTCTTCTTAAATTTTAAATTCAATCTGGGTTTTTCAAAACCCAGATCCATCTTCAAAAGTCCCATTTGGACTTTCAAGACCCAAACCCAAAGTTAGATCAACTTGGATCCAGTTTTCTAAATACAAATTCTACTTTTGGATCTTAGACTTCAGATCCAAATTGCATCATGGATTCCAGACCTTAGATCCCAATCCATCTTAGGATCCAGGATCCAATTCCACTTTGGATCTTAGACTTCAGATCCAAATCTATTTTAGGATCCAGAATTCAACTTCCACATTAGATCTCAGGCCTTAGATTCAAATCCATTCTACGATCCAGAACCCAATTCTACCTTGGATCTTAGATTTCAGATCCAAATCCATTCTAGGATCCAAAACCCAATTCTACATTCGGATCTCAGACTTCAGATCCACTCCATTTTAGGATCCAGAACCCAAGTCTCGGATCCCATTCTGTTTAGGATCCAGAATCCAATTCCAATTCTAGATTTCAGTTCCATTTTTCGGATCTAATCTGAATCTCTTAAATCCATTTCTATTCTTAAATACCATTTGATTTTCTCAGTCCATTCCGATTTCAAACTTCAAAATCCAAATTCAATTCCATCTCAAGTATTCATTTCCTTTCCTAAATTCAAGTTCAAAATTCAAAGTCCATTTCCGACTTTGAAACTTCATTTTTCTTTCATTTCAAAGCTCCAAATTATTCTTCCTCAAAGCCAAGATTTATTTTTCCAACTCTGATTTACTTCAAAAACTTAGAACTTCTCTGATCTAATTCAAGTTCTAAGTTAGCTTCAATCATTTCTTCACTCCTTTATCAAAGTTCATCTCAGAATACTTGGAAATTTTTAAAACATCTTTCAAAAGGAGCATACATTCTTGTATTGCACAAGCATGATTATTTGTGCATATTAGATCTTTAGGATAAATTCTTAGATTATATTTAGGCAAAGCAAAAGGCATAGATTCGATCCTTGGTTCGATTACCCCTGGTAAAGGCGCCAGGAACGGTCGAACCTTGTACCGACGAGCGAATCCCGTCTCCCCATTTTCCTGCAAATATTTTCAAAACGGAGGCGAGTTAAATTTCTAAATATCTTTTAAATCAAGGTCAAGTGAGACCGCGCAAAAGAGTTCCTCTTCTCTTTTTCTTTCTTTCCTTTTCTCTTCTCTTTCTCTTTTCTTTCTTTTATTTCTTCTCCCTTCAAAAAGGAGGAAAATAGAGGTTAGAAAAGGAAAAGAGAAGGAAGAGAGAGAAACCACAAGAGAGAAAAAAAAATTTGCGATGATCACAGTTTTGGCGACCGTGATGGGACCCGTCTTCATTCAGTTGGATCTATGCCTTTGCTCTGCTTTAATATTTTCTAAGTCTATATTCTTCTATGTCAGCTATATTTCCATGCAAACCTTAGGAGCCTAGACTCTGTCCTAAAGCTGACATTATTGCATATAGGATCTAAGTATGGTTTGGTAGGACCATATTGAGGAGATTATTCCATGTTCACATTAGACTCTGGTCTTAAATACAACTCTCCTCAATTTTAGGGATTGAATGCAAACAATGTATGCAAGTGTATGCTTCTCTTTATTTAAATCTATCTCTTTAGGACTTGCATTAGAGCCTTCTGATTTTATTGCATGTTGAACATATTTTGAAAACATCCCTACCTATATTGTCCTGGTCTTCACGTTGCTGGGCTATCTCACTGAACCATAGTTCGGGAGAGAGCCTCACAACTGGACCACTTATTTGGGTTCGCGCCCCCCTACCACGTACCTAAGGGCCATAGTCCGAGGTATATCGGTAGATGCTCAAGGATGTCGGGAAGCCCTTACCTTAGAACCGGAGAAATATCTTATATGCCACGTACTTCGAGCTTCGACTTGAATATATCGGCATACCTTGATTGGAATCAGATGATCTGAACCATAGAGTTAGGATTAAAGGTCCTACAAGCTATTTCAAATATTGCATATAGAGTCAGCCTTTAGGGAGTGCTGCGTGCGCATCCTTGTTTGTGCAGCTATGATTGTGTAATTTTTTATTGTATTCTCCTATATATGTCAAACCTTTTTTTCAAAACCCTGGGTGTATACTATTCAAAATTTTCCTCTATTTTTCAAAAACACCAGGTGTATATTTTTCCTTTACCTACATTCTTTTCTCTTTTTGTGTGTAAAAAATTTTCTTAAAAGCCCTGAAAAATCTTTTCCTAAGCCCCTTGGTCTTTCAAAAATTTTCAGGAGTTGAGTATATCCTCTTCTTCCATCAAAATCTGTCCGTAAGTCCTGCACTCTATCTGATTCTCTTCCTCTTTTTGCCTCAGTATCACTCCGATGGCATCCGAATCTCCCGATGCTATCTTTCCTTGGGATCATGTCTTCTGTCAAGTAAGGGATGGAACCCCAGATCATCGAGTCATCCAGTCTCGTACCTTCTTCACTCGGTGGTACTATTCTTGGTTCACCGCCTTCTCGCGTATGTTCCCAGACCACTTGGATAATTGTGGATTGGAGATGACATCGGCAGTGGGCAAGCGAACCATCAACGACAGTCTAATTCAAGCCATGGCAGAATGATGGAATCCACGTACCTGCACGTTTTGGTTTCCCTGGGGAGAAATGACTTTGTTAATGGATGAGTTCAGTGACATCATGGGATTGCCAGAACCAGCTAGTCAGCCAGACAACCCGGTCGAGCAGCAGTTCTTGATCAATATCAAAGGGATAGATATTCGAGAAGCATTGGCCAGAGCTACAGGGAGCAGATCCTGGCCTCTCACGGAGATCAACGGAAGTCAGTTCATCGATCTGTTCGAACTTTACAACAAGTATGGAGCCTATAAAGAAGTCGATACCTTGTCTCGAGCAGCGAAAGAAAGAATCCAGCATGCCATGGTCCTATGCACAGTAGGACTGGCGTTCTTTCAAGATGGTCAGAATTTCATCGATGTCAGAGTCGCTCAACTCTTTCGAAGATGGGGAAGCAAGCAGACCCGTCAGCTTTCGGTGACCATAGCGGCTCTAGCTTTTCTCTACAGAGGTTTGGCTCGATTTGCCCTCGGAGAGACCATTTTGGTGGAAGGATGCACATATGCCTTGCAGTCGTGGTTCCTGCGACATGTACCGTCAAAAGCCAGTTCTTTCAGATTCAGCAACAAGCAGCCGAAGTCAGCCATTCAGTGCCAAGCTTTGATCGAGAGTCTGCACTAGGAAAAAATCGTTTGGGACTTTTTCGACAGAAGAGAGACCATTCCTCGATACACCTATGCTCGTGACAAGCGCTACAAATTGCTCGGTCCTTTCTTCTGCGTCGACTATCAGCCAGAGAGGTGTATCCGACAGTTCTCGCAGCGACAGATTCGTGTCAACACCCGCTTCCCGACCGGCAACATGCCAGAGTTCGATCTACGGTCGGATCAGTGGTCTGGAGCATACCACGTCGCCAAATACACTTGGGATTCCTTCATTCCTTTGTCTATATTTCCTGGACCCAATGTATCTTCCGAATATCGGGAATGGTGGCAAATTGTGTCCCCACCTTCTCTTTGTATTTGAATTCGTCATCAATAAAATGTGACTTATGTTCTGTCGAAAAAGCTTTTTTTTGCCAAATGATTCTTTTATGTTGTGAATGGTCACGATTCCCGTGACAATCTCATCCCTAATGATGAGACATTCCCTTCCGTTTCTTCTATAAGTATCCCTTATCATGATGGACGACCTCGCCTAGGTAATAAGGCGCATTTTTCCTCGTTATCACAGAATGATAACACAATTATCACAAGCTGTGTGATGACCTGATCCCTGGTGATGGGATAATCTGTTTAATTGTCTATCAAAGTCCCTTTGTTCTCATCTTCGTCTCAAAAGTCGTGTTTACAAAAAGATCTCTCGTGCTCTAACCATTCCTTTCACCTTCGCAGGAAGTCACTGGCATTGGCAGAATGGTTGTAACAAGGGCAGGAAAAGAAACAGTTCCTCAACATAGCGACAGTAAGGCCGAGGGGATGGATTCTCCCAAATCGGTCAGGGGACAGAACCAAGCAGATGATATAGATCCTGCAATGTATAATCTGTTCAAAAGGATGATGACCAGAATGATGTCGGAACAGGCCAAAGCCAGACAGAAGGAGGCTGCTCCAAAAGGCAAGCCCAAGAAGAAGGCTGTGAAAAAGCCAATCAGAATCATCAAAAGGAATGTCCAGCCCGACACCACTTCTGAAGAAACAGAATCAGTTGAAGAGGAATCAGAAGAAGAGGAGCAGTTTGTTTATCATTAGAATCCTCCGCCGCAGTTTGTAAAGACCGCTGCCGATCTCGAATCCATAAACAAGCCCATTCCGGCTAATGACCCGATGCAAGAGCAGATGAAAGAAATGAATCAGGCTATCAAGGATATTCAAGCCAAAAGCAAGGGCAAGCAGACCTACTCCGGTGAAGATTTTTACCATGGCCTGGACGGAGATGACAATCTGGAAAATCTCCCTCGCAAGTTCCTTAAATTTGACGAAACTAGCAACCCTAAGGCTCATTTGGCCACCTTTTATGCCGAATGCGGCCGTTTCAGGAAAGACAATTGGGCGTTATTCATATGCTTTCCTCGCAGCCTTGAAGGGGTAGCGGCCAGGTGGTATGTAGACCACATTAATCCTATCGAACGACGAGAGTTCGATAAAGTCGTCAACTTGTTCATTGAGCGCTTCATGTTCAATGTTGAAGCCTCACCAACCCTCAATCATCTGTACAATTTAAAACAGATGGAGAACGAAAAAGCCAGCGAATTCATCCACAGGTGGAGAAGCACCTGTAATAGAATGAAGGTTCCCATCCCAGAGGAACACGCCTTGCAGATTATTTTGAACAACTTTGCCCAGCCTCTGAGGAACCTCATTTCTACTTCGCTCGCCAAATCATTCATCAAACTGATTGAGAGAGCCGAGTGGCTCGAGACCGGCCTGGATAATGGCCTATATGAGGGTTACCCTTTCGTCCGAGGAAACCCTGAGCAGAAGAAAAAGGCTCATGTTGCTTATTCCACGGATTTTCCCGACAACAGCAGTAGCTTTGGCAGAAAGAAGAACAAGAAAAATCGCAACAAAAACTCAGGGCAATCCAGGGCCGAAAGAACAAACTCTGCAGCCTAGAAGGGAAAATTTGTTAAGCCACAGCCTGTCCAATCAGTGCCTCAGCCAGAAGCAAAGCAGTCAGAAAAGCCGAAGCACGAAGGTTGGAGTTATGATCGGGAATTTTCAGCCCTGGAGCAGTCACGCGAAGACATCTTAGAATATATGATGTCGAAAGGAATGATAAAACTCCCCAAAGTGGCAGATCCTCCTATCGCTATGGGTAAATGGACTGATAAATTCTGCAAGTTCCATCGGACTGTCGGACACGACACCGAACATTGTTTTGTCCTCAAAAACATCATTCAATATTGTATTGACAAAAACATGCTGATTGAGGACGAGGAGGAGCAGCAACCAGAAATCTTGTCCAAGCCATTTCCTAAACATTCAGTTTCGGTCATCACGGAGCAGGCATTCTCTCTCCAAGGCAGTATCCAGCCATGTTCCAGCCAAGACATCCAGGATCAGCATCAGGTCCTCGTCCTCCGTCAAGCGCAGTCTTCCGCCAAGAGGGTGGGAATTATTGCATTCTCCAGCAGTAAGAAACCAGGCCAAGAGCCAACAAAGGCAATGACAGAAATTGACAAGATGGTCCCCAGAATCCCGAAGCGCTTTATCAAGGCAGCTTCAAAGAAAGAAGAAGCTTTAGGGACAGTTCAGAAACCAATCACTGCTTTGTCCAACGTTTCCATCCTGGATCTGACCCACGCTTCCCCAAAACACCAGCGAGTGCTAGAAGATCTGCTCAGAAAGATCAAAGTCAAGCCTAGCACGACTCCGCAAGACATGGCTCAAATCGTCAATCAGGCCATGACGAATGCACTGATCACCTTTTATGATGAGGATTTGCCAAAACCTCACTCTTTTCATAACAACGCCCTATACATAGTGGTGCGAACTAGGGGCATGACAGTCCCTCATGTGCTCGTCGATGGAGGCAGCAACCTCAATATCTGTCCTGAGATGACGGCCAAGGCTTTGGGATTAAAAGAAGATGAATATACCCCGGATCCAATCACGATCTATGGTTTTGACAACCACGGGCAGACAGCCAAGGGGAAGATATTTCTCAAATTTTTTATCAACTATTTGGTGCATACGGTCCTGTTTCATGTGGTCAATGTGCCACCTACGTACAATTTGTTGCTTGGGCGCACTTGGATCCACAACGCCAATGCTGTCCCATCGACCTTGCACCAGTGCATAAAATGGTCGAAGGGAGGCATGATCACCACGATCCTAGGAGAGGATCCGAAAGAACGACTCCCGCAGCCAATGATTCCCCATCCTACTTTCACTGCCGACATCCCAAGCATCAGGGAAGTCGACGAGATCAATCTGAGTGAAAGTCTGGATATGCTGAAATTGAAAGAGGTCCAGCCAACAAAAAACGTCACCACAGTAGTTCAGTGGCAGGGACCTCGCTTCTTCAAGCTAGGAGGATGCCTCGATTGCACTTCATTTAAAGATCACCCTCTGTTTCCTCAATTCTCCAAAGCTAAGAAAGGGTTTGATCTTCTAATGAAGCACGATTATCAGCCCTTCAGGGGCCTGGGCAAAGATGAAGACGGCATTCTGGAGCCGATCGTCCCCGATCAGCATGTCACTGGTACAGGCTTGGGTTTCACAGGTCAGTCATCTGGCAGAAAGACCACCTTCGTCAAGGGAGCCCAGTAAAGAAGGCAATGCCAGTGTTTTTCTACTTTTTCCGTTCTTTCTGTCATCTTGTAAGGGCAAGATCCGCCCCGGTTTCTTTCTTTTCTTCAAACAATCACTTGTAAATATCAAAGTTTACTCAATCAATGAAAAGTTTGTTTTCTCTGTTCATCTTGGTGTACACAAATTCTTTGCTCATATCCTCGGCTATTCTGTCGCTCTCTGTTTCTCTGCAAAAGGCTATTTTTAAATAAAAATATCTTACCTCTTTTTCTCAAAGGCCTTCTTGTCGCTTTCAGGATTGCCGAAATCATGGCTCCTAAATCGTTCAAAAAGCTCGTTATCAATACCAACCCTTTTCAAAATAAACCGGCCAGAATCTGCAAGGCAAAGACAGGGGCAGAAGTCAGCAAAATGACAGAGCAGATTGAAGAGTTGGCAGAATTCGACTCGACAATTCAAAATTTGCCAGCATTCAGAAGCAGGATGAACCATCGCCGTTGGTTCAAGATCCAATGGAGGATGTCAATATTGGTTCAGAAGACAATCCAAGAATCCTCAAAATTGGTTCCGGTCTAAGTTTAGATGAGAAGGAAAAGCTCATCTACTTCCTCAAACAGCATCAAGAAGTCTTCGCTTGGACTTATGAGGATATGCCAGACTTAGACTCCAAGTTAGTCGAACATCGCCTTGTGTTGAAGCCGGATTGCAAACCGATCAAGCAGAAACTAAGAAAAATGGATCCTCGGGTGGCACCGCAAGTCAAAGAAGGACTTGAAGAATTGTTAAAGGCAGGATTCATTTGGACCATTGAATACCTAGATTGGTTGGCGAACATCGTGGCGGTTCCCAAAAAGAATGGCAAAGTCCGGATTTGTATTGATTTCAGAGATCTGAACAAAGCCACCCCAAAGGATGACTATCAACTCCCCAACATCGATCTTCTAATCGATAGCACGACAGGCCATGCCATGTTCTCCTTCATGGATGGATACTCAGGCTACAATCAAATCAAATTGGCCGCTCGTGACCAATCCAAAACTTCCTTCACCACGCCTTGGGGTACCTTTTGCTATACAGTCATGCCGTTTGGACTCAAGAATGCCGAGGCAACCTATCAGAGGGCTATGGTAGTGATCTTTCATGATCAGATGCACAAGAACATGGATGCCTATGTGGATGACATCCTGGTCAAGTCCAAAGAAGGAGAAGATCATCTTGATGCTCTTGGCCAAGTCTTTGAAAGACTTATTCTCTACAAGCTGAGGCTCAATCCACAGAAATGCATCTTCGGAGTAGAGTCAGGCAAGCTGCTTGGCTACATGATCAGCAAGAAAGGCATAGAGGTGGATCCTGTCAAGGCAAAGGCGATCATTGATATGCCACCTCCCACCAATCTTAAAGAGCTGCGAAGCCTTCAAGGTCGTATTCAGTCAATTCGGCGTTTTATCTCTAATTTGGCCATGAGATGTGAGCCCTTCAATCACTTATTGAGAAAAGAAGTAAAATTTGAATGGGGACCAGAATGCCAGCTCTCATTTGAGCGCATCAAGCAATATCTTCTCAATCCACCTGTTCTGAAGCCACCAGAACTTGGAAAGCCGCTGCTCTTGTATATTTCTGTCAACCACAATGCTTGTAGCGGATTTCTTGCACAGTATGAGGAAGGCAGCCGGATAGAGCATGCCATCTACTAAATCAACAAGACTTTCATCGATTACGAGAAGAGATATTCTCAGATGGAAAAGACATGTCTAGCCTTAGTGTGGATGTGTAAGAAGCTGAGACATTATCTAATGACATCAGAAATCAAAATCCTGTTGAGACTTAACCCTCTCAAATACATCCTTGAGCAGCCTTTCCTTACCGGACGGATTGCGAAATGGCAAGTCCTCCTAATGCAGTATGACCTGGAATATGTTTCTCAGAAGTCAGTCAAGGGTTAGTCCATCGCAGATCAGTTGGCAGATTTCCCCTTAACAGAAGAGATCAAAGCAGAAGATGATTTCCCTGACGATCGCATCTGCATTGTTCAGGAATCCCCAATTTGGACTCTATTCTTTGATGGAGCCCGAAACATGTCTGGTATATGGATTGGGATCTTGTTGATCACTCCCGAAAAGGAGATGCTCCCTCATTCCCTCAAGCTCAATTTCCAATGTACTCATAACATGGCCGAGTATGAAGCTCTAATACAAGGCCTCAAAATTGTGCAAAGCTTTGATGTCAAGAGAGTACACGCCTTCGGCGACTCATTACTCGTTGTCAGTCAAGTTAATGCTGAATGGCAAGTCAAGGATTCAAAGTTAATCCCTTATCAGAAGATTGCCTTAGCTCTCATAGGCAACCTTGAAGAATTTCAGCTCAATCATGTCAAGAGGGAATACAATCACATAGCCGATGGCTTAGCCTGCTTAGGCTCTATTTTGTCTTTTAAAGACAGTGAATCCTGTCGTTCCTTCGAGATCGACAGACTTGATCAACCTGCCTACATTCCAACTGAACAAGTGAACCAAGCCACCCAGAAAGAAAAGCCTTGGTACCAAGATATCAAAAGCTTTATCGAAACTGGTGAATTCCCACCAGGCATGCTGAGAAGGGAGCAGCATGCAATACAACGCATGTCAGTCCGCTATTTCATCCTTGCCAATATTCTCTACCGTCGTGGTTTCAGTTCTGAGTATGCCAGATGCGTAGATAAGGATGAAGCCATGGAAGTTGTCCGAGAGGCACACGAAGGGATTTGTGGTGGTCACATCTGTTACAACAATGAAGCCATACATGATACTTCAAGTACAAGGTTTTGATGATGAGCAAGTAGAATCAACTGCATTTCAGCTAAGGCTATGAAGAAATTGAAGAATTCGGTGAAGAATCCTTGAAGACTAGTGTGCAAATGTTTAATTCATTAAAAGTCTTAGATTCTTGTAAGAGCCTTACTTAGAGTGCATATTTAGGTTGCATTTCACCTTAAAAGTCTTTAGAAAAACTTTTCTAAAAGAAACTCTTTTGAAAATCTTTTTAGAAAACTCTTTTCTTAAATTTTCATGTTTATTAGTCGACCAATCGACTTATCTGTCGACTAATCCTTTCGCGCCATATTTTCTAAAAAATCATTCTTGTCAAATTAGTCGACCGAAGATTTTATCAGTCGACTGGACAGAATGTCTGTTTTCTGGAAAATTAGCAGCAGTCGACTAATGGTTTTATCAGTCGACTGAACAGAACATATGTTTTCTGAAAATTTAGCAGCAGTCGACTAATGCTTTTTATCAGTCGACCGAACAGAATGTTTGTTTTTCAGAAGATTTTAGCAGCAGTCGACTAAAAGGTTTTTCAGTCTACTGATGATATTATCAGTCGACTAACTTTTCTTAAGTCGACTAAGTTTCAAAAGTTCAAATTTTCAAACGGCTTGATTAACAGATCAGTCGACTGACGATAACGGTCAGTCTACTAATAACTAACTATTAGTCGACTAACTGATGTTTCAGTCGACTAATTTTGCCGTTTTCCTGAAACTTCAAAAAAAAGGCGTGTCTTTTCATTTTTCAAACGTTTTGATCGTTCAAAATGGACAGTTTTGACACCCTTTCATACTCTCAACGTATGGAATCTTTTAACTATAAATATGAGTGCATTCTACACTCAAAAACATGAAATTCAATAGAATCATATTAAATTACTTCTTGCTTTTCACTCCTATTCATTCAAGTATTTGTTTTCTCACTCACGTGATATTTTCACTTCAGTTTTTCACTCAAATCACTTTGAGAGATAGTGAATTCGTGAGTAGAGTGTTTCAACAACCTCAAAAGCCAATTGCATCTCATTTGCATTCAAAAGGAAGGCTCATAGGTTGTATTGTAAGTTGTTATTTCTTTTGTGTAAAAAGAAGGACTCCTTGGTGTAAAGGAGTTGTTTGCTTTCAGTAGGATTGTTACTGAAAGTGGGACCGGTTATGGTCTGTGTGATCTTGTAGTTTACAAGGTTGATAGTGGAAAATCTCAAGCGGGTTTTGCTTGGGGACTGGATGTAGGTTGGGTTTGACCGAACCATGATAAAATCTTGTGTTCTTTGTGTGTTTGCTTTGAGATTTGCAAAATCATTCAATATTCCGCAGAAATTTTTAAAAGCACTATTCACCCCCCTCTAGTGCTCGTTGCCTCGATCCTAGTGCATATTCATTTGGTATCAGAGCACAGGTTTGCTATTACTTTGATTTGACCATCAAATAACATGGCAACTACAACATCTCAGCACAAAGAAGGAAGCTCCTCCATTCGTCCTCCTCTCTTCGACGGAACAAACTATGGATACTGGAAAGTAAGAATGACAATATTCCTGCAATCCATGGATCTCGATATCTGGAGAGTTGTTTCAGAAAAGTACCAAACTCCATCAACTAATTTCAGCCGATGGACCGATGATGAAAAGAAGACTGCTTCACTTAATGCCAAGGCAATGAATGCCTTATATTGTGGCATTGACAAGGTAGAGTTCAATCGCATCTCTCAATGCTCTATAGCTAATGAAATCTGGCATACTCTTCTCGTAACACACAAAGGTACGTCAAAGGTAAAGGAATCTAAAATTGCTTCTTTAGTTCATAAATTTGAATTGTTCAAAATGAAGCAAAATGAATCTATATCGGACATGGTAACTAGAATGACCGATATAACTAACACTTTGAAATCCCTTGGAAAAGAATATTCACAAGTGGATTTAGTCAGAAAGATTCTAAGGTGTTTAACTCCCGAATGGGAGAGAAAAAACACTGCTATTGAAGAAGCAAATGATCTCAATACTCTCACTCTTGAAGACTTAGTTGGTAACCTAATGGCATATGAGGTCCAACTTCAAGACAGACAAGAAGAAGAGCCTAAAAAGAAATCTCTTGCTTTTAAGGCTACTTCTGACTCAGAAAATTCTGAAGAAGATGAAGATGAAGATATTGCCCTCATCACAAGGCAATTCAAAAGATTCATCAAAAAGGGAAGATTTCAAAGAAAGGCAAAGAAAGCAGATTCTTCCATTCCCAATGAAGTAAAGTGCTTTAACTGCAAAAAGGCAGGACATATCAAGAAAGATTGTCCTCTTCTCAAATTCAAGCCCAAGGACCAATTCAAGAAGAAAAAGGCATTTCAAGCCTGTTGGGATGATAGTGACTCATCTTCCGAAGAAGAATCAAATGAAGAAGTCGCCAACATGTGTTTTGTAGCACAAGAAGAATCGGTAAGTCAATTTGACTATGATGAGTTATTTGAAGCATTTAATGATTTATATGCTAAATTTAAGAGTCTTAGTTCTAAAAATAAAGAGTTAAAAACTGAAAATTTAACTCTTGACTCTCAAAATAAAGTGTTACTTCAAGAAATAGAAGATCTCAAGAAGGAAAATTCTTGCCAGGCAATTGAGATAAAAGAAATTGGAGTTAGAACCAATCTCTTACAAAAGGAAAAATCTAGTCTTAAAGAAAAGTCAAATGATCTTCTTTCTATAGTGACCAAATTTACAAATGGTCAAGAGAATCTAGAAAAACTTCTTGGTTCTCAAAGATGCTCGGTTAATAAAACCGGATTGGGATATAGCTTCTTTGATACTCAAAATAGACCAAACTATGTGGTGAAAAATCAAAGACATTATTCTCAACCTTTTGTTCATAAAACTAAACTTTCTAGTTCTAATAGAAATGCATCTAGAAATGATTATTCTAGAAATGTTTATTCTAAATCCTTTTATAGAAAGAATATTTATTATCAAAGGAAACCAAAATCCAAATGGATATGGGTTCCTAAGACTAACTCTCATGGACCCAAAAATAGAAAGGGGTCAAATGCTCTGTTTTCTGATTTTGTTGTAGGTACACAACATAAGGAGCAAATGGATATTGGACAGCGGCTGTTCTAAACATATGACTGGAAGGCCGGAGTTATTTTCCACCCTCCAAAATAAGGATGGAGGAACCGTCACCTTTGGTGACAATAACAAGGGAAAAGTGATAGGTATTGGTAATATTGGTAATCCAAAATTTCCCTTGATAGAAAATGTTCTTTTAGTGGATGGTTTAAAGCATAATTTAATATCTATTAGTCAATTATGTGATAAAGGTTTTCATGTTTCTTTTGAAAATGATTTATGCTTAATTTCTGATTTTCAATCTAAAAAGATCATTTTTAAAGGTAAAAGAAGAAACAATGTGTATGAACTATATCTAGATGAATTACCCTCTTTTAATGAAAAATGTCTTATTGTTTCAAATGAAATTCAATGGTTATGGCATAAGAGACTTGGACATGTTAACTTTAAAATTATTTCAAAATTATCCAAGAATGATCTTGTAAGAGGCCTACCTAGAATACCATATAAAAAGGATCACTTATGTGATGCTTGTCAAAGGGGTAAACAAATCAAGAGTTCTTTTAAAGCAAAAGATATAGTTTCAACAAAACGTCCTCTTGAACTTTTACATTTAGATCTATTTGGACCATCTAGAATTCAAAGTTTGAATGGTAGCAAGTATGCTTTTCTTATAGTAGATGATTATTCTCGGTTTACATGGGTGATTTTTCTAAAAAGCAAAAATGATGCTTTTTCAGAATTTTCTAAACTTTGTAGAAGAATTACAAATGAAAAATCTACATCTATTATTAAAATTCGTAGTGATCATGGTGGTGAATTTGAAAATGAATCTTTTCTAAAGTTTTGTAATTTACATGGTATCTCTCACAACTTTGCTTTTCCTAGAGCGGCTCCACAAAATGGAGTTGTTGAAAGAAAGAATAGAACTTTGCAAGAATGTGATAGAACCATGCTTCAAGATAAAAATTTACCAAAATATTTTTGGGCTGAAGCAATTAATACAGCATGTTATGTCTTAAATCGTGTTCTTATTCGACCAATTTTACATAAAACATGTTTTGAATTGTATTATGATCGTATACCAAAGATCTCATATTTCAAAATTTTTGGTAGTAAATGTTTCTTGTTAAATACCAAAGATAATCTTGATAAGTTTGATTCAAAATCAGATGAATCAATATTTCTTGGATATTCTTCTAGAAGTAAAGCATATCGTATTTTCAATAAAAGAACATCTTGTATTGAAGAATCTCTACATGTTGCATTTGATGAGAATTGTGAGCAGGTTATTCCTCTAAGCGAAGAAGAAGAAGCAATACTTCAAGAAGAACCCTTGATAGAGAGTACTTCTCAAGAAAATATTCCTCTTCAACCGGTTTGAAAAGAAGTTCCTAATCATCCACATGAACAAGTTATTGGTGAAATAAAGAGTGGTGTCCAAACTAGAAGGCAGTTAGAAAAATATATTGCAAATGTTGCTTTCATATCTAAATTAGAACCAAAGAATATCAATGAGGCATGTGATGATGAATTTTGGCTTTTAGCCATGTCTGAAGAACTTAACCAATTTACTAGGAATGATGTTTGGGATCTAGTTGATAGACCAAAGGATCATCCAGTAATTGGAACAAGATGGGTCTTCCGAAATAAGCTGGATGAAAATGGTGAAGTCATTCGTAACAAAGCAAGGCTAGTGGCACAAGGCTATAATCAAGAAGAAGGCATAGATTTTGATGAAACCTATGCACCAGTGGCTCGATTAGAGTCAATTCGTATGATGCTTGCTTTTGCTAGTTACATGAACTTCAAGTTATATCAAATTGATGTTAAGAGTGCATTCTTAAATGAACACATCAATGAAGAAGTTTATGTAGAGCAACCTCCAGGCTTTGAAAATGAGAAATATCCAGAAAAGGTCTACAAATTGAAAAGAGCTCTGTATATACTCAAATAAGCACCAAGAGCGTGGTATGAAAGACTACAAAATTTTCTAGAACAATCTGGTTTTTCCATTGGTCGGGTAGACTCCACTTTATTTATTAAACATTTTAATTCAGATATTCTTATTGTGCAAATTTATGTTGATGACATAATATTTGGTTCTACTAATAATTCTCTTTGTAAAGAATTTGCTAAGGCTATGCAGGAAGAGTTTGAAATGAGCTTGATGGGCGAATTAAACTACTTCCTTGGACTTCAAATAAAGCAAACTGAAGAAGGAATCTTCATCAATCAGGCTAAGTATACAAAAGAACTTATCAAGAGATTTGGGATGGACTCATCGAAATCAAGAAGGAATCCTATGAGTACAACTACTTCTCTTGATAAAGATGAAAATGGTAAAAGTGAAGATACTAAGCTCTACAGAGGTATGATCGGATCTCTATTATACTTAACTGCTAGTCGACCTGATATTATGTTTAGTGTTTGTATGTGTGCAAGATTTCAAGCTAATCCAAAGGAATCTCATTTAACTGCAGTAAAACAAATTCTTCGTTATTTGAAAGATACTTCAGATTTCGGTTTGTTTTACCCAAAATCATCTTCCTTTGATTTAGTTTCATATAGTGATGCAGATTTTGCAGGAAGTAAATCTGATCGCAAGAGTACTAGTGGAACTTGTCATTTCTTGGTTTAGTAAAAAGCAAAATTCAGTATCACTCTCAACAACTGAAGTTGAATATATAGCGGCTAGTTTAGCATGTTCACAAGTACTTTGGATGAAACAGACCTTAAAATATTTTGGTTTGAATTACTCCACAACAACTATTTATTGTGATAACACTAGTGCTATAAATCTTTCGAAAAATCCTATTCAGCACTCAAGAACTAAGCATATTGAAGTTAGACATCATTTTTTAAGAGATCATGTGTTAAAAGGAGATATTTCGTTAAATTTTATTTCCACTAAAGAACAACATGCCGATATCTTCACTAAACCTCTTAAAAATTAAGATTTTATGAGAATTAGGAGAGAACTAAGTATTTGCTCGTTTTTTGATTTATAAAAATGCTGATTTTTGAACAAAATCTCAAAATCGCACTATATTAGTCGACCGATAAAATTTTAGTCGACTGGTGTTTTATATTTTGGAATGTATCACACCATATTAGTCGACCGATATATTTCTAGTCGACTGATGATATTTTTAGAATAAGTCACACTTTTTAGTCGACCGATAAAGTTTTAGTCGACTAAATTTTAAAAAAAAAAAAAATTTAAGTGAAGGGACCCGACACCCCTTGGATTTGTTTTAAAACCCATTTTTTTTAAAAAAAGAGGCATCGTTTCACTTCGTACCTTTTCGTTTTTTTTTCTTAAAAACGAAACCCTTAAATCCCTCTTTCTCTCTTGCCTCTCTCTCTTCCGAAAAACCCTCGGAGTGTCGTTCGACTCCATCATCGCCGGGATTTTCTTACCGTAACAAGGAGACGCCGGAATCTTCTGGCCGTGATCTTGAAACGCCGGAATCCTCTTGCAGTGACTGACGCATCTTCAAAACACGTCGGAACTCTCTTGCCGTGTTTTAAAATAGAGATACGAGTTAAAAGTCTATTTTGCTTATGCTATTTTTGCCCTTACTCTTTTTTATTCTGACAAAAGGGGAAGAAAAAGATAAAGATAGCATTACTTTGAAATTGCAGGGAGATCTTGAGAAAAAGATGATAGCAATTACATTACAGGAGATCTTGCATGAGAAATTTAAAATTAAGAGAAAAAGAAAGCTTTGAATGAATGTATTTCTAAATGCATGAAGAAATGATGAATGGAAATGCAAACCAATCAATATGTGATATATGTGCTTTAAATGTGCTAACTTTTAATGTTTTGCAGCATATTGATAGGGGGAGTAAAATCTCCATCAATGCATCTAAATGCTTCATCTTTGATTAAGTTTGTCATCATCAAAAAGGGGGAGATTGTTACAACAATGAAGCCATACATGATACTTCAAGTACAAGGTTTTGATGATGAGCAAGTAGAATCAACTGCATTTCAGCTAAGGCTATGAAGAAATTGAAGAATTCGGTGAAGAATCCTTGAAGACTAGTGTGCAAATGTTTAATTCATTAAAAGTCTTAGAATCTTGTAAGAGCCTTACTTAGAGTGCATATTTAGGTTGCATTTCACCTTAAAAGTCTTTAGAAAAACTTTTCTAAAAGAAACTCTTTTGAAAATCTTTTTAGAAAACTCTTTTCTTAAATTTTCATGTTTATTAGTCGACCAATCGACTTATCAGTCGACTAATCCTTTCGCGCCATATTTTCTAAAAAATCATTCTTGTCAAATTAGTCGACCGAAGATTTTATCAGTCGACTGGACAGAATGTCTGTTTTCTGGAAAATTAGCAGCAGTCGACTAATGGTTTTATCAGTCGACTGAACAGAACATATGTTTTCTGAAAATTTAGCAGCAGTCGACTAATGCTTTTTATCAGTCGACCGAACAGAATGTTTGTTTTTCAGAAGATTTTAGCAGCAGTCGACTAAAAGGTTTTTCAGTCTACTGATGATATTATCAGTCGACTAACTTTTCTTAAGTCGACTAAGTTTCAAAAGTTCAGATTTTCAAACGGCTTGATTAACAGATCAGTCGACCGACGATAACAGTCAGTCTACTAATAACTAACTATTAGTCGACTAACTGATGTTTCAATCGACTAATTTTGTCGTTTTCCTGAAACTTCAAAAAAAAGGCGTGTCTTTTCATTTTTCAAATGTTTTGATCGTTCAAAATGGACAGTTTTGACACCCTTTCATACTCTCAACGTATGGAATCTTTTAACTATAAATATGAGTGCATTCTACACTCAAAAACATGAAATTCAATAGAATCATATTGAATTACTTCTTGCTTTTCACTCCTATTCATTCAAGTATTTGTTTTCTCACTCACGTGATATTTTCACTTCAATTTTTCACTCAAATCACTTTGAGAGATAGTGAATTCGTGAGTATAGTGTTTCAACAACCTCAAAAGTCAATTGCATCTCATTTGCATTCAAAAGGAAGGCTCATAGGTTGTATTGTAAGTTGTTATTTCTTTTGTGTAAAAAGAAGGACTCCTTGGTGTAAAGGAGTTGTTTGCTTTCAGTAGGATTGTTACTGAAAGTGGGACCGGTTATGGTCTGTGTGATCTTGTAGTGTACAAGGTTGATAGTGGAAAATCTCAAGCGGGTTTTGCTTGGGGACTGGATGTAGGTCGGGTTTGACCGAACCAGGATAAAATCTTGTGTTCTTTGTGTGTTTGCTTTGAGATTTGCAAAATCATTCAATATTCCGCAGAAATTTTTAAAAGCACTATTCACCCCCCCTCTAGTGCTCGTTGCCTCGATCCTAGTGCACTTTCAACGTCGGCTACCAAACAGTCGTCAAGCAGATTATTCGGGCAGGATACTACTGGAAAACCATGCAGCAGGATTGCCATCAATTTGTAAGGAAATGCGTCAAGTGTCAAATGCACGCACCTTCCATTCATGCGCCAGCCGCATACTTACAATCCGTGGTCTCTTCTTGGCCCTTTTCGATGTGGGCCTTCGACGTAGTTGGTTCGATCACTCCTTCGGCTTCTAATGGCCACCGATACTTCCTCGCGCTACAAAATACTTCACCAAATGGGTCGAAGTTGTCACTCTGCGAACGGTAGAAGGCCGACATGTGATCTCGTTTATCCATAAGAATCTTCTTTGCCGTTTCGGCGTTCCACACGATATTGTGTCAGACAATGGAAGGCATTTCAAGAATGAGAAGATGAAGACTTTCTGCTCGAAGTTCAGGATTCATCACCATTTCTCAGCTCCCTACTATCCTCAAGGGAATGGCCAGGCTGAGGCCACCAACAAGATTTTGATCCGCATTCTGGAAAGAACAGTGGAAACAGGTCGCGATTGGCATGAGAAAATGCATGATGCACTTTGGGCGTACCGAACCACCATTCGGACTCCAGCCAATGCCACTCCTTCAGAGCTCGTCTACGGGACCGAGGTAGTGTTACCTCTCCACGTTCAGAAGCCTGCACTCAAGTTTGCATCGCTCATCGAACTCCCGCTTGATCAATATCAGCAGCAGAGGTTGGTACAACTGGATCTATTATATGAGAAGAGGCTCAAGGCAGCGGAACACGCTCAGGCCTATCGTCAGAGGGTAGCTCGGCACTACGCCAAATCAGTCATTGAGAGAAGATTCTGAGTCAATGATCTTGTGCTCAGATCGACAGCTTATCTCAAGCATCGGCCAAAGGGCAAGTGGTCACCCAATTGGGAAGGCCCTTATGTGGTTAAGGAAGCGCTGCCTCGCAATTCCTATCATCTGATCAACGCAGATGGAGTGGAACTGCCCAATCCTATTAATGCTTTACATTTGAAAAGATTTTACACTTAAATTGTTCATCATAGCCTTTTGTACTCCTCAAAAGTCTTTTCAATAAAGCAATATTCTTCTGTTAAATTCTCACTTTCTTCCCCTTGATACTGGGGCATTTTATTTTAATCTATACTTATTTTCCTTCATCATAAATGCAGGCAGGATCAGACAAATCCTTTTCTAAAAATTTTACCAACTCTTTGATAACTTGGTTGTCGTTATTAAGATTGCATTCGTTTAGTTTTATCTAATCAAATTTTATCAATTTATTGCCAATTTTATCAATTGGTTTAGCTTCATTAAGTTTTATCAATTTTACTAAATTTTATTCCCTTATTTTTAACCCCTTTCAGGTTAAGGGATAAACCTGATGCCTCTTTCCCATGAGGTATTTCCTTTATTCTTATCTTCCCGCTCAGGTTAAGGGAAAAACCTGACCCTCGTTGTCCGAGGTGTTCCCATTCAGGATAAGGGAGAATCCTGAAACCCCTCGCAGGAGCGATAGTGCTACCTATGGGGATTCTTTTGCAAATAACAAGTTCTATCAACCTTCATTTGATTTTCCAAAATTTATATCAATTTCTCTTCATTTAAATTTTCCTTAAATTCTATTCTTTTCTCATTCAGGATAAGGGGTAATCCTGAAATCCCTCATAGGAGCATCAATGCTACCCGTGAGAATTCTTTTTCAAAATAAATTTTAAATAAATTTCCTTAAATTCTTCCCCATTCTTTTATTTTCCTTCTTCCTTCAGGATAAAGGATAATCCTGAAGTCTTTCCTCATCAATTTCTTTCTCAATTTTCTATCAATTTTTAATTTTATCAATTTTGTTGATTCTTTGTTAAATTCTTCTTTATTTGTCAAAATCTATTTGTCATTTGTTCTTTCCCCTTTCAAGTTAAGGGATAAACCTGAACCTCGTTCTTCGAGGTGAATCCCTTTCAGGTTAAGGGATAGACAAAAATTATTTCCCATAAATTCTTCCATTCATATCAATCTTTATTCATTCTCCTTCAGGATAAGAGAAATCTTGAAGTCATCATAAATAATTCAAGGTTCAGACCATCTTGGGTCAAGAATCTTGAATAAATCTTTATATTCGTCGGAATCTATTCATGCCTTTGTCAATCCTTTCGATCCGACTCTTGGGTAGCAATTATTTCCTTCCTGTCTGAGTTCCGACTCAGGTTTTTCGTTTTGTTTTTGTTTTCATTTTTGTTTTCAAGATCCGGGTTCCAACTCGGGTTTTTCCCTTTTATATATCGTTTGAAGTATCAAGTTCCAACTTGAACTTTCTTTTGAATCCAATGCTCGTGTTGGACAAATCATTGTTTTGAGAATTCGAGTTTTTCCAAACTCAATTCTCACTCATTTAAAAACCGGGTTCCGACTCGGATTCTCCTTTTTGTATATTCTTATTTTTGAAGTCTCAAGTTCCGACTTAAACTTCCTTTTGAATCCAATGCTCGTGTTGGACAATTCATTGTTTTGAGAATTCGAGTTTTCGAACCCGATTCTCACTTTTTTTCTTGTATTTAAAAATTGGGTTCCGACTCGGATTTTCCTTTTTGTATATTCTTATTTTTGAAGTCTCAAGTTCCGACTTGAACTTCCTTTTGAATCCAATGCTCGTGTTGGACAAATCATTGTTTTGAGAATTCAAGTTTTTCCAAACTCAATTCTCACTCATTTAAAAACCGGGTTCCGACTCAGATTCTCTTTTTTGTATATTCTTATTTTTGAAGTCTCAAGTTCTGACTTGAACTTCCTTTTGAATCCAATGCTCGTGTTGGACAAATCATTGTTTTGAGAATTCGAGTTTTTGAACCTGATTCTCACTTTCTTTCTTGTATTTAAAAACCGGGTTACGACTCCGATTTTCCTTTTTGTATATTCTTATTTTTGAAGTCTCAAGTTCTGACTTGAACTTCCTTTTGAATCCAATGCTCGTGTTGGACAAATCATTGTTTTGAGAATTCGAGTTTTTCCAAACTCAATTCTCACTCATTTAAAAACTGGGTTCCGACTCGGATTTTCCTTTTTGTATATTCTTATTTTTGAAGTCTCAAGTTTCGACTTGAACTTCCTTTTGAATCCAATGCTCGTATTGGATGAATTGTCGTGTGGAGAATTCGAGTTTTTTTCAAGCTCATGTTCTCACCCATTTTCTTATAATTGAAAAACTGAGTCCCGACTTGGATTTTCACCTTTGTACATCCTCATTTTTCTCAAAAATTCTGACTTGAATCTCCTTGCCAATTTAATGCTCACTTGTGGAGCGGAGTTCCCCTTGAACTTCCCCTTCAGGATAAGGGATAATCCTGAAATACCGGCAATCATTCTCTCTTAATTCTCAAATATCTTCGAATGTCCGTCTCATTTTTTCAAATCCTCCTTTTAAAAACTCGGTGCTTGTACTGGTGTGCATTTCGAAAACCCAGTGCTCGTACTGGTGTGCATTTCGAAAATTCAGTGCTTGTACTGGTGTGCATTTTTCAAAACCCAACGCTCGTACTGGGGCATTTTTTTTTTTTTTTGAAATCCAGTGCTCGTACTGGGACTTTCTCTTTGAAATCCAGTGCTCGTGCTGGTACATCTAGCGCTCGTGCTAGTGTTTGGCTGACTAATCAGTTAGCCATCCAGGTTCAGCCTTTGTGCTAACCAAACATCATCATTTCAAGCTCTAAATTCTCAATTTCGACCTTCGGGTCATCATTTTATCAAAAAATCAATCATTTTCTCTTGCGAAGGACCCTCTTCAGGGAGAGTCCGAGGGAGCTCGTTCCTTTCGCATGCAACCATCTTTCATTTGCAAGAACCCTCTTTTCGAGGGAGAGTTTTAAGGGACTCGTTTTCTTCGTGAACCGTTTGCGAAACAACAACCAACTTTACACAAGAGAACCCTTTTTCCAGGGAGAGCTTCGACGGAAGCTCATTTCTTTTGTGGCCCCTGTTTTTATCATCTTTGGCCAACCCCTTCACAGAGGACCCTCTTCTAGGAAGAGTGTGATGGACTCGTTCCTCTGCGATACTTTCTCAGCTTTGTTTTTCGGCCGCCTTTCCATAAGAGAAGCCTAGAGATAGAAAGTTTTGACGAAAACTTAATTTCTCTTCGAGAGATCTGTTTTGCAAACACCTCCTCTTTCAGGGAAGAGAGGAGTATTTCCAACTTCCCATTCAGGTAAGGGCTTAAGCCTGAGTCTCTCTTTTTGGGGAAAAAGAGAGGAGAATTTTGTCACGGACATGTCGATTCGATATCGAGCAATTTCTTTCATCAGGGATTTATAGAATACTTTTGCCAATTTGCTATCAAAAGCCATTGTTGATCTCAAAGCTTTCATAAAGAATTGTCTCAAACTACCTTTAGTATTATTTCCAAAAGGGCAAGACTTTTGCGAAATGAGAACTAAATTCAAGCTTATTCTATTGGTCAATCGAAAGGATGGAGAAAAATCTTCGATATGACCAGTAAAGGAAAAATCAATGATGTTGAAAAGCCATAAGTGAACTGATATTGACCATAGCTGTGGCGCATTCTTAAAGATTATTCTTTTGGCGGTAAGATAGTGGAAATATCATGGGCAGTAAAAAGAACCTACCCGATCCATATATCCTCAGTCATCTAAGCTGCAATCAAATATCCGCAAAAGGGATCTCTCAATTGTTGTCAAGATGAAGGCAAATTAAGCGAGTAGACCCCCGGGGCCAAAGAAGATTTGAAACATCTCCAAGATGACGAAGTTTGTGACAGATCCTTCCAGGGAAAGTTCGGATCACCGTCGAGATGAAGGTGGATGCGATGAACCTACCGACAAACCCTAAAAGATATTTGATTTCTGCTATCATTTAGAGATTTCAACCCAAGAACCAATGTCATAATTCCTGAGAAAGAAAAAGAAGGATCGGAGCATCTCCAAGATGAAGGAGTTTGTGACGTACCCTTCCTCGAAAAAGAGAGAAAAGTCAGGACATCTCCAAAATGAAGGAGGATGTAAAAGAACCCAGAAAAGATCCGTGATTCAAAAGAGTGCAAAAAGATCATCATGGGAAATGCCCAGGATATCAAACTGCCCGAAACTGTCAAGAATCATCTTTATCTATATGAAATTCGTTATCAATATCTTTTCGCTTAATTGCTTTTATGAAGCTAAGAATGTTTCCTCTCTTTCATATCAAGAAAATTGATATCTTCCTTGAAGAAACTCAACAACAAACAAATTTGAATTTGATTCTTAAATTTTACAGAGTTAGCCCTATTGGAGTCAATACTCTAGGTAGAAAGAGGTGATATTTTCACACATGAGCACAGTTCAATCATTTTTGAATCAAACTACAATTTTGGCATCTTATGGGCAATATTTCCTAGTTATCCCAACATGAAGGGTGAGCTTGATGATCGTTTTGACGTATCTTTACATCATCCCTCCTTAGGACTAAAAAGTCCTTTCCTTCCGCCTGATCTGAGCGCTCTCGGATCTGCACACTTCCCTGTGTTCCCCACTGTCCCGCCATAGACAGTTCCCGCTCAGGATAAGGGTTAAACCTGAACTTTTTGCAAAAGGTCTGTTATTGTCAAAAGCTATTTTCAGTCTCAGCAATGAGGCGCCCAAGAACAACTCCTTTTCAAAGCTTTAGGGACCCCCATTTTCATCCTTTTGCAAAAAAAAACCCTCTTGGGCTTGTTGTGCAAGGTCTAGAGGCCCATCACAGTTTTTCTCGCTCCTCGAGGATTCTGTATCCATTCAGGCTAAAGAGTAAACCTGTCGCCTCGCTCCTCGAGGTGTAACCACTCGAACCTTCTGCAAGAGGTCGTCTGTTTTTAGAAAGCTAATTTTAGTCTCAGCAATGAGGCGCCCAAGATCATCCCTTTTCCAAGCTTTAGGGAAACCCTTGATTTTCTTTTCTCGCAAACCCCTTTTGGATTTGTTAATCCAAATTCTGAAGGTCCCATTATGGTTTCTTCATCCGAGGATTCCGTATGGTCGTCCCTTTCAGGTTAAGGGTTAAGCCTGAACCTCGCTCCATGTGGTATCTTCCGTTCAGGTTAGGGTTAAACCTGAGTCCCGCTTTGACTAGATATCCTTTCTAGTCCCATCACGGTTTCTTCACTCGAAGATTCTGTATCATCCTCCCACTCAGGTCAAGGGTTAAACCTGAATCTCGCTTCGGCGATCATTTGTTGTCCCATCACGGTTTCTTCGCTCAAAGATTTTGTATGGTCGTCCCTCTCAGGATAAGGGTAAAGCCTAAACCTCGCTCCGCGAGGTACCTTCCTTTCAGATTTGGGTTAAACCTGAGCCTCGTTTAGACGAGGTAATCCTTCCCGTCCCATCATGGTTTTCCCCACAAAGGAATCCGTGCTCTTTGTACATCCATACCGGAATAAAGTCATACTTGAACTTCATCTCACGAGGCATTTCTCTCAAAATGTCCCATCGAGGTCCGCTTATGTTTCCTTTCCCCATCCAAATTATCTTGATCTATCTTCGTCCCATCCAGGTTAAGGGCTAAACCTGAGTCATTCCAAAGGGTTGATCTTGTCTCACCCATAAAACATGATCAAATTCTTATCTTTCACCATCCCTAGGATTTTCACCCAAGATCCCATCACGATTCCCTCATTCCTATCATTCAATCGTATAATTGTCGAGGATTTCGTCCCCCCGGGGCCATTCAGGATGAGAATTTTAAGCCCAAAGAGCCATAATTCTTCCACACCCAGCTCGGATCAGCTGACTGGGGCATTTTTCAAAATTTCGAGTGTTTCTTTGGCACTAAGCTCGGCTTTCAACCGGCTTAGTAGCAAAGAGGGGCATCTATGAACACCCCAAAATTTTCAAAATGTTGTAAATATTCCCCTTTTTTGCCTCTATCTCCATTTTTTGAGTAATTGAGTCAGTTTTAAATCTAAATTCCATTTTGTTTCTCAAGTTTTATTGAAAATAAATTCATATCTGACTCAATTTCGGATCCGGATTCAGATAAAAGATCTAAATCTGAGCTTCGTTGTCCAATGTTTAAAATCAAATTTTCCAAAAATAACTTTTTGAAAAGCTCAGACACTTCGTCCGCTGTCCGTTTGGATCCATCATGTTATATTTCTCGATTCGAGTTTCAAAACTCGAATATTTTCTCAAAAAGTTGGGTCCAAACTCATTTTCTAAAGAAAATTTCCCAAGATAGCCTTGAAAACCCTCTTTTGTAAATATTTCTCAAAAATACAAAAAAATAGTTTTAAATCTTTGTTTTCTCGTAAGTTTTAGGATTTTATTCCAAAAATATAGAAAATGAAGAAAAGAACAAAATATATATATATATATATATATATATATATATATAAATACAAAAGAAAGAAAATATATATATATATATATAGTGTTGAAAACCTCCTTTTTGAAAAACATCTTTTTGAAAATACTTTTGAAAAAGACCACCCTTTTAAAGAGGGCTTTAGCAAAATATTTTTGGAGTTTTTCTTCAGGATGTCTCGCTTTCTCTGTCTCGGTTCTCTCGCACCTCCTCTGTCTCATTTTTGGTCACCATTTTGGGTTCTCTCTCTTCATTCTCGCTGGATCCAAAAACCTTCTCCCTCTCTCACCCGAGCCCTCCATGGCCAAGCCCCCGCCATGTGCGACCTTCCTTCCTCAACCCTCCATCTAACAACAGCCTCTCCTCCCTAAGCCATCCATCGGCCGCAGGCTACCCTCCAGAAAACTCATCCACTTCCTCACCCTTGATCTCCAACGGCACCCCATCGCGTTCCTCATCCGCCCATCGCCTGTTCCTCTCTCGCCCGAACCCTCAATGGCCAACCCATGTGCGGCCTTCCTTCTTCAACCCTTGGATCATCCTCGCTCGCCACAGCCCGTCGATGCCCAACTGTCGCTCCCCTTCCTGATCCTTCTTCTCCCTCTATAAAAACAAGGTCTTAAGGGAGAGGAAGGGATCGATTATTTTTCTCACCATCCATCGCTCTCGCATCTTCTGGACACCAAGCAGTCCTCCTCTACCCCGATCTCTCCTGAGGTGATCGAAGGAAGCCAGTTCCCCCAATCACCTCCCATGCAAGAAACCGGAGACTGAAGATCGATCTCTCATCTGCGAGTGACAAGAGCTCCCCTTTTGGGATCTCCTCCCGGCCTTCTGAAGTGGAAAGTTCTCACCGTAGACAAAAGGGAAGGTCCATCCCATCCTTCAGAATATCTACAGAGCTACGGTGAATCCCTCTCCCTTTCTCCGTTTTCATCCTTTCTTCTTTTCGTTCCTCTGGCTTTTCTCTTGATTTTCAATTCTAGCTCCCATTAACGCACTAGGGATGGATGTTGGGTTGCTTGTGCAGCTTCAACTCATTCTTGTGCAAAATCGATAGGAATCCTCAGATTCCAACACATTTCTTTTCCTTTATTTCTAAATTTTCTTCATACTTAGATGATATGAATGACAGTTAATTTTTGCATCTCCCCTTTGTTCTCTCCATTTCTTCTACTATTGTTTCTTCTCTCTTTTAAAAACTGCTTATATATATAATATTAACCTCAGGTAACCCCATATAACATCAACTCTGTATTCATCATAACAAACGGCTCATTCTGACTTAAAATTGGATTTAGATCATTGAAAGCAAACCAGATTCTGAATGAGTTTGTCTCGAACCAAGGGGTTAATCATTTTGCATTTGATTTTGTCATAAAAATCTGAGGATACATTTCTATTTTTTCTGTTTTAATGCATTGATCTTGTAGTTTTTCTTTCTGTGTTTTTGTTTAAATGTTTGGTCATGTCTGTAAAAATTTGTGCTCGTCACTTTCCCAATTGCGTTTTATGTTTTTTGTATTTCCCCATTCAATTATCCTTTTGCTTTATTGCACTTTCACGGTGTTTGATGTCTCTTCCTGCTAGGTTTATTATTTTGTTTCCTTTGGGTTTTGGTCGCCTCAGTAGTTTATATGCATCCTTTCTTTATCTTACACCTGCATATTAGCCTACAACATCCCATCATATCTTTTCACCCCCCTTGCATCTACGAATTTACTTCGGTCATAAACCATCTATCGACTCCTTCGACATGGGGTTCCGCCTGGATATTGTATACCCTACATCCTGTGGTGTTTCTTTCGTTGTATCATGCGGATTGAACCGCAAAAGGTTCAAATCAAGTTGAATAAACTATATCTGACGATTTGTTTGAGGCAATGGGTAAGACAGGTTGTTTGTTGGAAGTGTGAAGTTTAGCATATGAGGTCTCCACGGTAATCCAGAATTTTGATGCTGAGACGTCATTTTGTAAACCGCGGATTCAAATTTTTTTTACCATGTACATTATATTTTGGTTTATATTCGGCGTGCACACCTTCATTTCTGTATTTACGCTTTCTTGCCATCTGCATCTGCTTACACATTCAGGTATGTTGTTGTGGTAACCTATATCTGTTGCATACTAGAATTTTTTTTTTACTTACATATGATTTCATTCATTTCAATGTCCCTTGATGATGACATTGTCTTTATCATATCACAGTGGTGAGGTTTCCAACTCTAACAGTCTCAAATCAATATTTATAATGTAAATGCGATTATCCCTTTCATAGTTGTTTATATTCACTTATACCCATTTCCCATTCCCTTACATCCACTATGCACTACACTTCCTATGCTAATCACCTCCAGATTTACTGCCCATATGCCCAGTCTGTAACATCATCCCACAACACTCGGGCCTCAGATGAAGGTTGTCAGACTACCTGCAAAATATCCTATTCCCACCTCCAGCGTCCCAGCCCATTTCATGTCTACTGTTGTGGTCCATTCCCTGAATACAACCTTCTCTGGAATACAGGCCATTACTTCATTCGATGGTGCTAATCTGCCATATACAAAAAAAAAAATGTTGGTGGCAAATACAGCGGACACTAATAAAATAAAGATATATGGAGCATGAGTATATGTTGATTCAATGGCAAGGTTTGCTCAGACAGAGGGGGCAGAAAAAGAGAAAGTGAAAGTGAAAGAGAGAGTGTAGAATACTATTTCCCATGGCATCAATCACTTTGTTAATAAGACAATTGATATACAACTTTCCCGAGAAACTTTTTGCTGATGCAGGAATTCTGATGATTGAGCATGCTGATCATGATGGAATTGGGCGTCCTGCTCTGGCTATTGGTGGAGAAATTGCATCAACATTTAATAACCCTGTGTCTGTTAAACTGGGGCACTACAAGCTTATTGAAGAAATCATGATTGGTGAAGATAAGTGGGTCAATTTTTCTGGTATAGAGATGAGTCAGATATGTGCCATTGTATTAAGAGGAGAAAGTTCCCATGTGTTAGATGAAGCCAAAAAGGTCTTTACATTATGCCCTATGTGTATTATCCAAAATGGTTACGGACAGCAGAATCCTGTTTGGGGGAAGTTGGCCTGAAACGGTGATGTCCAGGGAAGTTGACAAACTTGTTCTGAGGATATCAGGAAAGAAATCCCTTGCAGTTGAGGTTTTATCTCATGCATTCCAATCTACTCCAATTATCATCTCTGGCAATGCAGGTTCAGGCGACACAGATTTGATTGCACAATTTCGAGCTAAGTACCACAAGGATGAAACAAATGCTGGAATTGATGTCATCTCCGGTTTTGTTGGGGATATGGGGAAGCTTGGAATATCAGATTGATTTGAGGCTAAGCAAGCAATACTACTTTGCTACGGAGGCCGCTGAGATGATATTCAGAGTTGATGAGATCACCACCTGGGCACCAAAGAAGAGAGAGGAACGGACGTGAGAAAGACAAGCTGTTTGGTTTGCAATTTTTTTTTTTTGTGATTCTTATGAATTTTTGGGTTAGTTAGGCTTGCTGTGGCTTTATGTATACTTATTTCATTTAAAATTTGTATACAAGATGATTTTTCATCAGAAAAGAAAACCCACATTTCCAACATCTTAGAAAGAGCTTTGCCCGACCATGAAGGTGGAAGAGTTGTGTGACAAGTTACGTTCTCAGAGAGTAGGCTTTGATGAAGTTGAGGCTGAATCAGATTCAGTCAGCAAGAGTGTTGCCATTGTTTTCCCAACTGGTGATCCAAACCTTCCAACAATTTGAGAGAAGATCAGAACAAAGGTATACAGTAGAATCAAAGGTAGGAGATTCGTCAGATATAGCTGGTACATTGGCATCTTTGTCCTGGTATTGCACAGGATCCATCAGCTTCAGAAATCTGTCAGAGCCATTCAAGCTGGACTTGGCTTTTGATCTCTCCCTTGCTGCATGGATTAAGCAACAAACATCTATAACGTCAGAAAGTTTCTTGCACACCCAATTATAAGAAAGCCTTCTTGGGACAAATATGGGGTGGGTCTAATACATCTCACAGGCTTTCGACATTGTTGATTTTGCTCATTACTAAGAATTTTGTCGTGTCCATTCAGCCACTCTTAACGTACAGCATGCACGGATAGCGAATTAATGTGCTTTGTCTAATGGAGATCATCTTCAGTCGTCCTTCAGGAGATATAGATATCTTCTTAAGTGTTATCGCCCAGCAAACTAGGCCTTTCATAGGAGTTGTGGAGTGCCTACTTATGAAGAGTCTATGTAATTAAATGTATGGGTCAGCAGGATGCAGGACCTTGAAAGCAAGGCCACCCATGATCTGGAAAACGTGGGTCCAGAAGCGGAAACATGAATGACTATGTTGAAGGAAGAAAAGGACTCGCAGGGGATTCTCAGACAACATTCACTGCAGACGCTGTTAACAAATTACAAGTATTCAGCGAGGAGCCATATTCTGGATAAATCCATGGCAAATGAGCACGAAGAATCTTCAGGGTTCCTATCGTCCCCATCACCCCAAGTAAGCTCTAAAAACTTGATCCAGTGTGTTTCCCATTATCTCATTATGTTATGATCTGTAAACGAGAAAGGTGATGGAGAATTAATGGTGGAAGATAGTGTATCATATTGGTATGTAAGTTAAGAAGGACATAGATTTGAACAAATATACAATGGGAGAGTGTATCGAGTAATGAGAAATGTTATGAATGGAGTATGGAGTGACATATTGAAGAGAGTGAAGAAAATAATGGCCTAATAAAACAAACAACTTTTTCTACATGATATTACTTGATGTGGAAGCATTCCAAATTCGTGAAGAGTGATTTTGGAATAAGACAAACAAAGATAAGAGAGTGAGAGGCAATAATTTGTTATTTAATAAGTATATGTTTTGATATGTGTGGAAAAAGAATGACTAGACATAAAGAAGGGTGATACGGATATGTGGTTTGAAAGATATGACTTTTTTTTGAAAGAAAAAAATGCCTTAAAAAAATGTGTCATGATTAATGTGACTTCACATTTGTATTGTTTTATGTGTATACGTAAAGATGAGAGGGACACACTTTGACTATGAATAGTGATGAGACAAAAAGATTTTTATGAATGAAGAGTAATAATTGCTTGTATAAGAAATATTTTTATGGATATGCGTGGAATGAGTGAGAGTAGTCATAGAGAAAAGTGAGATGACATATATGGATTTTAGAGTAGAATAAGAAGTAATAAAAAATCATGATTGATAAAAGACATAAAGTTATGATTGATATGAACTATTGTTTATTTGATAAACATATTTTTAAAGAAACTCGATTTGAGGAAGTTCATAGAGAATAAAGTTAAGTTTTAAACTAGTAAAGGAGTCACAAACTCGGTTTGACAAGAATGGAGAATCAATTTGTATAAGAGAGAGAAAGTACTAAAGGTACTTAAGAGAATAAAAAATAAAAGACAAGGTTTTAATGAGTCTCTATTGGAGAGAGATATAAAATGAGAGAGTGATGGTCACAGATGAAAGCTTCGTATAATATATATATATAGAGAGAGAGAGAGATAAAAAAAGAAGGTGATACAAAACGTACTAATGGGTGGAGTGCAAATACTTTTTGTAAAAGAAGTAAAGCATGAAGAGATGATAATAGATAGTTCTTTAGGCTGTGATATAACAGATGATATAGTAAAATTTTACGTGAGATATAATAGAGTGTACGAAATCTATGATATATTAAATGATATAGTAAAAATTTACGTGAGAACATAGCAACTAGATCTTCTAGAGAAAGGTAAAAGAACCAAAATAAACATTCGATTTTAACTATTAATTTGAAAAGCAAGAGTTCTCATAAACTAATATGTTTTCATGTTGAAGGTGAATCAATTATTCGTAAGGGAAGTTTTCACAAAAGGACAAAAATAATAAAGGAGTTATGAGATGAGTGATGTGAACAATGTTATGATAGCTTTTAATATAATTAGTTTTTATGGATATGAGTGAAAGGAGATAGGACAAGAAGTCATAATGGATGTGTACTTGACAAGTTGAAAGACATAAAGAATGTGTCTTATAAGATTTTCAAAGTGTACGTGAATATGGAAATCTAGTTTGACTAACAAAAATCGATAAAAAAAAACTTTTAAAATAAGATTTTAAGAAGTATTATAATAAGTGTGATTAATTTATAAGTCACTTAGTTTGCATATTCCTAGTTCTCTTATAATTCGTGTAAAGTCTTCATGTTTCAATGGTTTAGTGAAAATGTCTGCTAACTGTTGATTAGTGGGTATGAATTTCAGTTTAATTATATTGTTTAAGACTTGTTATCTTAAGAAGTGGTGTCTTATTTGAATGTGCTTAGTTCGTGAGTGTAAAATAGGATTCTTAGATAAGTTTATCGCACTAGTATTATCACAGAAAATAGTTGTATTTTCAAAATTTAAACCAAAATCTTTTAAGGTTTGTTTCATCCAGATAACTTGTGTACAGGCTAGGCTAGCAGCAATGTATTCGGCTTCAGTAGTTGATAAGGATACACAGTTTTGTTTCTTACTGAACCATGATACAAGTGAGTGCCCTAGCATATGACATGTTCCACTTGTGCTTTTTCTGTCAGATTTACTTCCAGCAAAGTCAGCATCGCTGTATGAGATTAAATCAAATGTAGATGATTTTGAATAGAATAATCCAAAATCAACTGTGTCTTTTAAATATCTCATTATTCTTTTTACAGCCTTAAGATGTGATTCTTTTGAATTTGACTGAAATCTAGCACACAAGCAAACACTGAACATGATATCTGGACGGCTAGCAGTTAAATAGAGAAGTGATCCTATCATACCTCGGTATACCTTTGTATCAACAGACTTACCATCTTCATCTTTGTCCAAAACAGTAGTAGTGCTTATAGGAGTTGTTTTTGAAGCAGTTGAGTTCATGTTGAACCTCTTCAGAAGTTCACGAGCATACTTAGATTGATTGATGAAAACTCCATCCTTGGTTTGCTTAATATGCAGTCCAAGAAAGTAGGTGAGTTCTCATCATACTCATTTCAAATTCTTTCTGCATGGACTTAGAAAATTCTTCACAAAGAGTGCTGTTAGAAGATCCAAAGATTATATCGTCTACATATATTTGAACAATTAGGGTATGATTATTCACTATTTTTACAAATAATGTAGAGTCTGCTTTGCCTACAGAAAAACCAGTTTTTAACAAAAAAGTTTTAAGCCTATCATACCAAGCACGAGGTGCTTGTTTTAGACCATACAAAGCACGTTTGAGTTTGAAAACATGATCTGGATATTGTTTATTTTCAAATCCTGGAGGTTGTTTTACATAAACTTCTTCATTTATAAAACCATTTAGAAAAGCACTTTTAACATCTATTTGATATAATTTGAAATCCATATAGCTTGCATATGCTAAAAACATTCTAATAGATTCAAGTCTAGCAACATGAGCAAATGTTTCATCGAAATCAATACCTTCCTCCTGGTTGTATCCTTGAGCTACTAGTCTTGCCTTATTTCTTATAACATTACCTGTTTCATCTAGCTTGTTTCTGAAGATCCATCTTGTCCCAATGATTGGATGATCCTTTGGTCTTGGTACAAGATCCCAAACTTCATTCCTTTGGAATTAATTCAGTTCTTCAGTCATGGCTAGCATCCAGAACTCATCGATGATGGCTTCATCAATCTTCTTTGGTTCAAGTTGAGAAATGAATGCCATATTTGCAATCCGTTCTAGCTGAGCTCTAGTCTGAACCCCCTTTGTCAGTTCTCCCAAAATCTGCTTTTGAGGATGATCTTTGATATCGACAAAAGTTCTTTGATGATTATCTTCATTAGACTTAGCTGTGTTATCTAAAAATAAATTTGTACTTTTAACATCATCATCGTTAGTTTGCTTATGAACAGATTGATCAATAGATTCACAGAAACTAACATGCATAGATTCTTCAATAGACTTAGAACACTTATTGAAAACCCTGTATGCTTTACTATGACTTGAATATCCTAAAAATATGCCTTCAATAGATTTTGCATCAAATTTATCTAGGTTGTCTTTTGTGTTTAGGATAAAGCATTTACAACCAAAGACTTTGAAATAGTCTATTCTTGGAGTTCTGTCATAGAATAGTTCATAGGGAGTTTTATTTAATAAAGGTCTAATGAGAACTCTATTTGTTATGTAGCATGCCGTATTAACAGCTTCTACCCAAAAAGATTTAGCAAGATTATTGTGTTGGAGCATAGTTCTAGCAGATTCCTGAAGGGTTCTATTCTTTCTTTCTACTACACCGTTTTGAGGTGCAGCTCTAGGAAAGGCAAAGTTATGAGAAATACCATGCAAGTTAAAAAAAATTCAAAAAGTTCATTTTCAAATTCTCCTCCATGGTCACTACGAATTTTAACAATAGAACAAGATTTTTCATTTTGTAATTTTTTACATAAAATTTCAAATTGACAAAACGTATCACTTTTGTTTTTCAAAAATATCACCCAAGTAAATCTTGAGTAGTCATCTACAATGACAAAAACGTATTTATTGTGATTATGACTAGCTATCCTAGAAGGATCAAAAAGATCCAGGTGTAGAAGCTCTAAAGGTCTTTTGCTTGAAATGATATTTTTTGATTTGAAAGATGATTTGGACAGTTTTCCTAATTGACATGCATCACAAAAATAATCCTTTTTAAAAGATATTTTGGGTAACCCACGTACTAACTTATCTTTAGCTAATTTAGACATGTATTTAGAATTGACATGACCCATTCTCATGTGCCATAGATGTTGAGAGTCATTATTAGCTATGAGGCAATGTTATGTGATGTTTTCTAGGTATAGTTCATATATATTATTTTTTCTTATACCTTTTAAGATAATATTTTCGTTGGTGTCTGCTATAAGACAAGCATTATGATTAAAGCTAACATTATAACCTGTATCACACATTTGACTAATACTTAAAAGGTTATGTTTTAAGCCTTTAACCAGAAGAACGTCTTTGATAAGAGGTTTATCTATATTTCCAATATTATCAATACCTATTATCAAACCTTTGTTGTTATCTCCAAAGGTGACGGTTCCTCCTTCCTTTTTATGAAGAACAATAAAGAGGTTTGAATGTCCAGTCATGTGTTTTGAACATCCACTGTCTAGAATCCATCTGTTCTTATTTGGAGCCTGCAAATCATCAAGTAAAATTTCTTTTTGGTACCCAATCGGGTCCCTTTTTGTTAGACCTTGGAACCCATATCCATTTGGATTTGGGTTTGTCTACAACCTTAGAGGAGTTAAAAAAATTAACTTTATAATACTCCTTATTTGGTTCAGACGAACTTTTCACAAAAGTGATCTTTTGATTTATACAAGAAGGCTTGTTGAAATGAGAGTACCCAATACCATTCTTGTAGAAAGAGACTTTTTGAGAATATAGGAGTTTATCCAAGTTCTCTTTTCCTTTAGTAAACTTGAAAACCGTTTTCATAAGGTTTTCAGTTTTACTTTTTAATTCTGAAATTTCTACTTGCAGATTTTTAGTCTTGAAGCTAGTAGATAAGATTTCAGAAGTAATAAGAAGATTTTTCTTTTTCAACTCAGAGTTTTCACTACTGAGTTTTTCATTTTTCTGGGAAAGCTCTAAATTTTCAGATTTTAAAGTTTTATTTTTGAAGCTTAATTTTCTAGATTCTTCAAATAGTTCTTGAAAAGCATCTAGAAGTTCTTCAAAGGAAAAATCAGAAATTTCACTTACAGAGCTTTCGTTTGCCATGAAGCACATGTTTGCAGTTTCAGCTTCATCATCACTTGACTCTTCACTGGTGGATGGTTCTGAGTCATCCCATTGAGCATGCAGAGCCTTTTTCTTGAAGAACCTTTTCTTTGGTTCCTTGGTCTTGGACTTTCTTTTGAGAAGGGGACAGTCACGCCTCAAGTGACCTGGCTTATTACACTGATAGCACATGGGATCTTCCTTAGGATCTTTTCTTTCCTTGTGCTTGTTTGGAAGCTGGTTTCTTCTCATGAAGCGCTGGAATTTTCTGGTTA
Organism: Nuphar pumila; assembly: GCF_984573655.1. Classification (NCBI taxonomy): domain Eukaryota; kingdom Viridiplantae; phylum Streptophyta; class Magnoliopsida; order Nymphaeales; family Nymphaeaceae; genus Nuphar; species Nuphar pumila. Next base: position 62,402,054 of record NC_143257.1, on the reverse strand, counting down.
GTAGCGCAATTTCAGATTCTTTATCTGAGTCTTCATTCTCAGATAGAGCTGGGAAAGCTAGAGTTTTCTTTATTGGTTGTTCTTCTTCCCTTCTTTCTTTCATGTGGACTTCATAGGCCATAAGATTGCCTATTAAGTCGTCCAGAGTAAGCTTAGATAAATCTTGAGCTTCTTCAATAGTTGTAGTCTTTTTCTCCCAATCAGTTGTGAGAGATCTCAAGATTTTCTTCACCTTTTCTGTCTGAGAATATGTTACACTCAAAGATTTCAGATCGTTGGTGATGTTGGTGAATCTGGTAAACATCTCTGTGATGGGTTCATCTTTGTTTATTTTGAACAACTCATATTTTCTGATAAGAGATGAGATTTTGGCTTCTTTTACTTTGTTGGTTCCTTCATGAATAACCTCCAAAGAATGCCAAATATCATATGCAGATTCACATATAGATATTCTATTGAATTCGTTCTGATCAATGGCACAATATAAGGCATTCATAGCCTTTGCATTTAGGTTTGCCATTTTCTTTTCTTCATCAGACCATAAGTTATAGTCTGCGGATGGAGATGTATATGGATGCTCAACAATTTTCCATACAGCAAAATCTATGGATTTGAGAAATATAGCCATTCTGCACTTCCAGTATCCATAGTTGGAGCCATTGAAGAAAGGAGGACGAGATGCGTGTTGACCTTCAATATCACGAGCATAAGAGGTAGATGTCATTTGTGCTGGAAGACTTGTTATGTCGTAACCAGCAAACCTGCTCTGATACCAAATGAAATTCCACTAGAGGGGGGGGGGGGTGAATAGTGAAATACGATAAAGATCGATAAAATAAAATAATCAGGCAATAAGGCACAACACATAAAACACAGAGTTTATATTGGTTCGGTCAATACCCAGACCTACATCCAGTCCCCAAGCAAACCACTTGAGCTTTCCACTATAACATCCGAGTCACCGGATAAATAGTACAACACCCTCTTCCTCAGAGGTCTTCTTCTCTCAACAGAGAAGGGGCACACCCTCTTCCACAGAGGTCTTCTTCTCTCAACAGAGAAGGACAACACCCTCTTTCACAGAGGTCTTCTTCTCTCAACAGAGAAGGACAACACCCTCTTTCACAGAGGTCTACTTCTTTCAATAAAGAAGGAAAACAGTGAATAACAGAGTTACAATACTTCCTATAGAACCTTCAGAATGATATGAATGCACGAATGAAGGATTCTCAGAATGTTCTGTTTGTCACTCAGAGGATACTCTTTGTCAAAGTGCTGGACTTGACTTTTTCTCTTTTCTTTCTTTTCTTTTTCTCTTTCTTTTTCAAGGCTCTCTTTTCAAATATCGAATAGGAATTTTTCTCGTTGTAAGCTCACATGTCCATTCCATTCCATTGTTGAATAGTTTATTTGAGTGTGTTTATATAGCTTTAAAAAAGTAGTCGTTATATTTTGAAATCGTAGCCTTTTTGAGATGTGAAATGATATGTCATTTCAAAAACATCTTTAGAGAAATTCGAAAAAGTCTTTTTCCATAAAAGTAAAATATAGGGTACACTAGTCGTTGTAAATTTTTTAGGTAATACATATTTTATGTAAAAAGTCTATTTCTTACAATAGTACATTGAACGTTGGATTGTGGTTTTGTCTTTATCTTAATTAATGATTTGAGGTACATAAGTACTTCTTTACTTTAAATGAGTGTAAGTACAATGAGTGCTTTGAGATATTTATTTGTACATAGTCATGTCAAGTGTTTTCTTTATGTTGTGGTTTTCAAAGTCTTCAGAGAGAATGAGGACTACAAGAAAGTCGACATTCTTGAGAAGGATATTTTAACAAGAATTTCTTACAGGAGGTATTTAATGTTATACAAAGAGAATGATGACTTCAAGTAAGTCGACATTCTATGGATTTGTAAAAAGGTAACTAGAGTCTTCTCAAAACCTTTAGCCGATTTTCATGTTTTGTCTTTTACCCATATTTGAAATCATTTCTTTAAAGAAGGTAACTAGAGTCTTTTCAAAAACATATTATATTTGTTTTTCTTTATGTAGCCGATTTTCTGTTTTGTCTTTTTACCCATATTTGAAATCATTTCTTTAAAGAAGGTAACTAGAGTCTTTTCAAAAACATATTATATTTGTTTTTCTTTATGTAGCCGATTTCATGTTTTCTCTTTTTCCTACATTTCTTTTCATGTTGTCTTGTATATGATGTAAGGTACAATTATTACATTTTGAAATCATGTCAAAATACTTTTTTTCATAAAGGGTTGTAAGAAGGTACAATTATTAGTTTTCAAAAAGGAGCTTTTTGAAACTATCGTATACTTTTATGATATAGTTTTTATGAATGAGTATGTAATATGCAATATGCATGTTCCTGAAGGTTCTGTTACATATGACTCTAAAGAAAAAAATCTTCATCTTGAGGTAGCCGATCTCTTCAGTTGATCTTTAGGAATGCATGGCTCATCAAGCTTTTTCTTCAAGGAGTATGTTTGCACTAGTTGTACTTGAACAAGAAGTCTCCATCCTTTTTGGGTGAGATATCCTTGCATCAAATACTCGTTAGATTTATGGCAAAACATATTCAGTCATAATATAACATTTTTCAAGAGGACATATTATCATATCATATAAAATCAAATACGACAGTGTATCATATTATGTGACATCAAAACAGAGTTTCTCAACAATATCATCTTTGGATCTACTAACAATGGTCTTTGTGAAGACTTTTCTAAGTCCATGCAGAAAGAATTTGAAATGAGTATGATGGGAGATCTTACATACTTTCTTGGACTGTATCTTAAGCAAACCGAGGATGGAGTCTTCATCAATCAGTCTAAATATGCTCATGAACTTCTGAAGAGGTTCAATATGAACTCAACTGCTTCAAAGAATACCCCTATGAGCACAACCACTGTATTGGACAAAGATGAAGATGGTAAGACTGTGGATATAAAGTTATTCAGAGGTATGACATGATCACTACTATATTTAACTACTAGCCGTTCAGATATCATGTTCAGTATTTGCTTGTGTGCTAGATTTCAATCAAATCCAAAGGAATCACATCTTAAAGCTGTAAAAAGAATAATGAGATATCTAAAAGAAACAGTTGATTTTGGGTTATTTTATTCAAAATCATCTACATTTGATTTAATCTCATACAATGATGCTGATTTTGCTGGTAGTAAATCTGACAGAAAAAGCACAAGTGGAACATGTGTTCTAGGGCACTCACTAGTTTTATGGTTCAGTAAGAAACAAAATTGCGTATCATTATCAACTACTGAAGCTGAATATATAGCTGCAAGCCTAGCATGTACAAAAGTCATCTGGATGAAACATACATTAAAAGACTTTGCTTTAAAATTTGAAAATACAACTATTTTGTGTGATAATACAAGTGCTATCAATTTATCTAAAAATCCTATTCTTCACTCACGTATAAAGCACATTTAAATTCGACACCACTTTTTAAGAGAACAAGTCTTAAACAACATAATCAAACTTGATATTATACCCACTAATAAATAATTAGCAGATATTTTCACTAAACTTTTAAAAAATGAAGACTTTATACGAATTAGAAGCGAATTAGGAATCTGTAAACTAAGTGACTTATAATTAATCACACTTATTTGTAATTTTACTTAGATAAAACTTTGAATTATCTTATGATTTTTTAGTTTATCTTTTATATATTTTAAATTCTTTTCGAATCCGATTCCTTCTTGTCGATTCTTAGTTTTCTCTTTCATCTATTCTTATCATTGTTTTTATCTCACGAATATATTTTTTTACTTTTCTTATCTCATCATCTCTTTTACCACTTTTCAAAGTCAAAAAGAGTCATTTACATATTCACATACACTCATAAAAACCACAAGCTTTTAAATACAAGACAAATACTTTATGTCACTCATTTCTTTCAAAAATATCATATCTTTCAAAGTACACATCACATGATGACCTATCTCCTTTCACGCCTATCCATAAAAACCACTTTTATATTAAATAAGCAATCATAACATTCTCTCATAACTCTCTGTTGTCTATTTCTCAAAGCCTCCCTTACGAAAATTGAATCTATCTTCTTTAAGTAAAATCATTTTTATATATATACCAACTTATTGTTTGTCTTATTAGGCCATTATTCTACTTTCTATTTCACATGGTATCACTTTATAGCATTCTTACTTCCATCTCTTCTCACGATATCTTTTATTTTCCTCATTCCAAGACTCTTCATGTCTCATCACCTCTATAATCAGATTCTGCAAAATCCGTGGGTCATTATTTATCATCGTGCAACACACTTCTTTGTTTCTATTCATCCATTCTATCTTGTCCCTCCTTTTTTTTTTCAATCACACATAATAATCATGCTCCAAAAGAGCACACCATTCTCAAACCATGACCACTCTCTCAATTCAATGGACTCTCCTATATCAAGGTTTCCTTATAATGAAAAATAATTTTCGAAACTATGTTATTTTTGTCATCTAACATAATATAATAAATTTTCATCCATACACTCTTTCAAAGAGTGATTTGATTTCTCATTCACGAGTGCCTTAAGATATACTATTCACTCTCCATAAATAGACATTCACGAATAATGCACTAAGCTAAAATCCAAATTTTATTCACTTCAATTGTCATTCACAAAGCATCAAATTGTTATTAAAATAAACTCCATCCTTCTATTTAATAAACTTATTCGCTTCTCACGAATTCATCACCTATTCGAAAACTTCTATCAACTTACATCCTTTCCAAGTTCATTTCTTCTTTTTCTCAGGTTACTCACCATGGCCTTGTCTTCCAAATCCTTCTCTGATGATGTCAACATGATTGAATCTTCATAATTGAGATATCCAGATGTCATTCACAACTACAACTACGTAAGCTCTCTTCCAATCCAAACAGATAGGTTAGTCCACTTCCAAGACTTCACCTCCTTTGATCTTGAAACTTCCCTACAAGACTTTGTTCCAATTTTAGGATCATCAAACACTGCGTCTTATTATCCCCATCTCATCAAGATTTTTTATACCAACTTCTCGGTAAACCATGACCAAACGGCTGTCACCACCATGGTCCATGGTAAAATCATTTCCTTTGACATTCATTCCTTAGGATGCATTCTGAACCTTCCATCCTATGGCATCGATCTCCCAAATATAGTACCCGTCGATCATACTCTATTTGAAAAGGTGCTTCACTCCACACGATCCACCCACTTTCCATGGCATATGAGCAATCTGAAACCTCATGCTCAACTTCTGTCACAAATCCTATCCCACAATGTCTTTTCCAAACAACCGTCCAAGGGATTCGTGTCAAACGAAATCTCTCTTTTAATCTATACGATTTTTTGTTCCTTCCTCATCAACTGGTCAAGCATCATATTCAACAACATGATCAATTTTCGTGTCTTTTGTTTACTTCCATTTGGATGTTTTATTACTCCTATTCTTAAGTACTTCAATGTGCCACTTCACAATGATGTCGTCTCCTATTCTACACATGCATTTAATGATACATACTTCTCCGAAGAAGGGTTACCCCCACAACATACTGACAACGAAGGCTCTGGTGAGGCAGATCTTTCTCCGACATCTGAACTATATATATTTTCTGATCTTTTAGATATCCAGAACACACAGGATCTTCTGCTGAAGAATCAAGCCTCTCTGCAGCAAGCTTTTCACTCACTGAAGATTGGCCAATATGCTCTCCTTTGCAAATTTCATCCCTCGTCTGATAACGAATGAACTATATATTTTTTGGTCTGTAATAATAACTTTTCTACTCTGATCCCTCTTTTTGTCAATGACAAAGGGGGAGAAAAACCTATCTCTCCTATGTAGGAGAAATTCAATTTCTTGAGCCTAAACTTTTACTTATGTTTTTATATACTATCGTCTTATGCATTTTTTATGTATGATATCATATTCAAATTATCATTATGCATATGGCTTATTGACAAGGGGAGCATATATTGTCATCATAAAAAAGGGTGAGAATGTTGAGAAACTATGTTTTGATGATACATAATAAATATGATATGCTGTCATGATAAATAAATATGATACATGATAAATATATGATATGCTTTCATGCGATATGATAAATATGATATGCCTTCATGAATATGTTATATTATGACTGGATATGATGTGTCATGCATTTAACGAGTAATTGATGCAAGGTTATTTTACCTAAGAAGAATGGAGACAACCTGATCAAGTATAACTATTTGATGCAATCATACTACTCTGAAGAAAAAGCTTGATGCGTCATACATTCATAAAGATTATCCAAGAAGATCGGCTACTTCAAGATGAAGATTGTTTTCTTCTTTAGAGTCATATGTAACAGAACCTTTAGAAGCATGCATAGTTCATATTACACTATATGCTTTAATTTATTTACAAAAAGCTAAGCTTTCATAAAAGGATACATTATTTCAAAAACACCTTTTTGAAACAAATCATTGTACTTCCTACAAACATTTATGAAAAAGACATTTTGACAAGATATAATAGCTCATGATTTTAAAAGCATTAATTGTACCTTCTAACAAGCATTTATGAAAAAGACAACTTGAAAAGATATAAAAGCTAATGATTTCAAAAGCTTTTATGAAAGAAAAAGACAAAATGTATTAACTCATAATACACAATCGTTCATCTTGAATTGACGATTTGAGAAAAACGAATATTATTTTATACACAACCACTTATTGTTTAACAAGAGAATTAAGTTAAGAAATGACCATTTAGTTATTTAATATTAAAATCCACACTCAAGAATGTCGACTTATATTTAAAGCCATCATTCTTTCTGTAAACATTAAATGTCACCTCAAAAAGCATTTGAGAAATGACCATTTATAATAAAAGTACTTAAAGTGTTTATTGTACTGATATACATTTAACCAAAGAAGTGATGATTTGTAAGAAAACCATTAATATACTACAAATCATTAAATTGAGTAAAGACAAAATTACATTATAAATTACACTTCAACGTTCAATGTACTACAAAGCATTTATTTTGAGAAAAGACCCATTACAAATTAAAACTCATTTTTAATTACAAACAACGTATAGTGTACCTCAAATATTAAATTTATGGAATGACAACTTTTTGAAAAAGTAATATAGTACACATATCATTTCACACACTCTTTCATAAAAATATGTTTTGAGATGACCTGACACCTCACATCTCAAAAGGACAATCATTTCAAAAAGCAACGACTAATTTTAAAAACTTATATATATACAAACAAAATAATATTTCACAAGACACATGTGAGCTTTCAAAGAGAAAAACTCCTACTCGATATACTGAAAAAGAGCTTAGAAAAAGAAAGAGAAAATGACAAGAAAAAGCTCTTTGACAAAAGAATCAACTATGTGTGAAAAAAAAAAGAACATTTTGTTCTTCTGAGAGATTATTCTACCCATTTTTCAAAGAGAGAACATTCTGAGAATCTTCATACGTGCATTCATACTATGCATATCATTCTTAAGGTTCTTTAGGAAAGTGTTGTAACTTTCTGTTATCTACTATATCCCTTCTCTGTTGAGAGAACTAGACCTCTGTGAAAGAGGGTGTTTCCCTTCTCTGTTGAGAGAAGTTGACCTCTGAGGAAGAGGGTGTTTCCCTTCTCTGTTGAGAGAAGTAGACCTCTGAGGCAGAGGGTGTTGTACTATTTATCCCGTAACACGAATTTTATAGTGAAAGGCTCAAGTGTTTTACTTGGGGACTGGATGTAGGTCAGTAACTCGATCGAACAAGTATAAATCCTGTGTTTATTGTGTTATGCCTTATTGTCTTTAATTTTTATTTTATCGATCTATATTGTATTTCACTATTCACCCCCCTTATAGTGGAATTTCAATTTTGACTATGGCCATAAATGCAAATTTTCAACTTAGGATTTAATCACCTTTTATTAGAATGATGCACATGTCATTCGTGTTCCCATTCATGAACTTTTGAAATAAAAGAGAAAATGATACGAAACAAGCATTTCTAGAAGATATGTATGCTCATACATTCTAATCTAAGAACTGGAAATGTAACATTCTCATTAATATCTAGCTATTACAATCTTGACTTTAATTTAAAATTACAAGTCTCTGATTTTAGGAAAAAGAGATAGCAATTTTTATGAATTTCTTGCAAAATAGGGTTAATACGCAACAAAAACATAAAATATAAAGGAAACTAAGGGATTACATTGAGGTTGTGATGTCTACGAAGGTGCCTACATGCTAATGAGGAAACATATGTAGGGGTGCCTATACTAGATGATGTGTTGGTATCTAGTTGGACTAGGATGCTCCTATATCATGAGATGCCGATGCCTAAATAATACTGGAGGTATACACAAAAGGAGATATGCAAATGCATAACTGTGCTAAATGTCTAAGCAAAGATGATATGCAGATATGTTGGCCGAGCAACGTGAGTGAAGAAAGCTGGAGTTGAGTAGGTGAAAACCGAGACATGAATAAAACAGTGAAACCAAGATTGGGCTGCCTCGTACAGGTTGTGATCATTGCAAATTTTTTCCTCTTTATTCCCTCTTTTCCTTCTCTTTTTCCTTTCTAACCTCTATTTTCCTTTTTTGAAGGGGAAATAAAAGACAGAAAAGAAGAGAGAAAAGAAGAGAGAAAAGAAGAGAGAGAGGAACTCTTTTCTGAAGGTCTCACTTGACCTGAATTTTGAAAATATTTTGAAAATTACTCGCCTCCGTGTAAGCACCCCAAATTTTTCAAAATTTTGTGAATATTCCCTTTTTGCCCCTGATCCCTATTTTCTGAGTAAATTGAATCATTTTCACTTAAAAATCCAGTTTATTTCTCAAATTTACTGGAATCAAATCCATTTTCTATATCTGACTCAATTTCGGATCCGAACCTAGTGTTAAAATCCAAATCCGAGCCTCATTATTCAATTTTCAAAATTAAATTAGCAAAAATACCAAAAATAATTTTTTTAAAGGCTCAGACAGCCGATTCGATGTCCATTTGGATTCGATGCTCTGTATTTCTCGATTCGAGGTCTAAAACTCGAATATTTCCTCAAAATCTGGATCCAAACCCGTTTTCTGAAGAAATTTCCAAAATTCAAACCCCAATTCTCAGAAAACCCTTCTTTTGTAAATATTTCTTTTATTTTTCACAAAAATAGTTTAAAATCCTTCATTTTCTCATAATTTTAAAAGTTGGTATTTTAAAAAATATGAAAAAAAAAGTATAGAGAATGCCAAGAAAAATACAAAAAAAAAAACCAGTTTTAGAAATCTCTTTTTAAAGCTTCCTTTTGCTTGAAAACCCCATTTTAGAAAAGTTTTTAAAAATAACTGCCGCTTTTGAAAAAATTTCAAAAAATAAAAGGACCCTCGCAAGCTAAGCAACGGTCTCCGCTCTGAAAACCATCGATGGAGATCGAAGGGTTGGCAACCCTTCGATCATCCTCATCCGTCGATCTCCAACTGTCGCCTCCTCTCGATCCTTCTGCCGCCCCTTATATAATGAAGATACCGAGAAGCAAAGAGAGGATCGAGTTTTCTCATCGCCTCTTTCGATCATCTGTCGTCTCCACCCCATTTCTCTGATCCTGCATGGAGTTACTAAAGGAAGACCTTCTCTACCTCCTTCAGAACCCTGCAAAATCAAGGTCAGAAATCCTATTTCATCTTTCATCCATAGACTTATTTGGAAATACGAGTTTCTTATCCGTCTACATATAATTTTTCATTTGCATTTTAGATTCCTAGTGCTTATTTTTGTTCCCAATTCACGTTGGCTTTTGGATTTTTGTTTAGTATCTTTTTTTATATATTTATGTGCTGATGAGTGATGATGCCTCGCAATGGCATTGCCTATTCATCTAGTTTGAACTTCAGTTTCATTTTTTTATTATATAATTTGTTTCATCTATGCATCTATTTTACTTCTTCCCCTTTGTTTGCCTCTGAGTTTCTTTTAATCTTTTCTGCTTTTAACTCCATTAAAGCATCCATGTAATATCGGTTTGCTCATGGCAAATTCGACTTACAGACATGTGATAGCAAGGAAATGATTCTATCATTCCAACATTCTTTTACTTTTGGCAATTTCCTTGATCTTCATGATTCCAAGGTGAGTTCATTTCTTTTCTTTTTTTCTGCAGTTTATTCTGTGCTCATAATTATATAATGCTATTTTTGTATATCGCTCGTATGGTTTATTCTCTGTTTGGCTTTGTCTCATCCATATTCATCATGAAAAAAACACATTCATTCATCTGTTTCTATCAATTCATTGCATGAGCCAATTTCATTCATGCATTTCATTTGTTTCATTCCTCTTGTTTCACCATATGACGTCTATTTCCTTTCCATTTCTTTGTTCAAACTTCCATTATATTGCATGAATGTGTTGGTTTGTTGTGGTCTTTTCCATTTTTTTTTAGAGTAAAACATCTGATCTGATCTAATATCAGATCAGGTTTTACTCTAATATAATCATTAATTAATTTTAGACTTTATATGTTATTTTCATCGTGATATTCATCTTTGCGTTTGGATTTCCTCGATGCAAAACCACTCTGTATACCCTTGCCCTGTCCCAATCAAAAGACAAAAGAGAGGCAAAAATACGATGATGCAACAGAGGTTTGTAATCATCTGTAAGAGAGAATAAAATAAAACAAAATCAGATGCTAGATCCGCTAGTTGTGGAAATATTAGGGACTCGGAAGGTAACTAGTTTGCTGAATTTTAGCAAGTCCCGAAGCAGAAGGTAACTTCCAGGGGGCGTTTAATCATTTGTCAGAGTCTTTGCACTCAAGGACTACCGTTTTTTCTTAAGATTGATCTAAAAATGCAATTCTGTGAAGAGTGACAGAATTATCTGGGAATAATGGTGATTTAATATTTTCTATTGGTGAGAACCAGAAGACGTTGGTAAACAGTCGTGTGATTGGGAACATATCAAATTCCCTTGTTCTTTCACCTGTGCCTGATGATACTCGTGTGTTATTAACAGAAATTGCAAAAGGCGTGCATGAACAGAACATTAACACATGGTCCCATGTCTCAGAATGGGATTTCAATGTTGAGCTCGCTACTGTAAGGGCAATGGGCATCATTGATCCCTGTTTAATTCTCTGATTAGGCATTTTTCTCTTTTCTTTCTTTTGCCTTATCACATAGCATCTAAATACCCTTTTTACTTTTATAATTTAGCTCATGCATTGTGTGTCATTCACCCTTGCCTACACATTAGCCTTCTTAGGTCCTTATACAAAGATTTGGATGTTCCCTGCATTTTTTTTTCTTTTCTTTTTCCTTCCCCCTGTAGCTTACACTTACATTTCATTCCAGTTGTTATTTACATCCTTCTTGATCAGTTACTGCAATAGGTCCACCTAGATTCACTACAGCATTTGCATCGATCGTTTGACAATCAGTTAAGCCCAATTATCGATTTAGTTTCCATTAAATATTTCAATGCATCCATATGGCTAACTTCCTTCACATGTTATGACAATTGATTCCTTTCCTGTTAGGTCAGATAGTATGTTATATTAGGTTGTTTTTTTTTCTTCCTTTCTTTCCTTTTATCTTTATTGTTTAGAGCTTATTATTTCATTAGTTATTTCTGCATTCATCTACGTTTCCTGTAATTACTTCATAGAATATATGCTATTATATTTTCTGCATCCATTGGTTGTTCCATTGTAAGTTGCTCATAGTGTATCTTCATTTCCTTAACATCCCATCTCCAGCCTTCATTACCCCTGCATTTGTATCCTTCAGCTCACCTGTGCATTACTTGCACTTGCTGGATCCCCCTTCACAGCACCACTAGCATCAACCCTCTCACAATCACTCCAGCATATCACCCATTCCACCGTGCACCTAATACTCACAACACTTTTACACCCCCATTTCCTATGTTGCACAACACTCTCATCCACTTATCTACAACACTGCCATACTCGAACCGCCCACACGCCTTCACTTCCTTCAACACTCCTCTACCTGCTGCTACACAAAAAATAAAAATAAAAAATTCACACTGTCACAAATCCCTCTTCTCCTATTACCCCTGTATTGCACCATCCCCATTTTACACCAGCCTTGCTACTACCATTTTGCAGGAAATCATCTCCTGTCACCTACCTCATTTTGATGTCTCACAACATTACCCTATACCTACAACAACAATTTATCACCTGCAAAATGTTGTCTCACAGCATTACCCTACACCTACATAGCAGGTTTTCTGCAACTACCTTCTCTTACACCACTTACAACACTGCATCTTCATCACTACTTCCCACCAGCAAACACTCCCAACACATCTACCATTCCCCTGTACATATCCAGTGTGCATTACCACCCTTTCCAGGCTTTTGCATCATCACTACCATTCCATAGGCACCCTCCCTCATTCTTACTATCCATCTTCCATCTCATTCTCATTAGCAAATACAACACCCCATCACAGCATTTGTTACAGGCGCTGATCACCTATCTGCTATTGTTCCTCATCTTCTAGCATCGTTATTGTATCACATGGAATTTTTGAATAAGTAATATATCCCTGCAACCTGTGATGGTTATTGTCTCGGTTTTGGTTTATCGATCAGATGCATTTCCCAGGTTTGTGACGGACCTGTTCCAACCCTTAAGTAAGTAGCCTTAATCATAAGTCTGAACCTTTACCTGCTCATCTTTAGGAAGAAACCCGATTTATGTTCCAATGTTGTACAAAAGGCTCAGATGTATATCCCTTCAATTTTATTCACCTACATTGTCCAATTAAACATAGGTACATCATATTGCACAGGCATTCATTTTCACCTAGGCATTACATGTTGCATATACATGCTATATATGTATATTTGAGTTATGGATGAATTTTCTGGAATATATATATATGTGTGTGTATATATATATATAACTTTCCCCTATACAGCCTCATGCACATATGCATTCTCTTAGGCACCTCAAATATTGTAGATGCATATTTACATACATTCAGGAATATGCACTTAGACATATACATTCTTCTACATATTCGTGGTAGATGTGTATTCTTCATTCAGTGTAAGTCTGATATTTGGGCACATTCAACTCTTAGTTAGCATAAATGTAACCATGCATATGATGAGTATTTCCTCTATACTTTGCATCTTTACCCTGTGCTAATGCCGTCTCTTTCTCAGGAAAATGAGAAAAGCATTGATTCCTCTTCTTGAATTAAGAACTTTTGTTATTTCAAATTCAAGAATGTAATAGTTAGACATTAATGAGAATTTTATCTTTTCATGCACTAGATTAGAATCTATGTGCATATATATACCTCATAATTGACTGTTCCATGTCATTTTATCTTATTTCTTGATAAATTCATGAATGGGAATACGAATGGCACGTGCACCATTCTAATAAAAGGTGATTAAATCCTAAGTTGATGATTTGCATCAATGGCCATAGTCAGGGTGTGAACAAAACTTATGATTTTCATCTTTTATGGAATAACATTGGATCCACACTGGATCTTTTAAAAAATCATCATATTTTTCTAAAATATATATATTTTTCCTTTATTAGAGTTTAACTTAAAATTAACTGAAAATATATATCAATGGCCATAGTCAGGATATATTGAGAGTTAATTTCATTTTAAACTCTATAAAGGCACCAAAATATGTTTTATTCTTTACTTGAATTTAAATATGATTATTATATAATACATTTTATGACCATAGTCAGAAATGTATTATATCTTTAATCTTATTTCAATTCATTTAAAAAATGAAACATGATTTTCAAAACCCAATTTCAAAATCTATAAATCCATTCATCATTTAGGATAGAATTACATCATAGTTTCAAAAAATTCTTTTTCATATTATTTCAAAATCCAAGTGATTTTGAGATAATTCTTCAAATACCTTCTTTATTTCTCAAATCAATTCTTATCTATAAATTCAAATTCAATTCTATCTCATTTCAGAATTCAAACTTCAATTTCAAAGTCCAATTTGACTTTGAAATTCTAAATTCATTTTTATATTCAAAATTCAAATTCCAATTTAAATCCAATTTCAAGGTTCAATTAAGCTTTGAAAATTCAAATTCATTTCCAGGATTCAATTTCAAATTCAATTTTACATCTCAGATCAAATTTCAAAGTTCAATTTAACTTTGAAATTCCCCAATTCATCTTCTGATTTTTTTTCCAAATTTAACATCAAATTTATTATTTATTTTTTAAAATCCTCAAAGTTCTATATAAAGATTGGGTCTTGATTCTCAATTCAAAATCAAAGTTTTGAGATTGATTCTGAATCTCAAAATTCGATTTTTCCTAAATTTAAAACCCACTTTTAAATTTGATCTCGGTTTTCGAAATCCAGATCCATCTCCAAAGCCCCATTTGGATTTTCAAAATCCACTTCCCTCTTGGAGTCTAGACTTAGAATCCAATTCCACCCTGGATTCAGATTTCCAAGTCCAATTTCCACCTTGGATTCAGATTTCCAAATCTAATCTTTATCTTAGATTCCAGACTTCAAATCCAATTTTATTTAGGATTCAGACTTCAGATCCAACTTCATCTTGGATTCCATACTTTAGATCCAATCCCATTTAGGATTCCAGATTTCGGATTCAACTCCATCTTGGATCCCAGACTTCATATCCAATTCCGTTTAGGATTCAGACTTCAGATCCAATTTCATTTAGGATTCAGACTTCGGATCCAACTCCATCTTGGATTCTAGACTTCGAATCCAATCCCATTTAGGATTCTATATTTCGGATTTAACTTCGTCTTGGATCCCAGACTTCAGATCCAATTTCGTTTAGGATTCAAACTTCAGATCCAATTTCATTTAGGATTCAGACTTCAGATTCAAATTCCATCTTGGATTCCAGATTTCAAATTCAGTTCCATTCTCAATTCCAAATTTCAAAACCAACTCCATTTTCAGATCCCATCTAGACTTCTTAAATCCAATTCTATTTCAAATTCCATCTCCACTTCGAAATTCAGATTCAAAATTCAAGTTCAAAAGTCCATTTTTGACATTGAAAACTTCATTTTTTCTATCTTAGCTTTAAATCCCCCTTTCTCTTCATTCTTCTCAATTCAAGATTTATTTTCCCAACTCCGATTATTTCAAAACTTAGAATTTCAAATATCTTTTCAGATCTATCTCAAGTTCTAAGTTAGATTAAACTTTTAAAAGACCATTTCTTTACTCCATTGTCAAAATCATCTCAGAATCATTTGAAAAATCCCAAAATTCCAAAAATACTTTCTCAAAAGAATACATTTCTGCAATTACATTCGCACAAGCATGATTCTTTGTGTATTTAGACTTAGAATAAAATTCTTAGATGATATTTTAGCAAAGCAAAAGGCATGAATTTGATCCTTGGTTCGATTACCCCTGGTAAAGGCGCCAAGAAAGGTCGAACCTCGTACCAACGAGCGAATCCCGTCTCTCCATTTTTTTATAAATTTTCAAAACGGAGGCGAGTAATTTCAAAATATTTTCAAAATTTTGGTCAGATGAGACTTTGCAAAAGAGTTCCTCTCTCTTCTTTCTTTTCTCTTCTCTCTTTTTTTCTATCTTTTATTCCTCCTTAAAAAGGGGAATAGAGGCTAGAAAGGCAAAGAGAAGGAAAAGGGGAATAAGAGGAAAAATTTTGCGATGATCAGAGAAGTGGCGATCGTGATGGGACTCATCTTCGTTTGGTCGGATCTATGCCCTTGCTTTGCTTTAATATTGTCTAAAGTCTTTATTCTTTAAATGTCAACTTCATTTTTCATGCAAACCTTAGGAGCCTAGACTGTGTCCTAGCTGACATAATGCATATAGGATTTAGGTATGGTTTGGTAGGACCATATTGAGGAGATTATTCCATGCTCACTTAGACTTAGGTCTGAAATACAACTCTCCTCAATTCTAGGGATTGAATATAAACAATGTATGCAAGTGTATGCTTCTCTTTATTTAAATTTTATCTCTTTAGGACTTGCATTAGAGCCATCTGATTTCTTGCATGTTGAACATGTTTTTGAAAATACCCCTACCTATATTGTCCTAGTCTTCACGTTGGCTGACTCACTGAACCATAGTTCGGGAGAGAGCCTCACAACTGGACCACTTATTTGGGTTAGCGCCGCCCTACCATGTACCTAAGGGCCATAGTCAGGGGTATATCGGTAAGTGCTCAAGGATGTTGGGAAGCCATCACCTTAGAACCGGAGAAATATTTTATATGCCACGTACTTCGAGCTTCGGCTTGGGTATATGGCATACCCTGATTGGAATCAGATGATCTGAACCATAGAGTTAGGATTAAAGTCCTATAAGCCATTTCAAATATTGCATTTAGAGTCAGCCTTTAGGGAGTGCTGTGTGCACATCCTTGTTTATGCAGCTGTGATTATGCGATGTTTCCTTGAATTCTCCTATATATATATATCAGACATTTTCCAAACCCTAGGTATATTATTCAAATTTTCTCTTTTTTTAAAAAAACCCAGGCATATATTTCCTATATTCTTTTCTCTTTTATATCAAATTTTCTTCAACAAACCCTGGAAAATTCTTTTAAAATTTCCTCAATCTTTCAAAAATTTTCAGGTTTGTATCTATTCTTCAAGAGTCTATCCATAAGTCCTGCATTCTATCTGATTCTCTTCATTCTTCTTTGCCCCAGTATTATTCCAATGGCGTCGAATTCCCTAAATAGTGTCTTTCTCAGATATCATGTCTTCTATCAGATAAAGGATGGACTCCCAGATCATCAGGCTATCCAGACTCATTCCTTCTTTCCTCGGTGGTATTATTCTTGGTTTGCCACCTTCTCGCGTATGTTCCCAGACCACTTGGATGACTATGGATTGGAGATGGCATCGGCAGTAGGCAAGCAAACCATCAACGAAAGTTTAATTCAGGCTATGGCAGAACGGTGGAATCCACGTACCTGCACATTTTGGTTTCCATGGGGAGAGATCACTCTACTAATGGACGAGTTCAATGATATCATGGGATTGCCCGAACCAGCTGGTCAGCCAGATGATCCTGTCGAGCAACAATTCTTAATCAACATCAAAGGGGTAGATGTTCGAGAAGCTTTAGCCAGAGCAACAGGGAGCAGATCTTGCCTCTCACTAAGATCAGCGGAAGTCAGTTCATCGACCTGTTTGGACTCTATTGCAAGTACGGATCTTACGAAGAGGTTGACACCTTGTCTCGAGCAGCGAAAGACAGAATTCAACATGCCATGATCCTATGCATAGTGGGATTAGCTTTCTTCTAAGATGGTCAAAATTTTATCGATGTCAGAGTTGTCCAACTCTTTCGAAGATGGGGAAGCAAGCAGACCCGTCAGCTTTCAGTTTCCATGGCAGCCTTAGCCTTTCTCTACCGAGGCTTGGCTCATTTTGCTCTTTGAGAGACCATTCTGGTAGAAGGATGTACCTATGCCCTACAATCATGGTTCCTACGACATGTGCTATCAAATGCCAGTTCCTTCAGGTTCAATAGTAAGAAGCTGAAGTCTGTCATTCAGTATCGAGCTTTGATCAAGAGTCTGCATCAAGAGGAGATCGTTTGGGATTACTTCGACAGGCGAGAATCAGTTCCTCACTACACTTATGCTCGTAGCAAACGCTATAGATTGCTTGGCCCCTTCTTTTGTGTCGATTATCAGCCAGAGAGGTGTCTCAGACAATTCTCGCAGCGGCAGGTTCGTGCCAACATTCGCTTCCCGATGGATAATATGCCGGAATTCAATTTGCAGTCAGATCAGTGGTCTGGGGTATACCATGTAACCAAATATACTTGGGATTCCTTCATTTCTATATATGTATTTCCTGGATCAAATATATCTACTGAATATCAAGAATGGTGGCAAACTATCTGTCCACCTTCTCTTTATCTCTGAATCTATTATCAATAAAATTTACTTTTTTCTCTACTGAAAAGCTGTTTGGGCCAAATTTTACTCTTTTGTTTTATAGCATAAATGGTCACGATTTTGGTGACGACCTCATCCCTGGTAATGGGACATTCCTCGTATTATTCTTCAAAGTTTTTTATCATGGTTGATGACCTCGCCTAGGTAACAAGGAATATTTTTTCTATTATCATGAAAATGGTAACACAATTATCACAAGTCTTGTGATGACCCGATCCCGGGTAATGGGATAACCTTTAAAATTGTCTACCAAACCCTCTATTTCTGCTTTTCTTGAAAATTTTTCAAAAGAGCTTCTTCCACACTCTAACCATTCCCTTATTCTATAGGAAAACTTTGGCATCTCGAAATGGTTCAAACAAGAACTTGCAAGCAAACCGTTCAGCAGCACAGTGACAGCAAGATAGAGGAAGTGAACTCTCCCAGATTGTCCAGTGGACATGTCCCAGAAGGGGAAGATGATGTTGATCCTGCCATGTACAAGATATTTCAGAAGATGATGTCAAAGATAATGTCTTTGCAGGCTGGTGCTGGTCCGAAGAAAGCATCATCTAAAAGAAAAATCAAGAGAAAATCCATGAAAAATCATGTCAAGATCAGTAAGCAGAAAGTCTAGCATGACAACACCTCTGAGGATACAGAGTCAGCAGAAGAGAATTCTGAAGAAGAAGAGCAGCTGACGTATATCCCAAAGCATCTGCGATAGTGTAAGAGGGTGGCTGAAGAGCTTGTATCGGTGAACAAACCTAAATATGGGCCCCCCACAGAAGACTCAATCCAAGCATTGACTAAGATAGTCAAGGATCTACAAATTCGAGATAAAAGAAAGAAAGTATATACCAGGCAAGACTTCTACCTCAGTTTAGATGGAGACAGCAGCTTGGAGAACCTCCCCAAGAAATTCATTAAGTTTGATGGATCCGGCGATCCCAAGGCCCATCTTGCAATGTTTTTCGCAGAATATGCCAGATTCAGTGAAGATAATCGTGCCCTCTTCCTGTGCTTCCCCTGCAGTTTGGAAGGCATAGCTGCTAAGTGGTATGTAGAGCATGTCAACCCCATCGAGTTGCGAGATTTCGACAAAGTTGTTAATATGTTCATTGAGCGATTTCTGTTCAACACAGAAACTCTACCCACACTCAATCATCTATACAACCTCAAGCAGAAAAATAATGATAAGGCCAGAGATTTCATCCGCAAATGGAGAAGTATTTGCAACAAAATGAGGAATCCTATCTCAGAGAAACATTCCCTCTAAATTATCCTCAACAACTTCTCTCAGCCTTTGAGAAGCCTTATTTCCGCATATCCATCCAAGTCATTCATCGAACTGACAAAACGAGTAGAATGACTCGAAATGGGAATGGGAAATAGAGTATATGAGGGAATTACTCTGGTCAAGAATGCCCAGGATCAAAAGAAAAAGGCACATTTTACTTACTCAGCCGATACCCCAGGCAATAATCATGGCAGTAGAAGCAAGAACGGTAACAACAGTGGCACAAAATCTGATCAGGACAAAGGAAGGAAAAGAAAATTCTTTAAGAACAATGACAAGCCTCTTTCGAACAGTCCCCAACAAAAAGGGGATCTTCAGGAAAAACCCAAACATATCAATTAGAATAGGGATCGCAAATTTACTCCTTTGGATCAGCCTCTGGAAAAAGTCCTGGAATACCTATTGTCCCAAGGAATGGTTAAACTTCCCAAAATCGCAGATCCTCTAGTGATCATGGGAAGGTTCAAAGAGCAATTTTGCAAATTCCATAGGGCAATGGGGCATGATACAGAGTACTGTTTCATCCTCAAGCATTTGATACAAGACTGCATAGATAAGAATATCCTCATAGAAGATTAGAGGAAGGAAAAATGAAAATCCTATTAGCTCCATTCCTGAATCATTCTGCAACAACCATCTCAAAATGCTCCTTTCTTCCACAAAACCATATATGCCCGTGCTCTAGTGAGGGTATAAGTCTCCAGCATCATGTCATGGTTCTGCATTGGGACCAGCCTACACCCAAGAAAATGAACATCATCTCAATCCGGAGTCAGATGAACTCATCAGCTGAGAACAAAAGGGTCCCAGGTTTCCCCAAGAAGTTCATTAAAAAGCAAGTCCCTGCAGAAGAATCAGAAACCTCTAAAGCAGCTGAAGAGCGAGCCAATCTGTTGCAGAAGCCAGTCACGACACTCTCCAATGTTTCAATCCTGGAACTGACTCATGATTCCCCAAAGCATCAAGAAATGCTAAATGATCTGTTGAGAAAGATCAAGGTGAAGCCAGGCACTACTCCGGAGGATATGACACAGATTGTGAATCAGACAATGACCAATGCACCTATCACCTTTTCAGATAAGGATCTGCCAAAGCCTCATTCTTTTCATAACAATGCGTTATACATCGTTGTAAGGACCAGGGGCATGATTGTCCCACATGTACTCGATGATGGAGGCAGTAGCCTTAATATCTGCCCAAAGATGACAGCAAAAGCCTTGGGATTGAAAGAAGAAAAATATGTGCCTGATCCGATTACAATCTACGACTTCGATAACCACAGGCAGACTACAAAGGGAAAAATCTTTTTAGAAATTTTCATCAACTACTCAGTACATACCATTTTGTTCCATGTCATCAATGTAACGCCCACCTACAATCTTTTGTTGGGACGAACATGGATCCACAATGCCAATGTTGTTCCGTCAACCCTCCACCAATGCATAAAATGGTCCAAGGGAGGGATGATCACCACCATTTTGGGAGAAGATCACGAAGAGAGGCTACCACAGCCTATGATCCCCTGCCCGATGTTTACAGCTGACATCCACAACATCCGAGAAAGTGATGAAATCAACCTCAACGAAAGTTTAGAGATGTTGAAACTGAAGGATGTTCAAGAAGAAGAAAATGCTGCAGCCATGGTCCAATGGCAAGGACCTCATTTCTTCAAGCTAGGAGGACGTATCAACTACACTTCCTTCAAAGATCATCCCTTATTTCCTCAGTTTTCCAAGGCCAAAAGGGGATTTGATCTCCTGATAAAGCACAGGTACCAGCCATTCCGAGGCATGGGAAAGAATGAAGATGGTATAGTGGAGCCAATAATTCCTACTCGACATTCAGCAAGTTCAGGGTTGGGGTTCACCGGCCAAGCCTCCAGCGAAGGCACCATATTTATCAAGAGAACCAAATGAAGAGGATAATGCCTTAGTTTTCCTGCTTTTTGTTCTTGTTTTTAGTCCGTCTTGTAGGGATGACACAGTCCCAGTCTTTTGTGTCCTCTGTCAGTCTTGTAAATATTTAGTCGTCGTTCTCGACTTTATCAAAATCAATGAAAACTTGATCTTCTCTTCATATTTGAGTTTTTATCATTCTGGATTATATTTTGTCTATGCCATCATTCCTTGCTTTTGTACAAAAAGTTCATTTTGGGCTTGTACTTTCTCTTAAAAACCTTCTTGGCATTTTCAGGATCGTCAAAACATGGCTCCTAAATAGATAAAAAGGTTCATTATCAATCCCAAATTCTCCCTAAATAATTCAAAGCTGGCAAGAATTCATAAGATAAAGGCAAGAGCAGGGGTCAGCAAGGCAACAGAGTAGACCAAAGAGCTAGCAGAATTCGATTCAACTATTCAAGAATTGCTAGAATTTGCTTATATCCAAAAGCAGGATGAACCATCGTCTTTGGTTCAAGATTCAACTGAAGATATCAACATTGGATCAGAAGATGATCCAAAAATCCTTAAAATCGGTTTGGGCCTAAATGCAGATGAGAAAGCAAGACTCATCGAGTTTCTTAAGCAGCATCAAGAAGTATTTGCCTGGACTTATGAGGATATGCCCGGATTGAATCCCAAGCTAGTTGAGCATCGACTTAAGTTGAAACCAGATTTCCAGACCAATCAAGCAAAAACTGAGGAAGTTAGACCCTCGAGTTGAGCAGCAAGTTAAGAAAGGGCTTGAAGATTTGTTAAAAGCAGGTTTCATCCGAGCCATTGATTATCCAGATTGGTTGGCAAATATCATAGCAGTTCCTAAAAAGAACGACAAAGTTCGAATTTGCATTGATCTCAGGGATCTCAATAAGGCTACCCCGAAGGATGATTATCCACTTCCCAATATTGATCTTCTGATCGATAGCACGACGGGCCATGCCATATTTTCTTTTATGGATGGATATTCAGGATACAATCAGATCAAGCTGGTTGTTCGTGATCAGTCAAAAACTTCCTTTACCACGTCGTGGGGAACCTTCTGCTATACAGTCATGTCGTTTGGGCTCAAGAATGCCGGGGCAACCTATCAGAGGGCAATGGCCGTTATTTTTCATTATCAGATGCACAAGAACATGGATGTCTATGTGGATGACATCTTAGTCAAATCTAAAGAAGAGGAAGATCTCGATGCTCTTGGTCAAGTCTTTGAGAGACTCATCCTCTACAAGTTGAGACTTAATCCTTATAAATTTGTTTTCGGAGTAGAGTCCGACAAATTGCTCGGCTTCATAATCAGCAAAAGAGGAAAAGAGGTGGATTCGGCTAAGGCAAAAGCAATTATTGATATGCCACCCCCAACTAATCTTAAAGAGTTGTGAAGCGTTCAGGGGCACATTCATTCTATTCGTAGGTTCATCTCTAATTTGGCCATGAGATGTGAACCTTTCAATCATTTGCTAAGAAAATGAGTAAAATTTGAATGGAGATCGAAGTGTTAACTCTCATTTGAGCGCATCAAGCTGTATCTCCTTAACCCACCAGTTCTGAAGCCACCAAAATTGAGGAAGCCTCTCCTACTATTTATCTCCATCAATCAGAATGCCTGTGGTGGATTCCTTGCATAGTATGAAGAGGGCAGTTTGATAGAGCACGCCATCTACTATGTGAGCAAAACTTTTATTGATTATGAAAAGAAGTATTCTCAAATGGAAAAGACTTGTCTAGCTCTGGTTTGGATGTGCCAGAAATTAAGACATTACTTGTTGGCATCTGAGGTCAAATTTTTGTCAAAGCTTAATCCTCTCAAATACATTCTTGAACAACCATTTCTCACCGGACGGATTATAAAATGGAAGGTCCTTCTAATACAATATGACTTAGAGTATGTTTCTCAAAAGTCAATTAAAGGCCAAGCTATCGCAGATCAGTTGGCAGATTTTTCCCTAACAGAAGAAATAAAAGCAGAGGATGATTTTCCTAATGAGCACATCTACAATGTCCAACAATCTCCAGTTTGGAACCTATTTTTCGATGACTCTAAAAATATGTCTGGCATAGGGATTGGAGTCATGTTGATCACTCCAGAAAAAGAAATGATCCCTTATTCTCTCAAGCTTGGTTTCCAGTGTACTCATAACATGGCCGAGTATGAAGCTCTAATACAAGGCCTCAAAGTTTTGTAAAGTTTCAATGTCAAAAGAGTGCATGCCTTTGGCGATTCGTTGCTTGTCGTCAGTCAAGTTAATACTGAGTGGCAGGTGAAAGATTTAAAGTTGATCCCCTATCAGAAGATCGTCCTAGCTCTGGTGGACAACTTTGAAGAATTTCAGCTCAATCACATCAGGAGGGAACATAATCAAATACCCGATGGCTTAGCCAACCTATGTTTCATTTTGTCCTTTAAAGATAGTGAATCATGTCATTCTTTCGAAGTTGGTAGGCTTGAGCAACCTGCTTTCATTTCAACCATGCTAGTAAAGTAGGTCAATCATAAAGAGAAGCCTTGGTATCAAGATATCAAAAATTTTATTGAGACCGGTGAATTTCTACCAGAAATGTCACAAAGGTAGCAACATGCAATTCAGCGCATGTCCGCCCGTTATTTCATCCTTGCCAATATTCTCTACAGTCGTGGGTTCAGTTCTGAGTATGCTAGATGCTTAGACAAAGAGGAAGCTATGGAAATTATCCGAGAGGCACATGAAGGGATTTGTGGTGGCCATGTTGTCTATCAAACTCTCGTCAAACAGATCATTTGAGCACGGTATTACTGGAAAATCATGCAACAGGACTGTCATCGGTTTGTGAAAAAGTGCATCAAGTGCCAAATGCACACACCTTCCGTCCATGCACCAGCCACATATCTACAATCAGTTGTTTCTCCTTGATCATTTTCTATGTGGGCTTTCGACGTCGTAGGCCTAATTACTCCTTCCGCTTCCAATGGCCACAAGTATTTCCTAGCCGCTACAGAGTATTTCACCAAATGGGTTGAAGTTGTTACTTTGTGCACAGTAGAAGGCCGACATGTGGTTTCTTTCATTCATAAGAACATTCTTTACCGCTTCGGCATACCACATGACATTATTTCAGACAATGGAAACTATTTCAAAAATGAGAGGATGAGAACCTTTTATTCCAAATTCAAAATTTGCCATCACTTCTCAACTCCCTACTATCCTCAAGGGAACGGTCAGGCAGAGTCCGCCAATAAGATTTTGATTCGCATTTTGGAAAGGACTGTGAAAACAGGTCATGATTGGCATGAGAAAATTCATGATGCACTTTGGGCATACCGAACCACCATTCAGACTCCGACCAATGCCACTCCTTTGGAACTTGTTTATGGGACTGAGGTAGTTTTACCTCTCCATGTCCAGAATCCTGCCCTCAAATTTTCCTTGCTCATAGAATTGTCGCTCGATCAATATCAGTAGTAGAGATTGGTGTAGCTTGATCTGCTAGATGAAAGGAGGCTCAAGGCGGCTAAACATGCCCAATCTTATCGGTAGAGAATCTTTCGGCAGTATGCTAAGTCAGTCATTGAAAGAAGATTTTGAGTTAATGATTTGGTACTCAGATCAACAGTTCATATCAAGCATCGCCCGCAGGGCAAGTGGACACCTAATTGGGAGGGTCCCTACATGGTCAAGGAAGTGCTCCCTCGCAATGCATATCGTTTGATCAATGCAGATGGGGTAGAATTGTCAGATCCTATCAATGCTCTACATTTGAAGAAATTTTACACCTAAAAAGTGTCCATGTTACCATTTGTATCCTTCCAAGAGCTCTTTCAATAAAAATGATCTTTATTATCCTCACATTCTTCGCCATCATACTGGGGCATTATTTTTTTTTTATATATTCTTACTTCAAAGTTTCCATATGCAGGCAAGACTAAATCATTCTATAATTAATTATCTTTAAATTTCTTCTTTACCCATTCAGGATAAGGGAATAATCCTAAAAGTGGCCCACATACAGTTAACCATGAGGGTCTCATGAATCCAGAATTTTTTTTATCAAAAATCTCTACTTTCTAAATTCAGTTTAAAAATCGAAATCATTTGCAAAACCCAGTCCTCGCGCTGGGTATTCCTCAGAATTTTCAATCATATACCGAGCTCATTTGCAAAACCCAGTCCTCACACTGGGAACTTTCAAAATTCAATCTTCTGATTTAAGTTTGTTTTTTCTAAAATTCTAGTTCTGACTTGAACTCCCAAACTTGACTTATTTCAAAAGATTCAACTCTCATTGGTCATATATTTCAAAAGATCCAACACTCGTTGGTCATGTATTTCAAAAGATCCAGCTTTTCCTGATCATGTAATCCAAAAGACCCAGCTCTCGCTGGTCATGTATTCCAAAAGACCCAACTCTCGCTGGCCATGTATTTCAAAGAATCCAGCTCTCGCTGGCCATGTATTTCAAAAGGTTTCAGCCTACGTTGGTCGAACTCCCAAATCAATTGTTTACTTCACAATCAAACCTTCGTGTTTCAATTTCTCAATTCTATCATTTCCTAACCTCTAGGTTGCAATATTCTCAAGATTTTATCATTTTCTCAACCCTCGGGTTATAATCTCCCAAATTCAATCATTTTTGAAATGTCAGATTATAACCTTTCATATCAAAAATTCAGTGTTTTCACTGGTCGGGATTTCAAAATCCAGTTTCTCACAACTGGTCATGATTATCAAAAATCCAATTTCTCATAACTGGTCGGGATTTCAAATCCAGTATTTTTCACTGGTCGGGATTTTTAAAATCCAGTTTCTCATAACTGGTTGGGATTATCAAAATCCAGTATTTTTTACTGGTTGGCATTATCAAAATTCAGTTTCTTATAACTGGTCGGGATTTCAAAATCCAATTTCTCATAACTGGTCGAGATTTCAAATCCAGTGTTTCTCATAACTGGTCGGGATTTCAAATCCAGTATTTTTCACTGGTCGGGATTATCAAAATCCAGTTTCTTATAACTGGTCGGGATTTCAAATCCAGTATTTTTCACTGGTCGGGATTATCAAAAATCTAGTTTCTCATAACTGGTCGGGATTTCAAATCTAGTATTTTCCACTGGTCGGGATTATCAAAATCTAGTGTTTTCACTGGTCGGGATTATAAAAAATCCAGTGTTTTCACTGGTCAGGATTATCAAAATCCAGTGTTTTCACTGGTCGGGATTTCAAAATCTAGTTTCTCATAACTAGTCGGGATTTCAAAATCCAGTTTCTTATAACTGGTCGGGATTTCCAAAATCTAGTGTCTTTCACCAGTCAAGTTTTCTAAAGTCTGATTTTTACATCGTTCCTCTAAATTTTAGATAAAGGTCTCATCAAAATATATATTGAGTAGTTGTTTCACAAAGGATTCTTGAACATTTTGCCAATCTACTGAAACAACCTTTGATTCCAATATTTTATGGCACAAAGAAATCACCTCAGATTGCCTCTAGTATTCCTTCCAAAATGAGGAAACTCTTTGTGAAAAAGGATAAAATTCAAATCTTTTTCTTGTTGATCAACCAAAAGGATGTAAGAAATATCCTTGGTATGATTAGCGAAAGAAATATTTAATGATGTTGAAAAGCCAGAAGTGAATCGATATTGATCATAGCTATGGCGCATGTTTAAAGATGATTTTCTGACAATCAGGCAGTGGAAATATCCTGAGCGATAAAAAGAATCCACTCAGTCCATATCTCCTCATTCATTTAAGCTGTAATCAAATATCCGCAAAAAGGATCTCTCAATTATCGTCAAGTTGAAGACGAATATGCGAGTTAGACCCCCGGGGACAAAGAAGATTCAGATCATCTCTGAGATGGAGTTTGTGATGGATCCTTTCAAGGAACGTTTAGATCACCGTCGAGATGAAGGGGACTGCGTTGAACCTCCCGACAAACCCTAAAAGATATTTGATTTCTGCTATCATCTAGAGATCTTTGACCAAAGAGCCAATATCATCAATATAATTCCTGAGATAAAAGAAGGATCGGAGCATCTCCAAGATGAAGGAGTTTGTGACGTACCCTTCCCCGAAGATAAAGAGAAAAGTCAGGACATCTCCAAAATTAAGGATAATGTAATAAACTCCTCGCCAAAAATCTAAGAAAGCTCAATGTCTCAAAAAGAGTGCCAGAAAGATCATTAAGGGAAAAGTCCCAGGACATCAAACTGCCAAAATTGCCAGAAATCATCTTTTCTTATGCGAAATCCTTTCATCAATATCTTTTCACTGCTTACTTTTATGAAATTAAGAACATTTCTTCTTTATTCATACCAAGGAGATGGATCCTTGAAGAAACCCAACAACATAAAAATTTGAATCTGACTCTGGAATCCGAGAAGTTAACCTCATTTTGGAGGAAATACTCTAGGTGAAAAGAGGGAATATCTTTCGCACACACGTGCACATTCTCAAGCATTTGAATCAACTACAAATTTTATCTTATTGGCAAAATTTTCTGGTTATAAAAAAGGGTTATAAATATTCAATATTTATTTTGATGCAACCTAGCGTTGTTTACATTTTTTAAAAGAGTTGTCTCATTCAAGCGAGGTATCTCTTCTAGTCTCATCACTGTTTCTTCATTCGAGGATTCCGTACGGTCCTA
The DNA here is from genome assembly GCF_984573655.1 of Nuphar pumila. Lineage (NCBI taxonomy): Eukaryota > Viridiplantae > Streptophyta > Magnoliopsida > Nymphaeales > Nymphaeaceae > Nuphar > Nuphar pumila. The sequence continues at coordinate 62,374,180 of NC_143257.1, read as the reverse complement.
TCCGCTCAGGTTAAGTGTCAAACCTGTACTTTCTGTGAGAGATCATTTGCTTTAAAAAGCTTATTTAGCCTCAGCAATGAGGTGCCCAGGAACATCCCTTTTCCAAGCTTTAGGGAACCCCATTCTCTTCCTTTTGCAAACCCCTTTCGCATCTGTTCATTCAAACTCCAAAGGTCCCATCATGGTTTATTCGTTCGAAGATTGCATTTGGTCATCCCCTTCAGGTTAAGGGTTAAGCCTGAACCTCGCTCCACGAGGTGTCTTCTATTCAGGTTTGGGTTAAACCTGAATCTTGTTTCAACGAGGTGTTCTCCCAGTCCCATCATGGTTTTTCCTCATCAAGGAATCCATGCTTTGTATATCCATTCTGTGAAGGATCATACTTGAGCTTCATATCACAGGGCATCTTTCTCATAAATGTCCCATCAAGGTCCTCATATATTTTATTTCCTCATTTAATTCATCTTGATATATCTTCGTCCCATCCAGGATAAGAGCCAAACCTAAGTCATTCCAAAACTGATCTTGTCTCACTCATGAGATTTGATCAAAATTCTTTTTTCTCATCATTCTGGGATCTTCACCCAAAGTCTCATCACGATTTCTGCATCTTCTGTTATCCAGTTCTATCATTCTTCGATGATTTCGTCTCCCCAAAGCCATTCAGGGTAAGGTATTCTATCATTCTTCGATGATTTCGTCTCCCCAAAGCCATTCAGGGTAAGGTATTAAGCCTGAGAAGCCATATTTTCAAAATAATTCTTCCACACCCAGTTCAGATCTGCTGACTGGGGCATTTTTTAAAATTTGGAGTGTTTTCTTTGCCACTAAGCTCGGCTTTCAACCGGCTTAGTAGCAAAGAGGGGCATTTGTAAGCACCCCAAATTTTTCAAAAATTTGTGAATATTCCCTTTTTGCCTCTGATCCTCATTTTCTGAGTAAATTGAGTCATTTTCACTCAAAACTTCAGTTTATTTCTCAAATTTACTGGAATCCAATCCATTTTCTATATCTGACTCAATTTCGGATCCGGACCTAGTGTTAAAATCCAAATCTGAGCCTCGTTATTCAATTTTCAAAATTAAATTAGCAAAAATACCAAAAATAATTTTTTGAAAGGCTCGGACAGTCGATTCGATGTCTATTTGGATTCGATGCTTCGTATTTCTCGATTCGAGGTCTAAAATACAAATATTTCCTCAAAATCTGGATCCAAACCCATTTTCTAAAGAATTTTTCAAAATTCAAACCTGAATTCTCAAAAAACCCATCTTTTGTAAATATTTCTTTTATTTTTTGCAAAAATAGTTTAAAATCCTTTATTTTCTCATAATTTTAAAAGTTGGTATTTCAAAAAATACAAAAAAAAAGTATAGAGAATGCCAAGAAAAATACAAAAAAAAAAAAATGGTTTTAGAAATCTCCTTTTAAAGCTTCCTTTTGCTTGAAAAACCCATTTTAGAAAAGCTTTTGAAAATAACTGCCACTTTTGAAAAAATTTCAAAAAATAAAAGGACCCCGTCGCAAGCTAAGCAACGGTCTCCTCTCTAAAAACCATCGATGGAGATCGAAGGGCTGGCAACCCTTTGATCATCCTCATCCATCAATCTCCAACTGTCGCCTCCTCTCGATCGTTCTGCCGCCCCTTATATAATGAAGATACCGAGAAGCAAAGAGAGGATCGAGTTTTCTTATCGCCTCTTTCGATCATCTCTCATCTCTACTCCATTTTTCTGATCCTGTTTGGAGTTACTGAAGGAAGACCTTCTCTCCCTCCTTTAGAACCCTGCAAAATCAAGGTAAGAAATCCTTTTTCAACTTTCATCCGTAGACTTCTTTGGAAATTCGATTTTCTCATTTGTCTGCATATAATTTTTCATTTGCATTTTAGATTTGTAGCACTTATTTTTGTTCCCAATTCACATTGGTTTTTGGATTTTCGTTTAGTATCTTTTTTTTTATATTTATGTGTTGATGATTGACGATGCCTTGTAATGGCATCGCCTATTCATCTAGTTTGAACTTCAGTTTTTTTTTATTATTATATAATTTGTTTCATCTATGCATCTATTTTACTTCTTCCCCTTTGTTTGCCTCTGAGTTTCTTTTAATCTTTCCTGCTTTTAACGCCATTAAAGCATCCATGTAATATTTGTTTGCTCATGGCAAATTCAACTTACAGACATGCAATAGCAAGGGAATGATTCTATCATTCCAACATTCTTTTACTTTTGGCAATTTCCTTGATCTTCACAATTCCAAGGTGAGTTCATTTCTTCTTTTTTTTCTGCAGTTTATTCTATGCTCATAATTATATAATGCTATTTCTGTATATCGCTCGTATGGTTTATTCTCTGTTTGGCTTTGTCTCATCCATATTCATCTTGAAAAAAATACATTCATTCATCTGTTTCTATCAATTCATTGCATTAGACAATTTCATTCCTGCATTTCATTTGTTTCATTCCTCTTGTTTCACCATATGACGTCTATTTCCTTTCCATTTCTTTGTTCAAACTTCCATTATATTGCATGAATGTGTTGGTTTGTTGTGGTCTTTTCCATTTTTTTTTTAGAGTAAAACATTCGATCTGATCTAATATCAGATCGGGTTTTACTCTAATATAATCATCAATTAATTTTACACTTTATCTGTTATTTTCATCATGATATTCATCTTTGCGTTTGGATTTCCTCGATGCAAAACCACTCTGTATACCCTTGCCCTGTCCCAATCAGAAGACAAAAGAGAGGCAGAAATACGATGATGCAACAGAGGTTTGTAATCATCTGTAAGAGAGAATAAAATAAAAAAAAATCAGATGCTAGATCTGCTAGTTGTGGAAATATTAGAGACTCAGAAGGAAACCAGTTTGCTGAATTTTAGCAAGTCCTGAAGCAGAAGGTAATTTCCAGGAGGCGTTTAATCATTTGTCAGAGTCTTTGCACAAAAGGACTACCAATTTTTCTCAAGATTGATATAAAAATGCAATTCTGATAAGAGTGACAGAACTATCTAGAAATAATGGTGATTTAATGTTTTCTGTTGGTGAGAAGCAAAAGATGTTGGTAAACAGCCGTGTGATTGGGAACATATCAAATTCCCTTGTTCTTTCACCTGTGCCTGATGATACTCGTGTGTTATTAACAGAAATTGCAAAAGGCGTGCATGAACAAAATGTTAACACATGGTCCCATGTCTGAGAATGGAATTTCAATGTTGAGCTCGCTACTGTAAGGGAAATGGGCATCATTGATCCTTGTTTAATTCTCTGATTAGGCATTTTTTTCTCTTTTCTTTCTTTTTCCTTATCACATAGCATCTAAATACCCTTTTTACTTTTACAATTTAGCTCATGCATTGTGTGTCATTCACCCTTGCCTACACATTAGCCTTCTTAGGTCCTCGTACTAAGATTTGGATGTTCTCTGCATTTTTTTTTCTTTTTTCTTTCTTTTCTTTTTCCTTCCCCCTGTAGCTTACCCTTACATTTCGTTCCAGATGTTATTTACATCCTTCTTGATCAGTTACTACAATAGGTCCACCTAGATTCACTATAGCATTTGCATCGGCCGTTTGACAATCGGTTAAGCCCAATGATCGATTTAGTTTCCATTAAATATTTTCATGCATCCATATGGCTAACTTCCTTCACATGTTATGACAATTGATTCCTTTCCTGTTAGGTCAGATAGTATGTTATATTAGGTTGTTTTTTTTTTCTTTCTTTCTTTCCTTTTATCTTTATTGTTTAGAGCTTATTATTTCATTAGTTATTTCTGCATTCATGTACGTTTCCTGTAATTACTTCATAGAATATATGCTATTATATTTTCTGCATCCATTGGTTGTTCCATTGTAAGTTGCTCATAATGTATCTTCAATTCCTTCACATCCCATCTCCAGCCTTCATTACCCCTGCATTTGTATCCTTCAGCTCACCTGTGCATTACTTGCACCTGCTGAATCCCCCTTCACAGCACCACTAGCATCAACCCTCTCACAATCACTCCAGCATATCACCCATTCCACCGTGCACCTAATACTCACAACACTTTTACACCCCCATTTCCTATGTTGCACAACACTCTCATCCACTTATCTACAACACAGCCATACTCAAACCTTCCACATGCCTTCACTCCCTTCAGCACTCCTCTACCTGCTGCTACACAAAAAAAAATTCACACTGTCACCAATCCCTCTTCTCCTATTACCCCTGTATTGCACCATCCCCATTTTACAGCAGCCTTGCTGCTAACATTTTGCAGGAAATCATCTCCTGTCACCCACCTCCTTTTTCTGTCTCACAGCATTACCCTCTCACCTGCAAAATGCTATCTCACAGCATTACCCTACACCTACACAACATGTTTTTTGCGACTACCTTCTCTTACACCACTTACACCACTACATCTTCATCACTACTTCCCACCAGCAAACACTCCCAACACATCTACCATTCCCTTGTACATATCTTGTGTGCATTACCACCCTTTTTAGGCTTTTGCAGCATCACTACCATTCCATAGGCACCCTCTCTCATTCTTACTATCAATCTTCCATCTCATTCTCATTAGCAAATCTAACACCCCATCACAACATTTGTTACAGGCGCTGATCACCTATCTGCTACTGTTCCTCATCTTCTAGCATCGTTATTGTATCACATGGAATTTCTGAATAAGTAATATATCCCTGCAACCTGTGATGGTAATTGTATGGGTTTTGGTTTATCGATCAGATGCATTTCCTAGGTTTGTGACTGACCTGTTCCAACCCTTAAGTAAGCAACCTTCATCAAAAGTCTGAACCTTTACCTACTCATGTAAGGTCCATGATTTATTTTGTGGTGATATTACGCAAATTGTGTTGAGATCGAGATTTTTTGTTGAAATTGGCAATTTTCGTATTTAAGACTACATAGAGATACGGGTCAAATCGCATAATTTTTCATAAAAAGGCGATTGAGGGAAATCTATAGCGAATTAACCTTAAAAATTTTTAAGGCAAGTTTATAATACGTATATTGTGATTGACCCCAAATTTGAGCTCTGAACGATGCAAAAACCTCGTCAGTGCATGTGATTTATGGGAGATCACTTACAAATTTACCGAGGGCCTAAACGAGACTCATTTCGTTTGTAACAGAGATTTCTTCATTTGGGTAGCTTAAAAATGTTATTGATATTAATAATATAAGATAAAAACAATTATGCATGATGAAAAAATGTTTGAAATCCAATTAAAAATAAAATTGGTATAATAAATAATAGTTCTTTTATTTGTCAAGGTCGACCAAGGCCATGATCGTTCGTTCAGGATGGCCTTGGGATGACCATGGCCATGAAACCAGATGGTCATGTTGACCAGCTGGATGAATGGCAGTCTCGTAAGAGACTCAAAAGCAAATCCTAAGGGAGGGCCACGATTGGCCCTACCCAAATCAATAAAAAAAAATGATAATAATAAGTTTACTAAAGAAGGAAAAGAAGAAGATGACATGGCATAGAGGGGTCGACCACTTGAGCTTGCTCTTGGATGGTGGTGGCTATAAGGGCCAGCTGGTCAAGGGCTGACCAGGTCTGGACAGTGGCATAGTGGTAATATCCCCACTTAGGTTGAGGTGCCAGCCATGGGTTGGCCAACTAGGCGGCAGTCTCAACGTTTGGCTGGAGTGGGCGGTAGCCTAAGGGATCCCCACGTAATTCTATTATACTTTGATGGCTAGTGTGAAGGCCCTTGAAGGGCGTTTTTGAAAAAAATGATAGAACTTTTGAAAGTAGAACATGCATTGGCCGAATGTGGTGGCCACTCAGTAGATTTTCAGAACTTGAAGGGGCGTGTTTGACCCCAGCCACTCATCTATGGCAGCCTCAATCCTAGCCATTGGCTCTCAAGCATGGTAATATAAAAACTTTTAGTAGAGAGAGAGAGAATTCCTTTGGAGTGATGCCTAGGAGCTCCCTCTCATCTCTCTCTCCCATACTCTCTTCTCCTTCCTCTTCCTCCCAGCCGTGGAGTGCATCTCCACCATCAACGTTTGAAGAAAGCCATTGCAGCTATGCTCACCTTCTTCATTCGAGCCCCGAAGGTAAAGGTTCAACACATTTTACGCATCATTTCAGTACATCATGAAACCGAGGAGCCAATGCATCCATGCATGCATGCTCCATCGGCGGATTTAATTGGAATAAGCTCTTCTTTTTCTTTGTTTTGACATTGATTCACCCTTGTTTGCATTTGTGGGTTGCTGCATTAATATGCATTCTGTTTTTCCTTTTTTCTTCTTTTCTTCCAATAGCATTCTCTTTTTTTTTCTTTTATGAAGTTTTATTCTTGTTGCTTGCCCTTCCTCTCTTGTTGTTGGGCGTGTTAGCCTTGCTGGGGTGCACTGGACCGAGCTGGGCTTGTCCAAATTGCACCCAGCCCACATTGGCACCTCCTTGGGGTGAAGGCGTGATGCTGGTGGTAAATCGCAGCCGCCATCTCCTCCCTTGGCGCGTCAGGGTGATGGGCTCAACCAAGTCCCAATGGTCTGGGTCACGGTGTGTCCAGGCTCCACCTGGGAAAGAGGGGCCCAAACCCCTTTGGTTTTTCTTTTTTTGCTTTTTGTTGTTTGTTTGGTTCGTTCAAGCATTTGGCGTTTTGAGACACCCAGGGCCCCGGGCACCCGGATGGTTTAGCAGGTTGAGGCAAGTCTATAACAGGCACCCAACCCCTTTAGCTTGTCTGTTCGAGCCCATGGGCTCGGGCTCGTGGGTGTGGTAGGTCGCCAGGTCTGGTCTAGCAGACCAAACCCTTTAGCAAACCCACACTCTACCTTAGTTTAGAGTTGGGCACCCTACGGGTTGCTCGCACGCTCAACTAGGTCGCCCAGAATTTATTTCTTTTGTAACAGGTGCTTTGGCTGGAGTACTAGTCTGAACCGTGGGTTCAGACCAGTGCTATAGCCGGTTGGCCTGACTGGTTTATGGGTCAGACCCCAGCCAGGTCATGGCTCCTTTGGTCGGTCTGGTTTTTCCTTTTTCGTGAGTCGGGTGCAAGCCATGAGGTGCTAGGCACCCGGGCCATCCAGCGACTAAACCATGGGTTCAGACTTAGGTAAGCCGTGTTGGCAAGGTCTGGTCCCATGGACCAAACCCATGTCCTAACCCCCTTGGTACCCCATTAACGCATGGTCACTGTGGTCATCACAAAATTTTTCCTCTCTTGGTGTTCTCCCTCTTCCTTCTCTTTTCCTTTCTAACCTCTATTTCTCCTTTTTGAAGGGAGAAAATAAAAGACAAAAAAAGAAGAGAGAAGAGAAAAGAGAGAGAGGAACTCTTTTGCGAAGGTCTCACTTGACCTTGATTTTTGAAAAAAAAAAGAATTTAAAAGATTTACTCACCTCCGTTTTAAAATATTTGCGGGAAAATTGGGAGACGGGGCTCGCTCATCGGTACGAGGTTCGACCGTTTCTGGCGCGTTTACTAGGGGTAATCGAACCAAGGATCAAATTTATGCATTTTTGCTTTGCATTTAGAATCCTAGAGAGAATTGAGATTCAAGATCAAATTGAATTTAGAATCCTAAATGGGAATTGGATCTGAAATGTGAGATCCAGGATGGAATTGGATTTGAAGTCTGAGATCCAAGATGAAGTTGATTTCTGGAATCCTAAATGGAATTGGATCTGAAGTCTAAGATCCAAGATGGAATTGGATTCTGGATCCTAAATGGATTTTGGATATGAAGTTTGAGATCCAAAAGTGGAGTTGGATTCTGGATCCTAAAACAGAATTTGGATCTGAAGTCTGAGATCTAAGATGGAATTGGATTATAGATCCTAAATGGATTTTGGATCTGAAGTCTGAGATCCAAAAGTGGAGTTGGATTCTGGATCCTAAAACAAAATTTGGATCTGAAGTCTGAGATCCAAGATGGAATTGGATTCTGGATCCTAAAACGGGTTCTGAAAGTCCATATTGAAAGTCCTAAAATTGCATTCTAACTGTGGATTTGGGTTCTGAAAGTCCAAATGAGACTTTCGAGGATGGATCTGGGTTTTGAGTACCCAAATTGAATTTAAATTTTAAGAAGAGTCAAATTCTGAGATTCAGAATCAATCTCAAATTTTGATTTTTGATTTTGAAGATAAGAAAATAAACTTGATTTTGAATCAGAAGATGAATCAGAAACTTTAAAGTTAAATTGAACTTCGAAGTTTGAATTTTGATTTATAAATTGAAGTTTTGAATATAACATGAATTAGAAATTTCAAAGTCAATTTAGACTTTGAAATCGAATTTTGAATCTTGAAGATGAGATAGAATTTGGGTTTGAAATAGAAACTTGAAGAAAGATATTCAAAATCACTTGGGTTTTTGAAAAAGAATTTTTGAAAATATGATGCAATTCTATCTTAAATGATGAATGAATTTAAAGAATTTTAAAATTGGATTTGAAAAGCATATTTCGTTCTTTGCATGAATTAGAAATAAAATTAAAGATATAATACATCCCTGACTATGGTCATTGAATGTATTATATAATAATCATACTTAAATTCAAGTGAAGAATAAAATATATTTTGGTGTTTTTATAGAGTTTAAAATGAAATTAACTCTCAATATATCCTGACTATGGCCATTGATATATGTATTTAATTAATTTTAAACTAAACTCTGATAAAAGAGAAAAATATTTAAAGAAAAGATGATGAATTTTGAAAAGGATCCAGTGTGGATCAGTGTTATTCCATAAAAGATGAAAATCCTAAGTTTTGTTTACATCCTGACTATGGTCATTGATGTAAATCATCTACTTAGGATTAATCACCTTTTATAAAATGGTGAACGTGCCATTCGTGTTTCACCATTGTGAGATTTTGGGAAATAAAGGCAAAAAGCATGAAAACAAATAATTTATGATATTTACAATGCTCATTCATTCTATCTAAGACTGAAAATGTAAAGAATTTTTATTAATAGCTAGCTTATTACAATGAGAATGGACATGATAGAATCCTAATCTAAAGGAGAAATCAACATTTTCCAGGGATTTCTGCAAAAGCACTTGGTTAGTATGAAAGTAGAAGAGAGTATCACCTTGATTTAAAAGATACAAAATGAGATGCTCATATGTCATGAGTTTATGATTTATGACGTAGACAGATGAAAAGTGATATATGCTTATATACCTACATGTATATACATGCATGTATGTGTGTGTGTATATATATATATATATATATATATATATATATATATATATATATGCATATATATAATATATGTATATGGCATTTGTACAATGCAAGTGAGATATGCCGATTATGTACATGGTACAATTAAGTAACTAGGAAATGGCAGAGAAATAGCGCAGGGGATTCCTAAGGTGTTGTTTATAACAGTGCAACAGGGGTGTGTAAGTATACAGGGGAGGTTGTTGTGAAGAACAATGAAGGGAAGATAGGCAACCCGTGACTGTACTATGCAAATGCAAGGTTTGGATGAGGCAAACTTGAATAATTGTGAAGGTGACATTGACATGAAGCCTTGTAGCAGGTGTACAGGATGTGCATATAGTGTGGAAGTCGCACAGTGAAATGTTGTAAAGATTGTTGTGGACAAAACAACGCTCATACAGAGCCTACCCTACCAGCGACTATTGTAATGGGGCCTTAGTTGATTGGCAGTCGTTGGCCAGGGCCTTGCCTAAACCAGATAAATAAGCTCAAAACCTGTTTTGTTGTTTAAGCTATGCAGGAGAAAGCTGCAACAAATGGAATCACTGATGTCCCAGCTTTTCTGTCATGGCTGAGATTGAAGACAGGGTCCGACTGTCATTGGAGGCTTGATAGGGTTGAACACAAATGCTTTTGCAAGGAGAGGCCTGGTTGATATTTTTGAAGTTAACCTCCACCTGTGTAGAGGTTGTGGCTAGGCAACACACAGTTGCTGGAAGCTATAGGGTTGTTGTAGGCAAGATGGTGTTAGCGACAACATAGGTGAGGGTGTTGTCAAATGGGGGTAATAATGAGGAGTGTTGTTACAGTAGCAACAATGGATGGAGCCTCTCTCAGCGATGGGCTGATATAATGTGGTTTGTGAAGTGAAGGTATTTTGAATGGGATGGTGGTGGTGGTGCAGTGAGGGACTGATGCTCAGTGAAGATGTGCTCACGGTGGAGATAGACTCAAGGACAACGACTATTGTATGTGTGCCTATAGTGGAGCATTCAAGATGAAATGGGCATTTGGTATACATGCAGATAGTAAAATGTATAGCAATGAAATGAGGATAGCATTGGGTCCTAGCAAAAAGAAAAATTACAGAGAATAGAATTTGCAATCATATGACAAAGCCGACCTTCTAAGCAAATCACATAGAATACATGCCATTACTCTAATATGGCAGGGTATTAACCTGGGATCAAGAAAGGAAATACAATATGCTAAATGATCAGTGTTGAAGATATTACATGAAAACTAAAATACTTAGGAGATGAGGTTTCAGCGTGCAAATGAATTTGACAACAACATGAGTATACTTATTGATGACATGTCTTAAACAGTGAACTAGAACAAAAAGGATTGTAGACTCCAAGCATGGATTTGCGAAAATCCCAAACCCAGGTTACATGATATTCAGTTCATCAGGGCCTGATTACACTTTCCAACACTTGACTAACCTTAAGTAGTTGGGAATTGTTCATTATACCAGTGAACAAATCAAAGAACTTTTGATAATCCATGTTTGTTTAGGAGGCTGCTGCAAATTGATCTTTATAAACAAAATCACGTCATTAACACGGTATACAATTTTCAGGAGGTTATAGCGAGATTATCAAAGATAACTTAGGCCTGATGAGGATAGGCAGTTGGATAGAAGATGAAAAAATATGAGACCTGTAGTGAAATTAACACTCGCAGTAAACATGAATTGAATTGAACCTCCAGAATGAGCAGTTGAGAGCTACTATTTAACTATGATTGATACAAACATACTACTTGCTAGCTATGATCTGTACATATATGAAAATATAAAAGCAATATTTGGAAACGTTAAATGGATAAAAGCAAGAGACATCAACTGACATATATGAAAATATAAAATCTGATGAACATTAGCTGATTATAAAAATTCTTTGAACATTACACAGGGACGCCACAACATAATAAAGATGGAGAAAATATAATGCTAGACACTAGAGACAGGGGAAGGACATGAGTGCAAATATTGGCAATAAAATACACAGTGCAAACAGAGATCACATGTAAACAGTTATTGGAAATAAAAAAAAAGAATCATAGGAAGAAGCCAATGAGAAGCATCATTAATATTGATCCTGTGGATTGATTTTCAATGTCAACGATATTCAGTAATCGCTGAAATTGGCCATAACTCTTAGTGACTTCATAGGATTTCCATGATTGACCATGAATCAACATTTTATTAACGTCCTGTGTGTTAAACTTCCCATTATCAGAATTCCCCAACATTCAAAGATTTAGAGCAAACAGGCTTGCAGGCGTTCCGAAATTTGAATTTCATCATTAAGATTTTTTATCATTCCATTAGTTTGGCAGATAAACCTTCAAACATTCAGTAAGAATCTGATGCAATTCATAAATTTGGATTCGATTTGGAGATCTGGTTCAGATTTCTGATTAAATCTGAATCTTTGATTCTTTCCAAAATATTGCTTGGTCTGAATTGATCTTTCATTCAATGGTGGAGCAGTATATGACTGATCATTGATAGATCAGGAACAGAAAAGCAATGCATATTAGAGTCAAAAAAAAAAAATAAAGAGAAAAAGAAAGAAAATAAAAAAAAGACATGAAGCTGAAACTAAAAGATAAAGTGAAACATGAGGTGAGAGGAATGAAAGAGAGGAACAGAGGAATAACAGATGATACAAGATATAAAAATATCGGGAGGTAAAGCAATTATAATCACAGGAAGAATAGGGGATCAATTGATGATTGCTGCGAGATGAACCTGATCTGACACTGGATCAGATCAGGCATCATCACAGAGTAAAGTATTATCAAAGCAAAAAAAATCAACCCAAAGCGTATATAAAAAAAATGCAGAAATGTAAGTTGATGTTGGGCTAATCCTATCCATTCTCTGTTGCACGGGGATATGTCAAGGTTGCTAAAGGCAACTTAGGCACTACCCACGGTGCGTCAACGGGGCAACTGAATAAGAAGAACAAAAAGAGAAAACAATAGAGAGAGGATTGAAGAAACTTACCTTTTTTTAGCAAGGATTGCGAAAGAGGGAAACAAGGCTCCTGTTTTATCCTGGAGGCCTTTTGTCGTGGATGCGAATGGATCTTTGACTTTGTAAGAATCCTGGAGGAAAGCACTTCTGCTGGATGTTACTGCTACCAGATGGAACTCCTTCCTCAGAGGCGATGGAGATGCAGAGAAACAGAGAAAAGAATGGATGCCTCCGAAGCAAAATCGTTGATTGATGAATAATGGATACCAGAGAAAAGAATCCGTGCCCAGAGGGAGCCTGGAGGCCTCTTCTTAAAGGAAGAATGGAAGGCTCGAGAGGCCATTTGTTGAAGATGGAAGGAGGAGAATGCAGAGATCGTTGAAGATGTAGGGTAGAAAATGAGAGGGAGGAGTGCGCGGGAACGAGGCCGTTTACACTTTTCTTTTTTTCCAAAAAGAGGATTCTTTTAAAGAAACTTTTTGTAAAATGGTTTTCCAAATGAGGTTTTTAGCAAAACTAATTTTTAAAAATCTTGAAACCCTTCGTTTTTCGCATAGTTTTTCCGATTTTTTGATTTTTTGTGTTGTTTTTTCTGTATTTTTGTATTTTTGGAATAAAATTCTAAGATTTACGAGAAAATAAAGATTTAAGACTTTTTTTTTGTATTTTTGCAAAATATTTACAAAGGAGGGTTTTCTTGAGAATTCAAAGCTATTTCTCTGAAAAATTCTTCAGAAAGTGAGTTTATATCTGAATTTTAAAGGAATATTCAAGTTTTGGACCTCGAATCGAGAAAATATAAAATAATGGATCCGAATGGATACCGGATGAGCTATTTGAGCCATTCAGAAAATGTTTCTATCATTTTATAATTTCAATTTTGTAAATTGAGTAACAAGGCTTAGATTTGGATTTTAAACACTAGGTCCGGATCCGAAATTGAATTGGATATATCAATATGGGATTTAAATTCAGAGAATCTGAAGAATAACTGAAATTTGGTTTTGAAATTGCTTTGATTTTCTCAGAAAATGGGGCCAGGGGCAAAAGGGACATTTATACAAAACTTTAAAAATTTTGGGGTGTTCACAGTCACCCATAGCTGCCATTTTGGTAGCCCATTTCAGACCTAACCGAACTACCTATGCAGTCCGGTCCGAACCGTGGGTCAAACCAAGACCTTTTGGTGGACCTAGCAGTCTGGTCTGGAGGACCAGACCTGCATATTTGTGTGGACCCAATTTTGGCAGCAGGCCCGCAACCTCTTTTGCCCCGGATCGCCTGCAACCTTGGTACCCCTCTAGTCGGTTGTTCCCAGTGATGACCCCTTTATGTCTAGCATGAAACCTTGCTCATAGCTGAACTTTAGTTGGTCCAGACTTGTGTTTTGTTGTGCCTCGCACCATTTCGCAAATTGGTTAGGGTGCTTGGCAATGCGGATCGCGGTTGCCGCGAATTGGCTTGCGCGCACATGCCTCGGGGTGCACATGTTGTGTGTGTTCATATATATATATATATATATATATATATATATATATATATATATATATATATATATATATATATATATATATATATATATACTTGGATAAAAACGAGTCTTATACTTACATATATACGCATATGTATAGACATGCCTACCTCGGGTTAGTTTAGGTTGGCTAGTTATGCGTGAGGGCAAGCACTGTTGCTAACCTCACATGTTTGAAACGTACGTGGTTTCGAGTCACGGACATTGTCCGATGCTTTGTCTTGGGTTCGTAGGTACGACACCCCAAACCGTGGAAGAGCCAATGTAATCCCCATTAGATGGGTTATTTCCAGAATTCGCTTTTGACACGTATGTGTGTCGTACTTCTTAAGGAAATACTCACACCTTGGTTTCCGTTTCGATTGACTAGTTGTGTAAGCGGATGAGCACTATTGCAAACTCTACGTACATGGAGCCTACGCTGGTTATAAGGCACGAACTCTGTTCAGTATATTTATATCGGGTCCGCAGGCACGGCACCCCAAACCGTGGAAATGCTAATGTTATTCCCATAAGTTGGGAATATCGTAGATTTCAATCTCAACACATAAGTACGCCGGATCATGAGTTTTCCCCTACGAGAATGATCTCATGTTACATAAAGTGCCAATCGTAACGATTTAGTTCCAACTACTTGAGTGATGAAATTGAGGAAATTTCATATGTATGAAACTGTACACTCACATGTACATTACCTTGTCTCTCAGATATGAAATTGTATAATGCCTCTGTTCCTTATGTTTGTGCAAATGATAGAAAGCATGTGGTATTTAATTACACTTTGCACGTAGCACATCCTGACACTCGTATTGAGTAGTGCGTACCTCGACTGGTACATTGCTTGAGGCATTGGTGAGTGCACAAGGTGCACTTACTTCATGAAATGAAAAGGCTGAAACATAAGTTTAAACACCATAGGGTATGAATGAATGTGATTTGTATTTTGACTCAGTTGGAGTCTCTAAGCAAAGGCCCTTCTGTCGTGAGTGAACTCACGTATGACTATACCCTAAATTAGAAAAGTAATAATATGGTGTTATGATCGCTTTCACAAGCAATGTGCTCTTGTTGGACGCGTGAGGCTGAGCACATGGATGGGAAAGCTAAGACCTCGTTTTGCGTACCCCACAGGGACCACAAGGCATAAAATCCTTGTCAAGAGGTATGACTGAATAATGAGCCTAAGAAAGATAAACCTACTTCGCCCCATTCACAAACGGTTCACCTTGGAGAGGGTGAATGGTACAACCCTGAGTGACTTATCGTTACTACGATGCGTGTTTTGACAGGAGTTGTAGCGTCCTTTGACCTCCAGTCACTCAGAGTCAGGGAGGTCGAGGTTGCCTTTTTAGGACCTCACTACTGCAGTAGTATGGATTGCAGTCCTTACCTATGCGAGAGTTTCTCTCAGCTACGTGGTGCTTGCATGAGGTTTACTCGGTCTATAGCATCCCCGGTTACCACACTAGAATTTGAATAACAGACGCCGGATGCATGTCTCACAGAATGTGAGGTTCCTTCGCGTACCCGAAGGAGTAACAAGAAGAACTTAAAGACTAACCAATCACAGCTGACATATTGTAGTTGTTTCAGTTACTTTACTTGATCAGCAGTTGTTTCAGTTACTTTACTTGTTCAACAGTTGTTTCAGTTACTTTACTTGTTCAGTAGTCGTTACTGCTCTTAGTTATTTGTCTTACAGTTACTTCAGTTTTGTTACCTGTTTCACTTGACTAGCACTTGTCACATACGCACTTACCTGACACAGACACATATACTTGTTAGTTCTTGTTTTTGTTTCCTGTTTTTCTTCTTAGAAATGATATATATCGTGGTTGTTTCTTCACCACCTCGCAAGAGGACTGACCCCGTTTTATGGGGATGCAGGTGACGAATAGGTACAGTGTTGATGTGACGGTACACGGTGGAGGCTTGGGGACCCATACTTAGCTACAGATCCTGTCCCAGTTGGTTTTGGGTTTTGGTTGGGATACATTCCCTATTTTTGAGATTTTTGTACTATCACATTTGTAACTTTTAAACTGTCGGGTTGTATACCCCCTTGATACTTGTGGTTGTACCTTTATTTACGTTGTTAGTTACTTTTGTTGTACTTACCTGTGGTCGTCCAGACTTGCAGCCTTGCCACCTTCTCTACACCTTGTTTCTGCTGTTTTCAGTAAAACCTTTCAAAAAAAAAATCATAGAGAATCCAAGGTTTTTCCAAGGTCGGGGTTTGGGGCGCCACAGAGCTTGGTATCAGAGCAACAACGTTTAAGTGTGGTCCAAAGCTTCATCATGCATCGTCCATCACATTGTAAGTATGATTAAACTTTATTTATTTCTTTGTTCCTTACTTCTTAGTTAGCATTGTATGCTTGGTTCTGTGTGTGGGTTAGATGGCGACAAACCCAAGTTACGAGAAGATTTTGGAAGCTCTCCAGAACTTGGTCCGAGGCGAGGAGGCCTTGGGTGGAGCTGTGCAACACCTAGCTCGTAGTGTGCATATGTTGGCACCTCCTTGTGCCAGGTGTTTGGTGGATCACGCGAGACAAATTTGTCCCTGTGAATTGTCTGATTGCCCTTATTGTTGTCTTCGGGGGCATATCGAGGAAGAATGCCAGACGAAGCTGCGAGATGAGCTCTGGAAGAGCAATGCGGATAATATTGATGATGTGTCTTCGGTCACTGGACCCATGGTAGTTGAAGTGGATAGTCAGGATAGAGACAGGCGTGGAGCGCCAAACTCTCCCCAGTATTCTCCTGAATTGTATCCTTAAGCGGTTTCATCAGAGTACGTGTAGGAACCTCCTGTGCTGCCAATACTGATGGAAGTCTAGGAGATATCTGATACGCCGTTGAGAACTCCTGCTTCTCCTCCTCGTATCAGGCCGCGATGTTGTGGAAGTCGGAAGGACTACCGAGATTTTTACACTAGCAAGTCATGAGAATATTGTGTTATGTTGTTAGAAGCACTGAGTCATTGTTTCATTTCTGAGTTTTGAAATTTTTTCTATGCTAGATGAACTTTCGGATGCAAGAAGTGGCTCGACTGCTAGAGTTTCAAATCCTCTTAAGCGACGATCCCGTGCTACAACATAAGGAAACAAAACCAGCCCATATATCTCATTTTAGCTACCTACCTTGAGGAGAAGAGAATCTCTTTAAAAAATGTCTATAGATGACCAAACACTGTCTACGATTCAGCCTAGTTCAACGGCTTGCTATCCAAAGAGTAAAGAAAAAATTTAAACCAAGCCTTTAGCTACTTCCAGAAAAACTGAACCAAATTTAAACCCAAATATACAACAATTTAAGTTGGAGAACATTACTTCTCTTCACTGCCACAAAGATAAAGCAAACCAGTAACAGATAATGCATAAGATGGCTGAAAACCAAACATCATGAAATGAAACTCCAACAAACAATCGATCATCAACACAGTCAAAATGCTCTTCTACGAACACCAAGACTCATATCCAACATGCATTTCAAAGCCCCAATAAGCTAAAGAGCCCATATCTCAAGCAATAACCAGACACTCATCTTCAGAAAATAAATAAAAAAAAACAGGATTAATCACAGATATATCTGCATCATTACCTAGCAGGCGAGGCTCCTGTAGGCGGTCTTGATTTCTTTGCCGCTGACCGTTCTTGGGATGCCCAGAACCGAGAGGCAAAAGAGATGCCTCTCTTGGGCGCTGCCGGATCAGTGTGCCTTGTACAATGAGTTAGAGCAATAGATTTTGTTTTGGGACATCGATGAAACTCACGTACCAATACCTCTTGTACTAGACCGATCCGACGAGGAATAATGTGTAAGCTTGATGTGGCTACAGAAATTATGCCCAAACGCCCAGAGTTAAGGGTAACAATGCTTATGCTCAACTAAGAAGTTGCAAAACGCAGGAAGATGAGAATCGATATTGCAGGTGAACCATTCGATCATTTGGTAGGGAAAATCGAATTGGATAAAGGTCTAAGACTAAACCTACTATGAGAAATATGGGACTGATTGAAATGTTCTACGAAATGAATCTGATCTGATACTGGATCAGATCGGATGTCATTTGCAGAAATCATTCCAAATGCAAAACATAAGCGAAATAAACAGAGAACACAATGCACACTAGAGTTTGAAGCATGATTAAAAGGGATTTGGGTATCACGAACATGTCATAAGACGCAGTTAAATCTTATTGAAATAGGGAAAACAAATGTAAAAATTAGAGCTTCGTGGTGGCATAGAACTGGTTCGGGAGTTCCACACCAACAATATTAATTTATCCTTTTTGGGCCTGAAGGGAATTTGGCATATGTGACTTGACAACTGTAAGAGCATCCATCAAAATTTGTTTATATCTATTACCACAAGATATTCTTGATTTGTGAATCCATGTCAATTGGGAATTTTATTGAGTTTGTAATGACAAATATCTTTCACATAGTTCAGCTTGACATATCATGTAAGATTTTGGTAAATTTGGTTGTCATGAAGCTCTTCCTATATCTGTTGTGGCCTTTAAAACCTGTTGATGCATTAATCTCACAATTTTTTTTTTGTGTTTGTTCTACGCAACCTTAACTATGCTCAAAATCTAAATTTTTCTTAGTTTTCTTGCAATTCAAAAATAACGTCATAAAGTACCATCCTGATGTGAACAAGCAACCTGGGGCAACTGAAAAATTTAAGGAGATAAGCTCTGCATATGAGGTATGTGTATTACTCCTTTAATCCCCTTGTATTGCGAATGAGAAGCTACTTCCCTTTCTTAGTTCTTGGTTATGCTATAAATAATATAGGAGGTAAGGTTACTAGTCATAAGTTGCTTTCTGCTATTAAAGTTTGTATCAGATTTTGTTATTTCTTAACATTGTTTGAATTCTAAACTACTGCACTGTCTGGTGTTATCAGATGATAAGAAAAGGGCTTTATATGATCAATATGGTGAGGCTGGGGTGAAGAGTCTGATTGGGACTTCAACTGGAGCATATGCGGTTTTAAATGGTTTTGTTTAGTCGAAATGATTAGAAAGAAACTATTTCAATTCCAATAGGCATCGTCTCTACTGGTTCAGATAATTCACTGGTTCAGACTGTTCTAGGAGTCAGAGATTCTGTGTCTGCTGCAATAGCTATAGTAAAGAAAAAGAGAAGCCTTTTTCTAAAATTTCTATCTAGAAGCCTTTGATTCATCCTCCCATAAGGAAGCCTGCTACAGGTTCCTCAATGACTACCAAAACTGTCTGTAGTAAGGTGTTTGAAACCCTGGAACCCACTGTTGAAAAGAATTTCGTTGTTTCCACTTACCTGCTCCCGCTGTGGTGGATGCTTCAAACAAGATCTGAGCCCTATTTTTATTGTGTGTGTGGGGGGGGGGGGGGGGTAGTGGTGCAATTGTTGGCAGTCCAGAATTGAGAGAAAAGCAGTAGAAATGATGCATAGTGGCTGCAAATACTGATTAGAAGAAAAATCAGGTAATAGCATACCTTATCTTCTTATATCTCTTGAAATTATTAACGTGATGCTCTGTTACAAATCAGGAAATGTGCCTAAACATCTACCAATTTCTGTATTATGTGGTATTCACTATATCTTCCTATGTCACAGCAAAAGGAATATGATGAATGTAGTATTCGTGTTCTTCTTAGATATGTGGAAATTATCTTAAACAGATGACCTAAGCATGTGTTATCCCATTCCATCTTCCAATTTGAGCTTATTATCTTGACAAAGAGTAACATTGATATATCCAAACCTAGCTGAGTGATACAGTGGCATTAAGATCTGTTATCATTTGCCACTGCATGTGGTCCCCAATTCATCCACTTCCTGCGCCTACAGTAGCCACTACTCATTGCTTTGCAAAGTGATAGACAGTACACTTTTCACTAAAAAGCATTTCATATGGAAATTATGTTTAGGCAATATGTGGATAATCCTTCATTAAACATGTACATATGCTTAGGCAGATATCCATGGATTTCTATTTTTATGTTGTGAATGTGTTTTTCCTATATGTGGGTTTTCATTAGCATAATATATATTCATTTTCTCCTACGTATATACACTTCATCATTGACATGAGTACAAATCTTCTAGCATTTGCCTTATAGATTCAAGATTATATCTTACAAACCTCCTTTTTATATGCATCTTTTACTCTGTGCTAACTTACATTTTGTAGAAATTAGGCTATTTTCCTTCTTGAATTAAGAATGTGAATCTCAATTTCATTCAAATACTGGTAAATAGCTAGATATTAATGCAAAACTTACATTTCCAGTTCTAGTTTAGAATGAATGAGCATTGTAAATATCATAAATTACTTGTTCTCATATCATTTTACCCTTTATTCTAAAAATTCATGAATGGGAACACGAATGGCATGTGCACCATTCTAATAAAAGGTGATTAAATCCTAAGTTGATGATTTACATCAATGGCCATAGTCAAGATGTAAACAAAACTTAGGATTTTTATCTTTTATAAAATAACACTGGATCTGCACTGGATCCTCTTCAAAAATCATCATATTTTCAAATATTTTCTCCTTTTATTAGAGTTTAATTTAAAATTAGCTTAAAATATATAACAATGGCCATAGTCAGGATATATTGAGAGTTAATTTCATTTTAAACTCTATAAAAGCACTAAAATATATTTTATTCTTCCCCTGAATCCAAATATGATTATTATCTAATACATTCAATGACCATAGTCAGGGATGTATTATATCTTCAATCTTATTTTAATTCATTTAAAGAATAAAATAGGATTTTCAAATCCAATTTCAAATTCTTTAAATTCATTCATTATTTAAGATAGAACTGCATCATATTTTCAAAATTCTTTTCAAAATCCAAGTGATCTTGAATATCTTTCTTCAATTTCTATTTCAAATTCATCAATTATATCTCATTTTCGAAATCCGATTTCAAAGTCCAATTTGACTTTGAAATTTCAAATATATTTTATATTTAAAATTCCAATCAAATTCAAAGTTCAATTTAACTTTGAAATTCTAAATTCATCTTCTAATTTCAAATTCAAGCTTCAAATTCAAAGTCCAATTTGACTTTGAAATTCATTTTAAATATTCAAGATTCAATTTCTAAATCTAATCAAATTTTAAAGGTTCAAATCAACTTTGAAAGTCTAAATTCATTTTCAAGATCCAATTTCAAATTCAATTTAACATCTCAAATTCAAAATCAAAGTTTTGAGATTGATTCTGAATCTCAAAATTCGATTCTTTTCTAAATTTTTAAATTCAAACTGGGTTTTCAAAACCCAGATCCATCTTCAAAAGTCCCATTTGGGCTTTCTAAATCCAAAGTTAGAACTCAATTCCACTTTGGATCCAAATTCCGAATCCAATTTCAACTTGGATTCCAAATCCAAATTGCATTTAGGGTTCCAGAATTCAACTTCATTTTGGATCTCAGATTTCGGATTCAATTCCATTTAGGATCCTAGAATTCAACTTCATTTTGGATCTCAGACTTCAGATCCAAATTCCATTTAGGATTCCAGAGTTCAACTTCATTTTGGATCTCAGACTTTAGATCCAACTCCATTTAGGAATCCATATTTCAGAACTCAACTTCATTTTGGATCCCAGACTTCAGATCCAAATTCCATTTAGGATTCAGACTTTGGATTCAAAATTCCATCTTGGATCCCAGATTTTAAAACCCAATTCCATCCTGATATCAAACTTTGAATCTAGAATTTAATTCCATTTCAAATCTCATCCAGGTTCAAAATTCAAATTCAGAGTCCATTTCTGACTTTGAAATTTCATTTCATTTTCTTCTATCTCAACTTCAAATCCTTCTTTCTCAAAGTCAAGATTTATTTTTCCAAACTCTGATTATTTCAAAGACTTAGAACTTCTAGTATCTTTTCTGATTTATCTCATAACTCTGAGTCAGATTCAACTGTCTAAAATCATTTCTTCACTCTATTATCAAATTCATCTCAGAAACACTTGGAGATTTCCAAAATCATTCTTTTCAAAAAAAACATACATCCTTGTATTGCACAAGCATGATTCTTTGTGCATTTAGACTTAGAATAAATTCTTAGATAATCTTTTAGCAAAGCAAAAAGCCATAAATTTGATCATTGGTTCGATTATCCATGGTAAAAGCACCAGGAACGGTCGAACCTCGTACCGACGAGCGAATCCCGTCTCCCTATTTTCCCGCAAACATTTTAAAAAACGGAGGCGAGTAATTTTCTAAATATTTTCAAATCAAGGTCAAGTGAGACCCCGCAAAAGTGTTCCTCTCTCTTCTTTCTTTTCTCATTCTCTCTTCTTTTCTGTCTTTTATTCCCCTTCAAAAAGGGAATAGAGGTTGGAAAGGCAAAGAAAAAGGAAGAGAGAGAAACACGAGAGAGGAAAAATTTTGCGATGATCACAGATTTGGCGACCGTGATGGGACTCGTCTTCGTCCGGTCGAATTTTTGCCTTTTGCTTTGCTTTAATATTATCTAAGTCTTTATTCTACAAATGTCAGCTTCATTTTTTATGCAAACCTTAGGAGCCTAGACTCTGTCCTAAGCTGACATCATTGCATATAGGATTTAAGTATGGTTTGGTAGGACCATATTGAGGAGATTCTTCCATGCTCACATTAGACTTAGGTCTGAAATACAACTCTCCTCAATTTTAGGGATTGAATGCAAACAATGTATGCAAGTGTATGCTTCTTTCCATTTAAATCTATCTCTTTAGGACTTACATTAGAGCTTTCTTGTTTTATCTGCATGTTGAACATGTTTTCGAAAACATCCCTTACCTATATTGTGCTGGTCTTCACGTTGCTGGGCTGTCTCACTGAACCATAGTTCGGGAGAGAGCCTCACAACTGGACCACTTATTTGGGTTCGTGCCCCCCTACCACGTACCTAAGGGCCATAGTCTGAGGTATATTGGTAGGTGCTCAAGGATGTTGGGAAGCCATTACACTAGAATCGGAGAAATATTTTATGCCACGTACTTCGAGCTTCGGCTTGAGTATATCGTCGTACCTTGATTAAAATCAGGTGATTTGAACCCTAGAGTTAGAATTAAGGTCCTATCAGCCATTTCAAATATTGCATTTAGAGTGGGCTTTAGGGAAGTGTTATTTGTGCATCATTGTTTGTACATCTGTGATTGTATGATATTTTATATTTTCCTTATATTTTCCAAAACTCTGGGTATATATTATTCAAAATTTCCTCTTTGTTTTTTAAACTCAGGTGTATTTTTGTTTCTTCTGATTTCTTCAAATTCTATTGATCCTGCCTGCAATTCTTCAAATTTTAAATCTTTATCATCTATTTTAAAATTTCTTTTTCCTCCTATCTTTCCAATATATCTTCTGATTCTATTTCAAGAATTCTTTTACCTTCTTCACAATAAAGTCGCTTTTTGTCGAGAGATATCCTTTTCAAAATAGCTTTTGTTCATATTCTAAAAACAATGTGATTATCGCAATTTCCTGTGACAACCCAATCCCTAGCAATGGGATATCTTCTATCAACTTGATTTCTTCTTTTATCAAAATTTCCTCCAAAGTTTTTCTAAACACCCCATTTTATCCTACAGAGTGAACATTGACATTTCATCATGGTTTGGACAAGGACCGAAAAGGAGACAGTTCCACAGCAAAGCGACAGTGAATGAGAGGAAATGAACTCCATCAGGTCATCCAAGCAGCAGGGCCAAGAAGCAGAAAACAATGTTGATTCAGCTACATACAAATTGTTTCAGAGAGTGATGGCCAAAATGATATGTGAATAGACTGAGGAAAACCCTAATAAAACATCTTCTAGCAAAACCAAGGGAAAAGTCAACAAAAAGCAAGTTCAGTATGACAGCACTTCAGAGTTAGCGGAAGAGGACTCAGAGGAAGAGCCGCCAGCATATTTTCATAACCCCTTGTATCGGCCCAAGAAAATCAAAGAGGGGCACAAGTCAGCAGGAAAAGCCAAGCTTCAGATCCCAGCAGAAGATCTGATGCATGAACAACTTAGAGAAGTAGCTCGTGTAATCAAAGACTTATAAACCCAGGACAAAGGCAAAAAGATCTACACTGGTGCAGACTTTTATGACGGCTTAAAAGGAGATGACACTGGGAGGATCTTCCTCACAAATTCATAAAGTTTGATGGGACCGGCAACCCCAAGGCTCATCTGGCTACATTTTTTGCCGAGTGCAACCGATTCAGAAAGAACAACAGAGCTTTATTCCTATGCTTCCCGCGCAGTCTGGAGCGAGTTGCAGCAAGATGGTATGCCGACCATATCAACCCGATTGAATTGCGAGACTTTGACAAAGTCATCAACCTGTTTATCGAAAGGTTCATTTTCAATACTGAGGCTCTGCCTACCCTCAACCATCTTTTCAATCTAAGGCAAAATGACAATGAGAAGGCAAAAGATTTCATTCATAGGTGGAGATCTACCTGCAACCGGATGAAGGACCCGATATCAGAAGGGCATGCACTGTCAATAATTTTAAACAATTTCTCTCAACCTCTGAAGGGTCTGATCTCCACTTCTCCATCCAAATCTTTCATCAAGTTAATAGAGCGAGTCGAATGGCTTGAAATGGGATTAGAGAACGAAACCTACCATGGCATCACCTTAGCAGAAAGCAGTCAGGATGTGAAAAAGAGAACCAAATTCACCTTTTCTACCAGTTCCTCCAACAACAACAATGGCAAAAACAAAAGGGGTGGTAGAAAGAACCATACTGGCAGGTCGGAC
Organism: Nuphar pumila; assembly: GCF_984573655.1. Taxonomy (NCBI): domain Eukaryota; kingdom Viridiplantae; phylum Streptophyta; class Magnoliopsida; order Nymphaeales; family Nymphaeaceae; genus Nuphar; species Nuphar pumila. The sequence continues at coordinate 62,349,667 of NC_143257.1, read as the reverse complement.
ATAAATGATTACTCTGGTAAAAAGAATGGGATCAACAGGCAGAATGAGAGCCCTCCCTTGAGCATCCAGTTAGAATCAAAGCTCCAAGGGAAACCAAAGCACGACAGTTGGGGATATGACCGTGAATTCACCCCCTTAGAGCAATCACTTGAGCAAGTTCTTGAGTATATGATAACAAAGGAGATGGTTAAACTTCCCATGGTAGCAGATCCTCCTGTGACAATGGGAAGGTTTAAAGATCAGTTTTGTAAATTCCATCGGGCGATGGGTCATGACACTGAGCACTGCTTTGTCTTTAAAAACATCATCCAAGACTGCATTGATAAAAGACTTTTGGTGGAAGACAAAGAAGAAGATTAGTCAGCCGTCCTAGCCTTGTTCCAAGCCATGCCAATGTTTCTCTGCTTTCTTTCTTTTCAGTCACCTTATAGGGATAACTCAGTCCCAGTCTTTTGTGACCTTTGGTCAACAACTTGTAAATATTTCAGTCATTGTTATCAATATTTTTCTATCAATAAAATGTCAATTTTCTTCATATCTTTGATATCAAATACTTCTCTCCTTTGCCACAATGGGGTATCTATTTTTGAAAATTTGTATTTTCGTTTTCAAAAAATCCTCTTCGTCATTGGCTTCTATTAAGCCACATTAAATTCCTATTTTTTTCCAAATAAGGGACAAATCCCGGCATCTTTTATGAGAGAAATGATATTACCTATGAGGGTTTTCAAAATCATAAAATCTTGAAAATTTCTGCAAAATCTTTGTCATAAAGTCCAAAACTTTGGTCCAATCTTTTCCAAAATCAACCATCACATTGATTTTCCTTTGCCAAAATGGGTTTTAAACCATTGTCTTCAAAATCAACCCTCACGATGATCTCTCATATTGATTCCTCTTTCAAAGATTAGCTCTCTCACTAATCATTCGTCTCATGGTTGATTTTCTCCTCAAAAAGATTTCTCAAATTGTCTTTTAAACATTCTCCTTTCACTTTAAAGATCCCATGTGCAGGCATGATCAAATAAACTCTTTTCTTTTCTCAATTTTTATCAATTTTTCAATCTCATCAATTTTTATTCTTCTTTATTAATTTTATCAATTTTATCGATTTTTCCAATTCTTTTCAAATTCAATTCTTTCATTTTACACTTTCAGGTTAAGGGATAAACCTGACCCTCGTTCTTCGAGGTGTTCCCATTCAGAATAAGGGATAATCCTGAGACCCTCATAGGAGCGATATTACTACCTATGAAAATTCTTTCTGCAAAACAATTTTATCAATTTCTCTTTATTTTTTTAAATCTCTCTTTATTTTCTAAATTTCTATCAATTTCTCTTTATTAATTTTACCCCAAAAATTCTATTCTTTCATTTTACCCTTTCAGGTTAAGGGATAAACCTGATGCCTCTTTTTCATGAGGTATTTTTATAAATTTTATTCTTTTCCCGCTCAAGTTAAGGGATAAACCTGACCCTCGTTGTCCGAGGTGTTCCCATTCAGGATAAGGGAAAATTCTGAGACCCCTCGTAGGAGCAATAATGCTACCTATGAGAATTCTTTTGCAAATACAAGTTTCATCAAGCTTTATTGATTTTCTAAATTTATATCAATTTCTGTTTATTAAATCTCCTTAAATTCTATTTTCTTTCCCATTCGGGATAAGGGATAATCCTGAGACCCCTCACAGAAGCAACAAGGCTACCTGTGAAAATTCTTTTTCAAAACAAATTTTCATAAATTTATTCAAATTTTCTCCACTTTTATAAATTTTATTTTCCCTTGCAAGTTAAGGGATAAACCTGAACCTCGACACTCAAGGTATCTCCTTCTTCCCCTTCAAGATAAGGGATAATCCTGAAAACACTGACAATCATTCTTGTTCAAATTCTCAAATATCTTAGAATGTCGGTCTCCTTTACAACTCTCAGTCGGAAAGTACAGTGATCGTGCTGGTACCATACCAAACCCAGTGCTCATACTGGGGCATTTTTTTGAAAAATCTAGTGCTCGTAATGGTATGCCTAGCGCTCATGCTAGTGTCTGGCTGATTGATCAGTTAACCCTTCAGGTTCAGTCTTTGCACTAACCATTCACCAAAATTCAAAATTTTAATTCTAATTTCAACCTTTGGGTCATCAAATTCCCATTTTTCAAGCCTTCGGGTTACCATTTCATCAATGTCTATCCTTTTCAAGCCTTCAGGTTACAACTTCACGAATGTATATCAAGTTCAAGCCTTTGGGTTACAATTTCATCAAATATCCATCATTTTCAAACCTTTGGGTCACAATTCTATCAATGTCAATCATTTTTTCCATTTCAAAATCCTGCTTTTGAGCTGGTCCGTCAAATAAATCCTGCTTTCGAGCTGGTCGGTCAAAAAAATCCTGCTTTCGAGCTGGTCGGTCAATCAAATCTTGCTTTCGAGTTGGTCGATCAATCAAAATCCTACTTTCGAGCTGGTCGATCAACAAAATCCTGCTTTCGAGCTGGTCGAACAATCAAAATCCTGCTTTCGAGCTGGTCGGTCAAACAAATCCTGCTTTCGAGCTGGTCGGTCAAACAAATCATGCTTCCGAGTTGGTACTTCCAAAAACAAAAAAAAAAACAAAATCCTACTTTCGAGCTGATCGATCAATCAAATCCTGCTTTCGAGCTGGTCGGTCAACAAAATCCTGCTTTCGAGCTGGTCGGTCAATCAAAATCCTGCTTTCGAGCTGGTCGGTCAATCGAAATCCTGCTTTCAAGCTGGTCGGTCAAACAAATCCTGCTTTCGAGCTAGTTGGTCAAAACAAAATCCTGCTTTCGAGCTGGTCGGTCAATCAAAATCCTGCTTTTGAGCTGGTCGAACAATCAAAATCCTGCTTTCGAGTTGGTTGAATAATCAAAATCCTGCTTTCGAGCTGGTCGGTCAATCAAAATCCTACTTTCGAGCTGGTCGAATAAAAAAGCCTGCTTTCGAGCTGGTCGGTCAAAACAAAATCTAAATATTCCTTCCCAAGTTTCAACTCAAGGTCTGATCAAAATCTATATTGAATGATTATTTCACAAAGGATTCTCGAAAACTTTGCCAATTTTGCTAAAATATTTGTTGATTCCAATATTCTTACTGCACAAAAGAATCACCTCAGATTACCTCTAGTATTCTTTTCAAAAAGGTGAAACTTTTTGCGAAAAAGGGATAAAATTCAAATCTTTTTCCTGTTGATCAACCAAAAGGATGTAAGAAATATCCTCGGTATGATTAGCGAAAGAAATATTCAATGATGTTGAAAAGCCATAAGCGAATTGATATTGATCATGGTATGGTGCATGTTTTAAAGATGATTTTCTGGCAATCAGGCAGTGGAAATATCCTGAGCGATAAAAAGAATCCACTCAACCCATGTCTCCTCAATCCATTTTAGCTGCAATCAAATATCTGCAAAAGGGATCTCTCAATTGTCGTTAAGATGAAGACAAATATGCGAGCTAGACCCTCGGAGCCAAAGAAGATTTGGATCATCTCCGAGATGAAGGAGTTTGTGAAGGATCCTTCCAGGGAAAGTTCAGATCACCGTCGAGATGAAGGCGAGTGTGATGAACCTACTGACAAACCCTAAAGGATATCTGATTTCTGCTATCATCTAGAGATTTTTGACCTTTTTGAACCAATATTATCAATATAATCCCTGAGACAAAAGAAGGATCGGAACATCTCCAAGATGGAGTTTGTGACGTACCTTTCCCCAAAAAAGAGAGAAAAGTCAGGACACATCCAAATGAAGGATGATGTAAAAACTCGAGAAAGTTCAATGACTCAAAAAGAGTGCAAAAAGATCATTATGGGAAAACACCCAGATATCAAACTGCCAAAATTGCCAGAAGTCATCTTTTCTTATGCGAAATTCTTTTATCAATATCTTTTCACTACTTGCTTTTATGAAATTAAGAATATTTTTTCTCTTCTTATATCAGGGAAATGGATAGCTTCCTTAAAGAAAATCATCAGCGCTAACATTTTGAATTTTGACTCTTAAAGACCAAGGAGGTAACCTCGTTGGCGGAAATACTCTAGGTAAAAGAGGGAATATCTTTTGCACATACGTGCACATTTTCAAGCGTTTGAGTCAAATATAATTTTATCTTATTGGCAAAAATTTTTAGCTATTCCAAGAATGAAATAAATATTCAATATTCATTTTGATGCAACCTAGCATTGTTTATATCTTCCAAAAGAGTCGCCTCATTCAGAAGAGGTATCTTTTCCTATCCCATCACGGTTTCTTCATTCGAGGATTCCGTATGGTCGTACCCACTCAGGTTAAGGGTCAAACCTCTACTTTCTGCGAGAGGTCATCAATTTCAAAAGCTGATTTAGTCTCAGCAATGAGACGCCCAAGATCATCCCTTTTCCAAGCTTTAGGGAACCCCTTTTTTCTCCTTTCTCAAACCCCTTTTCGATTTTGTCTGTCCAAACTCTAAAGGTCCTATCATGGTTTCTTCGTTCGAGGATTCCATATGGTCGTCCCTTTCAGGTTAAGGGTTAAGCCTGAACCTCGTGCCACGAGGTACCTTCCTTTTGCAGGTTTGGGTTAAACATGAGTCTCGTTCCAACAAGATTCCTCATTTTGACGAGGTGTTTTCTTCTAATCCCATCATGGTCCTTCCCATCGAGGAATCCATGCTTTGCATATCCATCCAAGAAAGAATTTTACTTGAGCTTCATCTCACGAAGCATTTTCCAAAAATGTCCCATCGAGGTCCACTCATATTCCTTTCCCCATTCAGGTTATCTTGAGATATTTTCGTCCCATCCAGGTTAAGGGCTGAAACCTGAGTCATTCCAAAAGGCAGATTTTGTCTCACCCATAAGACTTGATCAAAATTCTTATCTTTCATCATTTTGGGATCTTTGCCCAAAGTCCCATCATGATTTCCTCATTTTTATTATTCAGTCATATCATTTTCGATGATTTCGTCTCCCTAAGGCCATTCAGGATAAGTTTTTAAACCTAAAATCATATCTTTCAAAATAAATTCTTCCACACCCAGTTCAGATTGCTGACTGGGGCATTTTCAAAATTTGGAGTGTTTTCTTTGCCACTAAGCTCGGCTTTCAACCGACTTAGTAGCAAAGAGGGGCATCTGTGAACACCCCAAAATTTTCAAAATGTTATAAATATTCCCTTTTTGCCCCTGACCTCATTTTCTGAGTAATCGAGTCAATTTTAAATCTAAATTCCAGTTTATTTCTCAGATTTTATTGAAATTAAATTCATTTTTATACATCTGACTCAACTTCGGATCTGGATCCATTGCCAAAATCCAAATCTGAACCTCGTTGTCCAATTTTCAAATTAAAATTACAAAAATACCATAAATAGTTTTTAGATGGCTCAGACAGCCTATCCGGCATCCGTTTGGATTCACTGCTCTATATTTTTCGATTTGAGATTCAAAAATCAAAAATTTTCCCAAGTTCTGAATCCAAACCCGTCTTTGAAGAATTTTCATAAAATGGCTTTGAATTCTCAGGAAAACTCCTCTTTTTGTAAATATTCTTCAAAAATATAAAAATAGTATTAAATTCCTCATTTTGCCTAGATTTTAGAGCTTTGATTCAAAATTACAAAAAAATCTAGAAAATACCAAGAAAACAAACAAAAAATTTAAAATACAAGGGAAATTGCGAAGAACTCTTTTAGAAAAGTTTTCGAATCTTGGGGAACCCTCTTTCTGAAAAATCACAAAATTGCAGCAATTGTGCTCATCTTTGAATGTCCACTAGAGGGGGGGTGAATAGTGAAATATGATAATGATCGATAAAATAAAATAATTAAGCAATAAGGCACAACACATAAAACACAAAAGTTATACTGGTTCGGTCAATATCCAGACCTACATCCAGTCCCCAAGCAAACCACTTGAGATTTCCACTATAACATCCGAGTCACCGGATAAATAGTACAACACCCTCTTCCCAAGAGGTCTTCTTCTCTCAATAGAGAAGGGGCACACCCTCTTCCCAAGAGGTCTTCTTCTCTCAACAGAGAAGGGCTACACCCTCTTTCACAGAGGTCTACTTCTTTAAACAAAGAAGGAATACAGTGAACAACAGAGTTACAATACTTCCTATAGAACCTTCAGAATGATATGAATGCACGAATGAAGGATTCTAAGAATGTTCTGGTTGTCACTCAAAGGATACTCTTTGTCAAAGAGCTGGACTTGACTTTTTCTCTTTTCTTTCTTTTTCTTTTTCTCTTTCTTTTTCAAGGCTCTCTTTTCTAATCACGAATAGAAATTTTTCTCTTTGTAAGCTCACACGTCTATTTCATTCCATTGTCTGAATAGTTTGTTTGTGTGTGTGTTTATATAGCTTATAAAAAGTAGTCGTTACATTTTGGAATTGTAACTTTTTGAAATGTGAAATGTTAGGTCATTTCAAAAACATCTTTTAGAGAAGTTCGAGAATGCCTTTTTCCATAAAGGTGAAATAGAGGGTACACTAGTCGTTGTATTATTTTTAGGTAATACATAGTTTATGTAAAAAGACTATTTCTTACAATAGTACATTGAACATTGGGTTGTAGTTTTGTCTTTATTCTAATTAATGATTTGAGGTATATTAGTACTTCTTTACTTTAAATGAGTGTAAGTACTATGAGTGCTTTGAGATATTTATTTGTACATAGTCATGTCAAGTGTTTTCTTTATGTAGTGTATTTCAAAGTCTCCAGAGAGAATGAGGACCAAAAAGAAGGTCGACATTCTTTGGGAAGGATTTTAGAAAGGATTTGTTACAGAAGGCATTTAATGCTTTGTAGAGAGAATGATGACTTCAAGTAAGTCGACATTCTATGGTTATGAAAAAAAGGTAACTAGATTCCTTTTAAAAACATATAATATTTGTTTTTCTTATGTGTAGCTGATTTATGTTTTTTTTGTCTTCTTCTTGTATTAAGAAACATTTCATTAAAGAAGATAACTAAAGTCTTTTCAAAAACATATTTTATTTGTAGTTGTTTTTATGTTTTTGTTTTAAACAATATTTCTTTAAAGAAGGAAACTAGAGTCTTTTCAAAAACATATTTTATTTGTTTTCTCCATATAGTCGATGTTATGTTTTTTGTCTTTTTCCTACATTCCTTTTTTTCATGTAGTCTTGTATATAGTGTAAGGTACAATGACAAAATGTCTTTTTCATAAAAGGTTGTAAGAAGGTACAATTATTATATGACAAAATATCTCTTTCATAAAAGGTTGTAAGAAGGTACACTTATTGGTTTTCAAAAAAGGAGCTTTTTGAAACTATCGTATACTTTTATGATATAGTTTTTATGAATGAGTATGTAATATGCAATATGCAAGTTCCTGAAGGTTCTGTTACATATGACTCTAAAGAAGAAAAAAATCTTCATCTTGAGGTAGCCGATTTCTTTATTTGAACTTTAGTAAAGCATGGCTCATCAAGCTTTTTCTTCAAGGAGTATGATTGCACCATAGTTGTACTTGAACAGGAAGTCTCCATCCTTATTGGGTGAGATATTCTTGCATCAAATACTCGTTAGATTTAAGGCAAAACATATTCAGTCAAAATATAACATTATTTCAAGAGAACATATTATCATATCATATAAAATCAAATGAGACAGTGTATCATATTATGTGACATCAAAACCGAGTTTCTCAACATTCTCCCCCTTTTTGATGATGACAAAATATGCTCCCCCTGTCAAAAAGACATTATGCATAGAAATAATAATATGATAAAAAAGTGAAATAATGTTTAAAGAGAGAATATTTCTCCAATAATGGAGACAAGTTTTCTCCCCCTTTGTCATGGACAAAAAGGAGGGATTAGAGTAAAAAAAAAAATTTATTACAGACCAAATATATATATATAATAAAAAATGAGTCTATCTCGAAGGTGGAGAAGGTGAAGGTGTCCGGTTGGCACGATTCCGCTTGCGAGTCTGCTGCAACAAAGCTTGATTACGAAGGATTTGATCCTGAGTTTGCTCGATATCCAGCATAGCAGAAAAGTAATTGAAGGAGGACATTGGATCTGCTTCATCAGAGCCGGGCATGTGCAGGGACCTTAGATTGAAGGTGGTACCATCGAGGACGTGAGAGGGATGGAGGATGACTTCGTTGTGAAGTGGTACTTGGAAGTATTTGAGAATGGGAGTTATAAAACACCCAAAAAGAAGAGGCTCAAATTTCTGATAACGAATAAAGAGGTCGAAAATAATGGATGACCAATTTATCGGAAGAGAAGAAAGGATTGCGTAGATAAGAAGAGAGATTTTTCGAGGAACTAATCCCTGGCGGGGATGCTTGGGATAGATGTTGTGGAGAAGAATCTGGGCAAGTAGCTGAGCATGAGGTTGGAGATTCCTCATGTGCCACGGAAGTTGGTAGCAGTTGGTGCAGAGAAGTATTTTTCGAAGTACCGATCGGTCGATTGGTACTATGGTGTTAAGGTCGGTACCGGTGGAAGGTAGATTTAGAATTCTACCTAGGTCGGAAGCATCGAAAATCATCAGTTGTCCTCGGACTTTGCTGGTGATTGAGGTTTGTTTATGATCAGAAGAGAAGTTGGTATAAAACAGTCGGACTAGTTCGGGATAATAGGCAGTTGGGGATGAAGAACCTATGAGAGGTTTGAGTTCGGGGAGATAGGTGTCTAAGTCGAAGAACATGAAGTCGTCAAAGTTGATCAATTTTTCTTCATGAATGGGGCGAGAGCAGAGTAAGTTGTAGGTGTGAAACAAATCAGGATACCTTAGATCGGCGGAGGTGATCAGATTGGTGGAGGAGGAAGCCATTATCGAATGCCTTGAAAATAAATCACTAGGAGAGAAAGGAGCTAGAACCGAGAGAAAGGTTGTATAAGGATAGAAAAGTTCGAATGGAATGATAAGAGATGAACCAATTGATTAAATAGAAGAGAGAAAATAATTGTTGATGTGAAATGAATGACATTGGAAGTGAGTAATTTTTAGATTTTAGTCAAATAAGGAAATCGGTGAGTAGTAAGTTAAGAGACTTGTGAATGACAAATCAAATCAATGTTTGAGGATAGTGTATTATATTAGATTGAGGAGGACATAGTTATTGAAATATATAGATTTTACTATGGATGAGTTTATCGACTAGTGAGGGAAAACATTAATAGAGTATGGGGTGTCATGTTGAATAAAAAAAATGATTGATCTTGAAAATAATGGCCTAATAAAATAAACAACTTGTTACTCTATGTGGAGGGATTCTAAATTCGTGAATGGAGATAAGAGGATGATGTGGATATCTAGAGATGAGAGAAAGATGATAAAGGACAACATTTACTTGATTAAGATATGACATAAAGTAGAGGTAGAATAAATAAAGGTTTGCTTGGAGACAAGACTTTAATGATTCTCGATTTTAGTGAGATATACAATAAGAGAGAGGCAAGGTCACGGATGGAAAGAAAAGTCATGATTGCTTATTTAATATAGAAATAGTTTTTATGGAAATAGGTCATAGGGTGATCATGTGATGTGTACTTTGAAAGATATGACATTTTAAAGAAAAGAGTGCCTTAAAAAAAAATGTTTCATGATTAATGTGTTTCCATATTTGTAATTTTTATGAGTATACATAGATATGAGAAGGACACATTTGGACTTTGACTAGTGGTAAAAGAGATGATGAGACAAAAAGGAGAAAGAGTCAAAAGTATATAAGAATTGATAAATGATAGATTAAAAATAAGAATAGACATGGAGGAGTCGGATTCAAAAATGTATAATAAAAAATGTATTTGAGAGATGAAATGAGGAGACAAAGAATTATTTATGAATGAAGAGTAATAAATGTGAGTTGTCATAGAGAGAAGTGAGATGACATATATGGATTTTTGTGAAGGATAAAGAAGAAAAAAAAAGTGGATGAAAGACATAAAGTTATGATTGATATGATTTATTTAAAGAAATTCGTCAAGGTTAAGTTTTAAACAAGAGTTGACAAGAATGGAGGCTTAATTTGTATACGAAAGAGATGATAATAGATAGTTTGTTGGGCTATGATATAATAGATGATATAGTAAAAAACAATTTACGTGTGAATATAGCAACTAGATCTTTTAAAGAAACCAAATAGTCATTCGATTTTAACTAATGAAGAGTATGAGTTCTCATAAACTAAGTAGAGAGGTGAAACAATTTATCGTAAGACAAGTTTTAAAAAAAAAGAAAGGAGTTGAGTGATGTGAACATTGTTATGATAGCTTTTAATACAATTAGTTTTTATGGATATGAGAGAAAGGAGATAGGACAAGGAGTTATAATGGATGTGTACTTGAAAGCTGACAAGATGAAAGACATAAAGAATGTGTCTTATAAGAATACGTGAATATGGAAACTTAGTTTGGCTAACTAAAATCGATAAGAAGGAAAGCAATTTAAAATAAGATTTAAACAAGACTTATAAGAAGTATAATAAGTGTGATTAATTTATAAGTCACTTAGTTTGCATATTCCTAGTTCTCTTCTAATTCGTGTGAAGTCTTCATGTTTTAATGGTTTAGTGAATATGTTTGCTAACTGTTGATTAGTGGGTATGAATTCTAATTTAATTATGTTGTTTAAGACTTTTTCTCTTAAGAAGTGGTGTCTTATTTGAATGTGCTTACTTCGTGAGTGTAAAATAGGATTCTTAGATAGGTTTATAGCACTCGTATTATCACATAAAATAGTTGTATTTTCAAAATTTAAACCAAAATCTTTTAAAGTTTGTTTCATCCAGATGACTTGAGTACAAGCTAGGCTAGCAACAATGTATTCGGCTTCAGTAGTTGATAATGATACACAGTTTTGTTTCTTACTGAACCATGATACTAGTGAGTGCCCTAGCATGTGACATGTTCCACTTGTGCTTTTTCTGTCAGATTTACTTCCAGCAAAGTCAGCATCGCTGTATGAGATTAGATCAAATGTAGAGGATTTTGAATAGAATAATCCAAAATCAACTGTGTCTTTTAAATATCTCATTATTCTTTTTACAGCTTGAAGATGTGATTCTTTTGGATTTGACTGAAATCTAGCACACAAGCAAACACTAAACATTATATCTGGACGGCTAACAGTTAAATAAAGAAGTGATCCTATCATACCTCGGTAAACCGTTGTATCAACAGACTTACCATCTTCATCTTTGTCCAACACAGTAGTAGTGCTCATAAAAGTGGATTTTGAAGCAGTTGAGTTCATGTTGAACCTCTTCAGAAGTTCACGAGCATACTTAGATTGATTGATGAAAACTCCATCCTTGGTTTGCTTAATATGCAGTCCAAGAAAGTAGGTGAGTTCTCCCATCATACTCATTTCGAATTCATTCTGCATGGACTTAGAAAAATCTTCACAGAGAGTGCTGTTAGAAGATCCAAAGATGATGTCGTCGACATAAATTTGAACAATTAGGGTATGATTATTCACTACTTTGACAAATAGTCTAGAATCTGCTTTGCCAACAGAAAAACCAGTTTTTAATAAAAAGGTTTTAAGTCTTTCGTACCAAGCACGAGATGCTTGTTTTAAACCATATAAAGCACGTTTGAGTTTAAAAACATGATTTGGGTATTGTTCATTTTCAAATCCTGGAGGTTGTTTTACATAGACTTCTTCATTTATAAAACCATTTAAGAAAGCACTTTTAACATCCATTTGAAATAATTTGAAATCCATGCATATGCTAAGAGCATTCTAATAGATTCAAGTCTAGCAACAGGAGCAAATGTTTCATCAAAGTCAATACCTTCCTCCTGGTTGTATCCTTGAGCTACTAGTCTGGCCTTGTTTCTTATAACATTACCTGTTTCGTCTAGCTTGTTTCTGAAGAACCATCTTGTCCCAACGATTGGATGATCCTTTGGTCTAGGTACAAGATCCCAAACGTCATTTCTTTGGAATTGATTCAGTTCTTCAGTCATGGCTAGCATCCAGAACTCATCAATGATGGCTTCATCAATCTTCTTTGGTTCAAGTTGAGAAATGAATGCCATGTTTGCAATCCGTTCTAGCTGAGGTCTAGTTTGAACCCCCTTTGTTAGTTCTCCCAAAATCTGCTTTTGAGGATGATCTTTGATATCGACAAAGGTTCTTTGGTGATCATCTTCATTAGACTTAGCTGTGTTATCTAAAAATAAATTTGTACTTTCAACATCATTATCATTAGTTTGTATATGAACAGATTGATCAATAGATTCACAAAAACTAACATGCATAGATTCTTCAATAGTATTATGACTCTTATTGAAAACTCTGTATGCTTTACTATGACTTGAATATCCTAAGAATATGCCTTCAACAGATTTAGCATCAAACTTATCCAGGCTATCTTTTGTGTTTAGGATAAAGCATTTACATCCAAAGACTTTGAAATAGTCTATTCTTGGAGTTCTGTCATAGAATAGTTCATAGGGAGTTTTATTTAATAAGGGTCTAATGAGAACTCTATTTGTTATGTAGCATGCAGTATTAACAGCTTCTGCCCAAAAAGATTTTGCAAGATTATTATGTTGGAGCATAGTCCTGGCAGATTCTTGAAGGGTTCTATTCTTTCTTTCTACTACACCATTTTGAGGTGCAGCTCTAGGAAAGGCAAAGTTATGAGAAATGCCATGCAAGTTAAAAAAATTTTCGAAGAGTTCATTTTCAAATTCTCCTCCATGGTCACTACGGATTTTAATAATAGAACAAGATTTTTCGTTTTGTAATTTGTTACAAAAGATTTCAAACTGACAAAACGTGTCACTTTTGTTTTTCAAAAATATTACCCAAGTAAATCTTGAGTAATCATCTACAATGACAAAAGCATATCTATTATGATTAAGGCTAGCTACCCTAGAAGGACCAAAAAGGTCCAGGTGGAGAAGCTCTAAAGGTCTTTTACTTGAAATGATATTTTTTGATTTGAAAGAAGATTTTGACAATTTTCCTAATTGACATGCATCACAAAAATAATCCTTTTTAAAAGATATGTTGGGTAACCCACGTACTAACTTATCTTTAGCTACTTTAGACATGTATTTAGAATTGACATGGCCCATTCTCATGTGCCATAGATGTTGAGTGTCATTATTAGCTATGAGGCAATGTTCTGTGATGTTTTCTAGGTATAGTTCATATATATTATTCTTTTTTATACCTTTTAAGATGATGTTTTCATTGGTGTCAGCTATGAGGCATGCATCATGATTAAAGCTAACATTATAACCTGTGTCACACATTTGACTGATACTTAGTAGGTTATGTTTTAAGCCTTTAACAAGGAGAACGTCTTTGATAAGAGGTTTGTCTATGTTACCAATATTTCCAATACCAATTATCAAACCTTTGTTGTTATCTCCAAAGGTGACGGTTCCTCCTTCTTTATGATGAAGAACAGCAAAAAGGTCTGGATGTCCTGTCATGTGCTTTGAATATCCACTATCTAGTATCCATCTGTTCTTCTTCTTTGGAGCCTGCAAAACATTAAGTAAATCTCCTTTTTGGTACCCAATCGGGTCCTTTTTTGTTAGACTTTGGAACCCATATCCATTTGGATTTGGGTTTGTCTATCTCTTTAGAGGAGTTAAAAAGATTATCATTATAATACTCCTTATTTGGTTCAGATGAACTTTTCACAAACGTGGTCTTTTGATTTATACAAGAAGGTTTTTTGAAATGAGAATAGCCAATACCATTCTTGTAAAAAGAGACCTTCTGAGAGGATAAGAGTTTATCCAAGTTCTCTTTACCTTTATTAAACTTGAAAACCGTTTTCATGAGGTTCTCAGTTTTACTTTTTAGCTCTGAAATTTCTACTTGCATATTTTTAGTTTTGGAGCTAGTAGAAGAAATTTCAGATATAAGCATAAGATTTTTCTTTTTCAACTCGGAATTTTCACTGCTGAGTTTTTCATTCTCTTGAGAAAGCTTTAAATTTTCAGATTTTAAAACTTTATTTTTGAAACTCAATTTTTTAGATTCTTCAAATAGTTCTTGAAAAGCATCTAGAAGTTCTTCAAAGGAAAAATCAGAGATTTCACTTACCGAACTTTTGTTTGCCATGAAGCACATATTTGCAGTTTTGGCTTCATCATCACTTGACTCTTCACTAGTGGATGGTTCTGAATCATCCCATTGAGCATGTAGAGCCTTTTTCTTGAAGAACCTCTTCTTTGGTTCCTCAGTTTTGGACTTTCTTTTGAGAAGGGGACAGTCACGTTTTAAGTGGCCTGGCTTATTACACTGAAAGCACATGGGATCTTCTTTAAGATCTTTTCTTTCCTTGTGCCTGTTTGGAAGTCGGTTCCTTCTCATGAAGCGCTGGAATTTTCTGGTAAGTAGCGCAATTTCTGATTCTTTATCTGAGTCTTCATTCTCAGATAGGGCTGGAAAAGCTAGAGTTTTCTTTACTGGTTGCTCTTCTTCCCTTCTTTCTTTCATGTGGACTTCATAGGCCATAAGATTGCCTATTAAGTCATCCAATGTAAGTTTAGATAAATCTTGAGCTTCTTCAATAGCAATAGTCTTTTTCTCCCAATCAGTTGTGAGAGATCTCAAGATTTTCTTCACCTTTTCAGTCTGGGAATATGTTACACCCAGAGATTTCAGATCATTGGTGATGTTGGTGAATCTGGTAAACATCTCTGTGATGGGTTCATCTTTGTTCATTTTGAACAACTCATATTTTCTAACAAGAGATGATATTTTGGCTTCTTTAACTTTGTTGGTTCCTTCATGAATAACCTCCAAAGAATGCCAAATGTCATATGCAGATTCACATATAGATATTCTGTTGAATTCATTCTGATCAATGGCACAATATATAGCATTCATAGCCTTTGCATTTAGGTTTGTCATTTTCTTTTTTTCATCAGACCATAAGTTATAGTCTGCGGATGGAGATGTATATGGATGCTCAACAATTTTCCATACAGCAAAGTCTATGGATTTGAGAAAGATAGTCATTCTGCACTTCCAATATCCATAATTGGAGCCATTGAAGAAAGGAGGACGAGATGCGTGTTGACCTTCAATATCACGAGCATAAGAGGTAGATGTTATTTGTGCTGGAAGACTTGTTACGTCGAAACCAGCAAACCTGCTTTGATACCAAATGAAATTCCACTAGAGGGGGGGTGAATAGTGAAATATGATAATGATCGATAAAATAAAATAATTAAGTAATAAGGCACAACACATAAAACACAGAAGTTATACTGGTTCGGTCAATATCCTGACCTACATCCAGTCCCCAAGCAAACCACTTGAGATTTCCACTATAACATCCGAGTCACCGGATAAATAGTACAACACCCTCTTCCGAAGAGGTCTTCTTCTCTCAATAGAGAAGGGGCACACCCTCTTCCCAAGAGGTCTTCTTCTCTCAACAGAGAAGGGCTTCACCCTCTTTCACAGAGGTCTACTTCTTTAAACAAAGAAGGAATACAGTGAACAACAGAGTTACAATACTTCCTATAGAACCTTCAGAATGATATGAATGCACGAATGAAGGATTCTAAGAATGTTCTGGTTGTCACTCAAAGGATACTCTTTGTCAAAGAGCTGGACTTGACTTTTTCTCTTTTCTTTCTTTTTCTTTTTCTCTTTCTTTTTCAAGGCTCTCTTTTCTAATCACGAATAGAAATTTTTCTCTTTGTAAGCTCACACGTCTATTTCATTTCATTGTCTGAATAGTTTGTTTGTGTGTGTGTTTATATAGCTTATAAAAAGTAGTCGTTATATTTTGGAATTGTAACTTTTTGAAATATGAAATGTTAGGTCATTTCAAACACATCTTTTAGAGAAGTTCGAGAATGCCTTTTTCCATAAAGGTGAAATAGAGGGTACACTAGTCGTTGTATTATTTTTAGGTAATACATAGTTTATGTAAAAAGTCTATTTCTTACAATAGTACATTGAACGTTGGGTTGTAGTTTTGTCTTTATTCTAATTAATGATTTGAGGTACATTAGTACTTCTTTACTTTAAATGAGTGTAAGTACTATGAGTGCTTTGAGATATTTATTTGTACATAGTCATGTCAAGTGTTTTCTTTATGTAGTGTATTTCAAAGTCTCCAGAGAGAATGAGGACCAAAAAGAAGGTCGACATTCTTTGGGAAGGATTTTAGAAAGGATTTGTTACAGAAGGCATTTAATGCTTTGTAGAGAGAATGATGACTTCAAGTAAGTCGACATTCTATGGTTATGAAAAAAAGGTAACTAGAGTCCTTTTAAAAACATATAATATTTGTTTTTCTTATGTGTAGCCGATTTATGTTTTTTTTGTCTTCTTCTTGTATTAAGAAACATTTCATTAAAGAAGATAACTAAAGTCTTTTCAAAAACATATTTTATTTGTAGTCGTTTTTATGTTTTTGTTTTAAACAATATTTCTTTAAAGAAGGAAACTAGAGTCTTTTCAAAAACATATTTTATTTGTTTTCTCCATATAGTCGATGTTATGTTTTTTGTCTTTTTCCTACATTCCTTTTTTTCATGTAGTCTTGTATATAGTGTAAGGTACAATGACAAAATGTCTTTTTCATAAAAGGTTGTAAGAAGGTACAATTATTATATGACAAAATATCTCTTTCATAAAAGGTTGTAAGAAGGTACACTTATTGGTTTTCAAAAAAGGAGCTTTTTGAAACTATCGTATACTTTTATGATATAGTTTTTATGAATGAGTATGTAATATGCAATATGCAAGTTCCTGAAGGTTCTGTTACATATGACTCTAAAGAAGAAAAAAATCTTCATCTTGAGGTAGCCGATTTCTTCATTTGAACTTTAGTAAAGCATGGCTCATCAAGCTTTTTCTTCAAGGAGTATGATTGCACCATAGTTGTACTTGAACAGGAAGTCTCCATCCTTATTGGGTGAGATATTCTTGCATCAAATACTCGTTAGATTTAAGGCAAAACATATTCAGTCATAATATAACATTATTTCAAGAGAACATATTATCATATCATATAAAATCAAATGAGACAGTGTATCATATTATGTGACATCAAAACCGAGTTTCTCAACAATCTTCCCTTCGTACCGCTCTTTTTTTTGCTTTTCCTCGCTGTCTCGCTCTCTCTCCTCCATCGCCCACCGATGGAGCTCCTTCTTCTTCCATCGTCGATTCCCAACGGTCTCGACCCTTTCCAAACCCTCCTCCCCCTCTTTAAGAGGAGCACGAGGGGGAAACCTTCATCCATCCATTATCACCCCTCCATTACCTTCTTCTCTCAACAATCCATCCTCACCTCGCCCATTGCCCTCTGATCCGATCCTCACTCCACCTCCATTTCTTTTTCCCTTCTTTGAATCCTTTCCCTTTCGTGCCTCCTCTGCATCTCATACCCAACACATACCCACATCCCGCAACTCTTCCTGCAGAAACCCAGTTCCACGCCATGCCTTTACAACTTCTTTCTTGTAAAATGGATTATCCATCATACCCATTCACCCACCTACAGTAGCAGCCATACTCATATGTCTGCTAGTCGACCCATACACTTTACATAGTCAATACACAGCAATAGATACCCTCTTATATGCTTCATGTAATAGCTATTTAATGCACATTTACTTAGGTTCATTATTCTCATTCATCTCCTGTATAGCCATGCCTTTACCCTCCCTAAACCATGTCACCATTCATTATTTAAAAACTCTCCACATTCACTGCCGCCATCCACCATCTGTCATTCACTTGTGTTATTGACCTCCCCTGCCTCATGTTATACATGGCATTGGTAATGTATTGCATCCTCATTTAGTCATAGCCACCTTGCATTTGTGCTATCTTCTGGGTCACAACAGGTAGTATTTAATATATGCATTATGCTCTCGATTTAATAATCAGCATGTGAATTAACCTCATAGTGTAGTATATTAACTAGCAGAATGGTGTCAGCAGTGGGGATTGATATGTTCAGCATCATACGGTTAGTAGGGTGAGAGTGTATATAGCTAATGTTATGTTATCATAGTACGTGAGGCAGCACACCATTTTACCGCCATCTCCATAGCTCATTTCACAGTAAATACATCAACATCACATTTTGATGTATGTATCACTATTTCTCCTGGATCCCTTCATTTCCAGCACTCTCATCCACCTACACTGAATGCATGTCATATGTGATATATATATACATATATATATATATATATATGTATATATATATATATACATATATATATATATATATATATATATATATATATATATACATACATGAACATATGTACTCGTATATATATGTATATATAGGCATGCACATGTGTATATAGATATGTAATGTCATTTTCCATCTTTTCCATCATTTATATCTTGGTACATGAGCACTTTATCATTAAACATTTACATGATATGGGTGATTTCTCTTCTCTTTTCATACTAATCAAATGTTTTGGACGGAATATGTGGAAAATATCATTATTTGGAGTTGTAAATTCAATTTCATGTATTGTAATAGTTAGATATTAATAAGAATTT
Organism: Nuphar pumila; assembly: GCF_984573655.1. Taxonomy (NCBI): domain Eukaryota; kingdom Viridiplantae; phylum Streptophyta; class Magnoliopsida; order Nymphaeales; family Nymphaeaceae; genus Nuphar; species Nuphar pumila. The sequence goes on along the minus strand of NC_143257.1, from coordinate 62,331,151 downwards.
ACATTTCCTGTTTTAGATAGAATGAATGAGCATTGCTAATATCATAAATTGCTTATTTTCATGCTTTTTACATTTGTTTTTCAAAATCTCATAATGGTGAAACACGAATGGCACGTGCACCATTTCGTAAGAGGTAACTAATCCTAAGTTGATGATTTACATCAATGGTCATAGTCAGGATGTAAACAAAACCTAGGATTTTTATCTTTTATAAAATGACACTGGATCCACACTGGATCCTTTTTCAAAAATCATCCTATTTTCTTTAAATATTTTCCTCTTTTATCAGGGTTTAATTCAAAATTAACTCAATATATATACCAATGGCCATAGTCAGGGTATATTGAGAGTTAATTTCATTTTAAACTCTATAAAAGCACCAAAATATGTTTTATTCTTCACTTGAATTTAAATATAGATTATTATATAATACATTCAATGACCATAGTTAAGGATGTATTATATTTTTAATCTTATTTTAATTCCTTTAAAGAATGAAATATGCTTTTCAAAAACATTTTTTTCAAATTCTTTAAATTCATTTCATCATTTAGGATAGAATTGCATCATATTTTCAAAATTCTTTTTTTCAAGTGATTTCCTTCAGATATCTTCTTCACTTCTCAAATCAATTTTCAACTCTTGTAAATTCAAATATCATTTTCAGATTCTAACTTTAAATTTGAAGTCCAATTTGACTTTGAAATTCATTTGTATATCCAAAATTCAAAATTCAAATCAAATTTCAAAGTTCAATTTAACTTTGAAATTCCTGATTCATCTTCTGATTCCCAATTCAAAGTCCAATTTGACTTTAAAATTCATTTGTATACTCAAAATTCAATTTTCAAATCAAAATCCAAATTCAAGTCTTTTTCTAAGTTTTAAACATTAATCTGGGTTTTTCAAAATCCAAATCCATCTTCAAAAAGTCTCATTCGGACTTTCAGAATCCCAATCCAAAGTTAGATCCTAATCCCAACTTGGATCCAGTTTTCCAAGTATAAAATCTCCACTTTGGATCTCAGACTTCAGATCCAATCTTCACTTAGGATCCAGAACCCAATCTCATCCTGGATCTTAGACTTCAGATCCAATTCCATTTTAGGATCCAGATTTACAATTACATCTCGGATCCCAGGCTTCAGATCCAATCTTCACTCAGGATCCAGAACCCAATCTCATCTTGGATCTCAGACTTCAGATCCAATTCCATTTTAGGATCCAGAATCCAATTCCACTTTGGATCTCAGACTTCAGATCCAATTCCATTTTAGGATCCAGAATTCAATCCCACTTTGGGTCTCATACTTCAGATCCAATTCCATTTTAGGATCCAGAATCCAATTCTACTTTGGATCTTAGATTTTAAATCCAAATCCATCTTAAGATCTAGACTTCGGATTTGAATTCCAAACTTCAAATCAAATTCTATTTTCAATTCCAACTTTCAAATCAAATTCTATTTTCAATTCCAACTTTCAAATCCAATTCTATTTTTCAAATCCAACTTTTAAATCCAAATCCACTTCATTTCCAGATTTCAAATCCAAATCCATTTTCAGATCTCATCCGAACTTCCTAAAATCCATTTCTATTATACCATTTAGATTTCTCAAATCCATCCTGATTTCAAATTTTAAATTTAATTCCATTTCAAAATTTATTTCTTCTCCTAAATATAAGTTCAAAGTCCATTTTCTGACTTTGAAGTTCCCTTCCTTTTCCCTTTTATCTCAGCTTCAAATCATTCTTTTTAAATTCAAAGATTTATTCTTCCAAGCTCTGATTATTTCAAAAGACTTAGAACTTCTCTGATCTATCTCAAGTTCTAAATTATGTTCAACCATTTCTTCGCTCCATTATCAGATTCATTTCAGAACACTTGGAAATTTTCAAAAACATCTTTCAAAAGAGCATACATCCTTGCATTGCACAAGCATGATCCTTTGTGCATTTAGACTTAGAATAAATTCTTAGATAATATTTAGGCAAAGCAAAAGGGCATAGATTTGATCCTTGGTTTGATTACCCTTGGTAAAGGCGTCAGGAACGGTCGAACCTCGTACCGATGAGCGAATCCCGTCTCTCCATTTTCCCGCAATATATTTCAAAATGGAGGCGAGTAATTTTCTTAAATATTTTCAAAAGTGAGACCCCGCAAAAGAGTTTACAAAAATACAAAAAAAATAATTTTTAATCTTTGTTTTCTCGTAAAACTTTAGGATTCCATTCTAAAAATGCAAAAAATGAAAAATAACACAAAAAACCAAAAAAACTGAAAAAAAAAACTACGAGAAAAACAAATGGTTTTAAAGCTTTTTTTTCAAGTTAATTTTTGCTAAAAACCTCATTTTGAAAAACCATTTTACAAAAGTTTCTTAAAAAGGAATCCTCTTTTTGGAAAAGAGGAAAAATGCGAACGGTTTCATTCTCGCGCATTCCTTCCTCTCATTTTCTACCCTCCATCTTCAACAGCCACCGTCGTTCTCCTCCGTTTATCCTCAACCAACCCCCTTCGGGAGCCTTCCCTTTCTCTTTAAAAAGAGGCATCCAAGCCTCTTCTGGGGGGGGACTGGAGATCAACCATTGTTAAGCACCACCCATCGATCAACTAAAGCTCTCACACCTCCCTTCTTCAATCAACTTTCCTCTTCCTTCAACCGAAGAAGGCCTCTAGGATAGAACCGAAGTCTCATTTTCCTCTTTCGCAGTCCCTATCAAACAAGGTAAATTTCTTCAATTCTCTCTCTAGTATTTTCTCTTTTGTTCTTCTTGCTCATTTGCCCTGTTGACGCACCCCCTGTAGTCTCGATTTGTATATAGCAATATCGATTTGCAGGCATGCAATATCAATGGAATCTGCGTATTCCAACATTTCTTTCCTTAAAAAAAAAAGAGAGAGAGGAAGAGTAGATCGCATGTGTAACTATATTTGCTTCTGCATTTTGGTTCAATCTTGAATCACCATTTCATTTTCTGTAAACGTATACTTCTCATTATGTGATCTGCTCGGATCTCACCATGAATCAGAGTTGATTCATGGTGAGATTTGTTATGATTTTTGCATTGTATTCATTCTTCTATGAAATCGGGTAAATCTGGTACCTACTTTGCTAGATCTGCCTCGAAATCAGCTGATCTGCCGAGAATATTGAGTTCCCAAGTTGATCCACCATAAAAGATTAGCGAATTATAGTGGGTCTTCATCGGTACTGCATTTAAATTCACATATCAGCATTCTTTTGTTCTCATGGCCAATAGGGTTTTAATCTTTAATTATCATCTATATAATTTGGTCAGTAGATTTATGCTATTGCTCATTCCATTTGGTTACTCCATGGATTTCTTTCAATCATGGTGAAGTCTTTGGATTTCACGAAAAGATTAGTTCAGAGATCAGTATGTCTGTTATGAAACAAGCTCAGATCGATAAATATGGCAGAAATCCTAACTCCAACCGGCAGACTTACAACTACCGTGAAGATATAAGATTCAGGCTTCACCGGAATCTGTCTAATAGCTGCTGGAGTGTATTCCATGCCTGACAAAAACTCACTCTCCAATCTGACGTGAAAATGTATTTTAGATCGTTTGCAAGCACTTGATTCTATCTTACTGGAAATCAAGATTTCTAGGAGTTGTTGTATCACGAGCCTCTGTGGATCTCCTGTGCAAACTTCTCTATATTCATTTAAACTTTGTGATGTTTTGATACATCTTGATGGCAATCCATTTCATTTTCACGATGCTATACATACTTTAGCTTCATAGCTGCCACTTATAGTATTCCAATTCAATGTAATTTTAATTTTTCACACAGGAATTCATATCCCACAGCATTTTCACACTCCAGCCCATAGGGTTTTGTGGCATTTACCGGCATCCTGTTTTTTCTTCTGAAATGATGCATGTAATGCCTAACTAAAGCACATACACATTTAAGTTATCACTTCTTAGCCCTGCTGATACGACATAGGCTTGACTCTCAGATCAGAACCATGGCTCAGGTGGTGTTTTACATACAAGGGTGGCTTTAGCCTGGCCAGTCCCTTTCACCAAGACGGGGTGAGGGACGATAGTACGAGAGAGTTTCTCAATACCTTTCAACCTGATGGATCAGTTTTTTCCTCATGAGTATCTTGCCCTCTGCGCTGCAGTCTAATGCAGAGGTTTCCCCATAAAATCATGGGAGGGGAGGAGCAACCTTTTGTGCTCAAAACTTGTCCCATAAAGTTTTGTATCACTTTCCACTCTCCTAGCAAGTATCCTGAAAATTTAAATGTCAGATATTCACTTGATTAATTTTGTATTTTTCATGCAACATCTAAATTTTTGGCCACTTTATGGGAAATGGATGCATTTTTAATAAGGTATTGAAATTTTTATTAAATCATGATTTTAACATAAACTTGAGCATATGTGAATATGAACATCTCATCCATTTCATGCTTTGATTAACACATATGCATGTACATGGCCAATGCAATACAAAACATAAACTTGATCATCCATATTATTAAAACATCAATATCAATATAACATATTCAAACTTGCAATTATGACTAATACTTGAAACTTAACATGGCACTTTGCATATTCGACCCTTCGGTCCATCAATTAACACTTGGCTCCCTTTGAGCAACATAATTAATAACGAGCATTCATATTCATGACATAAAAAAAATACATCATGCACTATAGAAATCAGACATGAATATGAAAATATAATATGCATTAAAATCATACACAAAATTTTATGAAACATAGATAATTGTGCATGTATCAGGGTTAGACCCTTAGACCAACTCTAATTTGCGAAACTCTCAACTCTATCTGACTGTTACAGAGTTTATAAAAAAATTTTGAGTCAAAAAATTTTTGAGTCATTGAATAGAGCTGATATTTTCACATAATGTAGAAAATTTTGTCAGCTTTCTGTAGGAGCAAACCGTTCATAAAAAATCTTTTGTATGAGGAAGTTACGAATGTTTTACTATAGATATGTCAGACTGAGTTTCAACTGTTACCGAACTAGACTCAAACTATAAACAAAGCTCAAAATTTCATAGTTGACAGAAAATTTGGTTAGCTTTCCAACTCAATAAACAACCCATCAAAACTCTTTTGGATGAGAGAGTTATGAGTGTTTTACCGGTCGGAGGTCTGTCCAAAAACAGGAATTCCGGGTTTATGCATTCGGGTGGGCCCAACCTAGATCACCCGAATCCGTACACCCATAGGTATTTAATGATTTTTTAAATCAAAACAGCAGTTGAACTATACATCAAAGTCTTATTTATTTATATTGAGACAAATCAGATTTTTCTTTAGCCGGTTGGCTGGAAAAATTGATTCGTCTCTTACATGCATTAATTATTCAGAAATAAAATTAGAAAATACACAATTAATGAAGTAAATTATGGAATTTAAATACAAATAAAATTCAAAAAAATCTGCAAAAATCACAGAATACTCCTATGCATATATTATACCAACTACAAAAATAAAATTACATGGGTTCATACAAGAAATTCATGATATTTTCTAATTTACCAAAATATTTTCTGAAAAAACTGATTTGACTAAAATTGCGATATCTCAAGATTCCGACCATAGAAATTCATACATTTTCATAGAATATCTACAATACCATATACTACTAATCCAAATTGATACTTTCACAAAAATCAATACATATTTCATGAAATTTCAAAATTTACAGATTTCTTTTCTCAGAAACCCATTTTTGAGTAAATCATATTTTCAAAGAGGGTTCCTTTGGAAAACCCTTTTTTTCCATAGTTTGATAACCCTAAGACAAACCCACGTGTGTGAGGGTTTGCTTAGGGTCTATGGATGTGAAGAACTTATGCAATTTTTACCACAAATTCAGTTTTACAAATAGAGTATAGATCACCTATTTTTTTTTTGAAAATCTGTTCCTACGCACACCGGTGGGTCATTTTGCAAGATCCTGCTGTTCTACACGTACCACGGCCTAGGGTAGACTCTTATTAGTCCTTTCTCAGCCACGTGAAGCCTCTCCTTTTGTTGGAACAAGGAAGAAACACCAATGGTGTTTGAGAAAAGAGAGGGTTTCGAGAGAAGAGAGAGAGAGCTTGAGAGAGAAATTTCAAAAAAACAAAATAGGGGGGGGGGGCGTGAGCCCATCCTCTAGTTTTATAAGTCCTTGAATTAGGTAAAGGGATGGGTTGATTTCTGGCCTTTGATCTAATTCTTAAAAAAATTCAAAATGTCAATGCCTCCCTCTTGCCTTTTTCTCTCTTTTTTTTTCTTTTGTATTTCCTTTATTTCTTTGTTTTCATGTCCATTTCTTTTAAAGCATAGCATATGATATTTATAAACTTATTATAACTTAGTATTATTATAATTTAGTATTATTACATGTATTAATGTGGAAGGGAGTAGGTCGATCCCCTCTTGGCCTCCCCTTTCCAAGAAAAATCAACTTGCTTGCTTGGCAAGCAAGTTGACTTTTCTAACTCTTCTTTCTTTTCTTTTTTTCTCACTTTACTAATCTCTTAAAGGAGGTCCAGCCCTTGCTTGACCTTCTATGGTCTTCCAAGAATCCACTCCCCCCTATGGGGCTCTTTTTAAGTTTTTTAGTAACTTTGACCTTTTTCCCCTTTTAGCCTTGTTTTGGTAACTTTGTTTTTACATTGAATTTTGAGTTGATTTTTTTTTTTTAACTTTTTAAAAATTTAAATAGGATGACACATAGGATGGGGAGGCCACCTATGAACTCCTACCATTTTATAAACTCTAATTAAATTTTGAAATCCATGCCATGAAATTCAAGTTAAATTCTTTCTAAATTAAAATAAAAGGCCTTGTAAATTAATTTAAAATTCACATAAATTCCAATGAATGTTATTTAAGTAAATTCACACCTAAATAAATTTTATTAGTTTATTTTCAAAGATTTAAACATTTAATTTATTTATTTTCATTAATTCTACTAAGGTGAATATTTGAATTTGATCGAATTATAACCCGAATTTCCAAAGCTTTAGGCGTGTAGGGTTAAACACGTCTAAATAAAATTTTATTCCATTTAAAAAAAAATTTAACTAACTTCACAACCATCTTTAGTGAATTTCTAACTAAAAATTTTGAATTTAAAATTTATCACAAATATAAAAATTCAAAAATTCCAGAAAAAACCTCAAAAAAATCGTCAATGTTATATATAGAGTTGGCTAACATTTGTGAAGGGGGTGTCCAAAATGGACCTGGAAAATTTAGGGTGTTTACATATGCCCCTATTTGCTACTAAGCCGGTTGAAAGCCGAGCTTAGTGGCAAAGAAAAACACACCAAATTTGGGCTATAAAATGCCCCAGTTAGAAAATCTGACTAGGTATGAAAGAATCAGCTCTGGTGATAATGGTAGATATGGAATGGAGAATGGAGAAGAAGATTCACCTTATCAGAATGAAGCTCAGGTTTAACCCTTGACCTGAATGGGGAAGAGAGATAGCTCGTGGAAGAATGAGGTTCAGGCTTGGCCCTTAATCTAAATGGAAAGGAAAATACCTTATGAAATGAGGCTCAGGTATAACCCTTAACCTGAACAGGTATGGATAATACTTCATGAAATGAGGCTTAGGTGTAACCCTTAACCTGAATGGGTATAGATAAATGGAATCCTCGAATGAAGAAATCATGATGGAACCTTTGGATTTTGCATAATAAATCTGAGAGGGTTTTGCAAAAGGAAGAAAATGGGGTTCCCTAAAGCTTTGAAAATGGTTTGATCTTGGGCACCTCATTGCTGAGATTAAATAGCTTTTATGGTGACCTTTTGTAGAAAAATGTAGATGTTGGCTCAACCTTGGACCGAAAATGAACTATCTATGGAGGGACAGTGGGGAACATAGGGAAGTGTGTGAATCTGAGAGCCCAGGCGCTCAGATTAAAAGAAGGGAAGGATCTTGAAAACTCCTTTTATCAAGTCCTATGAAGGGATAACAACAACACCGTGATATGTCAAAATGGACATCAAGCTTTTGCTTCATGTTGGGATAGCTAGAAAATGTTGCCAAAATGATAAAAACTGTAGTTGATTAAAAAATGTGCATGTCTGTGCGAAAATATATTTCATCTTCTACCTAAAGTATTATCTCCAATTGGGCTAACTCTGTAGAATCAAGAATCAAAATCAAATTATTGTTGTTGAGTTTTTTCAAGGAAGCTATCCATTTCCTTGATATGAAGAGAAAGGAATTTGCTCTTTGTATCATAAAAGTGATTTATGAAAAGATATTGATAAAAGAATTTCACATAGATAAAGGTAATTCTTAGTAGTTTGATATATGGGGTTTACCCATAATTATCTTTTTGCACTCTTTGAGACATAAAATTAAGCTTTCTTGGGGTTTGGTGAGAATTTTATCACATCAACCTTCAACTTGGTGATGTTATGATTTTTCCTGGAAGGACACTTCACATACTCCTTCAACTTGGAGATGATCCGAGTCTTCTTTGGTCCAAACAATTATATTGATAATATTGTATTTTTTATTGAAATCTCTTGATGATAACGGTGATCAAATATCTTTTAGGAATTGGCAGGAGGTTCATCACATCAGCCTTCAACTTGACGGTGATTTGAACTTTCTTTGGAAGGACACGTCACATGCTCTTTCAACTTGGAGATGTTTCGAGTCTCCTTTGCCCCCAGGGGTCTAACTCATCCATCAGTCTTCAACTTGACGATAGTTGAGAGATTCCTTTTGTAGATAGTTAATTACAGCTTGAATGATAGGAGAGATATTGAGATCGAGTGAGTTCTTTTTGTGGCTCAGGGTATTTCCACTGCCTTATTGTCAGAAGAATGGTCTTTAAAAATATGTCATAGCTATGATCAATATCAGTTCACTTATGGCTTTTCAACATCATTGAATTTTTCTTTACCGGTCATATCGAGAATTTTTCTTCCTTCTTTTTGTCGACCAACAAAAAAGGTTTGAATTTTGAGTCTTTCTTCGCAAGAGCTTTGTCCTTTTAGAAAGAATACTAGAGGTAGTTTGAACTAAATCTTTGTGCAATAAGAGTTTGAGATCAACAATTGTTTTTTATGATAAATTGGCAAAATATTCTTGAAATCCTTTGTGAAAGAATGACTTGATATTAGAATGATAAATCTGTGACTAAAAATTGGACCTTGAAAAGATTTCTATTGACTCAAAAGTTTAATTTTGAAAGTTCAACCAGTGCAAAGATTGGATTTTAGAAGTTTGACCAGTGTGAAACTGGATTTAGAAAAACTTGACCAGTGTAAAAACTGGATTTAGAAAGTTTGACAGTGCGGGGACTGGATTTGGGGAGAGGTTGACTAGTGCGGGGCTCAGATTTAGGAAGTTCGACCAGTAAAAACTGGATTTAGGAGGTTCAACTAGTGTAAACTGGATTTGGGAAGTTCGACGAATAAAAACTGGATTTGGGGAGTTCGACCAGTGCGGGGCCTGGATTTAGGAAGTTTGACCAATGTGAAACTGAATTTGGGGAGAGTTTGACCAGTGTAGAACTGGATTTAGGAAGTTCGACCAGTGTAAACTGGATTTGGAAAGTTCAATCAGTAAAAACTGGATTTGGAAAGTTCGACTAGTAAAAACTAGATTTAGGAGGTTCGACCAATATAAACTGAATTTGGGAAATTCGACTAGTATGGAGCCTGGATTTGGGAATTTCGACCAGTGTAAAACTGTATTTGGGAAGTTTGACTAGTGCGAGGCCTGGATTTGGGAAATTCGACTAGTGTAAAACTAGATTTAGGAAGTTCGACCAGTGTAAAACTGGATTTGAAAACTGAACCAGGTGCTCTGAGAGTGCTGGATGATCGTGATGGGAATTTTCAATTTCACCTTCATGATTGTCATAGATAATTGTTGGGGGCTCAGAATAATCCCTTATTCTGAATGGGTAAAAGAAATTGATGAAAATTAATGTAAAGATTTTGTTTGATCCTACCTGCATACAGCAGGTTTGAAATAAAATGAATCTTCATAACAAAAGATGCCATAGTATAACAAGGGAAGAAGATATTGGACAAAATAATAAATGATCATTGTTATTGAAGGAAGTTCTTTGAAGAATGCGAGGATAACAGAAGAAGGTTAGGATTAGTAATGAGCTTCCTTATGAATTTGGCGGACATTATAAAAAGATTTTAGAGAAAATTAGCCTATCATAAAGATATATTGCAAGAGAATAACAAATTCTAAAGAAGGTGGCACCAAGACATGGAGAAAATTGATAATTTCATTGATGTATTGAGGAAAGGATGACAAATTGAGGCAAGAAATGGGACCACATCATCCCTACAAAATGACAAAAGCAAAACAAAAGAAATAAGAGAGTATTGGCCCTATCGCTCTTAAGGCATTGATGAGTTGGCCGGTTGGTCATCTTCCTTGCCTTCCACAAGAAGATTTTTATCAATGTAGTCTTGAATGATATTCTTGAGAATGAAGCAATGCTCGGTATCATGCCCCATTGCCCGATGAAACTTGCAGAATTGATCCTTAAACCTTTCCCTAATGACAGGAGGATCAACGACTTTTTGGGAGCTTAATCATCTCTTTGACCAGCATATACTCAAGGACTTCTTCACGCAGCTGATCTAGTGGGGTAAAGTCATGGTTAAAACTCCAATTGTCGTGTTTCAGATTTTCTTGCATTGTTGATTTTTTATGAGAGCTCGATTGGAAAGTCTCGTTGTTCTGCTTGAAGATGTCGCACTTTCTGTCTTCATTGTTGCTCCTACCGGGCTTAGAAGCTCTCATGCTGCTACCACCCCTATTGTCATCATTGTTGCCTCTAGTAGTGTCCATGGAGAAGGTGATGGGTGCCTTCTTCTTGGTGTCTTGACAGCTCTTTGAGAGTGTGAGGCTCTCATACACACCATTTTCCATCCCCATTTCAAGCCATTTTGCTCGTTCTGTTAATTCAATGAAAGATCGCGACGGGAAGGTAGAAACGAGACCCCTCAAAGGTTGAGAAAAATCATTTAGGTATGTTCCTCTGATATTGGACTCCTCATTTTGTTGCAGGTGGATCTCCACTTGTGAATGAAGTCCCTGACATTTTTGTCTTCCTTCTGCTTGAGGTTGCAGAGGTGGTTCAAAGTTGGTAATGCCTCAGTATTAAAAAAAAATCTCTCGATAAACAAGTTAACAACTTTATTGAATTCCCGCAGTTCAATTGGGTTGATATGCTCCGCATACCATTTAGCAGCAGTACCTTTCAGGCTATGGGGAAAACTTCTGAAAAGGGCCCTATTGTCCTTTCTAAATCGGTTACACTCCGCGAAGAACATGGCCAAATGAGCCTTGGGATCACCACTCCTGTTGAATTTGATGAATTTTCGGGAAAGATTCTTCAGACTATCGTCCCCTTCGAGGCCATCATAGAAATCCTCACTTGTGTAGACTTTCTTGCCCTTATCTTCGGCCTGCAGATCTTTGACTATGTGGGTCATCTCTTTAAGTTGTAACTGAATCAGGTCTTCAACTGTTGGGGTCTTCAGCTGCTGGGGTCTGAATCTTCAACTGGTTAACAAATTTAGGCTCTTGAATAAACCTTTTAAACATCTCTTGCTCTTCTTTAGAGACCTCTTCCGCTGCCCTTTCGAAGCGCTATCATGCTAGATTTTCTTTTTGGCTATCTTGAAATGCTTCTTCACCGGTTTGCCCTTGACTTTCTTCTTAGAGGACACTTTCTCTGAGCTAGCCTTAGCTTGCTCTGATTGCATCTTGGTCATCATCTTTTTGGAATAAGGCGTACATGGCGGGATCAATGTCATTGCCACCTTGCTGACCTTGTCCTCTGGCTGAGCCTAGGGAACTCATCTTTTCTTCATTGCTGTAATTGAGGTACTGAGGGGGTGCGGTCTTCTTTCCTGACCTTGTCTAAACCATATGGCAATGCCAAAGCTTTCTGCAAAATGAGGTGGGTGGTTAGAATTTGAGGATGACAATTTGGATGGGAATGAAAAAAGGGAAAATATTCGGTGACAATCAGGTCGACAATTTGAAGGATATCCCATTACCAGAGATTGGTTCATCGCTGGAATTGCGACAATCACATTGTTACCCTGATGAAAGAAGTAAGCAACTAAGATAAGCCTTGTTACCCAAACAAGGTCATCAACTATGAAGAAAATGCCATTTTGAAGGAAAAGAGATATCTCTTGACAAAGCAATCTACAAAAGGATTCTTCTGAATAAAATTAAGGGAAAAAAAGGGAAGGTGGGCGAATAATTTTCCACTGCAATGATCAAGGAATTTATTGAAAAATATGAGAAAAGTGATTTGCAAACAGATAACAGGATTGAAATCCAGGGAAAAAATACATGATTTTTGATGAAAAAAGCAGGCAAGATCAAATAAAGCCAGAAATTTGAGATCTAGAAGAAAGGAAGGAAAAGAAAAATCGCCTGGAGTTTTGAAGAAAAACAAAGTGTTTGAAAAATCGTCCAGGGTTTTATAAAATCGTTGAAAAATATAAGGAAAATAAAGGGGAAAATAATTGAAAATGGCTAAGATACATTCACATTACATCCTGCACAAACAAGTATGCGCATATAACATTCCCTAAAAGTCTGTCTCTAAATGCATAAGTTTTGAAACAACTATAGGACCCTAACCTTAACTCTAAGGCTCAGATCATCTGTGTTCAATCATGCTATACCGATATACTCGAGCCGAAACCCGATATACGTGACATAAAAAGAATTTCTCTGGTTCTAGGCTCATGTTTTCCAACATCCTTGAGCGTTTGTCGATATACTTTGGACTATGGCCCTCGGTACGTGGTAGGAGGGTTCGACCCAAATAGGTGGCCCAGTTGTAAGGCTTTGTCCTAAACTATGGTTCTGAAAGAAAGCTCAACAACGTGGTGGCCAGGTAAAAATAGGTGGGGTTGTTTTTTAAAAATGATCAGCATGCAAGAAAACAAAAGTCTCTAATGACCTAAAGAAGTAGAATTTTGAAAATTTTTAAGAAGAAAACAATGTTTTCAATCAGATCCTAGATTGAGGAGGGTTGTATGAGACCTAAGTCTATGTGAGCATGAACAATGCCTCCTCAATCGGTCCTACCAAACCATGCCTAAATCTACATGCTTCCATGTCAACTGGGTTTGATTCTAGGCTCCTAGGTTCACATGAAATAGAGCTGACATTAATAGAACACGATTTTGACAAGTTGAATAGAGCAAAGCACTAGATTGATCAGGCAAAGACAAGTCCCATCTCGGTCGCCAAACCTGTTATCATGCAAAATTTTACTTTTGCAAGTCAAACTGACATTTGAAAAAGTTTTAAAAATAACTTGCCTCTATTTTGAAAATATGGGAAAATTGATTGATTGGGACTCCCGTATCGATATGAGGTTCAAAAGTTCTTAGCTCCATAACTAGCGATAATTAAACCAAGGATCAATCATGTGCTTTGCTTTGCTCAACTGTCTAAATTGTCATTCTATTCTTAAATGCACAAAGAAGCAGGCATGTGCTATGACTTAAAAAAATGCAGATTGAAAACATGATTTATGCTTCAAATTTATTGCAATTTGTTGGAAATACTTTTGAAAAGGGAAGCTATTCTGAGAAAAACAATTTTTGAAGAAGGAAAATCATGATGCTTTTAAGAAAATTGTTTTTTGAAGAAAACCCGGGTAACTTTGAGAAAATCGATTTTTCTAAAATTGAACTCTGAAATAGATCAAAAGGGATGGGCGTGTGGCTCTATGAACTCTTTTATGATGCAATCTAAACCTAGATGATTCATGGATGCAGTTGGTGAAAATATTTTCTGAAGAATTTGAGAGAAATCATTTGTAAAAGGATTTATGTGCCTTATAGAATTTAGATAAGATAGATTTGCCGCATGTCCCTGACTATGGCCTTGAATATGTATTAAATATATCTCATTTGATTCTAAAAGAGAAAATACTTGGAAAAGATTTTAAAGATACACAACGATTTCTGAAGATAGCCTTAGAGTGTAGGTCATTTATAACTTAAAAGAAGATGATAAATCTGAGTATCGTTTGTATTCTAACTATGGCTATAAATACGAACTCCACTGAGTTTATCAACTCCTTAGAGGCAGGTGCATGTGTCATTAGTGTTGACTTATGTGAATTTGAAATATGTATGAATCATCAATTATCACGATTAATATTAAAATTAAACTATATGCAAATGCAACCCTAATCTAAACAAGAAAGAAAATGTTCTTATTCCAATATTACAATTATAATTTACATCAATAATTGAAAAGACAAAAGGGAAAATAAAAGAAAATCTAATCTTGAGCTTTCCTGCAAAATTAGCAAACAAGTTAATAGACAAATATAGGATTTTCGGGATTTATCCAACAATATCTGGAAATTGATGGATTTATCCAGATATAAGCCTTTTCCCATGCTTTTCTGAAATAAAACCAACTAAATAATATAATGGATGATGCATAACTAAATGAATAATAAAGGTAAAAAAATTGAAAATTCAGAATTAAGGAAAAATGACCAAAATACCCTTGAAAATTGATATTATTTACAAAACAAAGTTAAAAACAGGGTTTTTCAGAAAAGATCTTTGTAATACGCTTAATCCGGGAGCTAAACGAATTCAAAATGATGCCAAATCAAGTGGAGAGCACTCTGATATGATTATGAAGATGATCAAATCCTAAAAATATAAAACTTTTTTATGGAAAAGATGAAATAATAGAAAAAGATTGATTTTTGCCCGTATTTCAATTGAATCAGGACTCCGCGGGCATCCTGTTTTTATAAAATAACTAAATAACGTATAAAACAACCTATAAAATGAAATTCCACTAGAGGGGGGGTGAATAGTGAAATACGATAAAGATCGATAAAATAAAATAATCAGGCAATAAGGCACAACACATAAAACACAGAATTTATACTGGTTCGGTCAATACCCAGACCTACATCCAGTCCCCAAGCAAACCACTTGAGCTTTCCACTATAACATCCGAGTCACCGGATAAATAGTACAACACCCTCTTCCTCAGAGGTCTTCTTATCTCAACAGAGAAGGGGCACACCCTCTTCCACAGAGGTCTTCTTCTCTCAACAGAGAAGGACAACACCCTCTTTCACAGAGGTCTTCTTCTCTCAACAGAGAAGGGAAACACCCTCTTTCACAGAGGTCTACTTCTTTCAACAAAGAAGAAAAACAGTGAATAACAGAGTTACAATACTTCCTATAGAACCTTCAGAATGATATGAATTCACGAATGAAGGATTCTCAGAATGTTCTGTATGTCACTCAGAGGATACTCTTTGTCAAAGAGCTACACTTGACTTTTTCTCTTTTCTTTCTTTTCTTTTTCTCTTTCTTTTTTAAGGCTTTCTTTTCAAATGAATAGGAATTTTTCTCGTTGTAAGCTCACATGTCCATTCCCTTGTTGAATAGTTTATTTAAGTGTGTTTATATAGCTTTTTAAAAAAGTAGTCGTTACATTTTAAAATCGTAGCCTTTTTGAGATGTGAAATGTTAAGTCATTTCAAAAACATCTTTAGAGAAATTCGAGAAAGCCTTTTTCCATAAAAGTAAAATATGAGGTACACTAGTCCTTGTAATATTTTAGGTAATACATATTTTATGTAAAAAGTCTATTTCTTACAATAGTACATTGAACGTTGGATTGTAGTTTTGTCTTTATTCTAATTAATGATTTGAGGTACATAAGTACTTTTTTACTTTAAATGAGTGTAAGTACAATGAGTGCTTTGAGATATTTTATTTGTACATAGTCATGTCAAGTGTTTTCTTTATGTTGTGTTTTTCAAAGTCTTCAGAGAGAATGAGGACTACAAGAAAGTCGACATTCTTGAGAAGGATATTTAACAAGGATTTCTTACGGGAGGTATTTAATGCTATACAAAGAGAATGATGACTTCAAGTAAGTCGACATTCTATGGGTTTGTAAAAAGGTAACTAGAGTCATTTCAAAACCTTTATTATATTTGTTTTCTTTGTGTAGCCGATTTTCATGTTTTGTCTTTTTCCCATATTTGAAAATCATTTCTTTAAAGAAGGTAACTAGAGTCATTTCAAAACATATTATATTTGTTTTTCTTTATGTAGCCGATTTCATGTTTTGTCTTTTTCCTATATTTCTTTTCATGTTGTCTTGTATACGATGTAAGGTACAATTATTACATTTTGAAATCATGTCAAAAAACCTTTTTCATAAAGGGTTGTAAGAAGGTACAATTATTAGTTTTCAAAAATGATCTTTTTGAAACTATCGTATACTTTTATGATATAGCTTTTATGAATGAGTATTTAATATGCAATATGCATGTTCTTGAAGGTTCTGTTACATATGACTCTAAAGAAGAAAAAAATCTTCATCTTGAGGTAGCCGATCTCTTCAGTTGATCTTTAGGAGTGCATGGCTCATCAAATTTTTTCTTCAAGGAGTATGATTGCACCATAGTTGTACTTGAACAGGAAGTCTCCATCCTTTTTGGGTGAGATATCCTTGCATCAAATACTCGTTAGATTTATGGCAAAACATATTCAGTCATAATATAACATTTTTCAATTGGACATATTATCATATCATATAAAATCAAATACGACAGTGTATCATATTATGTGACATCAAAACAGAGTTTCTCAACATTCTCCCCCTTTTTGATGATCACAAAATATGCTCCCCCTGTCAAAAAGACATTATGCATAGAAATAATAATATTATAAAATATTGAAAAATATTTAAAGAGAGTATTTCTCCAATAATGGAGACAGGTTTTCTCCCCCTTTGTCATAGACAAAAAGGAAGGGATTAGAGTAAGAGAGTTATTACAGACCAATAATAAATATTACTGTCAAAAAAATAAGTTTATTCCAAAGGTGGAGTATGTTGATGTGTTCGGTTGACTTGATCCGGCTGGAAGGTCTGTAGAGTTTGCTACAATGAGGCTTGACGGCGAAGTATGCGAGCCTGAGAACGCTGGACATCCATCAGTGCAGAGAAGTAATCAAAGTTGGATGTTGGATCTTCTTCATCAGAGCCGGGAAGGTGCAGGGACCTGAGATTGAAGGTAGTAGCATCGAGGACCTGAGAGGGATGGAGGATAACTTCGTTGTGAAGGTGTACTTTGAAGTATTTTAGGATGGGAGTTATAAAACACCCGAAAAGAAGAGGCTGGAATTTTTGATAACGAATAAAAAGGTTGAAAAGAATGTTGGACCAGTTTATCGGAGTAGAAGAAAAAATTGCGTAAAGAAGGAGAAAGATTTTTCTTGGTACTAATCCCTTGCGTGGAGGCTTGGGATAGATATTGTGGAGAAGAATCTAGGCAAGCAGTTGAGCATGAGGTTAGAGATTCCTCATGTGCCAGGGAAGTTGGAAGCAGTTGGTGCAGAGAAGAATTTTTCGCAGTACCGATCGTTCGATTGGTACTATGTTGTTGAGGTCTGTGTCGGAGGAAGGTTTAGAATTCTACCTAGGTCGGAAGCATCGAAGAACATCAGACGTCCGCGTACTTTGGTGGTGATGGTAGTTTGTTCATGATCAGAAGAAAAATTTGTGTAGAATAGTCGAACGAGTTCAGGATAGTAGGCAGCTTGGGATGAAGATCCTAGTAGGTGTTTGAGTTCGGGGAGAGAGCTGTCTAGATCAAATAACATGAAGTCTTCATAGTGAACCAACTTTCCTTCATGAATTGGTCGAGAACAAAGTAAGTTGTAGTCATGAAAAAGATCTAGATACCTTAGATTTGCGGCAGTGATTGCAGAGTTTGAAGAGGAATCCATTGCAAAAGGGAGTTGAGAGAGGAGGAACGAGTTTGAAAGTATGTATGAAGATAGTGAGATACGAGTGGTATAGGTGAGGAATGAACCAATCGATTAAATAGAAGAGAAAAAATAATTGTGACAATAATTGAATGACAATGGAAGTGAATGATTTTTTGATTGTAGTTTGAATAAGGAAATTCGTGAGTTGTAAGTTAAGGGGCTTGTGAATGACAAATCAAATCAATGGTGGAAGATAGTGTATTATATTGGTATGTATGTTAAAAAGGACATAGTTTTGAACAAATATACTATGGGAGAGTTTATCGAGTAGTGAGAAGTGTCATGAATTGAGTATGGAGTGTCATATTGAAGACAGTGAAGAAAATAATGGCCTAATAAAATAAACAACTTTTTCTACATGATATTACTTGATGTGGAAGCATTCCAAATTCGTGAAGAGTGATTTAGGAATAAGACAAACAAAGATAAGTGAGTGAGAGGCAATAATTTGTTATTTAATAAGTATATATTTTGATATGTGTGGAAAAAGAATGAATAGTTATAAAGAAGGGTGATACAGATATGTGGTTTGAAAGATATTACATTTTTTAAAGAAAAGAATGCCTTAAAAAATGTGTCATGATTAATGTGTCTTCACATTTGTAAGTTTTATGAGTATACGTAAATATGAGAGGGACACACTTTGACTAGGAATAGTGGTAAGAGAGATGATGAGACAAGAAGATATTCATGAGTGAAGAGTAATAATTGCTTATATAAGAAATATTTTTATGGATATGCGTGGAAGGAGTGAGAGTTGTCATAGAGAAAAGTGAGATGACATATATGGATTTTCGAGTAGGATAAGAAGTAAAAAAAAAAGTCATGAGATAAAAGACATAAAATAAAGTTATGATTGACATGAATTATTGTTTATTTGATAAACATATTTTTAAAGAAACTCGATTTGAGGAAGTTCATAGTTTTTAGAGAATAAAGTTAAGTTTTAAACTAGTAAAGGAGTCACAAACACGGATTGACAAGAATGAAGGCTCAATTCGTATGAGAGAGAGAAAGTACTAAAGGTACTAATGAGAAAAAAATGAAGGACAAGGTTTTAATGAGTCTCGATTGGAGAGAGATATATGAGAGAGTCATGGTCACGGATGAAAAGGAGTTTCGTATAATGTAAAGAGAGAGAGAGATAAAAAGGTGATACAAAACGTACTAATGGGTGGAGTACAAGTGTTTTTACAATACTTTTTGTAAAAGATGTAGAGCATGAAAAGATGATAATAGATAGTTCTTTAGGCTATGATATAAAAGATGATATAGTAAAAAATTTACGTGAGATATAATAGAGTGTACGTAATATATGATATAGTAACAATTTACATGAGAACATAGCAACTAGATAAAAAAAAAATAAAACAAAAGAACCAAAAAAATCATTCGATTTTAACTAACAATTTGAAAAGCAAGATTTCTCATGAACTAATATGTTATCATGTTGAAGGTGAATCAATTTATCGTAAGAGAGGTTTTCACAAAAGGACAAAAATAATAAAGGAGTTATGAGATGAGTGATGTGAACAATGTTATGATAGCTTTTAATATAATTAGTTTTTATGGATATGAGTGAAGGGAGATAGGACAAGGAGTCATAATGGATGTGTACTTGAAAGATGACAAGTTGAAAGACATAAAGAATGTGTCTCATAAGAGTTTAGAGTGTACGTGAATATGGAAACCTAGTTTGACTAACAAAAATCGATAAGAAGAAAAAAAAACTTTTAAAATAAGAGTTTAACAAAACTTATAAGAAGTATTATAATAAGTGTGATTAATTTATAAGTCACTCAGTTTGCATATTCCTAGTTCTCTTCTAATTCGTGTAAAGTCTTCATGTTTCAATGGTTTAGTGAATATGTCTGCTAACTGTTGATTAGTGGGTATGAATTACAGTTTAATTATGTTGTTTAAGACTTGTTCTCTTAAGAAGTGGTGTCTTATTTGAATGTGCTTAGTTCGTGAGTGTAAAATAGGATTCTTAGATAAGTTTATAGCACTAGTATTATCACAGAAAATAGTTGTATTTTCAAAATTTAAACCAAAATCTTTTAAGGTTTGTTTCATCCAGATAACTTGTGTACAGGCTAGGCTAGCAGCAATGTATTTGGCTTCAGTAGTTGATAAGGATACACAATTTTGTTTCTTACTAAACCATGATACAAGAGAGTGCCCTAGCATATGACATGTTCCACTTGTGCTTTTTCTGTCAGATTTACTTCCAGCAAAGTCAGCATCGCTGTATGAGATTAAATCAAATATAGAGGATTTTGAATAGAATAATCCAAAATCAACTGTGTCTTTTAAATATCTCATTATTCTTTTTACAGCCTTAAGATGTGATTCTTTTGGATTTGACTGAAATCTAGCACACAAGCAAACACTGAACATAATATCTGGACGGCTAGTAGTTAAATAGAGAAGTGATCCTATCATACCTCGGTATACCTTTGTATCAACAGACTTACCATCTTCATCTTTGTCCAAAACAGTAGTAGTGCTCATAGGAGTAGTTTTTGAAGCAGTTGAGTTCATGTTGAACCTCTTCAGAAGTTCACGAGCATACTTAGATTGATTGATGAAAACTCCATCCTTGGTTTGCTTAATATGCAGTCCAAGAAAGTAGGTGAGTTCTCCCATCATACTCATTTCAAATTCTTTCTGCATGGACTTAAAAAATTCTTCACAAAGAGTGCTGTTAGAAGATCCAAAGATGATATCGTCCACATATATTTGAACAATTAGGGTATGATTATTCACTATTTTCACAAATAAAGTAGAGTCTGCTTTGCCTACAGAAAAACCAGCTTTTAATAAAAAAGTTCTAAGTCTATCATACCAAGCACGAGGTGCTTGTTTTAAACCATACAAAGCACGTTTGAGTTTGAAAACATGATCTGGATATTGTTCATTTTCAAATCCTGGAGGTTGTTTTACATAAACTTCTTCATTTATAAAACCATTTAGAAAAGCACTTTTAACATCCATTTGATATAATTTGAAATCCATATAGCTTGCATATGCTAAAAACATTCTAATAGATTCAAGTCTAGCAACAGGAGCAAATGTTTCATCAAAATCAATACCTTCCTCCTGGTTGTATCCTTGAGCTACTAGTCTTGCTTTGTTTCTTATAACATTACCTGTTTCATCTAGCTTGTTTCTGAAGATCCATCTTGTCCCAATGATTGGGTGATCCTTTGGTCTTGGTATAACATCCCAAACTTCATTCCTTTGGAATTGATTCAGTT
This sequence comes from Nuphar pumila, assembly GCF_984573655.1. Lineage (NCBI taxonomy): Eukaryota > Viridiplantae > Streptophyta > Magnoliopsida > Nymphaeales > Nymphaeaceae > Nuphar > Nuphar pumila. The sequence goes on along the minus strand of NC_143257.1, from coordinate 62,310,017 downwards.
CTTCAGTCATGGCTAGCATCCAGAACTCATCGATGATGGCTTCATCAATTTTCTTTGGTTCAAGTTGAGAAATGAATGTCATATTTGCAATCCGTTCTAGCTGAGCTCTAGTCTGAACCCCCTTTGTCAGTTCTCCCAAAATCTGCTTTTGAGGATGATCTTTGATATCGACAAATGTTCTTTGATGATCATCTTCATTAGACTTAGCTGTGTTATCTAAAAATAAATTTGTACTTTCAACATCATCATCGTTAGTTTGCTTATGAATAGATTGATCAATAGATTCATAGAAACTAACATGCATAGATTCTTCAATAGACTTAGAACACTTATTGAAAACCCTGTATGCTTTACTATGACTTGAATATCCTAAAAATATGCCTTCAATAGATTTAGCATCAAATTTATCTAGGCTATCTTTTGTGTTTAGGATAAAGCATTTACAACCAAAGACTTTAAAGTAGTCTATTCTTGGAGTTCTGTCATAGAATAGTTCATAGGAAGTTTTATTTAATAAGGGTCTAATGAGAACTCTATTTGTTATGTAGCATGCAGTATTAACAGCTTCTCCCCAAAAAGATTTAGCAAGATTATTGTGTTGGAGCATAGTTCTAGCAGATTCCTGAAGGGTTCTATTCTTTCTTTCTACTACACCATTTTGAGGTGCAGTTATAGGAAAGGCAAAGTTATGAGAAATACCATGCAAGTTACAAAATTTTTCAAAAAGTTCATTTTCAAATTCTCCTTCATGGTCACTACGGATTTTAACAATAGAACAAGATTTTTCATTTTGTAATTTTTTACATAAAATTTCAAATTGACAAAACGTATCACTTTTGTTTTTCAAAAATATCACCCAAGTAAATCTTGAGTAGTCATCTACAATGACAAAAACGTATTTGTTGTGATTATGACTACCTACCCTAGAAGGACCAAAAAGATCCAGGTGGAGAAGCTCTAAAGGTCTTTTGCTTGAAATGATATTTTTTAATTTGAAAGAAGATTTTGACAGTTTTCCTAATTGACATGCATCACAAAAATAATCCTTTTTAAAAGATATTTTGGGTAACCCACGTACTAACTTATCTTTAGCTAATTTAGACATGTATTTAGAATTGACATGACCCATTCTCATGTGCCATAGATGTTGAGAGTCATTATTAGCTATGAGGCAATGTTCTGTGATGTTTTCTAGATATAGTTCATATATATTATTTTTTCTTATGCCTTTTAAGATAATATTTTCGTTGGTGTCTGCTATAAGACAAGTATTATGATTAAAACTAATATTATAACCTGTATCACACATTTGACTAATACTTAGAAGGTTATGTTTTAAGCCTTTAACCAGGAGAACGTCTTTGATAAGAGGTTTATCTATATTTCCAATATTACCAATACCTATTATCAAACCTTTGTTGTTATCTCCAAAGGTGACGGTTTCTCCTTCTTTTTTATGAAGAACAACAAAGAGGTCTGAATGTCCAGTCATGTGTTTTGAACATCCACTGTCTAGAATCCAGCTGTTCTTCTTGCTTGGAGCCTGCAAATCATTAAGTAAAATTTCTTTTTGGTACCCAATCGGTTCCCTTTTTGTTAGACCTTGGAACCCATATCCATTTGGATTTGGGTTTGTCTATAACCTTAGAGGAGTTAAAAAAACTAACATTATAATACTCCTTATTTGGTTCAGACGAACTTTTCACAAACATGGTCTTTTGATTCATACAAGAAGGCTTGTTGAAATGAGAGTAGACAATACCATTCTTGTAGAAAGAGACTTTTTGAGAAGATAGGAGTTTATCCAAGTTCTCTATTCCTTTAGTAAACTTGAAAACCGTTTTCATAAGGTTTTCAGTTTTACTTTTTAATTCTGAAATTTCTACTTGCAGATTTTTAGTCTTGAAGCTAGTAGATAAGATTTCAGAAGTAATAAGAAGATTTTTCTTTTTCAACTCAGAGTTTTCACTACTGAGTTTTTCATTTTTCTGGGAAAGCTCTAAATTTTCAGATTTTAAAGTTTTATTTTTGAAGCTTAATTTTCTAGATTCCTCAAATAGTTCTTGAAAAGCATCTAGAAGTTCTTCAAAGGAAAAATCAGAAATTTCACTTACAGAGCTTTCGTTTGCCATGAAGCACATGTTTGCAGTTTCGGCTTCATCATCACTTGACTCTTCACTGGTGGATGGTTCTCAGTCATCCCATTGAGCATGCAGAGCCTTTTTCTTGAAGAACCTCTTTTTTGGTTCCTCGGTCTTGGACTTTCTTTTGAGAAGGGGATAGTCACGCCTCAAGTGACCTGGCTTATTACACTGATAGCACATGGGATCTTCCTTAGGATCTATTTTTTCCTTGTGCTTGTTTGGAAGTCGGTTCTTTCTCATGAAGCGCTGGAATTTTCTGGTTAGTAGCGCAATTTCGGATTCTTTATCTGAGTTTTCATTCTCAGATAGAGCTGGGAAAGCTAGAGTTTTCTTTATCGGTTGTTTTTTTTTTCCATCTTTCTTTCATGTGGACTTCATAGGCTATAAGATTGCCTATTAAGTCGTCCAGAGTAAGCTTAGATAAATCTTGAGCTTCTTCAATAGCTGTAGTCTTTTTCTCCCAATCAGTTGTGAGAGATCTCAAGATTTTCTTCACCTTTTCTGTCTGGAAATATGTTACACCCAGAGATTTCAGATCGTTGGTGATGTTGGTGAATCTGGTAAACATCTCTGTGATGGGTTCATCTTTGTTCATTTTGAACAACTCATATTTTCTAACAAGAGATGAGATTTTGGCTTCTTTCACTTTGTTGGTTCCTTCATGAATAACATCTAAAGAATGTCAAATATCATATGCAGATTCACATATAGATATTCTATTGAATTTGTTCTGATCAATGGCACAATATAAGGCATTCATAGCCTTTGCATTTAGGTTTGCCATTTTCTTTTCTTCATCAGACCATAAGTTATGGTCTGCGGATGAAGATGTGTATGGATGCTCAACAATTTTCCATACAGCAAAATCTATGGATTTGAGAAATATAGTCATTCTGCACTTCCCGTATCCATAGTTGGAGCCATTAAAGAAAGGAGGACGAGATGCGTGTTGACCTTCAATATCACGAGCATAAGAGGTAGATGCCATTTGTGCTGGAAGACTTGTTATGTCGAAACCAGCAAACCTGCTCTGATACCAAATGAAATTCCACTAGAGGGGGGGTGAATAGTGAAATACGATAAAGATCGATAAAATAAAATAATCAGGCAATAAGGCATAACACATAAAACACAGAATTTATACTGGTTCGGTCAATACCCAGACCTACATCCAGTCCCCAAGCAAACCACTTGAGCTTTCCACTATAACATCCGAGTCACCGGATAAATAGTACAACACCCTCTTCCTCAGAGGTCTTCTTCTCTCAACAGAGAAGGGGCACACCCTCTTCCACAGAGGTCTTCTTCTCTCAACAGAGAAGGACAACACCCTCTTTCACAGAGGTCTTCTTCTCTCAACAGAGAAGGGCAACACCCTCTTTCACAGAGGTCTACTTCTTTCAACAAAGAAGGAAAATAGTGAATAACAGAGTTACAATACTTCCTATAGAACCTTCAGAATGATATGAATGCACGAATGAAGGATTCTCAGAATGTTCTGTTTGTCACTCAGAGGATACACTTTGTCAAAGAGCTACATTTGACTTTTTCTCTTTTCTTTCTTTTCTTTTTCTCTTTCTTTTTTAAGGCTCTCTTTTCAAATGAATAGGAATTTTTCTCGTTGTAAGCTCACATGTCCATTCCCTTATTGAATAGTTTATTTAAGTGTGTTTATATAGCTTTTTAAAAAAGTAGTCGTTACATTTTGAAATCGTAGTTTTTTTGAGATGTGAAATGTTAAGTCATTTCAAAAACATCTTTAGAGAAATTCGAGAAAGCCTTTTTCCATAAAAGTAAAATATGGGGTACACTAGTCGTTGTAATATTTTAGGTAATACATATTTTATGTAAAAAGTCTATTTCTTACAATAGTACATTGAACGTTGGATTGTAGTTTTGTCTTTATTCTAATTAATGATTTGAGGTACATAAGTACTTCTTTACTTTAAATGAGTGTAAGTACAATGAGTGCTTTGAGATATTTTATTTGTACATAGTCATGTCAAGTGTTTTCTTTATGTTGTGTTTTTCAAAGTCTTTAAAGAGAATGAGGACTACAAGAAAGTCGACATTCTTGAGAAGGATATTTAACAAGGATTTTTTACAGGAGGTATTTAATGCTATACAAAGAGAATTATGACTTCAAGTAAGTCGACATTCTATGGGTTTGTAAAAAGGTAACTAGAGTGATTTCAAAACCTTTATTATATTTGTTTTCTTTGTGTAGCTGATTCTCATGTTTTGTCTTTTTCCCATATTTGAAAATCATTTCTTTAAAGAAGGTAACTAGAGTCATTTCAAAACATATTATATTTGTTTTTCTTTATGTAGCCGATTTCATGTTTTGTCTTTTTCCTATATTTCTTTTCATGTTGTCTTGTGTATGATGTAAGGTACAATTATTACATTTTGAAATCATGTCAAAAAACCTTTTTCATAAAGGGTTGTAAGACGGTACAATTATTAGTTTTCAAAAAGGAGCTTTTTGAAACTATCGTATACTTTTACGATATAGCTTTTATGAATAAGTATGTAATATGCAATATGCAATATGCATGTTCCTGAAGGTTCTGTTACATATGACTCTAAAGAAGAAAAAAATCTTCATCTTGAGGTAGCCGATCTCTTCATTTGATCTTTAGGAGTGCATGGCTCATCAAGCTTTTTCTTCAAGGAGTATGATTGAACCATAGTTATACTTGAACAGGAAGTCTCCATCCTTTTTGGGTGAGATATCCTTGCATCAAATACTTGTTAGATTTATGGCAAAACATATTCAGTCATAATATAACATTTTTCAAGAGGACATATTATCATATCATATAAAATCAAATACGACAGTGTATCATATTATGTGACATCAAAACAGAGTTTCTCAACATAAAAATCATGAAAATCGACATGGACACTGATAATAATCCTAAAAATAATATGCCAATGAAAAATATTTTTTTATGATTATTCTGGAAATAAATATTAAATAAAAGATAAAAAAATGCTAAATAGCATGCTTTCTTGTACCTATCATGGTGTCAGATTAAAATGAGATATCAAACAACAATAAAATTTTATTAAATTTAATGGAGCGAAACTAGACATCTCAATTAAAATAACTCTTTTTATAGATAAGGAATACAATCTCTGGTTAGAGAGAAATCGTTCTGGTAAGATGGCCCAGAGTTTTAATCATGTCTGACGATTCAAGAAACACAGACTCTTATTTTAGGTTACAAGAAAATAAGAAATGATGGTGGAAAATTACACCGCAGAAAGTAAACATGATGACAGATCGAGAACTTTTTACGGATCATCGATATGATCTCCGGTTAGGGAGAAATCACTCTGGCAAGATGAACCTGGTTTTGAACCGCACTTGTTGGTTCAAGAAGAACAGATTCTGATGTTGGATAAAAATAAAATAGTAAACGACTGTAGAAAATTTTAAAATTTTCACATAATAAATTAGATACACAGACAAAGACGGTGTTTTTTACGGATTTGAAATACAATCTTTGGTGAGGGAGATATGACCCCGACAAGTAACACCTGATTTTGTATAGCGTTTTAACGGTGCAGAAATTAAGTTCAGACTTTGATTTTTGAAAACAGGGTTAAAAAACTCAACAAAATCCGATTTTTTTACTGAAAATCGTAGACAAATTCATGATTCTACTATAAAAAATTTAGATTTAAACAATGAATATAAATATGTGAAATAATAGCATAAACAGATGGTAAAAAATTAAGACTGTGAAATCTAAAACCCTAGAACAAAAGAAAATCCAATTAAGCATGATAAAATTAATAAAATATGTAACTAAGGCTATGAATCATGATTAAACGTATAAAATAATGAAAATATGAATGAGCATGCTAAAAGAAAAATAAAAAATCAGGGAAGCATGAACAAGAACTTGATTTAGCCATTAAAAGAGGGATTTGATCCATAGAGGGGTCAAATTGCCTTCTTTATTTAGGCATTAATGAAATAAATCTAATATAAGCATTGTTAATGGATCAAAAATGTGTAAAGAACATCAAATACTCACTAGATCATCTTCTTGAATCATAAGCATGGTTCTTGAATGAAAAAGATGCAAAAGATCCAATAAGGAGGGGCGGCAATGGTGTAAAACATAAATAAAATCCATAAAACTAAAAAATAAAAAGAAAGAGGAGCTCACCTTGGGGCTTCAATGAAAGAAGGGGCTTCAATGGAGCTTGGAGGAAAGGAGAAGAGGAGAGGAAAGCATGAGGGGGTCGACCCCTAGAGATAAGTATTTATAGAATTTTTTGGCTTTGTTAATTAGAGAGTTTCTGATTTAATTAGAACTCTCTTAATTAAAAGAGATAAACATGAGAGCGGCGATTCTTCTAAAGAGCTCTAATGGGTTTTGGTTTTGACTTTTCAAACTTCAACTTGATTAAAACACTAACTAAACCTAAATGGATTTAAATACCCTCAAATGTGGTGCCACTTATGTGGGCCCCATTTGGTTTTTCAAAAACGGTTTTAAAAAGGTATAATAAAGGGGTTAAAAACAAGATTTTCAAGAATCTTTAAAAGACACTTATATCTATGATTTTTTTTGTAGTTTTGAAATAAGTAAAACACGAAAATAAAATGAAATTGAATAAAGGTTGGAAATTAGGGTTTGGCGCCCCCTTCAGGGTGGGCCCCACTTAAAAAAAATTCGAAAAAATTGGAAATTGGTTTAAAAATCAAGTTTAAAATGAATCCAGATCATTTTTTTAAGGAAAATGCTTCGAAATAAAGGAATGTAAACTCCTGGGTGTTGGCCAAATGGAAAATATCGATTTAAAACCCAGGTTTTTTAAATTGATTTCGAAAGAACAATTTTAAAATGGAGTCTGGATTTGATATTTTGAAAACAAGAGTGCTAGATCTCGAAAATGACATGCAATGATATAAAATACAATAAAATAACATGAAATGACATGCAAAATACAAACCCTCGATAAGGGATTTAAAGTCCTAGACCCCTGGTAGAGACAAGGAATTGAAAATTCCCATCTCAGGATAGAAATTGGGTATTGGACATCAGATCCGATCCAAATGTGAATTGGATCTCGGATATAGTTAAAATTTTGGAAAAGGAATTGATCTGAGTCCAGATTGGCAATTGTGCAAGCTTGGAAAGTGATAGAATTGATGTTTTGAATAAAATGACCCGAGAAATGATTTTAACCCTGCAGGTCAAAGAGTGACACTATAAAATGAGGTTTGAACTGGTTTAAACTAAATTCTAGGGTTTCTAAACTCAGATGAACTAAAAAGACAATGACTCAACTAAACTCCTAGACTAGATGATCGAGAAACGACACAATTCTCAGTAAAATAGTGAGAAATGAACACCAGAGTGAAGTGAATCACAAAAATATACTGGGTTTGAGCTGAAATGAAGGTCAGTTATACTGAGATGAACTAAATTTGGATCTCAAACACTAGCTAAGCTAACTGGGGTTAGCTCAGTTTTAGCTGAAATAGGCTAAAATGAACTCCAATAGTATGAGAAACAAATTTAAACTAAAACTGGACCACTTAAACTCTTGATGAGCTCAAGTTTGACACATGAAAATAGAATTAACAGGAAATTACTGACTCAGGAATAATTGACTAAGATTTGAGCTGAATATGAGCTTATTTCGACAAAAATGAACCAAATTCAACTAAAATGAATAGTGTCTACTCATTGTGAGCTCAAGGGAGCTAGAATTGACTGACATTCAAACTGTTCTGAACCTAAAATGAGCTTAGTTAGGTCTAACTGATGAGGGTCTAAGGTGACCTAAGGGTAGAATGGTAATTTTATTGACAAAAGGGGGGTGAAATGATACCTAAACTGGAATGGACCTAGGGTTAGACTTCTACACTGATTTAAAGGGTTGGCTAACATCTGTGAGGGGGGTGTCAAGGATGGACCTAGAAAATTTAGGGTGTTTACAGAAACAGAGTCAACCCGAAGGTTGATTTTAGAAAGACCAGTTGAAACTAGTTCTTTGTAAAAAGACTCAATCCGAGGGTCGATTTTGAAAAGATCGGCAAAAACTAGCTTTCGTAAAAGAAGGTCAACCCAAAGGTTGATTTGAAAAGGTCGGTGAGAACCAATTTTTGAAAAAGGGGCTCAACACAAGAGTTGACTTTAAAAAATCTGGTGAAAACTAGTTTTTATAAGGAAGTTCAACCCAAGGGTTGATGTTGAAAAAGACCGGCACTTTGAAAGCTCTCAGTGATCATGATGGGGATTTTGCAAAAATTTTCAAAAGGTTCACGATTTTGGACAAACCCCTATGGGTAGCCCTATCACTCCTATGGATGCTCTCAGGATTATCCCTTATCCTGAATGGGAAGGAAAGGACATTGATCATGATGTCTCGAGAGTTGATGATAAAAGAATCTTTCGATCCTACCATACATACGATGTTTTGGGCGAAAATGAAGTTTCATAATAAAAGATGCCCAGTATAGCAAAGGAAAGGAATGTTGGACCAAAGAAAGAAGGACAAGTGATCATCGCCAAGAAAAGTTTTTGAAAATTTTTAAAGGAAAGACAAAGAATAGGTGAGAATTTGGACAATGTCCAGAGATATTCAGAGGGAGAAACAACAAGAATCAGGCTGACAATTAGAAAGGATATCCCATTACCAGGGACTGGGTCGTTACTGGAATTGTAACAATTGCGTTGTTATTCCCTAGAAAGAAAGTAGACAACTAAAATGTGCCTTGTTACCCAGGCGGGGTCGTCAACCATGATGAAGATATCAAAAGAATGATATAAAGGTCCATATGAGAAAATAATTTTATTGAAAGAATGATGTAAAATCATAGACAAAAAGAGGGTGGGTGGACAATCTCCCACCACTCCAGATAATTGTAAGATATGTTGGGTCCAGGAAAGATGGAGAGATTGACAAAAGAACCCCAACTATATTTGGTGGCATGGTATGCTCCAAACCACTGAGCAGACATTAGATCGAATTCTGGAACGATGCCTGATAGAAGGCGAGTGTCGATGTGCCTTTGCCTCTGCGAGAAATGTATGACACATCTCTTTGGCTGATAATTGACACAAAAGAATGGTTCGAGCAATCGGTAGCGCTTGCCACGTGCGTAGGTATAACGAGGGAATGACTCTCATTGGTTGAAGTAGTCCCAAATGATCTCGTCTTGATGTAGATTCTCGATCAGGGCTCGGTATTAGGGACTAGGTTGTGGCTCTTTGCTATTGTATCTGAAGGAGTTGGCTCTCGTTGGCACATGTTGGAGAAACCAGGATTGCAAGGCATATGTGCACCCTTCCACCAAGATTGCCTCACTGAGAGTGAAGTGGGTCAGACCACGATAAAGGAAGGCTAGGGCGGCCATGGCAATAGAGAGGCGGCTAGTCTTTTGACTTCCCCACCTTCGCAAAAGCTAGACGATTCTGACATCCACATAGTTTTGTCCGTCTTGGAAGAAAACTAGCCCTACAATGCATAGATCATGGCATGTTGGATTCGCTCTCGGGCTGCTCTAGACAGACTGTTGACTTCTTCATATGTCCCATACTGGCGGTAGAGCTCAAATAGATCGACATACTGATTCCCAAATTTTTTGATAAGCGGCCAAGATCTGCATCCTGTCATTCAAGCTAGCGCATCTTGGGGGTCAAGTCCTTTGGTATTGATAAAAAATTGTTGCTCTAAGGGATCATCTGGCTGACCAGCTAGCTCTAGTAGGCCCATGATGTCTGTGAATTCATCCAGAAGCAAAGTCATCTCTCCCCATAGAAACCAATGTTACGACAATGAAGTCGTACATGATACTTCAAGTACAAGGTTTTGATGATGAGCAAGTGAATCAATTGCATTTCAGCTAAGGCAATGAAGAAATGTGACAAACATTGAAGAATTCGATAAAGAATCTTTGAAGACTAGTGTGAAAATGTTAAATTCATTAAAAGTCTTAGATTCTTGTAAGAGCCTTAGTTAGAGTGCATATTTTGGTTGCATTTCACCTAAAAAGTCTTTAGAAAAACTTTTCTAAAAGAACCCTTCATGAAAATCTTTTTAGAAAACTCTTTTCTTAAAGTTTCGTGTTTATTAGTTGACCAATAGACTCACCAGTCGACTAATCCTTTCGCACCAAATTTTCTAAGCAAAACGTCTTTTTTATCAAATTAGTCGACCAAAGGTTTTATTAGTCGACCAGACAAAATGTCTGTTTTCTAGAAATTTTAGCAACAGTCGACTAATGACTTTATCAGTAGACTGGACAAAACATGTGTTTTCTAGAAATTTAGCAGTAGTCGACTAATGATTTTATCAGTCGACCAGACAGAACATGTATTTTTAGAAAAATTTAGCAGCAGTCGACTTAAAGGTTTTTCAGTCTACTGATGATATTATCAGTCGACTAATTTTTTCTCTAGTCGACTAAGTTTCAAATCTTCAGATTTTCAAACGGCTCGATAAACAGATCAGTCGACCGACGATAAATGTCAGTGTACTAATAGCAAATTATCAGTCGACTAACTATTGTTCCAGTCGACTAATTTTGTCATTTTTCCTAAAACTTTTAAAAGGCGTGTCTTTTCATTTTTCAAACGTTTTGATTGTTCAAAATGGACGTTTTGACACCCTTTCATACCCTCAACGTATGAAATATTTCAACTATAAATATGAGTGCATTTTACACTCAAAAGCACTGCAATTTAATCAATTTGAATCAATTACTCTTTGTTTTTCACTCATACTCATTTTCTCACTCACGTGATATTTTTTACTTCAGTTTTTCACTCAAATTCCTTTGAGAGATAGTGAATTCGTGAGTAGAGTATTTCAACAACCTCAAAAGCTAATTGCATCTCATTTGCATTCATAAGAAGGGCTCATAGGTTGTATTGTAAGTTGTTACTTGTTTCAATTTTCTGTAAAAGGAAGGACTCCTTGGTTTAATGGAGTTGTTTGCTTTCAGTAGGTGTGTTACTAAAAGTCGGACCGGATTTGGTCTGTGTATGATCTTGTAGTTACACAAGGTTGATAGTGGAAATCTCAAGCGGGTTTTGCTTGGGGACTGGATGTAGGTCGGGAAAGACCGAACCAGGATAAATTATTGTGTTATTTGTGTGTTTGCTTTGTGAATTACAAAATCTGTCAAAATTCTGCAGATAATTTTTAAAAGCACTATTCACCCCCCTCTAGTGCTCGTTGCCTCGATCCTACTGCACTTTCATTTGGTATCAGAGCAGGTTTGCTATTATTTTGATTTGACCATCATCTAGCATGGCAACTACAACATCTCAGCACAAAGAAGGATGCTCCTTTTTTCGTCCTCCTCTCTTCGATGAAACAAACTATGGATACTGGAAAGTGAGAATGACAATATTCTTGCAATCCATGGATCTCTAAATTTGGAGAGTTGTTTCAGAAAAGTACCAAATGCCATCAACTGATTTCAGTCAATGGACCGATGAAGAAAAGAAGACTGCTTCACTTAATGCCAAGGCTATGAATGCATTGTATTGTGCCGTTGACAAGGTAGAGTTCAATCGCATCTCTCAATGCTCTACAGCAAATGAAATTTGGCATACTCTTCTCGTAAGGTACGTCAAAGGTAAAGGAATCTAAAATCGCTTCTTTAGTTCATAAATTTGAATTGTTTAAAATGAAGCAAAATGAATCTATATCGGACATGGTAACAAGAATGACCGATATCACTAATACTCTGAAATCCCTTGAAAAAGAATATTCACAAGTGGATTTAGTCAGAAAAATCCTAAGGTGTTTAACTCCTGAATGGGAGAGAAAAACTACAGCTATTAAGGAAGCAAATGATTTAAACACTCTCACTCTTGAAGATTTGGTTGGTAACTTAATGGCATATGAAGTTCAACTTCAAGACAGACAAGAAGAAGAACCCAAGAAGAAATCTCTTGCTTTTAAGGCTACTTCTGACTCTGAAAATTCAGAAGAAGATGAAGATGAAGCTATTGCCCTTATTACAAGGAAATTCAAAATATTCATCAAAAAGGGAAGATTTTAAAGAAAGGTAAAGAAAGCAGATTCTTCTAATCCAAATGAAGTCAAGTGCTTTAACTGCAAAAAGGCAGGACATATCAAGAAAGATTGTCCTCTTCTCAAAATCAAGTCCAAGGACCAATTCAAGAAGAAAAAGGCATTTCAAGCTTGTTGGGATGATAGTGACTCCTCTTCCAATGAAGAATCAAATGAAAAAGTTGCCAACATGTGCTTTGTAGCACAAGAAGACTCGGTAAGTCAATTTGACTATGATGATTTATTAGAAGCATTCAATGATTTATATGCTAAATTTAAGAGTCTAAGTTCTAAAAACAAAGAGTTAAAAACTAAAAATTCAACTCTTGACTCTCAAAACAAAGTGTTACTTCAAGAGATAGAAGATCTTAAGAAGGAAAACTCTTGTCAAGCGTTTGAGATAAAAGAAATTGGAATTAGAACCAATCTTTTACAAAAAAAAATAACTAGTCTAAAAGAAAAATCAAATGATCTTCTTTCTATAGTGACCAAATTCACAAATGAAAAAGAGAATCTAGAAAGACTTCTTGGTTCTCAAAGATACTCGGTTAATAAAACCGGATTGGGATATAGCTTCTTTGATACTCAAAATAGACCAAACTATGTTGTGAAAAATCAAAGACAATATTCTCAACCATTTGTTCAAAGAACTAAATTTTCTAGAAATGCATCTAATCATGAAACTTATAATGCTTATAAGACTAGACATGATTACTCTAGAAATGCTAAATCTTTTTATAAAAAGAATATTTATTATCAAAGGAAACCAAAATCGAAATGGATATGGGTTCCTAAGACTAACTCTCATGGACCCAAAAATAGAAAGCGGTCAAATGATTTGTCTTCTAATTTTGTTGTAGGTACACAAAATAAGGAGCAAATGGATATTGGACAACGGTTGTTCCAAACATATGACTGGAAGGCCGGAGTTATTTTTCACCCTCCAAAATAAGGATGGAGGAACCGTTGGTGACAATAACAAGGAAAAAGTAATAGGTATTGGTAATATTGGTAATCCAAAATTTTCCTTGATAGAAAATGTTCTTTTAGTAGATGGTTTAATGCATAATTTATTATCCATTAGTCAATTATGTGATAAAGGTTTTCTTATTTCTTTTGAACATGATTTATGCTTAATTTCTGATTTTCAATCTAAAAAGATCGTTTTTAAAGATAAAAGAAGGAACAATGTGTATGAACTTTATCTAGATGAGTTACCCACTTTTAATAAAAAATGTCTTATTTTTTCAAATGAAATTCAATGGTTATGGAACAAGAGACTTGGACATATTAATTTTAAAATTGTTTCCAAGTTATCCAAGAATGATCTTGTAAGAGGCCTACCTAGAATACCATATAAGAAGGATCACTTATGTGATGCTTGCCAAATGGGTAAACAAATCAAGAGTTCTTTTAAAGCAAAAGATATAGTTTCAACAAAATGTCCTCTTGAACTTTTACATTTAGATCTATTTGGACCATCTAGAATTCAAAGTTTGAATGGTAGTAAGTATGCTTTTGTTATAGTAGATGATTATTCTCGATTTACATGGGTGATTTTTCTAAAAATAAAAAATGATGCTTTTTCTAAATTTTCCAAACTTTGTAGAAGAATTACAAATGAAAAATCTACAACTATAATTAAAATTCGTAGTGATCATGGTGGTGAATTTGAAAATGAATCTTTTCTAAAGTTCTGTGATTTACATGGTATATGTCACAACTTTGCTTTTCCTAGAGCGGCTCCACAAAATGGAGTTGTTGAAAGAAAGAATAGAACTTTGCAAGAATGTGCTAGGACCATACTTCAAGATAAAAATTTACCAAAATACTTTTGAGCTGAAGCAATAAATACAACATGTTATGTTTTAAACCATGTTTTTATTCGACCAATCTTACATAAAATATGTTTTGAATTGTATTATGATCGTATACCAAAGATCTCATATTTCAAAATTTTTGGTAGTAAATGCTTCTTGTTAAATACCAAAGATAATCTTGACAAGTTTGATTCAAAATCAGATGAATCAATATTTCTTGGATATTCTTCTAGAAGTAAAGTTTATCGTATTTTTAATAAAAGAACATCTTGCATTGAAGAATCTTTACATGTTGCATTTGATGAGAATTGTGAGCAGGTTATTCCTCCAAGCGAAGGAGAAGAAGTAATACTTCAAGAAGAACCTTTGTTAGAGAGCACTTCTCAAGAAAATGTTCCTCTTCAACCCGTTTGGAAAGAAGTTCTCAATCATCCACATGAACAAGTTATTGGAGATATAAAGAGTGTTGTCCAAACTAGGAGGCAATTGCAATATATTGCAAATATTGCTTTCATATCTAAAATAGAACCAAAGAATATCAATGAGGCTTGTGATGATGAATTTTGGCTTTTGGCCATGTCTGAAGAACTTAACCAATTTACTAGGAATGATGTATGAGATCTAGTTGATAAACCAAAGGATCATCCAGTAATTGAAACAAGATGGGTCTTCCGAAATAAGCTCGACGAAAATGGTGAAGTCATTCGAAACAAAGCAAGACTAGTAGCACAAGGCTATAATCAAGAAGAAGGCATAGATTTTGATGAAACCTATGCACCAGTGGCTCGATTGGAGTCAATTCGAATGATGCTTGCTTTTGCTAGTTACATGAACTTCAAGTTATATCAAATTGATGTTAAGAGTGCATTCTTAAATGGACACATCAATGAAGAAGTTTATGTAGAGCAATCTCCAGGCTTTGAAAATGAGAAATATCCAGAAAAAGTCTACAAATTAAAAAGAGCTTTGTACAGACTTAAACAAGCACCAAGAGCATGGTATGAAAGACTACGAAATTTTCTAGAACAATCTGATTTTTCCATTGGTCGGGTAGACTCCACTTTATTTATTAAAAATCTTAATTCAGATATTCTTATTGTGCAAATTTATGTTGATGACATAATATTTGGTTCTACTAATGATTCTCTTTGTAAAAAATTTGCTAAAGCTATGTAGGAAGAGTTTGAAATGAGCTTGATGGGCGAATTAAACTACTTCCTTGGACTTCAAATAAAGCAAACTGAAGAAGGAATCTTCATCAATAAGGCTAAGTATACAAAAGAACTTCTCAAGAGATTTGGGATGGACTCATTGAAATCAAGAAGGAATTCTATGAGTACAACTACTTCTCTTGATAAAGATGAAAATGGTAAAAATATAGATATTAAGCTCTACAGAGGTATGATCAAATCTCTTTTATACTTAACTGCTAGTCGGCCTGATATAATGTTTAGTGTTTGTATGTGTGCAAGATTTCAAGCTAATCCAAAGGAATCTCATTTAACTTCAGTAAAACAACTTCTTCGTTATTTGAAAGATACTTCAGATTTTGTTTTGTTTTACCGAAAATCATCTTCCTTTAATTTAGTTTCATATAGTGATGCAGATTTTGCAGGAAGTAAATCTGATCGCAAGAGTACTAGCGGAACTTGTCATTTCATAGGAAATTCCTTAGTCTCTTGGTTTAGTAAAAAGCAAAATTCAGTGTCACTCTTAATAGCTGAAGCAGAATATATAGCGACTAGTTTAGCGTGTTCACAAGTACTATGGATGAAACACACCTTAAAAGATTTTGGTTTGAATTACTCCATAACAACTATTTATTGTGATAACACTAGTGCTATAAATCTTTCGAAAAATCTTGTTCAACACTCAAGGACTAAACATATTGAAGTTAGACATCATTTCTTAAGAGATCATGTGTTAAAAGAAGACATTTCATTAAATTTTATTTTCACTAATGAACAACATGCCGATATCTTCACTAAACTACTTAAAAAAGAAGATTTTATGAGAATTAGGAGAGAACTAGGCATTTGCTCATTTTTGGATTTATAAAATGCTGATTTTTGAACAAAATCACAAAATCGCACCATATTAGTCAACCGATAAATTTCTAGACGACTGATGCTTTAAAAAAATTTACAGAAGGAATTGCACCTTATTAGTCAACCGATAAAAATCTAGTCGACTCATATTTTTTTTTAAATTTGTTTTTTTAAAGGATCCGATACCCCTTGGTTTTTTAACGCATCGTTTCATTTTTATGCACCTTTTTGTTTTTCTTAAACGAAACCCTTTGAAAAATAAAACCCTCTCTCTCTCTCTCCTCTCTCTCTTTCGAAAAACCCTCGGAGTGTCGTTCGAACCTCTCCTCGCCAGAATCTTCTGGCCGTGACAGGGAGTCTCTTGACTTTTTGCCAGAATTTTCTTGCCGTGACTAGTGCCTCTTCAGTCCTCGCCAGAATCCCCTTGTGGTAGCCTCCTCTCACCTGTCGTCATCCACCGCGGACTCCTCCTCGTCTCTTCCCTCTTGCCTAAAATCTGTGGAGAATCGACATCCCTTTTCAGTAGGTTGTTACTGTTGATTATTTTGGCCACTACCAACGAATTTGAAGGCACATTGTTCACTCTGCGTAAAGTGTTTTTGTTGCACGACGACGGATATCTTCCTCCCACCGGACGTCATTTGAAAACCGACATCAACACCATCTCCAATTGTTCCTCTCAACATCTGTGTTGATCAATCACTCTCTGCAACTGTGAATTTTTAGGTGAATCTGTTTCAACCATGCCTCGTCAGAAGACTGCATCCGTAAAAGGTTCTCCTCCTACTACACCTCCAGCAAGACATGGATTTTCTCTCAAACTACTCCAAAATCCTCTTTTATATGATACTTTTGGATCGATTTCTGCACTTCCTATTTTACCAAGCCGAAATGTCCTCTTTCACCTGTTTTCTCGTTACAAAATCAGAGAATTATTTCCAGGTATTTCACATTTTTTTGATGTCTATGCAGACCCCCTTTATTATCCTTTTCTGATCCACTTGTTTTACACAAATTTACAAATTGATCATGAAACTGGAGTTCTTTCCTCTCTTGTTCGCGATGTTGAAATTGAGTTTGATTCTAAACTGCTTGGACAAATCCTAGAAATTCCACCTTCAGACACTCTTTTCAATACTATTGAACTTAATGATGAAAGAATTTTTGAACAAATTCTTCTTCCCGGTGAACCTCATTGCCCTCCTTTCAAAAATACTAATCTTCAAACTCGTGCACGCATTGCTGGATGAATTCTTGCCCACAATGTTCTACCTAAAACTGGTTCTTTTGATTACTATTCCACAGATCTATCTACGACTCTTTATGTCTTATTTGGAAATATTTCTGTAAATTGGGCCAACGTGTATTTTACTAATTTGTGAAAACAAAAACCATTTCTTCCTTATGGATGTCTTCTTACTCGTATTTTCAGATATTTCAAAGTACCCTTAACCAATGAAAAATATTTTGAGCAAAAGGAGTTCTTTGATCAAACTATTTTTAAACGAATGAAAATCAAATATCTGCCTCCTTTAAACTTTGATCAAACTGAACCATCTGAACCATCAATTTTTGAACCCTCATCATCTTCTGTGACACCTTTATCTCAAGCAAAACAAAAGAAAATTTCTACTAGTCAAGACAATGATGAAGTTTTGCAGCGACTGGAAGCTTTGGAACTGCATCAACACACTTTTCGTGAAGATGTGACTCAACAACTTTCTTCGATTCAGAAAGATATTACTGCAATCAAGGACTTGCTCAACTCACTTTTCTGATCTTTGTTTTCTATCTTTACTGAACTTTGATACTTTATGGGTTGTAATATTTTGAACTTGAATTTACATTTTGCTTATGATATGACTACCCTTACTCTTTTTTATTATGACAAAGGGGGAGAAAAAGATAGAATTTGGTAGACACATGCATGAAAATTACAAGAGAAAAAGATAGACCTTGCATGAGAAATATGAGAGAGAAAGAGAAATAGAAAGAATTTGCAAAAAATGCATGAAGTAATGATGGAAATGCAAACCAATCAATATGTGATATATGTGCTTTGAATGTACTAACTTTTAATGTTTTGCAGCATATTGATAGGGGGAGTAAAATCTCCATCTATGCATCTAAATGCTTCATCTTTGATTAAGTTTGTCATCATCAAAAAGGGGGAGATTGTTATGACAATGAAGTCGTACATGATACTTCAAGTACAAGGTTTTGATGATGAGCAAGTGAATCAACTGCATTTCAGCTAAGGCAATTAAGAAATGTGACAAACATTGAAGAATTCGATGAAGAATCTTTGAAGACTAGTGTGAAAATGTTAAATTCATTAAAAGTCTTAGATTCTTGTAAGAGTCTTACTTAGAGTGCATATTTAGGTTGCATTTCACCTAAAAAGTCTTTAGAAAAACTTTTCTAAAAGAACCCTTCATGAAAATCTTTTTAGAAAACTCTTTTCTTAAATTTTCGTGTTTATTAGTCGACCAATAGACTCACCAGTCGACTAATCCTTTCGCACCAAATTTTCTAAGCAAAATGTCATTTTTATCAAATTAGTCGACTAAAGGTTTTATTAGTCGACCAGACAGAATGTCTGTTTTCTGGAAATTTTAGCAGCAGTCGACTAATGACTTTATCAGTAGACTGGACAGAACATGTGTTTTCTAGAAATTTAGCAGCAGTCGACCGGACAGAACATGTATTTTCAGAAAAATTTAGCAGCAGTCGACTGAAAGGTTTTTCAGTCTACTGATAATATTATCAGTTGACTAAGTTTCAAATCTTCAGATTTTCAAACAGCTCGATAAACAGATCAGTCGACTGACGATAACTGTCAGTGTACTAATAGCTAATTATCAGTCGACTAACTACTGCTCCAGTCGACTAATTTTGTCGTTTTTCTTGAAACTTTTAAAAGGTGTGTCTTTTCATTTTTCAAACGTTTTGATCGTTCAAAATGGATTGTTTTGACACCCTTTCATACCCTCAACGTATGAAATATTTCAACTATAAATATGAGTGCATTTTACACTCAAAAGCACTGCAATTCAATCAATTTGAATCAATTACTCTTTGCTTTTCACTCATATTCATTTTCTCACTCACGTGATATTTTTCACTTCAGTTTTTCACTCAAATTTCTTTGAGATATAGTGAATTCGTGAGTAGAGTATTTCAACAACCTCAAAAGCCAATTGCATCTCATTTGCATTCATAAGAAGGGCTCATAGGTTGTATTGTAAGTTGTTACTTGTTTCAATTTTCTGTAAAAGGAAGGACTCCTTGGTTTAAAGGAGTTGTTTGCTTTTAGTAGGTGTGTTATTGAAAGTGGGATCGTATTTGGTTTGTGTATGATCTTATAGTTACACAAGGTTGATAGTGGAAATCTCAACGGGCATGGCTATGGAGAGGTGGTTGGTCTATCGACTTCCCCACCTTCCCAGAAGTTGAACTATCCTGATATCCATGTAATTTCGTTCATCTGAAAAGCGAGCTAATCCCACAGTGTATAAGACCATCGCATGCTGGATTCTTTCTCGAGTTGTTCGAGATAGAGAGTTGACTTTCACAAATGCCCCATATTGTCTGTAGATTTCTAGCAGATTCACATATTCATTTTCATTCTCTTTGATCAAGGGTCAAGACTTGCATCCTGTCATGCGAGCTAAAGTGTCTCGGGGATCCAGACCCTTGATATTGATCAAAAATTGTTTCTCCAATGGATCTCTAGGCTGACCAGCTGGTTCAGGTAATCCCATAATCGCTGAGAATTTGTCCATCAATAAAGTCATTTCTCCCCATGGGAACCAGAAGGTACTAGTGCTCGGATTCCACCATTCTGCCAATGCGTGGATCAAATTGTCGTTAACTGTCTGCTTTTCCACTGCGGATGCCAGTTCGAATCCACAATCGTCCAAATGGTCCGAAAACATATAAGAAAAGTTCTTAAACCATGAATAATACCATCGAGGAATAAAGGATCTAGTGCTGAGAGTTCGATGTTCTGGAAGACCTTGTCGCACCTTATAGGAGATGTGACCCTCAGGAAAGACTGGATGGCATCAGACTGAAAAACATGGAAAATTAGGAATAAGACTTGAGAAAATACAAGGATTTTGAAAAAAATGCAGACAGGATAAAAATGAAGCTGAAAATTCAAGATCCAGAAGAACGAAAGGATGGAAAATCACCTAGAGTTTTGAAGAAAATAGAGGAGAATTTGAAAAATCGTCCAGGGTTTGAACAAAACAGGATTTTTAGACAATATATGGAAACAGATAGAAAAATTGGGGATTTTTTAAAATCGTCCAGTATTTTAGAAAACTTGTGAAAAATGTAATAAAAGAAGCTAACATTCAATCACATCATGTACAAACAAGTATGCATATACTACATTCTCTAAAAGATGACTCTAGATACACAAGTTTTGAAATAGCTGTAGGACCTTAATCCTAACTCTAAGGTTCAGATCATCTGTGTCCAATCATGCTATGCCTATATACTCGAGCCGAGACTCGATGTATGTGGCATAAAATCTATTTCTCCGGTTCTAGGTTCAAGTTTTCCAACATCCTTGAGCGCCTGCCGATATATGTTAGACTATGGACCTTGGTACGTGGCAGGGGGGGTTTCACCCAAATAGGTGGCCCAGTTGTGAGGCTTTGTTCTGAACTATGGTTCTAGAAGAAAGCCCAGCAACGTGAAGACCGGGTAAAGATAAGTGGGTTCATTTTTTAAAACATGAACACATGCAAGCAAACAGATGACTCTAAGTCCTGAAGAGATAGAATTTTGAAATATTTAAAGAAGCAAACATTGTTTTCATATAATTCCTAGATTGAGGAGTGTTGTATTAGACCTAGATCTATGTGAGCATGAATAATTCTCCTTAATATGGTCCTACCAAACCATGCCTAGTCTACATGCAATCCATGTCAGCTGGGTTCAAGTCTAGGCTCCTAGGTTCATATGATAACAGAAAATAAAAGTTGGCATTCCATGGAACACGATTTTGACATTTTGAACTAAGTCAAGCACACAATTGATCAGTCGAAGACAGGTCCCATCACAGTCGCCAAACCTGTTATCATCGCAAAATTTTTACTTTTGCAAGTCAAACTGACCTTTGAAAAAGTTTTTGAAAATAACTTGCCTCCGTTTTAAAATGCGGGATAATTTCGAAGAATGGGACTCGCCTGTCGGTACGAGGTTCAACCGTTCCTGGCGCCTTTACCAGGGGTAATCAAACCAAGGATCAATAGTGTGCTTAGCTTTGCTCAACTTGTCTAAATCATGTTTTATTTCCTAAATGTATAAAGAATCAGGCATGTGCTATGAATTTTCTAAAAATGCAAATTTGAAAACATGATGTTTGCTTCAAAGTTTGGGGCCAGGTGTTGATGTCTTCCTGTAACCTGGTAACAACTCGTTTCTATCCCCAAGAGGTCTTGGCCACTAGACGGGTGGTTAGGGTTCCATTCCCATGAGCATCAGCCCCTTACATTAATGAGGGCAAGGGATAAGCCTTTGCTCAGCCGAAGCTTGGCAACTCTCTGGAGCAGGAGATGCACCTTGATTGAAACAGCGACGGTAAGTACAACAGGCTTAGTTAGCGCAACTTGGTCCCAGATTCTGAGGGTTGTTTCTACATCCTTTATGAAAAAAATAAAATAAAATAACTAGTTCCTATCTATGATGTCATGGGTGAAAAATTGATTCTGAAAAGGAAATTTTGAATTCAAGACCTAAAATAGGAATTGAATTTGAATTCAGATTTTAGGAAATAGATTTAAAATTGGCCTTAGAAATGAGAATTGGAAATAGAACTAGATTTAAAATCTAGAATAGAATTTTGATCTGAAATCTGGAACCTTAGAAGGATTTGAATCTGAAATCTGAAATCCTAGATGGAGCTGGATCTGAAGTCTGGGATCCAAGATGGAGTTGAATCTGAAATCTGGAATCCTAAATGGAATTGGATCCGAAGTCTGGAATCCTAAATGGAATTGGATCTAAAGTCTGGAATCCAAGATGGAGTTGGATTCTAAATCTAGAGTCCAAGATAAAATTGGATTTTGAAAATCCAAATGGGATTTTGAAGATGGATCAGGATTTTTGAAGACCATATTTCAGTGGTTTTAAACTTTAGAGAAAATAGAATTTTGAGATTCAGAATCAATCTCAAAACCTTGATTTTGAATTTGAGAATCAAGACTCAATCTTTAGATAGAACTTTGAAAAGTAAAAAAAGCTTGAATTTTGAAATCAGAAGATGAATCCGGGAATTTCAAAGTTTAAATTGAACTTTCAAATTTGATCTAATATGTTAAATTGAATTTAAAATTGAGTCTTGAAAATCAATTTGGAATTCCAAAGTTGTATCAAACTTTGAAATTTGATTTGAATTGGAAATTGAATTTTGAATATATAAAAAATGAATTTGAAATTTCAAAGTCAAATTTGGACTTTGAATTGGATTTTTGAATTTTTGAAATGAGATAGAATTGAATTTATAAAATTGATCTGAGAAATGAAGAAGGTATTTGAAGAATTTTCTCAAAATCACTTGGATTTTTGAAAAAAAAGTTTGAAATAATTTGAAAACATGATGTAATTCTATCCTAAATGATGAAATGCCTTTGAAGATTGAAGTTTGAAAGCATATTTCATTCTTTAGGTGAATTTGAAATAAGATTGAAGATATAATACATTTCTGACTATGGTCATAAATGTATTATATAATAATCGTATTTAAATTCAAATGAAGAATAAAATATATTTTTGGTGCCTTTATAGAGTTTAAAATGAAATTAACTCTCAATATATCCAGGCTATGGCCATTGATATATATTTTGAGCTAATTTTAAATTAAACTCTGATAAAGGAAGAAAATATTTGAAAATATGATGATTTTTTAAGGAGATCCAGTGTAGATCCAATGTTATTCCATAAACGATGAAAATCCTAAGTTTTGTTCACATCCTGACTATGGTCATTGATGCAAATCGTCAACTTAGGATTTAATCACCTTTTATTAGAATGGTGCACATGTCATTCGTGTTCCCATTCGTGAATTTTTGAAATAAAGGGAAGATGGTATGAAACAAGCCATTTATGATATTTACAATGCTCATTCATTCTATCTAAAAGCTGGAAATGTAAATATTCTCATTAGTTCCTAATCTATTACAAGTTTGGAATTCGGTGAATTGAAAATTGAAAATCCTTAATCCAAAAAGGAAAAGTAGCATTTTCACACATCTCCTGCAAAACAGAGTTAGAGTAAAGACATGGAAGACACTGAAAAGTGTCAATTCAAGGGCCTATGTGCACATGCATGCATGGGATATTCTGATGAGGAGAGTACACATATGCACATGTTCCTACTTTAAGAGTAGGGATGATGTTTACATGATATCTTATGCCTTCGAGAGATATCATAGGGAATATGAACCAACTATGATGGGAAATGCATGACCTTGAGCATAATGCTTATGCTAAGTGAATGATGTATATGGAGGTTCTAAATGACATACCAATTAAGAAAAATGCATATGTATAGCCCAAATGATATGTTTTATACTGAATAGGAAAATATGTGTATGTATGCTTAAACATGTCATATTTATAAAAATGGAAGGACACATTCACTCATGCCTCATGCTATGCCTATATCAACGAAGAGATGCACATCGAATTTCCTGAGTTTATCATGGAAGTATATGTCCCATTGGGGATGTATATGACAGAGTGTCAGCAACACTCAACAAAGAGAGCATGTTGTATAAGACTTTGCCAAATGCAAAATGATAACTAGATGCAAATGCTAGTGAGAAAAGATTACTTAACTAATAGGGAAATTGATGCACTGAGTTACAGCCCAAACCCACAGGCTGGAAGGGGGGGGGGGGGGTTAACCCACTCTATCAGCACGGTAAGGTCTGTGGATATATCTGTATATAAGTTCAAGCTGCCATATAACACCAGCACATTGCTGATATTACTGAGGGTGACCTATAGCCGAATTGAAAGTACAAGAAAGAAGCACAAGTGTTTAAAATGTTGATACATACAGTACAGGAAATATATATATATATATATATATATATATATATATATATATATATATATATATATATATATATATATATATATATATATATATATATAGGAAAGTGACATTAGATTCCAGCCTATATCTATCTTGTCCATTTTCCATCGATATATCTATACACAAATATATCATCAAGGGCTTCCAGATTTTTATTGCAACCTCCAGTGAACATGAGCACACCCCTTTCATGGATCCAGACAGTCCCTGCTGACAAAGAACCTAACTGAGGACCCTTGACTTATATTTAAACCTATTCACCGAATGCCTGTATCTCTGTTTAGCACATGAAGATCATCAGAAAAGCTTTTATCAGTAGAACTCCCCCCCCCCCTAAAAAAAAAAGAAACAAAGGGATATCCCACAAGTGCCACAGTTGAATGACTAGCTCGAGGGGCTAATCATTTCGCCAAAGATATTCAACTCTCTCTAAACAAGAAAAATCTACATCTAACGCATGATCATTAGGCAAGTGATAGTTAGATGAATCTTCCATACCAAGTATGATAATCTTGTTCTTCTAAGATAGACAAGTGTGACTCTTTTGAAGAGAAGGTAGAATATAGTAAGATGCAAGGATGTGAGGATGGGCAATGAAAATCATAGATACAACTGAAATAAATTTTAAACACCTACCTGCCGCATGGATTTTTAGTCATCTCAACTATAACAAACAACAGGTATGACATACTAAGACTAACTGATGCTAATCACATAAGAGCAACTAAAACAATAGCTAGCACAGACTTGGTCGTAACTGGTTGATGGTAGATAGAACATGCTGAAAAAGTAATACTAAAGAAAATGAAGATGATAATGAATAAAATGATCTAACTGATATCAAATGAATGAATAACAATACCTAAATAGTTAAATCTTACAGTGTGATACCTGCAGGTGGACCAAAATGGGGTGGTAGGCCGAAGCAGAGATATGAAGGTAGTGTTTGAAAATGCAGGAGAATAGTGCGATCTACAACAAATATTGAAATAAGGGTTAATGAGAACATGACAATGGTACAGGAAGATGCAACAATACTTGCATTGGTGTCCATATCAATACCAGGACTTGTATATTAACAATCCATCTGACCTACAAATGTTAATACAAACAGTACACTGCTTATGAATATTAAATGATGGGCATGACACGCCAGTGAGTTGCACAGGACCATCCTCAGCTTATTGACAACTTAACTTAGAAAAGAAAAAAAATGGTTGCAGGCACCTGGGAATTGTTTAATGGGTGCTCTTGTGCTGCCCCATTTCCTTACCTGAGACTCCTCAACTCTGGGGATCAGAAGGGATTAGACCCCGAAGCAAAATTTATCAATATCAGTTCCAACTGAGTAACCATGGTATGTAACCGATGGATACATTCCCCTATAGCAACGATTCCCATTGCTACCGCACATTGCCCCATCAATGAGGGTATTTTCTCTGAAGGAGCTGTCGGTCTAATACACACCAATGTTGTGCATATTCTGAATCAAGCAATGACACTCGCTTTTGAGATAAAACACATTAGTAATGCTTGTAGCCTTGCCGTGATGAACAATTCGTCACATGGATTGACACAACATTGTGGTTAATATGAAAAGAACATTACCAAAGGCAAAGCAAAAGGTAAACGAAAGTAAAGAATCCACCGTAAAACCAGAATCTGAAATGCAACAGGTTGTTCAAATAAGCAAAGGTAAGTGCTTGGAAAAGGAAAGATGCGATCTAAAAGATCGATCAAGGGTAGGAGATGCTATACTGTGTCGGACATAAGATGCGGAGATGAACCAAGCGTCAGAGGATGTAACTAATGAAACTTACATCCTGCCATCTCAGATAGATCTAACAAATGCACAACGATGATCGTTAAGATGAAAATAGGTTACAAATGATGATGCCAACCAGATCAATGAAGCTCAATAACATAGCACAACCATGAATCCTAATGCAATAGAGGTAATGACTCGGGTGGAATCATAAAGTAGTAATTGTCTGATCCGATATTTGTAAAAAAAATAAATAACGCAAATCAGAACTAAATACTACGATACAAAGGAGTAGGAAACTTGATGAAATGTATGAATTAGCCATTAAAGTATTTGACGGGAATCCATTAGCGACACACTTCCGCAGTGAATATGGTGATCGGTCGAGGTTAAACTACTAAGAGAGGTATTGAGTTGGGATGACCATTCATGACTTTCATATACCGAAGCAGAATTCAGACAAATAGAAGTAGAGAAAATCACGAAATATATATATTGATTATAGGTCATGCAATGGCATCAATGCCCTGGTATTAACATAGACTTGAAGCTAGAAAGCTTGCAGCTCTGCAGTTCGATGATAATGTTGATTTTGAATGAAAAACATACAATCAAGTGTCAGAATCCCTGCCAAGAGCAGAAGTTATACCATATCCAGAAATTCAAAACTATAGCAAACTAGAAGATTAACAGAAAGGTCGAATTGGGATTTAGATGAAACACTTAAAGCGATTGAGCCTGACAACATAAGCAAAAAAACCCAATGAAATGGTAGATCAATGAAATAAACCAAACATAAAAGGTTGTCGGAACATGATCGTTCCCTTTTACTTTAGCACGCAGATGGGTGGATGTTACACAGGTAACACCAAAACCACTAGAAGTGCATTAATGGAAGTTGGAAACATAAAATAAAAAAAAAAGGACAGAAAAAAAAAAGAAATTAGGAATGTAGACGAGGAGGAGGGAGACTCACTGGATGTGCTGCGGAAATCTGAAAGAAGGTAGTCGATGCTCCCCCAGAAGAAGTTTTTCTTCATGATTTTGTTCGGATCCTGAAAGAAGGAGCTCTCTTTTTACCCTTCTTATTGAACTTCTTCTCGAATGAAGAGGAAGGGGAGGGGAAACACCAGGGAAAGGGGGAGAGACACTGGATGAAGTGGAGAGGCAGAAAATGGATCTCTTGACCTTCCCCCTGTGTTCCCCTTTTAAAGAGAAAGAGGAAGGCTCTGGAAGGGAAGGAGGATGGTTGAAGATCGGTGGATGAGAGAGGTGATCATCGATCGAAGGGTGGAGGCTGATGGGGGCAATTGATGCTTCTAGAGAGAGTTTGTTGGTGATCGAGGGTTGAGGCCAGAGAGGCTCAACCGATCGTCAATGGGCGATCGTGAGAGATGAAGCAGAGAGAGAGAGAGCAAGAGAGCTGAGAGGGCTCGTGAACGGGAGAAGGCGAAAGTTGTTGCTAATTTTCAAAAAGAGGGTCCTAAAAAAAGGTTTTCTTAAAAAGGGTTTTTAAAACTTATTTTTGTAATTTTCTTTATGTTTTGAATTTTTTTGTTGTTTTTCTTCATGTTTTCTGCATTTTTTTGTATTTTTAAAATAAAACTCTAAAATCTAGGCAAAATAAGTGATTTAAAACTATTTTTTTATATTTTTGAGAAATATTTACAAAAAGAGGAGTTTTCTGAGAAAACCCTTTGAAATTTTCTCAGACAACGGGTTTGGATCCAAGAATTTGAGGAGATATTTGAGTTTTGGATCTTGAATCAAGAAATATGAGACAGTGGATCCAAATGGATATCGAATGGATCGATCTGAGCCTGTCAAACATTATTTTTGATATTTTTGTAGATTTTGTTCAAAATTTGGATAAGGAGGCTCGGATTTGGATTTTGACACTGGATCCGGATTCGAAATTGAGTCAGATATAGAAAATGGATTTGATTCCAGTAAATCTGAGAAATAAACTGGAATTTTGAGTGAAAATGACTCAATTTACTCAGAAAATGGGGCCAAGGGCAAAAATAGAATATTTACAGAAATTTGAAAATTTTTGGGGTGTTCACACCGCTGTACCGTCTTCTTCCCATATCACAATTCCAAAGCTTCCTCTGTAAAATAAAAGGGATGGTTTAAACTGAAGAAATTTTGGAAGAAAGAGAGATGATGAAGGAGATAATTGAGAATTAGGTTGACAATTTGAAAAAAAAATCCCATTACCAGGGATTGGGTCATCACTGAAATCATGACAATTGCGTTATTATTTCCATAATGGGAGTAAACTACTAAAATACGCCTTGCTACTGATGTCTTCTTTTAAATGGTTGTAATATTGAAAAGATTTTTAAATGTAAAACATGTGAAAACCAGACATCAAATAATAAAAACCGGTTCTCACTAGTGGATGAGACCGGGTCGAACTCAGGGAACGAGAATATTTCGTATTCAAACACACAATTCTAAACTATTCTTTATTGTCGTATTATTAAAATGTAAAATGTTCGAGAAAGGTAAAAACAACTAACTATTACAACAAATGAATACCCTTCGCAGAGGGCGTAAAGTGCAATATTTACAAACTCAAATTTAAATTCCTAATTCTAAACTAAAAAGTAAAAAGAAGCTCTACTCTTCGTACTTCGTGTCACGTAATCACTTCCGCTCCACTCCTGTGCTATCCTGCACAATTCAAATGAACACGAGCAGCAGTACCAAAGATACTAATAGTGACTACACTAAGCAAAGTAAATGCTAAAATACTATGACTAAACAATTCACTAAGCACTTTTAAGAACTAACTTTAAAATAAAAAACTAGTTGACCACATTATCTTAACTAAGTAAAACTAATTTCTAATTAATTAATATGCAATTAAATGACTAATAGTTACCGAATCACACTAATGCTAACAATTACCTAAACTCATTACAACACACTTATCAGCTGACTTATCTATGTAATTAAGCAACTAACAGGTCAATTAACAACTAACCTAACAACAACTACACTTTATAACATTTTATTAAAAACTTAGTTACATTTCAAATCATGCTAATTAGAATTCCAGACATTCATCAACTTGAAATCTAAAGATAATCAACAACAATTTCCACTTTCAATTTAATCCAATCTGTCAATAGCTCTTGCCGGAATTTAGATAATAATGAAGAGTGATTTTCACTGATTTCCAGTAATGAACAGTGGAATGCCAACAATTTCCAGCAACATTCAGTGAAAGCGCAATCCAGATTTTATGGACTTCATTGTAGCACAGTAAACATACAGTGTTCACCAGATATCAAATGTTCATTAACAATCAATGAAAATATTCAGAAATTAATATCAATTACATAATAGAAATCCTCCACCAGAAACAACAGCCATGTAGAAATCTTCACTCTGATTGTGAAATTTGTGGCTAACACAAGGGATTCCGATCAGCTATCCACTGCAAATCTAAAGCTTTGATCGGTACCAGAGTTCTTGATGTCCAAATGATCAAACCAGATTGTTAAAGCAACATAATCACAAATTTGTATCCAAAACAAGATTAAAAATCGATCCAGATGATCGATCCAATATTTGAAGAATTGTATTGGAATCCGATGACAGATTTTTAAATCAAAGGAACAATGGATTTCAGAATGTAAACTGGAATTTAGAGTTAATATTCATCTAACTAAAGCATCAATTTCAGAATTGAAGATCGGAAAAAAAATTCAGGAACAACAATTGAAGATCAATTTTTTCTTTCCGTTTTTCTTTACACAGAACACAACATGAATTTCACAGAAGAAGACAACCTGAATTCATTAACCAGAAGAAAACGATAAATGTGGAAAAAGAACAGAAGAAGAAGAAGAAGAGGAATGAAATACTTACCGTAACTGGAGCTGGAAGGGTTAGAGGAGAAGTTGGCGGCCTCCACCACCACGCTGTCGTCGGAAGGAAGAGTCCACCACCACCACCGGCTGGAGTATCATTAGAGGAAGAGGAAGAAGGGGAAGGTAGGGAAAGGAAGGGCCGGTGATGGTGGAGAATGGTGAGAAGAGAGGGAAGAGAGGGAAAGACGGGAAAAGAAGCAGGGTCTGGCGTGAATTGGGGGAGACCCTTTGCTCTTTTCGTTTTTGGGTTTTTAAAAAAATTCAAACCGGTTCACCGGTTTGTAACAGTTTTTCTTGGTTTTTTTTAAAAAAAAACTAAACCGGTTTATAACAGAATATTTTCAGCTTTAAAAATCAAAAACCTTATAAACCGGTTTATTATAAAATTTTCAAAAGTTAAAAACTATTTATTTATAAAGAAACTCAAAATAAAACTATTCTAACTAATTTTTTTTTCTTCTTTTCTAAAAAAAGCAAACAATTAAAATGATTTTATTAACAATATAAAACTATTTTATCCATTTTTTATTTTTTTATTTTTATTTTTAATAAAAACTAAAACTAAACTACTATGTTAATATGTGAATTAAAATATGTACTCAAATATACAAATAAAGCTTTTTTTCATATATTTTCTATTTTAAAATCATTTTAGCTCATTTAACGAAAACTAGCATAAACTTGGGTTTTTAAAACATTTTTTCATAAAATCATGCATATTTTAATGTTAATTCTCCTTGAAATATATGCATGATCAAATACCCCTATGCTTATGTTTTGCTAGTCCTCGAGCAAACTAAAAAAATGCATGAAATGAAAACTATCACCTAACTCACTTTCGTAGGAATCACGGTTGGACTTAGCTCACGCAACAAGCCCTTTCAACCCCTGGATTACCCCAATGGACGAGTAAGGTCTCGTGAGGGTTTGCAGTGATGCTACCCACAAACATCTCTGTCATGTATGCATAATATTACACATCCTCACAAATAGTAGGTAATTAAAGACTTTGTTTTCACAAATATTTCGTGTTACAAAAAAAATCAAAACATAATTAGAGTCTTTTATATACCACCACAGAAAAAGAATTTCTTTCACTTTTCTAAATATCACAATTATTTATGTTTTATTCTTAGAAAATCCAATAAAAACATATTATTATTTACTTATCCTCACTCATATGTTTTCTGCACAGGTTTTCTCAATCGCACTTCTAAGCACTGAACTTTTCTTTCTTTTTCAGCTTTTTTCTTGATTTTTCCATTTTTTTCATGTTTTTTTCTTTTTGCGTATTCATTCTTCTCTTATAGCTTGCGTGTGGTCTGCTTTTATGCCTTGTGCAATGTCAATACCTTCTATACTTTTTCAATGCGTACCAAAAGATATCAACTAAGACATAAAAGTGACTTCCTTCATTCACCCTTATAACATGAGAGTCAAACATTTCAACTTGTATCTGTTCTCAGCTACTTAGGATCACGAAGTTTTCCACTCTCCTTTTCGAAATGGAATTAAAAGTTTCAACTTACATCTAAGTTCCATCTACTCAGGATTGTGGAATTATCCAAACAACCTAACGCATGCTTTTTCTTTTTTTTCTCTCTTGAGCTCTTTCTTACGCTTTTGTTCATTTGCTTAGTTTTTCAAAAATAGAACTGTGCATATTCATATTTGTGATTCAAAATAAATTCTAACATGTATCTATCATCATTTCTTCAAAATCCGCATAAACAACCATAATTTTTAGATCTATGTCAGAAAAAAATTTCGTGGGGCTTAAAACTCCTCTAAAAACATCAGATTTGAAATAACATTCATATAAGTTCAACCTCTTTCTTTAAAAATCTAGTTTTCATGAGATATGTGTAAACATGTGCAAGAACGTAAACAGAAATATCAAAGTGTGCAAACTACACCCTCCCCCATGCTTAGATGACACTGTCCTAGTGGCACTCCCCCATGCTTATATGAAACTACGTGAATGCGCATGAGAGAAATAAATGAGGGAAAAGAGTAGAATGACCTGACATGAATTAAAAATACACGTTCTATGTAATGAAAGCAATGTATACATGACAAAACATGAAACTTATAGAAAGAGATAAAAAAATGAAAAATAAAACCAAAGAAAATTTATAAATCCTAAAAGCGAATGTAATATTGTACAAAATATGGGTTGCCTCCCATAAAGCGCTAAGTTTCTCGTCCCCAGCCAGACGGATCCCTGGAAAAATTCTTCATTGTCCATGAGATCAATGGACATGAAGTCAGGCTCAACCGGGCTCTATGTAGAAAAGAGTGTCATTTGTGACACTACACACTGTGTTTCCATCCCGTCTACCTCTAACTGTAGAATCATAACTCTCTCGACATGAAGAACAGAGATTAGTCTCATCTGAGAGACTGGTCAAGAAATGAGAGTCTAGGACCGACCGAGTATCAATGAATGCAACTTCAGACAAGTGGTGAATATGATCAGGCTTGACTTGGTCAAGCACCTTCTGCATCTGCACCTCTTGCTTACTAAAAACAATCGGTGATCCTAAAAGCTGAGAAAATGGGGCTTTATGTGAAAACTGTAACAACTGAGGGCCTTGCCCCTTCTGCTGAGGTATAACGGAAATCGACTCGTCAGTAGAAATGATATGGGGCTCATGAGTCGATTCCCGAGTGGGGAGACACACATTCCCACTCTGAAGGGATGTAACAGATTCGACTTGTGCATGATGTGAAGCATTGGGTTGCAAGTCAAATGACATGGAATCCTCTCCCTTTGAGACAACAGACTGACTATGAAGGTTCCCTTCGCTTTGTCTACTCATTGTCTGAGCTAACAGTCCCATTTGAGTCTCTAGCTTGGCTATCGACTGTGTATGAGAGCAATAAGTGGCCTTGATATCAGAAAAGACCTCTAACATCTTCTCCTGAAATGATGAACTTGGAATGGGCTCCTGAGGAGAAGGTAGACGATAGTGGGGATGAACCTGTGGAAATATAGGATGCGAGTAACCTTGTGAAGGGTTACTGGGTCTATACTGTGTCTGGGAGGGCTGATGGGATGGGGAAATAGACTGGTTTCGCCAACCTGGGTTATATGATAATGTAAATGAATCAGGCATGGGTTTAGCGAAACCTTGGGCAGCATTCACCTGCTCCCGAACGAATTCAGGATATAATGGCGCTGCCGGACAATCTGAAACACAATGTGCAGCGAAGAATTTGCTAGGAATGGATCTAACTTTCTAGTCAACTGGTCAACCTTGGTACGCAATTCTAACTCAGACCCAACTTCGGAAATCCCAACTTTCCTAGGACCACTAGACAGAGATGTAGTCCTATCGAGCCGTGAAGATAAAGCATGATGCATCGTGTTTTCACTCAAGGTCTCAAATAGAGACCACGCCTCATCCTCACTCTTGAGCATAAAAGTGCCCCCACAAGACGAATCAACCATTTGACGATGCTTCTCAGTAAGGTCGTCATAGAAATACTGCACCAACTGCCAACGAGGCACCTGGTGATGGGAACACTTACGGAGAAGATCTTTCAATCTCTCCCAAGACTCGTGCAACTGTTCTCCCTCAATCTGTGAGAAACTGATTATGGCTTTACGAAACAGCTTCATCTTACCAATTGGGAAGTACTTTTTAAGGAGCTCGCGCTGCATTCCTTCCCAAGTGGTAATTTGAATCGTATCGAGAAGGGGAACACCCTCTTTCACAGAGGTCTACTTTTTTCAACAAAGAAGAAAAACACCCTCTTTCACAGAGGTCTTCTTCTCTAAATAGAGAAGGGGCACACCCTCTTTCACAGAGGTCTACTTCTTTCAACAAAGAAGGAATACAGTGAATAACAAAAAGTTACAATACTTCCTATAGAACTTTCAGAATGATATGAATGCACGAATGAAGGATTCTCATAATGTTCTGTTCTTTTCACTCAAAAGATACTCTTTGTCAAAGAGTTGTTCTTGACTTTTTCTCTTTCTTTTTCTAGGCTCTCTTTTTTAAATATCAATAAGAATTTTTCTCGTTGTAAGCTCACATGTCTATAGTGAATAAATTATTTTGATTGTGTTTATATAGCCTTAGAAAAATAGTCGTTGCCTTTTTGAAATGATGGTCTTTTTGGGATGTGAGATGTCAAGTCATTTCAAACAACACTTTATGGATTTTTGAAAAAGTCTTCTTTCTATAAAAGTAGTGTATGGGGTACACTAGTTGTTGTAGTATTTTAGGTATGATATATTTTATGTAAAAAGTCTATTTCTCATAATAAATGACTTATAGTACATTGAACGTAAGATTATAAACCATCATGTAGTTTTGTCTTTATTCTAATTAATGATTTGTTAGTACTTTAGTATTTTATTTAGAAATCGTCACTTCTTTACTTAAATGGGTGTAAGTACAATAAATGCTTTGAGTCCTTTAATTTGTAAATGGTCAAATCTCAAAATACTTTATAATGTGCTACTTAATGTCTACACAGAGAATGAAGGCTTTAAGCAAGTCGACATTCTTGAGTGGGATTAAGATAGTCATTTCTAAACAAGTTTTTTGATGAGGTATTTAATGTTTTTAGAATAATGACTTTAAATAAGTCGACATTCTTTGAGTTGTAAAAAGTAACTAAAGTCTTTTCTAAACATATTTAGTTTTTCTTTGTTTAGTTCAACTAGTTGATTTCTATGTTTTGTCTTTTTCTTACATACTTGAAATCATTACTTTTTATTTCTTTTCAAGTTGTCTTATACATGATAGAAGGTACAATTAATGCTTTTGAAATCATGAGCTAAAATACATTTCTCATAATTGAAAATATCGTATACTTTTATGAAGCATAACTTTTTGTGAATGAGTGACTTGTATGATAAAGTATGTAATATGCAATATGCATGCTTCTGAAGGTTCTGTTACATATGACTCTAAAGAAGAAAAAAAATCTTCATGTTGAAGTAGTCGATTCTTTAGATGATCTTTAAGAATGAATGGCACATCAAGCTTTTTCTTCAAGGAGTATGATTGCACCAAGGTTGTACTTGAACAGGAGGTCTCCATCCTTTTGGGTGAGATATCCTTGCATCAAATACTCGTTAGATACATGACAAAGCATATCCAGTCATAATATAACATTTTTCATGAAGACATATTATCATATTAAATCAAGTATGACAGTGTATCATATTGTGTGTCATCAAAATATAGTTTCTCAACAAAATATAGGGAAATCTTAAAAAATATCTAGGGTTTAAGAAAATTATTCTGAAGAAATAAAGGAGAAATATCGTCTTTCCTGCGGAAGAGAGGGAAAAACTTCCGCGAGTCAAACTTGACCAAAGTTTTGAAAATTGTTTTGAAATACTCACCTCCGTTTTTTAAAATAGCAGGAAAATCCATGGGATGGGGCTCGACCTGTCGGTACGAGGTTTGACTGTTCCTGCCGCCTTTAACAGGGGTAATCGAACCAAGGACCAAAAGTGTGCTTGACTTAGTTAAATTATCGAAATTGTGTTCTATCCTAAATGCACAGAGAATTCAGGCATGTGCTATGAAATTTTGCAAAATGTAGGTTGAAAAACATGATGTATGCTTAGGAATTGCTTTGGAGTTGAAAAAGTCTTTCTTAGGCAAAAGGTGGAAATCAATCTCTTAGGAAATTCTGATGAAAAGATTTGAAATCTCAAAAAAATTTATAAAGATTTGGGGAAATCACGAATGGTTGAAAATCCTAGGAAAGTAGTACTCCTTAATAAAAGGTGAACACTTAAAGAGAAAATGCTGATCAGGAGAACTTTAGCTTTGAAAAGTTTTTCAGGAAAATGATCGAAATCCATTGAAAAACTCTTAGGAGGAGGAAAACCAAAACTCAAGAAACTGAAATCCTGAGAATATTAGCTTTGAAATATTTGAAAATTGATTTTGATTCTTGAGAAAGATGAGAAAACTTCTTTTGAAAATGAATCTTAAGAAAATAACATTTTTTTAATGAAAATCATGGAAAAACTTGACTTGGGAAATCCAACTTTGAAAATTTTAGAAGTTTCTTGGGAAATTGATTTCCTTGTAATGAAATTTTCTTGAGAAAATCATGAGAAATGCAAGTGATTTCATGATGCAAATGATATGAATGAATGTCATTTTGTAAAAGCATCTTTTCAGGAAAATATGCAATTTTAGAATTAACTTAAAGGGGATTACCGCATACTCCGACTATGGCCGTAAATATGCTAGTAATTCACTGAGCTAATTCTAAAATATTTGATAAAATTGAATATATGCAGTGAAGTCTTGGAATATAACCTAAGAGTGTAGGCTCGGTGTGACTAGTAGGAAGATGTTGAATCTGGGTCTCGTCCATATTCCGACTAGGGCCGTAAATATGGAATCCACCGAGTTCATCAACTCCCTAAGAGTTGGTGCACGTGCCATTTGTGTTCATCCGCAGTGATTTTCAAATAAAATGCATGAACCACATAGTCAGGATATTGCAGAAATTCAAACTATATGAAATGCATCTTAATCTAAGCAGAAAAAATAAATATTATTCCAAAGTTTACATTTGATTGTTACATTGTTGACAAAAAGAAATATAACTAAATATTAGATAGCTCCAAAACAAACCATATCTTTCAGATTTTCCTGCAAAATGAGAATTAGTACGAGAAATACGGCATACAAAAGAGAGATGTGCAAATTTCACATTAATGACAATACCTAAGTAATTACACTTGGATTACACTGGAATATACAATACAATGGCTAAAGCATGACTGAAATGCCTATGATAATATCTAAATACCATGCTTAAACTTAAATGAGAAATATATACATATATCTCTAAATGCTTAAATTTATGCTAAGTGAAATACGGTAATGTAGATGTATTCACCGGAGAAAATATCTACTTAAATGCTTATATATGAAAACAAATGTATATGAAGAGATCCGTATATATATATGTTCCTATAATGGAAAATATGCATAATGATCGAATTCTCACATATAATATGTAAATGCAAGCTGCGATGATATACAGGAATACATGTAACTGGAAATATGCAAGTGTGCGGTGCAATATGTTAGTAGGCAACTAGGTTTAGTGAGATACCGATTCAATGAAAAGTATGTACATGCAGGAAAGGATAATACACATGTGCATGATATGAAATATCTAAGAAATGACGACAATGGTGATAGTATATGATATATATAGGAAGTGCACCTCGAGTCAGGTTTTGAAGAGCTTCCAAAATCTTGCCATAGCTTGGGTTCGTCGACATCAAATCCATACACAGAACCATATGCACAATACTAACTAAGAAGCAAGAAATAATAAAATAAATGAAAACTAACTTATACTTACAGTGTGATGGATGATGCACGATGAAGCTCAGACCACAGTTAACTCTGCTCTGATACCAAGATCTGTGGTGCCTCAAACCCCAACTTTAGAAAAACTTAGGATTTTCTGTGAATTTGTTTTTTGAAAGGGTTTAACCAGAAAACAATGGAAAGCAAGTGCGAGTAAAACAACAAAGCCGCGAGTCTGGGCGGCCACCACAGGTGAGTGCAACAAGTAGAAACAGTGTAACCAAAACGTAAAAAGGGCACACAGCCCAACAATTTAAATGTTTACAAAAATAAGAGTACAAAACGTCCAAAATAGGGAATACATCCCAACTACACCCAAAACCCAAAAGGCACAGGATCTGCAGAACAAGTGTGGATCCTCCGAGCCTCCTCCGCGTATCATCGCATCCGCACTATACCTGTTTGTCACCTACATCCCCATAAAACGGGGTCAGCCCTCTTGCGAGGTGGTGAAGAAACAACTACAAGCATATATATATATATATATATATATATATATATATATATATATATATATATATATATATATATCATATTACAAAGGAAAGCAGGAACAAAACTGACAAGTGTAAGTGCTGTGTCAGGTAAGTGTAAAGTGACAAGTACTAGTTAACTAACAAGTAACAAGTTGGAGTAACAGTAGAACAAGTACTAAAAGCAGTAACCAACTGTAACAAGTGCTGGACAGTAAAGTAACCAAGTAACAACTGAAACAAGTAAAGTACTGAAGTAAAGTCTACAAAACAAGTAAAGTAGCAACTACAGTAAGTCAGTTGTTTGGTTAGTCTTTAAGTTCTTCTGATTACTCCTTCGGGTATGCGAAGAAACCTCGCATTCTGTGAGATATGCACCCAGCATCTGTTATTCAAGTTCTAGTGTGGTAACCGAGGAAGCTACAGACCGAGTCAACCTCATGCGAGCAACACATAACTCAGAGAAAACACTCGCATAGGCAAGGATTGAAATCCATACTACAGCAGTAGTGAGGTCCTAAAAAGGCAACCTCGACCTCCCTGACTCTGAGTGACTAGAGGCCAAAGGACGCTACAGCTCCTATCAAAACATGTGTCGTAGTAACGACAAGTCACTCAGGGTTGTACCATCCACCCTCTCCCAAGCTGAACCATTTTGTGAATGGGGCGAAGCAGGTTTATCTTTCTTAGGCTCATGTTCATTCATACCTCACAATGAGGAATTTGCCTCGTGGTCCCCGCGGGGTACGCAAAATGAGGACTTGGCCTGCCCATTCATGTGCTCAGCCTCACGCGGCAAACAGAGCACACTGCTCGTGAAAGCAGTCATAACACCATATTATTTATTTCTGTTTTAGGGTATATCACACAAGAGTCCATTCACAACACAAGTGCCACTGCCCGAGGACTCCAACTGAGCCCACAACAAGTCATATTTGTTTATACCTTATGGTGTTCAATTTCAGTCTTTTCATTCTTGAAGTAAGTGCACCTAGTGCGCTTACCAATGCCTCAAGCAATGTACCTCCTCAAGGTACGCACTACTCAGTAAACGTGTCAGGATGTGCCAAGTGCAAAGTGTAGAAGTATCACAAGATTACTAACATTTGCACATATATAAGTACAAATGCATTACATATATTATTTCTGAGAGACCATTAAGTATACAAGCAAATACACATTCACATGCATATGATATTTCATCAAAATTTCATTATATAAAGCGTTGTCTCTAAAACATTACATTGGTACTATGCATAATCTTACAATAATTCTCATTAATTAACATACTTCAATGTTAAGATTGCACTTAACAGTATTCACATACGTGGTTCAACACATTTACATGTTTATGATGAAATCTGGGATATTCCCGTCTTATGGGAATAACATTAGCTATTTCCACGGCATGGGGTGCAGCGCCTGTGGACTCGAAACAAAGATAATTAAACAACACTTGTGTTTTTAATCGACGAAGTCCTTAAGTTCAAGAATTTGCAAAAGTGTTCAACTGCATACCTTTGTAGTCTGTCGAATATAACTGAAGCATAAGAGCTTTCCTTACGCAACACGACACACATACGTGTCGAAGGTGATTCTGAAATAACCCATCTAATGGGTATTACATTGGCATTACCACGGTTCGGGGTGCCGTGCCTGCGGACCCTAAACAAACCGTTTGCCAAAACGAATGTAGGACCACTCTATTGAATTTTATATTTAGCTCAGAGTGTAACATCATTTAGAGAAAAATTATCTGGACGGGCCACAGGAGTGTCGCAAGTCCCTTCGGTCATACCAAATCAGTCATCTACATGTTTTAATATATATATATATATATATATATATATATATATATATATATATACATATCCACGCTTACCAACTTACTTGGCGATTCATATATATA
The DNA here is from genome assembly GCF_984573655.1 of Nuphar pumila. NCBI lineage: Eukaryota > Viridiplantae > Streptophyta > Magnoliopsida > Nymphaeales > Nymphaeaceae > Nuphar > Nuphar pumila. The sequence goes on along the minus strand of NC_143257.1, from coordinate 62,270,429 downwards.
TATTTATGTGCACAAATATACATATACACTTCCGCACTTCATACACATATATATATATATATATATATATCTTCATAAATATATCTACTCGAACTCGGTGTATCACAAGGCATGTGCACACATGCCGAAAACCCTAATCGTAGTGCGAGAAGGGTGCGGGACAAGGCAATTACTAGTTTGAACCTAATATGGTTCAGTTCGTAGTTGGTGCGGGCTGGTTTTGGACTTCATAGGCCATAAGATAGCCTATTAAGTCATCCACTGTAAGCTTGGATAAATCTTGAGCTTCTTCAATTGCTGTTGTCTTTTTCTCCCAATTAGTTGTGAGAGATCTCAAGATTTTCTTCACCTTATTTGTCTGGGAATAGGTTTCTCTCAGAGATTTAAGATCGTTGGTGATGTTTGTGAATCTTGTAAACATCTCTGTGATGGGTTCATCTTTGTTCATTTTGAACAACTCATATTTTTGAACCAGAGATGAGATCTTGGCTTCTTTCACTTTGTTGGTTCCTTCGTGAATAACCTCCAGAGAATGCCAAATATCATAAGCAGATTTACAAATAGATATTCTGTTGAATTCATTTTGATCAATGGCACAGTACGAAGCATTCATAGCCTTTGCATTTAGATTAGCCATCTTCTTTTCTTCATCAGACCATAAGCTATAGTCAGAGGATGGAGATGTGTATGGATATTCAACAATTTTCCATACAGCAAAATCTATAGACTTTAGAAATATAGTCATTCTGCATTTCCAGTATCCATAGTTGGAGCCATTGAAGAAAGGAGGGCGAGATGCGTGTCGTCCTTCAATATCACGAGCATAAGAGGTAGATGCCATTTGTGCTGGAAGACTAGTTATGTCGAAACCAGCAAAACCTGCTCTGATACCAAATAAAATTCCTCTAGAGGGGGGGTGAATAGTGAAATATGAAAATGATCAATAATATAAAAATTAAAGGCAATAAGGCACAACACATAAGACACAAGATTTATACTGGTTCGGTCGAGTTACTGACCTACATCCAGTCCCCAAGCAAAAACACTTGAGCCTTTCACTATAAAATCTGAGTTACTGGATAAATAGTACAACACCCTCTTCCTCCGAGGTCTACTTCTCTCAACAGAGAAGGGAAACACCCTCTTTCACAGTGGTCTACTTCTCTCAACAGAGAAGGGAAACACCCTCTTTCACAGAGGTCTACTTCTCTTAACAGAGAAGGAATACAGTGAAACAGAAAGTTACAATACTTCCTATAGAACCTTCAGAATGATATGAATGCACAAATGGAGATTCTCAGAATGTTCTTTTTTTTTCACTCAGGTGATTCTCTTTGTCAGAGAGCTATTCTTGGCTTTTTCTCTTTCTTTTTCTAGGCTCTCTTTTTCGAATGTTGAATAGAAAATTTTCTCTTTGTAAGCTCACATGTCTTATATTGAAATACTATTTTGTTAGTGTATATATAGCCTTAGAAAAATAGTCATTGCCTTTTTTAAATGATTATCCTTTTAAGATGTGAGATGTCAAGTCAATTCAAAAACAACTTTGTGTAAAAAGATATGTGTACTATATTGCTTTTTCGAAAAAGTCTTCTTTCCATAAGTGTAGCATTTGGGGTACACTATTCGTTGTAGTATTTTAAATGTGATATAATTTGTAAAAGGTTTATTCTCATAATAAATTATTTGTAGTACAGTGAACGTTGGAGTGTAAGATATCATGTAGTTTTGTTTTTACTCAATTTAATGATTTGTAGTATATTAGTATTTTTGTTACAAATCATCACTTCTTTAGTTAAATGCATGTAAGTACAATAAATGCTTTGTTGAGTACTTTATTTATAAATGGTCATTTCTCAAATGCTTTTGAGGTGTTATTTAATGTTTATAGAAAGAATGATGACTTTAAGTAAGTCGACATTCTTGAGTAGGGATTTTATTATTAAATAAATAGTCATTTCTCAAATGCTTTTGAGGTGACTTTTAATGCTTACAAAAAGAATGATGACTTTAAGTAAGTCGACATTCTTGAGTGTATAAAGTAAATAAAGTCTTTTTCAAACACAATTATCTTGTATATAATAATATTTGTTTTGTCAATTCAAGATAGTCGATTTTGTATTATGACTTAAATTCATTTTGTCTTTTTATTTCATACTTGAAATCATTAGCTTTTGTTTCTTTTCAAGTTGTCGTTTTCATAAATGCATGTTAGAAGGTACAATTAATGCTTTTGAAATCATGAGCTATTATATCTTGTCAAAATACCTTTTTCATAAATACTTGTAAGAAAGTACAATGATTTGTTTCAAAAAGGTGCTTTTTGAAATATCGTATCCTTTTATGAAAACATAGCTTTTTTGTAAAATAGATGACTTGTATGATAAAGCATGAAATATGAAATATGCAATATGCATGCTTCTGAAGGTTCTGTTACATATGGCTCTAAAGAAGAAAAAAGTCTTCATCTTGAAGTAGCCGATCTCCTTGGATGATCTTTAAGAATGTATGACCCATCAAGCTTTTTCTTCAGAGAGTATGATTCCATCAAATAGTTGTACTTGAGCAGGTTGTCTTCATTCTTTTTAGGTGAAATAACCTTGCATCAAATACTCGTTAAATACATGACAAATCATATCTAGTCATAATATAACATTTTTCATGAAGCCATATCATCATATCATATTAAAGCATATATGACAGTATATCATATTATGTGTCATCAAAACATAGTTTCTCAACAGGCGGATCTGCGAGAGGGAGAGGGTTTCTGGAAGGAGAGAGAGGAGGGAGAGTCCAAAAACCCTAACTCGACTTTCTGAGGGTTGTAAAGGAGCTTTTCCCAAATTTTCCAAAAAAAGGTCTTTTAAAGAAAACTTTTCTAAAAAATGGGTTTTTAAAGCCATTTTTCTGCAATTTTACTATTTTGATTTTTTTTTTATATGTATACATGTATATATGTATATATATGTTGAATCTTTTTGGTTATTTTCTATTTTTTTATGATTTTTGAAATAAAACTCTAAAACCTAAGAAATACGAGGGACAAAAACTATTTTTTTGTATTTTTTTAAGAAATATTTATGAAAAGAGGAATTTTTTGAGGATTCAAGACCATTCTTTAGAAAATTCTTTAAAAAAATGGGTTTTTGACTCAAAATTTGAGAAATTTTTTTAGTTTATAACCTTGAATCGAGAAATATGGAGCAAATGGATCCAAATGGATATCGGATCAAATGTCTGAGCCTTTCAAAAAGTTGTTTGGTAATTTTGAGAATTTGGTTTAAAAATTGGATAACTTTTATCGTTGCAAAATTTTTCCCGTCTTCCCTTCCTTGCGGAAGAGAGAGGGAAATGCTTTCGCAATTCAAACTTGACCGGATTTTGGAAATTGTTTTGAAATACTCGCTTCTGTTTTGAAAATTGCGGGAAAATCCATGGGATGGGGCTCGACCTGTCGGTACGAGGTTCGACCGTTCCTGCCGCCTTTAACAGGGGTAATCGAACCAAGGACCAAAATTGTGCTTGATATAGTGAAATTATCGAAATTGTGTTCTATCCTAAATTTATAGAGAATTCAGGCATGTGCTATGAGATTTTGTAAAATGCAAGTTGAAAAACATGATGCATGCTTGAAAATGCTTTGGAGTTGGAAATAGTTCTAAAGCAAATGATGGAAATCAATTTCTCAAGAAAATGCAGATGGAAAGGATTGGAAATCTCGAGAAAGTTCATAAAGATGTGGGAAAATTATGAATAGTTTGAAAATCCAGAGAAAATGTAAGTAATTCTTAGAAAAAGGGTGAACATTTGAAAAGAAAATGCTTGTCAGGAAAAGCTTCAAGTTTTGAAAGCTTTCTTTGGAAAATGGTTGAGATTCATTGGAAAATTCTTTGGAGAGGGAGAATTGAAACTCGGGAAACTGAAATCCTTAGCCTTGAAACACTTGGAAATCGATTTTGATCTTTGAGAAAGGTGAGAGACTTCTTTTGAAAATCTTGAGAAAATAACCTTTTCCATGGAAAAACTTGACTTGGGAAGATCAATTTTGAGAAATCCTCAGAATTTCTTGAGAAATCGATTTTCTTGAGAATGAAGTTTTCTTGAGAAAATCATGAGAAAACCAATTATTTCATGATGCAAATGATATGAGTGAATGAATGCACTTTGAAAGATTTTCTAAGAAATTTGTTGGAAAAATGTGTATTAAGTCAAAATAAATCCTTCACATATTCTGATTGTAGCCATGAATATGTTCAGAGTTTATTTGATTTAATTCACAATATTTTGCAAATTTGAAAATATGACGTGCACCTTAAGATAGCCTAAGAGTGTTGGCTCAATGTGACTGGTAGAAAGATGATGAATCTGGGTCTCATTCATATTACGACTAGGGCCGTAAATATGGATTCCACCGAGTTCATCAACTCTCTAAGAGTTGGTGCACGTGCCATTCGTGTACATCTATAGTGAATTTTGAAAATTGAGATATATGCATCATAGAATCAGGGTATTGCTGAAATCAAACTATATGAGATGCAGCCTAATCTAAGCAGTAAAAGTAACTATTATTCCAAGTTTGATTATTACATCTCTGACATAAATCAAAATAAATGAAATACATAGTGTAGAAAGAATCAGCATCCTCCAAATTTTCCTGCAAAATGAGAGTTAGTACCAGATAACCAAGAAAATGGGTATATATATATAATATATACAACGAAGAGATATATATATATGTCAAAATGCTAAAATTGGTACTAAATGACATGTAACAATGGAGGTGTATTTATATGAGAAAATAGATACATGGATGCTCATATATAGAAATAAGTGCACATGAAGTGATATATATATAGGTATATATATATATGTATATATATATATATATATATATATATATACATATATACGTATACATATAGGTAGATATACATAGATATACATATATATATATATATATAGATATAGATATATATATACATATAATGAGAAAATATACATATTAATGGAAATTCCATATAATGGGTAAAATCAGAAAATACAGGTATATACAGTTTCTGTAGGTGATTTCACAAAGCCGTAATTCCCAAATTATAATATAATTTTCAGTAAAATTGGGTATGAAGCTTCCCTATATATTAACAACAAAGCATGCCAAAGATGGTGTAGAGATCATGAATGGATATGGATATATCCATTCATGAATATAGCCGATTATCAAGACTGCATACCTGCAGAAAAGAGAGTGGCTAAATGCATGATATACAAAATGTGCATGACATATGATGCAAAAGTATCATGGAATGATTTCAAGGGTGTAGGGAAAGTGCTGTGGAAAGTGTAGCGAGGATAAAAGAAATGTGCAAGTGATGTTACAAATGTAAATATAGGTGCAGGAGATGATTACTTGTCAATACATACATGAATGACATGTTAATATACAACTAGTAGCTTTGAACAAAGGTGCAGAGGTAAGGGTAGCCCGAATTTTGCAGAAAAGATATATTGTCATAAGCTGGCACAACAAGAAAAGAAATGTTGAATTAAAATGGGCATAGGATATGACTGTTACTATGCTAAATGAAGATATTAATTGCTACAACAGGCAGAGGGAAATCGGTGGAGTCAGTCTTGAACATATGCCATGACAATGCTGATGAAGTGACAATATACAGAAATCTACAACATGCTGCCTCTTCTATTGGGTTTTGCAAATGTAGGAAAACGATTAAATGAAATCTGACATTACTCTTGCTGCTGTTTACAAATACACAGGCCCAGGTGTTGTATGTGTTGATATACATCACTTGCATTATGAGACTCAATCTCACCAAAAAAAAAAAACAGAATTTCATAATGGCGCAAATATGGATTATCTCTGTCACAACAAAGGTTTTCTGCAAAACTCCGCATAAGCCCAGATCTGAATGCGCACAGCATATTACGTACCCTCTCCTATTCCTCATATTCCCAACTGGTAGCTTGCTGCATATCCATACTTATTACGCCCACTCATTGCTTATTAGCCTAATCACCATGTGAGCCACTATACTAGTTACCATAACTCAGGCTTAGCATTTCAATCAAGATCTATGGCTAACAATGCTAGTATGAGCAACTGCAACTAGAAGAAAGACAACTCAAATGTAGGTGAACCCGTGCATAAATGATGAAACCATTGGATGTTATAGAGTACATAAATGACGATAGAATATCACTCAGGTGAGCCATTGGTTACAGATCCTTCCCTGCAAACTGACTTATGCCTTGTCTCTAATTGTAGGCAGATCCAAGTAAGATACAAATATGACTGGATTTCAATCTAAACATCATCACGCTTAGCTCATTTTATTGTTTCATCATCAACAAATATATCCTTCTACTTATACCAACAGTATTATGATGCTACATAACATTCCTGATAAATTCGTAACTAATGAAGTAAGAACCTTATTAATATGTAATATGAAGCTGGGAAATGCAGAAATACACAAAATCATGGGATGATAAAACATACTAAAACAAGATGCAACATGGAATGGGATGTTGACAGAATGGAAGGGGATAATAAATCAAAATGTAGTGTCTTTATTCATGACACTCTTTACTGTACGATGAATCCTATTGGATCTCGTTTTACTCCCACAATATGATATGCAGAAAATTTTGTCAAAACCATGCAAACATAGGGGACCCAATGACGGGCATAAAAATTGGAGTTAATACTAAGTAAAACCCATAAGGAGATAAAGACAGATATATGAAAATAAATAGGCTACCGTCAATGATACCTGAATTTGCATTCACTGCATTGACGGAAGACTGAAGCATAAAAAAAAAAACGGGATTTATTGTAAACTGATTTTCTTAAACCTTGATATGATCAATGATACATAATGTGGGATAACCTGGACACACATGTGAAATCAATGAGTTGAAATGAAAACTTTGTTCCTTAATATTTATGATACTGAAATAAATCCGATGAAATCTTAGGGGAAAACAATAATTTGATTGATGCATGACGTTCAAATGAATCGACAACACCATTGCGAGGTGTTATCGGTTCTTGGTATATTTAAACAAAAGGGGATGCAAACCACATCATCTACTGTAATGGATCTGTGATATATGTGATGGAGCATGATGCACAAAATCACAGAAGTTGTAAATGTAAGACAATTTCTCACCTAGTTACTTGAGTTGGACGCCTCCTGGATGCCAATCCTTGAAAACGCCTGGCTTGAACACAAGAAACTCGATGTTCAAGGTAGATTGCAAGAAGATAGTGTACTTTCTTGAAGCTTTACAGGTCTGATCGGTCTGCTTGGAAGATTTGATTGAGGAAGGATGATAATAGGGCTTGTGAGGGGGATGAGAAAAAAAAAGGGACTGGAGTGCTGGAGGAGGAAAAAGCCTTCTTCTGGTTGCTATTGTTGCAATGGTGTTCTGCAATTGATCCAAGAGGGGAAGGAGAAGAAAGCAGGAGTGAAGAGAGCTCAGAGAGAAAAAGGCGCGCAGAGTTGGGATCTCCTATGCAAAAAATTGGTTGTTTTTGAAATCTTTTGAACTAACTTTTGAAAGCATTTGAAATCTTCCAACAGATTTTTGAAAGGTCGTCAATCTTTGAAGGAAAAGGGGGCGCTAGCTCATTTTGAAGAAAATTCTCAGTTCACTTTACCTAAAACTTAGATAAAGTGAAAAACTCGGGTAGGGTTTCACGATGGCGCCCTTTGGAGGGCTGAAAAGTAATAACTAAAAAGAAAATGAAGAAAAAAAATGATTTTTTTTTTCTTTTGCTCTTTTTTTTTTTAAGGTGGTACCACCTCAACTGTATTTGAAAACTTTTTTGAAGTATATAAAAAATTTGTTTTTCTTGGCAAAGAGTCTTAGTGGGGTGCCACCTACGTGGGCCCACTAATTATTTTATTGAAAATTAAATGAAAGAGTTTTATAAATCGGTGCCACTTCCGGATGGGCACTGTTTTGAAAATAAGAGAAATATTTGAAAATTTGAGTGTGACACCACCTGGAGGCGGGTCCCATGTCACTTATTTGAAATAAAAGCCAAGTAAACTTTTTTTTTTTTTGGAATTTTCATAATAGTAGGCTAGTTTTGGAAAACATGAATCAAAATTTGGCTTGATTTAAAAATTTAGAAGAAACTGGTCCTTCGGGGCAAAATTTTGAAAGATGTAGGAAAATTTGGAGCCTTTTTGTAAAAGTTTGAAATAATGTCTTATGAATTTTGAAATTGTGTCCCCCTCTTTTCAACTGACGAAATTTTGAAAAGCAATGTCCAAAACTATCCAGATCGTTTTCTTGAGAATACTTTTGTAATTCGGGGTCCTGGGGGTAAAATGGGAAGAATTAGTAATTTTTGAAGACCTAGGGTTTTGAAAATCAATTTTGAAAAGTTTAGAAATCAAACCTGGATTGACAATTTTGAAAATCAGGAGTTCTGGATCTCAAAATGACATGTTGTGCAGTGAAATGATATGAAATGCTCATGCGATGTTATGCAAAGACATGTCCTACAAAATTGTCACTCTGAATTTGAATTTGAAAATTTTGACTTCTGGTTAAGCATGAGATTTTGAAAGTTTGCAGTTTGAAGATGTCTCTGAGTTTAAATAGAGAAGTTTTGAGACTCGAGAATGGAATTTGGGACTTTCTGCAAGGTTCAATCTTGGAAAATGACCATTTTGCCCTTCATTGGTTTTGGAGAACCGAAATGTGATGATTGATGGATATATCAGGAAGGTGGGTGAAAATTTGGGGTGTTTACAGATGCTCCTCTTTGCTAGTAAGCCGGCTCGTGGCCGAGCTTAGTGGCAAAAAAAAACACTCCAAATTTGGGCTATATAAAAAAATGCCTCAGTTAGAAGGATCTGACTGGGTATGAAGAAATTAGCCCGGTGAAGATGGTAGATATGAAATGGAGAATAAAGAGGAATATATTTGCTTTGTGACAGCGAAGTTGAGGTTTTTGCCCTTAATTTGGATGGGACAAAAATACCTTGCATGGAACGAAGCTCAGGTTTGACCCTTAACCTAATTGGGGATTGAAATATCTCATAGAAATGGGACTCAGGTTTGTACCATTAACCTGATCGGGCAGAAAATAGAATACCTCATTGAATGAGGCTCAGGTTTGTACCCTTATCCTGATCGGGCAGAAAATGGATGGTATGATGGAACCTTCAGATTTTGCACAATAAATCCGACAGGGGTTTTGCAAAAGGAAGGAAAATGGGGTCCCTAAAGCTTGAAAAGGGGTTTGATTTTGGGCATCTCATTGCTGAGACTAAATAGCTTTTGAAATTGCCTTTTGCGAGAAATGATTGGTGGTTCGACCTCGAACCGAAATGGGACTGTCTATGGTTGGACAGTGGGGACACAAGGAAGTGTGCGAATCTGAGAGCTCACGCTCTCAAAGAAGGGAAAGACTCAAGTCCTTAAAAGGGATTTAAAATTGGTGTCAGGATATATCAAAAACGGATATCAAGCTCTCACTTCACGTCAAGATAGCTAGAAAATATCATCAAAATGTTGAAAGATTTATTGTTGATTCAAAGTTTTTGAAAATGTTGCACATTGTTGCAAATATATTCTTTCTTTTCTACCCAAAGCCTTACCTCCAAACAAGGTTCACTTCGTAGAATCGAGATTAGGACCCAAATTATTTGCAATTGTCCTTTTTCATGGAAGCTATCAATTTTCTTGATATGAACATGAAAGAGAATTTGATATTATAAAAGCAATTGATGAAAGAATATTGATAATAGAATTTCACAAGATTTAAAGAGGATTTTTGATAGATTTGGCAGTTTGATATCCTGGGAGCTTCTCTCATGATAATCTTTCTGCACTCTTTTGGCTCTCTTGGGTTTTGGCTACATTCTCCTTCATTTTGGAGATGTTCTGACTTTTTCTCTCTTTCTTTTTCCTCTCTTGCTCTCTTTTTGGAAGGGTACGTCACAAACTCCTTCAACTTGGAGATGTTTCGATCCTTCTTAGACAACATTGGCTCATGGGTTTAGAGATCTTTGGATGATAGCTGAAATTAAATATCTTTTAGGAATTGTCGGGAGGTTCATTGCATCTGCCTTCATCTCGACAGTTCTTTGGACTTTCCCTGGAAGGATCCGTCACAAACTCTGTCATCTTGGAGATGTTTCAAATCTTCTTTGGCCCCGGGGGTCTACTCGCTTAATTCACCTTCAGCTTGAAGACAATTAAGAGATCCCTTTTGCAGATATTTAATTGCAGCTTAGGTGATTTTGAGGAGACAGAGCTTGGGTGAATTCTCTCTTTTCCTAGCACTCAGGATATTTTCACTGCCTCATTTTACAAGAATAACCTTTAGAGATGTGCCATAACTACGATCAATATCAATCATCTATGGCTTTGCAATAACATTGAATTTTCTTTTCTGGCCATATCGAGAATTTATCCTTCATCTTTTGGGTTGGCCAACGGAAAGAATTTGAATTTTGAATCTCTTTTCGCAAAAGCTTTGCTCCTTTAGAAGTAATGTTGAAGGTAAACCAAGGTAAAGATTCATGTAATAAAGATTCTGAAATCAACAGGTAATTGATTGACAAATTGACAAAATTTTCTTGAAATCCTTGGTGAAAGAGAGTATTTGAAGTCCTGCGTGACGCATCCGTGACAAAAATTCTCCTCTCTTTTTCCCCAAAAAGAAATACTCAGGCTTAGCCCTTACCTGAATGGGAAATGGGAAATACTCCTCTCTTCTCTGAAGAGGAGGTGTTTGCAAAACGAACTTTCGAAGAGAAATTAAGCTTTCGTCAAAGCTCCCTAATATTAGGCTTCTCTTTTGGAAAGGGGGCCAATAATAGTGAGGTCTGAAAATCGGGTCATGAAAGGATCGAGTCCATCACACTCTCCCTGACAAGAGGGTCCTTCATGATGAAAATAGCCTAGTATAAAATTGGGGAGTCACAAGAAAAGTGAGTCTCCGTCGAGCCTCTCCCTATAAAAAGGGTTCCTTGTGTGAAATTGAAAATTGTTTTGCAAACGGTTCACGAAGATGCGAGTCCCTTCAAACTCTCCCTTAAAAGGGGCTAAGTGAACGGATTGGATAACATGCGAAAAGAATGATCTCCCTCAAACTCTCCCTAAAAATGGTCTCTCGCAAGAGAAAATGATTGAAATTGGATATTGAGATTGATTGACCCAAAGGTCGAAATTGAAAATTGGAAATTTGAATGACCCGGAGGTCAAAATAGGATGACCTAACGGTCGAAATTGAGAATTGGTTGACCGAAAGGTCGAAATTGTGTGACCCGAAGGTCGAAATTGAGAATTGAGTGACCCGAAGGTCAAAATTGAGAATTGAGTGACCCGAAGGTCGAAAATTGAAAATTAAATGACCTGGAGGTCAACATTGAGAATTTGGAATAGAGAATTGAGTGTTGGAATTGAAATTGGAAATTGGGTGACCCAGAGGTCGGAATGGGAGAATTGCATGATCCAAAGATTTAAATTGGAAATTGGTGGGTAAAATATCAAATTTGAGCAATTGACAGACCTTGAGGATTGAAATGACTTGGATCAACAAAGGAGAATGATGAGTTCGAGTCAGAGCTCGAATAAAATACAAAGATCATGAGTCGGAACCCGGATCAACAAAAGAAAATGAAGAGCTCGAGTCAGGACTCGAGTAAATAAAGAGATCTCGAGTCGGAACCCGGATCAACAAAAGAAAATGAAGTGCTTGAATTAGAGCTTGGATAAGATAAAGAGATCTTGAGTCGGAACCCGGATCAACAAAAGAAAATGAAGGGCTTGAGTCATGGCTCGAGTAAGGTAATGAGATCACGAGTCGGAACCCGGATCAACAAAAGAAAATGAAGAGCTCGAGTCAGGATTCGAGTAAGGTAATGAGATCACGAGTCAGAACCCAGATCAACAGAGAAAAATGAAGAGCTCAAGTTAGAGCTCGAATAAGGTAAAGAGATCATGAGTCGGAACCCGGATTAATAAAGGAAAATGAAGAGCTCGAATCAGAGCTCAAATAAAGTAGAGAGATCTCAAGTCGGAACCCAGATCAACAAAAGAAAATGAAGAGCTCGAATAAGATAAAGAGATCTCGAGTTGGAACCCGGATCAACAAAGGAAAATGAAAAGCTCGAATCAGAGCTTGAATAAAGTAGAGAGATCTTGAGTCGGAACCCGAATTAACAAAGGAAAATAAAGAGCTCGAATCAGAGCTTGAATAAAGTAGAGAGATCTCGAGTCAGAACTCGGATCAACAAAGGAAAATGAAGAGCTTGAATAAAGTAGAGAGATCTCGAGTTGGAACTCAGATCAACAAAGGAAAATGAAGAGTTTGAATCAGAGCTCGAATAAAGTAGAGAGATCTCGAGTCGGAACCCGGATTAACAATGGAAAATGAAGAGCTCGAATCAGAGCTCGAATAAAGTAGAGAGATCTCGAGTAAGAACTCAGATCAACAAAGGAAAATGAAGAGCTCGAATCAGAGCTCGAATAAATAAAGAGATCTCGAGTCGGAACTCGGATCAACAAAGGAGGATAATTTTGAATAAAAACCCGAGTCGGAACTCGGTTTTCCAAAAAGTTGGATTTTGAAAATGTACCAGTTTGAACACTGGATTTTGAAATAATACCAGTTCGAGTGCTGGGTTTTGGTTGAGTACTGGTGATTATCTTTCAATTTTGAATCATTAGGAATTGCGATAGGACTGTTTGTTGAAATCCCAATACTGGCCGAATTGATGTTAATGCAATTGGATGCCAATGAATGCAAATTGATGCATATGAATGCACAAGTGTGTGAAATGAGGAATTTGTTTATCCTGCTTGCATACAAAACAAAATTTTAAAAATGCCCCAGTGAAACTGGGAAAAGAAAATTTGATCATTATTTGAAGAAAATGGGAGGATTACAAGAGGAGAATAAATGTTTCAAGTATAGAACTTTTTCAAGTGTCGAGCATTAACGGGATCTGACAATTCTACCCCATCGGCATTGATGAGCCGATATGAGTTGCGGAGTAATGCTTCTTTGACGACATAGGGACCTTCCCAATTTGGCGACCATTTACCGCCAGGATGATGCTTGAGATAAGATGTGGATCGAAGTACTAAATCATTGACTTTGAATCTTCTTTCGATGACAGACTTCGCATATTGCCTGGCTACTCTCTGGCAATAGGATTGAGTGTGCTCTGCTGCTTTTAGCCATCTCTCGTCGAGCAAGTCTAGTTGTACCAGTCATTGTTGTTGGTATTGATCAAGAGGTAATTCTAGAAGTGATGCGAATTTTAAAGCGGGCTTCTGAACATGTAGTGGCAATACTACTTCTGTTCCATAGACCAATTCTGATGGAGTAGCATTTGTTGGAGTGCGAATAGTGGTCCGGTAGGCCCATAGTGCATCGTGAATCTTTTCATGCCAGTCACGGCCTGTTTCTACAGTTCGCTCCAAGATACGAATTAAAATCTTATTGGTGGCCTCTGCTTGACCATTCCCTTGAGGATAGTAAGGAGCAGAAAAATGATGATAGATCTTGAACTTTGAGCAGAATGTCTTCATCTTTTCATTCTTGAAATGACTGTCATTATCTGACACGATGTCATGCGAGATGTCGAAACGGCAAAGGATGCTCTTGTGAATGAAAGAGACCACGTGTCGGCCTTCCACTGTGCAAAGAGTGATAGCTTCTACCCACTTGGTGAAATATTCTGTTGCAGCAAGGAAGTATTTGTGGCCATTTGAAGCAGGAGTGATGGGACCTACAACATTGAAGGCCCACATAGAGAATGACCATGGAGAGACAACAAATTGCAAATAAGTTGCCGAAGCATGAATAGAGGGTGCGTGTATTTGGCATTGAACACACTTCTTCACATAATAGTAACAGTCTTGCTGCATAGTCTTCCAATAGTAACCTGCTCTAACGATCTGATTGACAAGGGTTTGGTAGCCGACATGGCCACCACAAATGCCTTCGTGTGCTTCTCGCACGACTTCTTTGGCTTTGTCTTCATCTAAACATCTGGAATACTCTGAACTGAATCCTCGACGATAGAGGACATTTGCTAGAATGAAGTATCGAGTGGACATACGCTGGATTGCTCGTTGTTCTTTCTTTGAGAGTTCTGGAGGAAATTCACCAGTTTCTATGAAAGTTTTGATATTGTAATACCAAGGCTTCTTCTTTTGCTCAGCTTGGTGTACTTGTTCTGTTGGAAGGAAAGCAGGTTGGTCAAGTCTGCCAATTTCGAAGGAGCGACAGGATTCTCCATTCTTGAATGCCATAATGGATCCTAAACTGGCTAGGCTATCGGCCACTTGATTAAAATCTCTCTTGATATGGAAGAGCTGAAATTCTTCAAAATTACTGACAAGAGCTGAAACAATTTTCTGATAAGGAAATAGCTTTTGATCTTTCACTTGCCATTCGGCTCGGACTTGATTGACAACGAGTAATGAGTCGTCGTAGGCATGCACTCTCTTAATATTGAAGTCTAGTAGAATCTTTAAACCTTGAATCAGGGCTTCATACTCAGCCATGTTATGGGTGCATTGAAAATCTAACTTGTTAGAAAATGGAATCATCTCTTTCTCAAGAGTGATTAATAAGATTCTGATGTCTATTCCGGTCATATTCTTGGAACCGTCAAAAAATAAATTCCAAATTGGAGATTGCTGGATATTGCAAATTTGCTCATCCGGGAAATCATCTTCGGCTTTCCTTTCTTCTGCCAGAGGAAAATCTGCCAATTGATCAGCAATTGCTTGGCCTTTGATTGATTGTTGCGAGACATATTCTAAGTCATACTGCATCAGTAAGACTTGCCATTTTGCGACCCGTCCGCTGAGGAAAGGTTGCTCCAAGATTTATTTAAGAGGATAGAGTTTGGACAAGATTTTGACTTCAGACGCCAGCAAATATTGTCTTAGCTTCTGACATATCCATACCAGAGCTAGGCAGGTCTTCTCTATGTGAGAGTATTTCTTTTCATAGTCTATGAAAGTCTTACTCACATAATAAATGGCATGCTCTATCAAGCTTCCTTCTTTGTACTGCGCCAAGAATCTGCCGCATGCGACTTGATTTACTGAGATGTATAACAGAAGAGGTTTTCCCAATTCTGGAGGCTTCAAGATAGGAGAATTGAGAAGATACTTCTTGATCCGATCGAACGATTGCTGACACTCCGGTCCCCATTTGAACTTCACTCCTTTTCTGAGCAAGTGATTGAAAGGTTCGCATCTCATTGCCAAATTGGAAATAAATCGCCGAATTGATTGCATGCATCCCTGAAGGCTACGCAATTCTTTGAGGTTTTTCGGGGGTGGCATATCAATGATAGCCTTTGCTTTGGCTGGGTCGACTTCAATTCCCTTTTTGCTGACCAGAAAACCCAACAGATTGCCTGATTCGACTCCAAAGACACACTTTTGTGGGTTAAGTCTTAACTTGTAAAGAATGAGTCTCTTAAAGACTTGATCAAGAGCTTCGAGGTGATCTTCTTCCTCTTTAGATTTTACGAGGATATTATCAACATACGCATCCATGATTTTGCGCATCTGATCGTGAAAGATAACGGCCATTGCCCGTTGATACGTTGCTCCAGCATTCTTGAGCCCAAAAGGCATAACTGTATAGCAGAAAGTGCCCAAGGCCTAGTGAAGGAAGTTTTTGATTGGTCGGCGTGTCCTGCCGTGCTGTCGACTAGGAGATCGATGCTTGGAAGCGGATAATCATCCTTCGGAGTGGCTTTATTGAGGTCCCTTAAGTCTATGCAGATCCTTACTTTGCCACTTTTCTTTGGGACAATGACGATATTGGCTAACCAATCTGGGTAGTCGATAGCTCGGATAAATCCCGCTTTGAGCAGATCTTCGAGTCCTTCTTTGACCTGTTGTTCTATTCTAGGATCCATTTTTCTCAGCTTCTGCTTGACTGGCTTAGCCTCTGGCTTCAAGACGAGACGGTGTTCGACCAATTTTGGGTCTAAGCCCGGCATATCTTCATATGTCCATGTGAACACTTCCTCATGTTGCTTGAGAAAATAAGTGAGCCTTTCCTTTTCTTCCGGACTCAGACTGGTTCCGATCTGGAGAATTTTGGGATATTCCTCTGAACCGATATTGACATCTTCAGTCGGATCTTGTACTAGAGGAGATGGTTCATCCTGCTTCTGAACTACGGCGAACTCTGGTAATTCTTGAAGAGACTGATCATATTTTGCATAATCATCTGATCACTTTGCAATCTTGCCATCTTCGGTACTTGCTTTGACTCTGTGAATTGCTGCCGACTTTTGAAAAGCCTTGGGATTGAGAACGAGCTTCTTGATTGTCCGAGAAGTCATTCTGAAATTTTGGATAAGAAATTTGGTTCAGATAAAATTGCCCATCATAAGACAAGCAATCATTTGAAGAGAACTATGCATAAAATGGCATTAAAATCATAAAATGAAGAGATAGATGGAAAGGAGACAGATGGCATCCAGATAGACAAAGAAACTTGGAATTTTATTGATTTTGAATTCATCAAAGACATTGATAAAATGAGACATTTATTTTGGAAAGAATAGAAAGAAAATAACAAATGGTCTTCAATGTGCCCCTTTGACAAAAACAGTCTTCTTTGGCGAGCTTTTGCCTGAGAACCCTAGTCCTCCTCTGTGGGGATGATGCTTCTGGATCACTGGCTCGATGCGGCCATCTTCATTTTTGCCCAGTCCTTTGAAGGGTTGATAACCCTGTTTCAGGAGCAAATCAAATCCCTTTTTTGCTTTCATAAATTATGGAAACACGGGTGATCTTTAATAGCATTGTAGTTGATCCGGCCTCCAATCTTGAAGAATTGAGGACCTCTCCATCGGGTCATGGCTACGGTGTGCAAAGATAGTTCTGAGGATGCCTGGAGTATTTCTCGATTTTCTCCGAGATTAATCTCTTCACTTTCTCTGATGCTGGGAATATCCGCAGTGAATGACGGTCAGGGAATCATGGGCTGCGGGAGCCTTTCTTCTGGGTCTTCTCCTAGTATTGTGGTAATCATTCCACCTTTTGACCATTTCACGCATTGATGAAGGGTGGAAGGCACTGGATTTGCATTATGAATCCATATTCTTTCGAGCACCAGGTTGTAGGTGGGTGGTACATTAACCACATGAAAGAGGACGGAGTGCACCAAATAGTTGATGAATACTTCCAGAAATATTTTGCCCTTGGCCGTTTGACCATGGTTGTCAAACCCGTAGATAGTGATGGGATCTGGAATATATTCTTCATCCTTGATCCCTAATGCTTTTGCTGTCATTTCAGGACATATATTGAGGTTGCTGCCTCCATCAACTAGCACGTGTGGTACCGTCATTCCTCTCACTCGAACAACGATGTACAAAGCATTATTATGAAAGGAATGAGGCTTTGGAAGGTCCTCATCTGAGAAGGTGATCGGTGCATTGGTCATGGTTGAATTCACAATTTGTGCCATGTCTTCAGGTGTGGTACTGGGTTTAACTTTGATCTTTCTGAGCAGATCATCCAGTACTTGTTGGTGCTTGCGGGAACTTTTAGCCAAGTTCAAAATTGAAACATTGGACAGAGCGGTTAGAGGCTTCTGAGTTGAAGTTTCTCCCTATTTGGGGTTGGATTTGGGAAAATGTTTTGGAAACCCTAGAATTTTACTGGCTGTTGTAGGAGATACTTCGACTGGCTCCGCTGATACTTTTAGCTTATCAAAAGCTGAAATTATGTCCACCTTCTTGGTTGGTGGTGCTGCTTGTCGTAGCACTGAAACCTGGTGCTGAACCCAGAGATCTTGTGCAGAACACGGCTTGATGTGCTCATGCGGTAGGAATGGCTGTGCAGACACTACTACTGTGGTGTGTGGAGGAAAGGGCTGATTGAGAATATCCATTTTCTCTTCTTCATCTCCTTCCACTAAAAGATTTTTTTCAATAAGATCTTGTACAATGTTTTTGAGAACAAAGCAGTTCTCAGTGTTGTGTCCCACTGTCCTGTGAAACTTGCAAAACTGATCTTTACATTTTCCCATGGGCACAGGGGGATCGGCCAGTCTAGGCAACTTGACCATCTCTTTCGACAACATGTACTCGAGTACATCTTCGAGTGATTGGTCTAAAGGAGTAAATTTTCTATCGTAACTCCATCCTTCATGTTTAGTCTTCTCGCGCAGTTTCGGCCTTTGATCCTGCTGAGGAGGTTTGCTGTATTGAGGAGCAGGCTTTCCTTTCTAATCGCCTTTGTTGTTTGAACTGCCTGAGCCGTAGCAATAATCTTTCTTCTTCCCTTTATACTGATTCTGACTGTTGTTGTTGTTGTTGTTGGCAGAATAGGTGAAGTGAGTTTTCTTCTTCTACTCACCTTGAGGGTTGTTTTTGGAAAAAGTGAAGCCTTCATAGACTCCATTCTCCATAATCAGCTTGAGCCATTCGGCTCATTCAGTCAACTCAATAAAGGTACGGGATGGTGCAGTAGAGATCAATCCTCTTAATGGTTATGAGAAATTATTGAGAATTAAGGATAAGGCGTGCCTCTCTGAGATAGGATCTCTCATTTTGTTGCAAACTGACCTCCATCTATGAATAAAGTCCCGTGCCTTTTCATTCTCATTCTGCCTTAGATTGCAGAGATGACTCAATGTAGGAAGCGCTTCTGTGTTGAACAAGAAGCGTTCAATGAATAGGTTTACTACTTTATCGAACTCCTTGAGCTCGATTGGATTGATATGCTCCGCATACCATTTAGCTGCAACTCTTTCCAAGCTGCGGGGGAAGCATAGAAATAGTGCTCGGTTGTCTCTCTTGAACCTCGAGCATTCAATAAAGAAAGTGGCGAGATGAGCTTTCGGGTCGCCAGAACCGTCGAACTTGATGAATTTTCGATGAAGATTCTCCAGATCATCATCCCCTTCTAAGCCGTCATAGAAGTCCTCACTGGTGAAGACTTTCTTGCCCTTGTCGCGGGCTTGGAGATCCTTAACAACTCGGGCCATTTCTCTGAATTGTGCTTGCAGGGGATTTTTTGCATCTTGACTCTTTGATTTGCGACATTTTCTTTGTTCTTGGCCCCACTTCTGAAATACCGGAGGCACTTCATATTCTTCATCTGTATCTTCAATTGAGTCTGTTCCGTCTGAGATCTCTTCCGGCTGAACTTGCTTTTTAGAAGTCTTCCTATCCCTGTGACCATGGAACTTCTCTCTGAAGGGATTCCTTTCTGAGCTGGTCTCGGGCTGTTCATTCATTATCTTATTCATCATCTTCTGGAACATGGCATACATTTGAGGGTCTATGCCATCGTCTTCTTGTTGCTACTCTTGACTCCTCTCGAACCCGGGGGAACCCATCTCTTCTTCTGAGGCCGACGAGTACTGAGATGTCATTGTTCTTTTGCCTGATCTTGTCTGAACCATCAAATGTTGTAGATGCTCTCTGCAGGGCAAAGACCTCATTAGATTCTGAAGGAATTGGTTTTTGGAAGAAATATTTGCTGAAAATATGGTAGACAATTTGAAAAAGATATCCCATTACTAGGGACTGAGTCGTCGCGGGAATCACGACAATTGTGTTGTCATTCACAAGAGAAATAAACAACGAAAATATACCTTGTTACATAGGCGAGGTCGTCAAACCACAATAGAAAGAGAGAAAATCTTATTGGAATGAGAAAAATGAACTTTTTATTGATCTTGACAAAGAGGTGGAGGACAAACAATTTGCCACCATTCATGATAGTCGGCAAACACTCTAGGACCAGGAAATATTTTAAGAGAAATAAAGGAATCCCAGCTGTAGTGGGCAGAATGATATGCCCCGGACCATTGTGCGGAGGTGAGATCGAACTCTGTCATAGCTCCTGATAATAGTCTGGCTTCGACGTATTGCTGCCTCTGGGAGAACTGCCGAACACAACGCTCCGATTGGTAGTAAGTGCAGAAGAATGGTCTCAACAACTTGAATCGCTTGCCATAAGCATATGTATATCTGGGAGGAGACAGTTGCCGATCAAAATAGTCCCAGACAATGTCATCTTCTTGAATGTTGTCAATCATGGAGCGATATTGTGCCACTGGAAGGAGATCTTGGCCATTATATCTGAAAGAGCTAGCTCGGGCTGGAACATGCTGGAAGAACCAAGATTGAAGTGCGTAGACGCAACTTTCAACTAAAATGGTTTCTCCGAGTGAGAAACGGGTTAGACCATGATATAGGAAGGCGAGCGTTGCCATGGCTATGGAGAGGCAATTGGTCTGTCGACTTCTCCATCTTCTCATAAGCTGGATTATTCTGATGTCCATGTAGTTTTGTCCATCTGGAAAGAGGGATAATCCTACAGTGCACAAGACCATTGCATTCTGAATCCTTTTTTTAGCTGTCCTTGATAGTGAGCTGACTTCAACGAAGGTTTCGTACTGGCAGTACAACTCAAGCAGGTTAACATATTCATTTTTGTCCAACTGGATCAGGGGCCAAGATCGGCGACCTGTCATACGAGCTAATGAATCTCGGGGGTCCAAACCCTTGACATTGATAAGGAATTGATGTTCTAATGGATCTCCTGGTTGACCGGCTGGTTCTGGTAATCACATGATTTCTGAAAATTCATCCATTAAAACGATCATTTCTCCCTATGGGAACCAGAATGTACATGTCCGAGGATTCCATCTCTCTGCCATTGCATGGATCAGGTTGCCATTGATGGTCTGTTTTCCGACTGCTGACGCCAATTCTAATCCACACTCGCTTAAATGGTCCGGGAACATTCGAGAAAAGCTTTTGAGCCAAGAATAGTACCACCGGGGAATGAAAGTTTCGGTGCTAAGAGCTCGATGTTCAAGACGACCTTGTCGCACCTCATAGGAGATGTGACCTTCAGGAAAGATAGGATCGACTTGACTAGATGCCATTGAACTGAAAATAGAGAAAGACTCAAAATTAGACTTAGGAAAATGTGGGAAATTTTTAAAATTTTTTTGCAGGCAGGATATAAAATGCAGCTGTAAATTCGAGATCCAGTAGAAAGGTAGAATGGAAAAACCACCTGGAGTTTTGAAAGAAATGGGATATTTAAAAAAATCATCTAGGGTTTGAGAAAATAAAGGAAAAGGTGAAAAATATGGATATTTGAAAATAGTTTTGGTGAAAATATGAAGGAAACAAAGGTAGCATACAAACAATCTCATCCTGCACAAACATTTATGCACATACAACATTCCCTAAAAGGCTGACTCTAGATGCATCATTTTGAAAATAGTTGTAGGATCCTAATCCTAACTCTGGGTTCAGATAATCTTTGTTTAATCCAGTTATGCCAATATACCCGAATCGAAATTCGAGGTACGTGGCATATAATCTCAACTCCGGTTCTAAGGTAAGGTTTTCCAACATCCTTGAGCGCCTACCGATATACTTCGGACTGTGACCCGCGGTACGTGGTAGGGGGGCGTTAACCCAAATAATTGGCCCAGTTGTGAGGCTCTGTCCCGAACTAGGGTTCTGGAAGAGAGCCCAGCAACGTAAAGACCGCGTAATGATAGGTAATTGAGGTTTGAAAAAAATGATCACATGCAAGAAATAGATGGCTTTAAAACCTAAAGAGATAGACTTTTAAAAATCTTTAGAGAAGCATACATTGTTTGCATTCATATCCTAAATTGAGGAGGGTTGTATTTAGACCTAAGTCTATGTGAGCATAAAAATTTCTCCAAAATCTGGTCCTACCAAACCATGCCTAAGCTATATGCAGTCAATGTCAGCTAGGTCAGAATCTAGGCTCCTAGGTTCGCATGATATCAAAAGTAAAGGAGCTGACATTTTGTGAACATAATTTCGATAATTGAACTAAGTCAAGCATAATTTTAATCAGACAAGGACAGGTCCCATCACATTCACCAAACCTGTTATCGTCGCAAAATTTTTCCCGTCTTCCCTTCCTTGCAGAAGAGAGGGAAATGCTTTCGCGATTCAAACTTGACCAGATTTTGGAAATTGTTTTGAAATACTCGCCTCCGTTTTAAAAATTGCGGGAAAATCCATGGGATGGGGCTCGACCTGTCGGTATGAGGTTCGATCGTTCCTGCCGCCTTTAACAGGGGTAATCGAACCAAGGACCAAAATTGTGCTTGACTTAGTGAAATTATCGAAATTGTGTTCTATCCTAAATGCACAGAGAATTCAGGCATGTGCTATGAGATTTTGTAAAATGCAAGTTGAAAAACATGATGCATGCTTGGAAATGCTTTGGAGTTGGAAATAGTTCTAAAGCAAATGATGGAAATCAATTTCTCAAGAAAACTCAGATGGAAAGGATTGGAAATCTCGAGAAAGTTCATAAAGATGTGGGAAAATTATGAATAGTTTGAAAATCCTGAGAAAATGTAAGTAATTCTTAGGAAAAGGGTGAACATTTGAAAAAAAAAATGCTTGTCAGGAAAAGCTTCAACTTTTGAAAGCTTTCTTTGGAAAATGGTTGAGATTCATTGGAAATGTCTTTGGAGAGGGAGAATTGAAACTCGGGAAACTGAAATCTATAGCCTTGAAACACTTGGAAATCGATTTTGATCTTTGAGAAAGGTGAGAGACTTCTTTTGAAAATCTTGAGAAAACAACCTTTTCCATGGAAAACTATGGAAAAACTTGACTTGGGAAGACCAATTTTGAGAAATCCTCAGATTTCTTGAGAAATCGATTTTCTTGAGAATGAAGTTTTCTTGAGAAAATCATGAGAAAACCAATGATTTCATGATGCAAATGATATGAGTGAATGAATGCACTTTGAAAGATTTTCTAAGAAATTTGTTGGAAAAATGTGTATTAAGTCAAAATAAATCCTTCAAATATTCTGTTGTGGCCATGAATATGTTCAGAGTTTATTTGATTTAATTCACAATATTTTGCAAAATTGAAAATATGACGTGCATCTTAAGATAGCCTAAGAGTGTAGGCTCAATGTGATTGGTAGAAAGATGATGAATCTGGGTCTCGTCCATATTCCGACTAGGGCCGTAAATATGGATTCCACCGAGTTCATCAACTCTCTAAGAGTTGGTACACGTGCCATTTGTGTACATCCATAGTGAATTTTGAAAATTGAGATATATGCATCATAGAATCAGGGTATTGCTGAAATCAAACTATATGAGATGCAGCCTAATCTAAGCAGTAAAAGTAACTATTATTCCAAGTTTGATTGTTACATCTCTCACATAAATCAAAATAAATGAAATACATAGTGTAGAAAGAATCAGCATCCTCCAAATTTTCCTGCAAAATGAGAGTTAGTACCAGATATTCAAGAAAATGGGTATATATAATATATACAACGAAGAGATATATATATGTCAAAATGCTAAAATTTGTACTAAATGACATGTAACAATGGAGGTGTATTTATATAAGAAAATAGATACATGGATGCTCATATATGGAAATAAGTGCACATGAAGTGATATATATATATCGGTATATATATATGTATATATATATATATATATAGGTAGATATATATATATATATATATATATATATATATATATATATATAGATATATACATATAATGAGAAAATATACATATTAATGGAAATTCCATATAATGGGTAAAATCAGAAAATACAGGTATATACAGTTTCTGTAGGTGATTTCACAAAGCCGTAATTCCCAAATTATAATATAATTTTCAGTAAAATTGGGTATGAAGCTTCCCTATATATTAACAACAAAGCATGCCAAAGATGGTGTAGAGATCATGAATGGATATGGATATATCCATTCATGAATATAGCCGATTATCAAGACTGCATACCTGCAGAAAAGAGAGTGGCTAAATGCATGATATAAAAAATGTGCATGACATATGATGCAAAAGTATCATGGAATGATTTCAAGGGTGTAGGGAAAGTGCTGTGGAAAGTGTAGCGAGGATAAAAGAAATGTGCAAGTGATGTTACAAATGTAAATATAGGTGCAGGAGATGATTACTTGTCAATACATACAAGAATGACATGTTAATATACAACTAGTAGCTTTGAACAAAGGTGCAGAGGTAAGGGTAGCCCGAATTTTGCAGAAAAGATATATTGTCATAAGCTGGCTCAACAAGAAAAGAAATGCTGAATTAAAATGGGCATAGGATATGACTGTTACTATGCTAAATGAAGATATTAATTGCTACAGCAAGCACAAGGAAATCAGTGGAGTCAGTCTTGAACATATGCCATGACAATGCTGATGAAGTGACAATATACAGAAATCTACAACATGCTGCCCCTGCTATGGGTTTTGCAAATATAGGAAAACGATTAAATGAAATCTGACATTACTCTTGCTGCTTTTTACAAATACACAGACCCAGGTGTTGTATGTGTTGATATACAACACTTGCATTATGAGACTCAATCTCACCAAAAAAACAACAACAGAATTTCATAATGGCGCAAATATGGATTATCTCTGTCACAACAAAGGTTTTCTGCAAAACCCCGCATAAGCCCAGATCTGAATGCGCACAACATATTACGTACCATCTCCCATTCCTCATATTCCCAACTGGTAGCTTGCTGCATATCCATACTTATTACGCCCACTCATTGCTTATTAGCCTAATCACCATGTGAGCCACTATACTAGTTACCATAACTCAGACTTAGCATTTCAATCAAGATCTATAGCTAACAATGCTAGTATGAGCAACTGCAACTAGAAGAAAGACAACTCAAATATAGGTGAACCCGTGCATAAATGATGAAACCATTGGATGTTATAGAGTACATAAATGATGATAGAATATCACTCAGGTGAGCCATTGGTTACAGATTCTTCCCTGCAAACTGACTTATGCCTTGTCTCTAATGGTAGGCAGATCCAAGTAAGATACAAAAGTGACCGGATTTCAATCTAAACATCATCACGCTTAGCTCATTTTATTGTTTCATCATCAACAAATATATCCTTCTACTTATACCAACAGTATTATGATGCTACATAACTTTCCTAATAAATTCGTAACTAATGAAGTAAGAACCTTATTAATATGTAATATGAAGCTGGGAAATGCAGAAATACACAAAATCATGGGATGATAAAACATACTAAAACAAGATGCAACATGGAATGGGATAATAAATCAAAATGTAGTGTCTTTATTCATGACACTCTTTACTGTACGATGAATCCTATTGGATCTCGTTTTACTCCCACAATATGATATGCAAAAAAATTTGTCAAAACCATGCGAACATAGGGAACCCAATGACGGGCATAAAAATTGGACTTAATACTAAGTAAAACCCATAAGGAGATAAAGACAGATATATGAAAATAAATAGGCTACCATCAATGATACCTGAATTTGCATTCACTGCATTGACGGAAGACTGGAGCATAAAAAAAAAATGGGATTTATTGTAAACTGATTTTCTTAAACCTTGATATGATCAATGATACATAATGTGGGATAACCTGGACACACATGTGAAATCAATGAGTTGAAATGAAAACTTTGTTCCTTAATATTTATGATACTGAAATAAATCCGATGAAATCTTAGGGGAAAACAATAATTTGATTGATGCACGACGTTCAAATGAATCGACAACACCATTGCGAGGTGTTATCGGTTCTTGGTATATTTAAACAAAAGGGGATGTAAACCACATCATCTACTGCAATGGATCTGCGATATATGTGATGGAGCATGATGCATAAATCACAGAAGTTATAAATGTAAGATAATTTCTCACCTAGTTACTTGAGTTGGACGCCTCCTGGATGCCAATCCTTGAAAACGCCTGGCTTGAACACAAGAAACTCGATGTTCAAGGTAGATTGCAAGAAGATAGTGTACTTCCTTGAAGCTTTACAGGTCTGATCGGTCTGCCTGGAAGATTCGATTGAGGAAGGATGATAACAGGGCTTGTGAGGGGGATAAGAAAAAAAAGGGGACTGGAGTGCTGGAGGAGGAAAAAGCCTTCTTCTGGTTGCTATTGTTGCAACGGTGTTCTGCAATTGATCCAAGAGGGGAAGGAGGCGAAAGGGGGAGTGAAGAGAGCTCAAAGAGAAAAAGGCGCGTAGAGTTGGGATCTCCTTTGCAAAATCCTGGAGTTCCCTTCTCTGTCTGTTGGAAGAGAATAGGGCAGAAGTCGTGAGAGGAAGGTCTGAGAAATGGGGGAAGCCGACGCTCAAAAAAAAAATCCCCCTTTGGCCCCAGCGTGGTTCCCCTTTTAAAGATTTTCATAAAGTTTTACCGAAAAATCGGTTGTTTTTGAAATGTTTTGAACTGACTTTTGAAAGCATTTGAAATCTTCCAATAGATTTTTGAAAGGTCGTCAATCTTTGAAGGAAAAGGGGGCGGCTGGCTCATTTTGAAGAAAATTCTCAGTTCACTTTACCTAAAACTTAGGTAAACTGAAAAACTCGGGTAGGGTTTCACGATGGCGCCCTTTCGGGGGCTGAAAAGTAATAACTAAAAAGAAAATAAAGAAAAAAAAAAAAAAAGAAAACGAATTTTAGTTTTTTTTTTGTTTAAGGTGGTGCCACCTCAACTGAATTTGAAAACTTTTTTGAAGTATATAAAAAATTTGTTTTTCTTGGCAAAGAGTCTTAGTGGGGTGCCACCTACGTGGGCCCACTAATTATTTTATTGAAAATTAAATGAAAGAGTTTTATAAATCAGTGCCACTTCTGGATGGGCACTGTTTTGAAAATAAGAGAAATATTTGAAAATTTGAGTGTGACACCACCTGGAGGCGGGTCCCACGTCACTTATTTGAAATAAAAGCCAAGTAAACTTTTTTTTTTGGGAATTTTCATAATAGTAGGCTAGTTTTGGAAAACACGAAGCAAAATTTGGCTTGATTTCAAAACTTAGAAGAAACTGGTCCTTCGGCGCAAAATTTTGAAAGATGTAGGGAAATTTGGAGCCTTTTTGTAAAAGTTTGAAATAATGTCTTATGAATTTTGAAATTGTGTCCCCCTCTTTTCAACTGACGAAATTTTGAAAATCAATGTCCAAAACTATCCAGATCCTTTTCTTGAGAAGACTTTTGTAATTCGGGGTCCTAGGGATAAAATGGGAAGAATTGGTAATTTTTGAAGTCCCAGGGTTTTGACAATTTTGAAAATCAGGAGTTTTGGATCTCAAAATGACATGCTGTGTAGTGAAATGATATGAAATGCTCATGCGATGTTATGCAAAGACATGTCCTACAAAATTGCCACTCTGAATTTGAATTTGAAAATTCTGACTTCTGGTTAAGCATGAGATTTTGAAAGTTTGCTGTTTGAAGATGTCTCTGAGTTTAAATATAGAAGTTTTGAGACTCGAGAATGGAATTTAGGACTTTTTGCAAGGTTCAATCTTGGAAAATGACCATTTTGCCTTTCATTGGTTCTGGAGAACTGAAATGTGATGATTGATGGATATATCAGGAAGGTGGGTAAAAATTTGAGGTGTTTACAATAACGAAGCTCAGATTTGGATTCTAATATTGGACCCGGATCCAAAATCGAGTCAAATGTATAAAATAAATTTAATTTCAGCAAAATCTGAGAAATAAACTGGAATTTAGATTTAAAACTGACTCAATTACTCAGAAAATGAGAAAAAGGGAAATATTTACAACATTTTTGAAAAATTTGGGGTGTTCACAAGGTGGAAGCTGCTGGAGGTGGAAGGGGAGTTGCCGCTCCCTTTGCTGCCTTGATGAAAAGTGAAAGGCTAAGAGGGGTCTTGGTGGCTGGATCCAAAGAGGGATCAAGAGAGAGGGGAGAGAGAGAGATGGTGTAGCCAACGTGAGATGCTTTCTTCCTTCTTTTTTTTTCAATTAGAACCCAACTTAGGTTTTTTATGGGAATAGACTTAGGTATTTTGGGGATAATGAAAAGAAAGCAAAAAGGTTTACGTGAATGGGCTGGAGTAAGTAGGGAAAGGAAGGAAGGGAAGGGAAGAAGGAAAGAAAGGGAAGAAGAAGAAAGGAAAGAAAGAAGAAGAAGAAAAGGAAGAAAAAGAAAAAGAAAAGGAAGAAGAAGGAAAGAGAAGGGGAGAAAGAAAAGGAAAGAAAGGAAGGGAGAGGGGGCTGGAGGTTTGGTCGACCACCTTGTGGGTCCCACCCCTCTAAAAATGCAAAATAAAAAGAAAAAAATAAAAACAAACAAATAAAAAGAAAATTGAAAGAGAATAAAAGAAACATTTTTTTTTAATAATAAGAAAATGCAAAAGAATAAGCCATCTCAGAGTGGGCCCATTTTTTAAATTTGAATTTCGCTTTGAAAATCATAGGAATAGAATGGTGTTTTTAGAAATTCTTGGACGAAACTAGCTATTTTTGGCAGTTTTTGAAATGAGCTCGGAATTTAAAATTCAATACCCCGTTGCGAAGCAAATCCAGTGTAGAATTTGAAATTTTGAGTTTGAAAGAAATCCAAATTGTTTTTCTTGAGAAAATATTTCTAAATTTAGAATCATGTGGGTAAAAATGTCGATTTTGGAAACCCAAGGTTTGAAATTGATTTCTAAAAACTTTTAAAACTCAATCTGGATTGAAATTTATAAAACTGGAGTTCTGGACATCGAAAATGAAATGAAATGTGATGAAATGCTGAGAAATGATATGAAATGCTATGCGAAATGCAGACCCTGATTGAAGAATTTTTGATGTTAGACCCCGATTGACACTTGTACCAGTTCAAAAAGTGTTAAAATTGATAAAATTTGCAAAATGGTTGAAAAAATGGTCTTCAGGCTCTATCGAGCTAGAGTGACACTGAAAATCAGAGTTTAAGCTAGATTGAACTGAAATGAACTGGATTAATCTGGGTTTTAGAGTTTTAGAACTCAACTGGACTAACAAGACACTGACTCAACTGACCTTTCCAGCCAAATTTTTAAGAAAAACTGTCATTTTTAGAGAAATGGTACAGAATGGTCACTGAAGCGAAATGAATTACGAACCTGAGTTGGGTTTGAGCTAGAGCAAAGATCAGTAATATTGACATGAACTAAAATCGAAGCTTGAACACTAACTCAATCGACTGGACTCAGCTCAATTTCAGCTAAAATGAGCTCCTGGATACTTGGAAATGGTTAAGAACTGAAACTGGAGCACTTGAACTCCTGGTGACCTCAAGTTAGACTCTGGGGAATATGACTGATTATGAATGACTGACTTAGAGACAATTGGCTTGGATTTGTGTGAGAAATGAGCTCATTTCTTCAGAAATGAGCTCATTTATTCAGAAATGAGCTCATTTCTGAAGAAATGATCCCATTTTGGCAGGAATGGTCAGAAATGGAAATGGTTTGTTCATTGTGAGCTCAGATGAGCTTGAAATGACTGATATTCTAATTGTTCTAAACTGACCAATGAGCTTGGTTGGCTCTGACTGACTGGGATTCGGGATGACCTAAGGGTAAAATGGTAATTCTCCTAGTGAAAATGGGTAAAGTGGTGATTTTCTGAAACAGACTCGGGGTTTGACTCCTACAATGACCTAACAGGGT
This sequence comes from Nuphar pumila, assembly GCF_984573655.1. NCBI lineage: Eukaryota > Viridiplantae > Streptophyta > Magnoliopsida > Nymphaeales > Nymphaeaceae > Nuphar > Nuphar pumila. The sequence continues at coordinate 62,240,893 of NC_143257.1, read as the reverse complement.
TGGCACTACACGAGTAGGGTTGTCTGAGCATGGATGAGAAAAAATTGGGGTGTTTACACAAACTCGGTGGAATTCGTATTTATGGCCATAGTCAGAATACAAATGAAACCAAGATTTGTGATCTTTGTATTAGCCACATTCAGCCTACACTCTTAGGCTAACTTCAAGATGCACTGCATTTCCCAAAAGGATTTTCTCAAATTCCTCAGAAAATATCTTTCAAATCCATATTCATTCATTTATTTGATTCAATTTGCATCATGAAAGTATTTTGAACAATCATATGCTTTTATTTCAGTTCAGAGAAATCGATTTTCTCAAAATTTTCTAAGTCTTTCTCAAGAATTGATTTTCTCAAAACTATGAGTTTTTAAATGATGTTTCAAGTATTTCCCTAGTTCAAATCATGATTTGTCCAATGTTCCAACATCCTTAATTTCAAGATTCAAATATCAGAAATCGATTTTCTCAAAATCTTTGAATTACCTCTGAAACTGGTTTTCCCAGAATTCTCAAATCTCCTTTAGAAATTGATTTTTCAGAGTTCCAATTTTCCTGAGAATCAATTTTTCATTCAAAATTTATTTTCCAACGAAATTCATGATTTGCTCAGAATCATCACTTTTCCAAAGTATTTTCCAAGTACATTTTAATATTTCAAGCAAACATCATATTTCTTAATCTTACATTTTTTTTTTTAAATTTCATAGCACATGCCTGATTCTCTATGCATTTAAGGAATAGAGCATAATTTAGATATTTGAGCCTAATTAAAGCAGACATTGATCCTTGGTTCAATTACCCCTAGTAAAGGAACTAGGAACGGTTGAACCTTGTACTGACAGGCGAGTCCCATTCTACGGAATTTTCCCACAAATTTCAAAAACGGAGGCGAGTTATTTTCAAAAACCAATTTTTAAAACTTTGGTTGAGATTGACTCACAGAATCATTTCTCTCTCTCGTATAGGGAGGGAAAAATTTTGCAATGATAACAGGTTTTGCAACCGAGATGAGACCTGTCTTCGTCTGATCAACTATGTGCCTTGATTTAGCTCAATTATCAAAATCGTATTCTATGAAATGTCAACTTTTGCTTTCTGATATCATGTGAACCTAGGAGCCTAGACTCAAACCCAGCTGACATGGACTGCATTTAGACTAGGTATGGTTTCGTAGGACCAATTGAGGAGGAATTATTCATGTTCACATAGACTTAGGTCTCATACAACTCTCCTTAATCTAGGATTTGTTTGTAAACATTGTTTGCTTCTTCAAAAATTTAAAAAATCTATCTCTTTAGGTCTTAGAGCCCTCTGTTTGCCTGCATGTGCTCATATTTCAAAACCACCCTACCTATTTCTACTCGGTCTTCATGTTGCTGGGCTTTCTTCTAGAACCATAGTTCAGGATAAAGCCTCACAACTGGGCCACTTATTTGAGCTGACGCCCCCCTGCCACGTACTAAGGGCCATAGTCCAAAGTATATCGGCAAGCGCTCAAGGATGTTGGAAAAACACAAGCCTAGAACTGGAGATGAATCTTTATGCCACATACTTCGAGTTTCAGCTCGAGTATATTGGCATAGTATGATTAAATACAGCTGATCTAAGTCTGGAGTCACAGTTAGGGTCCTACAACCATTTTTAAAATTGATGCATTTAGAGTCAGCTTCTTAGGGAGTGTTGTATATGCATAACTGTTTGTGTAGGATGTGATTGAATGTATCGAAATCATTTTCCCTTTTATTTTCCTATATTTTCCCAATTTTCACAAAAATATTGAATACTTTTTTAAAATATCCTCATCTTTCATGTTCATAAAATATTTTGTCTTATTTTTCTCAAAACCCTGGATGATTTTTCCCAAATTATCTACTTTTTCTCAAACTCCAGGTGATTTTCCATCCTTTTATTCTTCTGGATCTCAAATTTTCAGTTTTATTTTTATCCTGCTTGCAATTTTCTAAAATTCCTGTATTTTCCCAAGTCTCATTCCAATTTTCCCTATTTTCCAGTCTAATGGCATCCAGTCAGCTCGACTTTGTCTTTCCTGTGGGCCACATCTCCTACGAGGTGCGACAAAGTCTTCCCAAGTATCGAACTCTCAACACTGCATCCTTCATTTCCCGGTGGTATTATTCCTGGCTCAAGAATTGTTTTTTGTATGTTTTTGGACCATTTGAGCAGTGGGAAATGAAACAATCAACGACAACTTGATCCATGCATTGGTAGAGCGGTGGAATCCACGCACTTGTACCTTCTAGTTTCAATGGGGGGAGATGACCCTGTTAATGGATATATTTTTAGAGATCATGGGATTACCCAAGCCAGCCGGTCAGCTGTTATCGTCGCGAAATTTTTCCCCCGTCTTCCCTTCCTTGCGGAAGAGAAAAAGAGAAAACGCTTTCACGCTTCAAACTTGACCGGATTTTGGAAATTGCTTTTGAAATACTCGCCTCCATTTTTGAAAATTGCGAGAAAATCCATGGGATGGGGCTCGACCTGTCGGTACGAGGTTCGACCGTTCCTGCCGCCTTTAACAGGGGTAATCGAACCAAGGACCAAAACTATGCTTGACTTAGTTAAATCATCGAAGTTATGTTCTATCCTAAATGCACAGAGAATTCAGGCATGTGCTATGAGGTTTTGGGAAAATGCAGCTTGGGAGAACATGATGTATGCTTGGAAAATATTTGGAGTTGAAAAGATTCTCTCAGGAAAAAGATGAAAGTCAATTTCTCAGGAAACTCAGATGAAAAAGATTTGAAATCGCAGGAAAGTTCATAGAGACTTGGGAAAATTATGAATGGTTGAAAATCTTGGGAAAATGGAAGTGATTCTTGAGAAAAGATGAACCTTTTGAAAAGAGGAAACACTTCTTAGGAAAACCTGGACTTTGAGAGTTTTCTTAGGAAAATGATAGAAGGTTTATAGGAAAACTCATTGGAGAAGGAAATTCAAAACTTGGGGAATCGAAATCCTGGAAATTTTACCTTTTGAAATACTTGAAAATCGATTTTGGATCTTGGAGAAAGATTGGAAAACTCTTTTGAATCTCTTAAGAAAATATCATTTTCCTGGGAAAACTGTGGAAAAACTTGACTTTGGAAAACCGATTTTGGAAAATCCTCAGAGTTTCTTGAGAAATCGATTTCTTGAGAATGAAGTTTTCTTAAGAAAATCGTGGGAAAACTAATGATTTCATGATGCCAATGACATGAGTGAATGAATGCCCTTTGAAAAGACTTTCTGAGGAATTGGTTGGAAAATGTGAAGTAAGTCCAAATAAATCCTTCACATATCCTGACTGTGGCCATGAATATGTTCAGAACTTGATTGATTTAATGCACATGATTTTGAAAACTTTGGAAATATGATGTGCATTTTAAGATAGCCTAAGAGTGTAGGCTCTATGTGACTAGTAGAAATGACGGATCTGGGTCTCGTCCATATTTCGACTAGGGCCGTAAATATGGATCCCACCGAGTCCATCAACTCCCTAAGAGTTGGTGCACGTGCCATTCGTGAACATCCATAGTGCTTTTGAAATAAAATGCATGAATCATATAATCAAGATATTGCATAAATTTAAACTATATGATATGCATCCTAGTCTAAGCAGGAAATTAACTCTCTTATTCCAAAATTTACATTATTACATCACTTAAATAAAGAAAATAAAAGAAATTTGCAGACTTCAGCTCCTTCTTTTGATTGTTCCTGCCAAACTTGAAATTGGGTTAGCTCAAATATGTGGGGTTTTCCAAGATTTTCCAATAATATTATGAAATTATTGGATTTAATTGGATATAAACCCTATTATCATGCTTCCTTGATATTTTGAAATGATAAAAATGCAAGAAACTCAGTAGAAAACAGTTTGAAATTCGGAATTGATGGTCAAAATGACCAAAATACCCCTAAAATTAAAGTTACACCTTTAAAATCAGGGTTTTTTGAAGGAAAACTTGGTAAAACTGAGATTTCGAAATTCAAATTGAATTAAATGATGATGAAATGCAGTAAGAGACATGATGACATACTGCTAAACACACTAAGGCTGTAAAATCAGAATTTGATATTTTGCAATTTATCAAAAATAACGTTTTTCGCTTGTTTTTCACTTGGATCCGGGTCCTGCGGGACCCTGTTTTGGTATTATGGATAATCCGAACCTCAAATGGATTCCAAATTGCACCAAATTCGGTATGAAGCATCTACTTACTCTGATAAACCACCTAGAATGCTAAAAATCACGAAATGATATGATTTAAATGCTAAAATTCAAAGAAAGTCCTAAAATGGTGGATTTTGCCTATGGATCCGAACCAAATGCAATGCCTAATATGATAATGCAAGATTTACACCATGGAAACTTCTGATATTTTTCAGACTGCTAAAAGACCCGAAATGGAACATTTTTGGTTTTTACAGCCTCGGGATTTGAGCCATGGTGAGTTCAAAAACAGGGATTTAGTTCTGACAGAGGTAAAAATCACCCTAATCAGATGTAAAATGCCAAACAAATATAAAACAGCCATGGAAATTTATGAAATTAATCAGAGATATGAAAGACACTTACATGAACAACTTTTATGTTTATGACTTTGGCATTTGATCAACGGAAACACAGATAAAAATATAACTATTCCTGCCTAAACTAACAGAATAGACAAATGTAGCAAAACAGAAGACTAACAAAAACAATCCGAAGCAAGTATCAACACTGTTCTAAAAATCACAGGCTTTCAGATGCAAACAGAGGACATCTCGGACACAACTTTCACTTTTTACAGTTTTGGATTTGGAGCAACATACAAATAGAAACCATAGCCCTAAGTCGATCCACAATCAAAGAGGCCCAAATTAGGCTCTGACACGTGTCCCGAACTCTCGGATTTTTGTCAGACATTAAAAAAAATCAGAAACATCTGAACAAATCATATTAATAAATAGACATTCTCCCGAGTTTCGAACATCTTTTGGATCGAAAATAAGATCTTCCGTGAGGGATATCTCGATTTTACAAGTCGGCAAATGATTTTCAAAACGCATCCCGGGTAACAAAACCCGACTTGCCATTTTGAATGTTTACCGCAATAAACAAATTCAAATGCCTCTGAATTTTTGGCAAAATTTCAAGGACACCTCAGGGCGCATTCCGTGATTTTTTGAGGATTTTTACTAAAAAATAAATGCATGAAATGACGTGTAGACTGACTGACAAAAACAAAGACCTACTGAAAATAAGCAGAATTGAAATAAATGCTAAATTAATCCTAATTAATTCATGAAATATGCTAAATGAATGAAATAAAATGCAAATTAAACCTAGCTAAATGCATGAAGGTTAAAAATCATCAAGGAAGCATAATTAAACATTTTTATATATGTCGTTTTATGAGAATAGCTCAATCCATCTCTCGGATGAGCTCTTTCTTCAAACGACTCCCGAATCGAATTATGGCATCAAATCAAGGGGAAAAGAAGTGCACCTTGCTTCGTTACGCAGCGTAGAAGTTCTTGAAAGGGGCGGCTATCACGAGCTTCCTTCGTTCTTCGCTCCGGGCTTCGGATGGTTCACCAAAATCGACCTATGCTTGAGTCGAATTGACCACTGCACGAACTTTACTCCACCTTCTCCAATGAGCTAAAGGGGGCACGATTTCCAAAGTTCAGAATCAGATTTTAGGGAGGCTAGGTCGAATTTTCAAGTTCACAAAAATGGTCTCCAAAGATGGTCTCCTCTTCTGGGCGTGGAGCCTTGTTTTTATAATTTTTTTTGAAGAAATTTGAAATTCAAACAGGCTCAATCTGAGCCCTCCATGTGGCGCCATCTCAGGGGGTGCTATCTGGGGGCTTGAAATTCGAATTTGGCTTTTGCAGGGAGTCCTCACGTGGCGCCACCTCATGGTGGGCTACTTTTATTAAAAATAAAATAAAAATCAAAATGGAGCCAAGTGGAGTCCTGGAATGGCGCCACCTCAAAAGGTGTTCTGAGGTGTAAAGTTGGAACAGTAGGGACATGCCATGTGGCGCCACCTCTGGGGAGTTCAAATGTTTGAAATTTTGCTTTTTCTGCAGGAAAGGAGGGGCTGACATGTGGCATTTCCTCAGACTGGCTCCTACGATGCCATGTGGCAGGAGGACATGAAGGGAGGAAGCAAAATGCACCACCTCATAGGGGGTTTTTCTACTTTTTCTGATGCAAGGAGGTCTGGACATGTGGCGGACAAGTGTCAGCTGTCTGGAGAGGCTTTCTCAAATGGCGCCACCTCAGGGGGAAGTTTGAAATTCAAATGGAGGTTGGCCCTGGAGGAATGGAGGGTGGACATGTGGCGCCACCTCAGGGTGGCTCCTACGATGCCATGTGGCAAGAGGGAGGAAAAGGAGGGAAAGGACATGTGGCGCCACCTCAGGCCATCTGGAAAAATCAGGGCTCAGGATTTGCGCCACCTAGGCCCTGTTTGAATTTTTGAATGGTTTGCTTTTTCTGAAGAAAGCCAGGAGTGACATGTGTCTCCTACTTTTCTGAAAAAAAGTAGGGAGAAGACATGTGTCCTCTACTTTTTCTGAAGGAGTGAGAAGGAGACATGTGTCACCTGCTTTTTCTGAAAGAAGCAGAAGATGACATGTGGCAGAGGGGAGAGAAGGAGGGCCAAGCCATGTGGCGCCATCTCAGACAACATGGAGAAGGGTAGAAGTTCAGGATTTGCGCCACCTATGAGGAGATTTGAATATTTGAATTCTAGCTTTTCTGAAGATAGCAGGAAATGAAACATGGCAGTTTCTTTTTCTAAGGAAATGAGAGCTTGCCACGTGTCCTCTGCAGGAGACACACTCCAAATGGCGCCACCTCAGAGGAGACAAGCCTACCTTTTCTGGAGGAATCTAGGAGTGACACGTGTCTCCTACTTTTCTGAGAAAAGTAGGGAGAGACATGTGTCAGGCTACTTTTCTAGAAGGAGGGAGAGGTTGACACGTGTCCCCTGCAGGAGACCCACTTCAAGTGGCGCCACCTCAGAGGAGACAAGCTCCACTTTTTCTAGACAGGACAACCTATGACACTTGGCATCTCCTGGTAATCTTGGATTGACACATGGCGCAGGATGGATAGGGTGACACATGGTAGATAAATGGGATGACATGTGGTGGCTTTTGAAGGTAGCCCCACACTGACACTTGGCATGTGGATGAGAGGAGAGAGAAAAGACAAGTGGCACCAATCCAGGGGACAAGGCTGCTATTTTTTTGGGTTTTTCAAAATTCATATTTTCAAAAGGAAAGCTTGTGTGACGCCACCTCAGTGTGGGTCCCACATTGCTTCTTTATTGAAATAAGGATAAAACCACAACTTCTTTTTGGAATTTTCATAAAATCTGAACTAATTGGTAAAACAGGAATTTTTGGAAAGAGTTGGCCCTTGTAGGGCAATTTTGTAAAAAGAGGATAGTTGAAATAGCTGACAAAAGGCAAAATCTGAGTTGAAATTTATTGAAAATTATCCAGATTGTTTTCTTGAGGAAATATTTTGAAATCCAGGGCCCTGGGGGTAAAATGGGAAGAATTGATAACTTTGAAGACCCAGGGTTTTGAAATCAATTTTGAAAATTGTTAAAATTCTAATCTGGATTGAAAATTTTGAAATCAAGAGTTCTGGACCTCGAAATGACATGCTGTGCAGTGCAGTTAATTGAAATGCTCATGCAATGATATGCAATGTCATGTCTTATGCAATGCAACCTTGAACCAAGACTTGGAGATGTCTGTCTCCTGTCAGGAGTAAAATTTTAAACATCTGAGATAAAAAAATAGAGAAATTTTGAGAGTTTCAGATGAAATTTGGACTTTTGCAAGGTCCGGGCTCAGAAAATGACCATTTTGCCCTCCGGCGATTTCAAAGGCTGGATGATGGTGTTTGGTGGAAATGTCGGGGAGGTGAGTGAAAATTTGGGGTGTTTACAGATGCCCCTCTTTGCTACTAAGCCGGCTTGTGGCCGAGCTTAGTGGCAAAGAAAAACACACCAAATTTGGGCTATAAAAAAAATGCCCCAGTTAGAAGGATCTGACTGGGCGTGAAGAAATTAGCCCGAGGAAGATGGTAGATATGAAATGGAGAATGAAGAGGAAAGATTTGCTCTATGAGAGCGAAGTTCAGGTTTATGCCCTTGACCTGGATGAGACAAAAATACCTCGCATGGAACGAAGCTCAGGTTTGACCCTTAACCTGATTGGGGAATGGAATATCTCATCGAAATGAGACTCAGGTTTGTACCCTTAACCTGATCGGGCGGAAAATGAAGTACCTCTTTGAATGAGGCTCAGGTTTGTACCCTTATCCTGATCGGGTGGAAAATGAAATACCTCTTTGAATGAGGCTCAGGTTTGTACCCTTATCCTGATCGGGTGGAAAATGAAATACCTCTTTGGATGAGGCTCAGGTTTGTACCCTTATCCTAATCGGGCGGGAAATGGAAATACCTCATTGGTTGAGGCTGAGGTTTGTACCCTTATCCTGATCGGGTGGAAGATGGAATACCTCTTTGAATGAGGCTCAGGTTTATACCCTTATCCTGATCGGGCGGAAATGGAATACCTCTTTGAATGAGGCTCAGGTTTGTACCCTTATCCTGATTGGGCAAAAATGGAATGGAATCTTCGAAAGAAGAGACCATGATGGAACCTTCGGATCTTGCACAATAAATCCGACAGGGTTTTTGCAAAAGGAAGGAAAATGGGGTCTCTAAAGCTTGAAAAGGGATTGGTTTTGGGCGTCTTATTGCTGAGACTAAAATCAGCTTTTGAAATTGCCTTTTGCGAGGAAATGATTGGTGGTTCGACCTCGAACCGAAATGGGACTGTCTATGGTGGGACAGTGGGGACACAGGGAAGTGTGCAATCTGAGAGTTCATGCTCTCAAAGAAGAGAAGGAATCAAGTCCTTAGGAGGGATTTAAAATTGGTGTCAGGATGTATCAAAGGCGGACATCAAGCTCTCACTTCACGCCAGGATAGCTAGAAAATATTGTCAAAATGTTGGAAATCTTGCTGTTGATTCAAATTTTTTTGAAAATGTTGCATATTTTTGCAAAGATGTTCTTTCTCTTCTACCCAAAGCATTACCTCCAAACAAGGTTCACTTTGTAGAATCGAGACTTGAAATCCAAATTGCTCGCAATTGACCTTCTTCAAAGAAGTTATCAATTTTCTTGATATGAGCAAGAAAGAGAATTTGATATTATGAAAGCAGTTGATGAAAGAGTATTGATAATAGAACTTCACAAGATTAAAGAGAATTCTTGATAGATCTGGCAGTTTGATATCCTGAGGGCTTCTCTCATGATAATCTTTCTGCACTCTTTTGGTTCTCTGGGTTTTTGCTACATTCTCTTTTATTTTGGAGATGTTCTGACTTTTTCTCTCTTTCTTTTTCCTCTCTTTCTCTCTTTTGGGAAGGGTACGTCACAAACTCCTTCAACTTGGAGATGTTTCGATCCTTCTTGGATGATGGGTTTGGAGATCTTTGGGTGATAGCTGAAATTAAATATCTTTTAGGGATTGTCGAGAGGTTCATCGCATCTGCCTTCATCTCGACAGTGCTTTGGACTTTCCCTGGAAGGATTCGTCACAAACTCCGTCATCTTGGAGATGTTTCGAATCTTCTTTGGCCCCGGGAGTCTACTCGCCTAATTCGCCTTCATCTTGACGACAGGTGAGAGATCCCTTTTGCGGATATTTAGTTGCAGTCTAAGTGATTTTGAGGAAACTGGGCTTGGGTAAATGCTCTCTTTTCTAGCGCTCAGGATATTTCCACTGCCTTGTCTTTACAAGAATAATCCTTAAAGATATGCCATAACTGCGATCAATATCAATCATCTACGATTTTCAATAACATTGAATCTTCTTTTCTGGCCATATCGAGGACTTGTCCTTCATCCTTTTGGTTGGCCAATAAAAAGAATTTGAATTTTGAATCTCTTTTCGCAGAAGCTTCACTCTTTTGGAAGTAATGCTGACGGTAAACTGAAATAAAGATTTGTACAATAAAGATTCTGAAATCAACAATTGATTGACAAATTGACAAAATTTTCTTGAAATCCTTGGTGAAAATGAGTATTTGAAATCCGGCTCAACACATCCGTGACGAAAATTCTCCTCTCTTTTTCCCCAAAAAGAGAGACTCAGGCTTAGCCCTTACCTGAATGGGAAATGGGAAATACTCCTCTCTTCCCTAAAGAGGAGGTGTTTGCAAAACGAACTTTCGAAGAGAAATTGAGCTTTCGTCAAAGCTCCCTAATATTAGGCTTCTCTTATGGAAAGGGGGCCGATATTAGTGAGGTCAGAAAATTGGGTCATGAAAGGAACGAGTCCATCACACTCTCCCTGCAAAGAGGGTCCTTCATGATGAAGATGGCCTAGTATGAAATTGGGGGTCACAAGAAAAGCGAGTCTCCGTCGAGACTCTCCCTATTAAAAGGGTTCCTCGTGTGAAATTGGAAATTGTTTTGCAAACGGTTCACAAAGACGCGAATCCCTTCAAACTCTCCCTAAAAAGGGGCTAAGTGAACGAATTGGATAGCATGCGAAAAGAATGAGCTCCCTCGAACTCTCCCTAAAAAGGGTCTCTCGCAAGAGAAAATGATTTGAAATTGGATATTGAGACTGATTGACCCAAAGGTCGAAATTGGAAATTGGAAATTGGAAAATTGGTTGTTGAGAATTGAATGACCCAAAGGTCGAAATTGGATGACCTGACGGTCGAAATTGGATGACCTGACGGTCGAAATTGAGAATCGGTTCGACCAAAAAGGTCGAAATTGAGAATTGGTTGACCGAAAGGTCGAAATTGTGTGACCCGAAGGTCGAAATTGAGAATTGATTTGACCAGAGGTCGAAATTTGGAAATTGATTGACCCGAAGGTCGAAAAATTGGAAATTGGTTGACCCGCAGGTCGAGAATTGGAAATTGATTGACCCGAAGGTCGAGAATTGGAAATTGGTAATTGAAATTGAGAATTGGAAATCGGGTGACCCAGAGGTCGAAATGGGAGAATTGCCTGATTTGAAGATTTAAATTGGAATTTGGAAGGCAAAATGTCAGATTCAAGCAATTGACAGACTTTGATGATTGAAATGACTTGGATTAATCAAAGGAGAATGATGAGTTCGAGTCAGCGCTCGAATAAAATTCAGAGATCACGAGTCGGAACCCGGATTAACAGAAGAAAATGAAGCGCTCGAGTCAAGGCCCGAGTAACTAAAGAGATCTCGAGTCGGAACCCGGATCAACAAGGGAAAATGAAGAGCTTGCATCTGAGCTCGAAATGAGATCACGAGTCGGAACTCGGATCTATAGAGAAAAAAAATGAAGAGCTCAAATCAGAGCTCAAGTGAATAGAGAGATCACGAGCCGGAACCCGGATCAACAAAAGAGAATGAAGAGCTCGCATCTGAGCTCAAATAAATAGAGAGATCTCGAGTCGGAACCCGGATCAACAAATAAAAAATGAAGAGCTCGAGTCAGGGCTCGAGTAAGGTAATGAGATCACGAGTCGGAACCCGGATCAACAAAAGAACATGATTTGAATAAAAAAACTGAGTCGGAACTCGGTTTTCTGAAAAATTGGGATTTTGAAAATGTGCCAGTTTGAGTACTGGATTTTGAAATAATACCAGTTCGAGCGCTGGGTTTTGGTTCAGTATTGGTGATGACCTTTTGATTTTGAATCATTAGGAATTGTGATGGGACTGTTTGTTGAAATCCCAATACTGACCAGATTGTTGTTAATGCAATTGAATGCAAATGAATATGAATTGATGCATATGAATGCACATGTGCATGAAATGAGGAATTTGTTTATCCTGCCTGCATATAGAACAAAATTTTAATATGCCTCAGTGTAACTGGGAAAGAAAGTTGGATCATTATTTGAAAGAAACAGGAAGGATTACAAGAGAAGGATAAATGTTTCAAGTATAAAATTTTTTCAAGTGTCGAGCATTAATAGGATCTGGCAATTCTACCCCATCGGCATTGATGAGCCGATATGAGTTGCGGGGTAATGCTTCTTTGACAACATAGGGACCTTCCCAATTTGGCGACCATTTGCCGCCGGGACGATGCTTGAGATAAGCTGTGGATCGAAGTACTAAATCATTGACTTTGAATCTTCTTTCGATGATAGATTTCGCGTATTGCTTGGCTACTCTCTGGCGATAGGATTGAGCATGCTCTGCTGCTTTTAGCCTTCTCTCGTCGAGTAAGTCTAGCTGCACTAGTCGTTGCTGCTGGTATTGATCAAGAGGTAATTGCAGAAGTGAAGCAAATTTCAAAGCGGGCTTCTGAACATGTAGCAGCAATACTACTTCTGTTCCATAGACCAGTTCTGATGGGGTAGCATTCGTTGGTGTGCGAATGGTGGTCCGATAGGCCCATAGTGCATCATGGATCTTCTCATGCCAGTCACAGCCTGTCTCCACAGTTCGCTCCAAGATACGAATTAGAATCTTGTTGGTGGCCTCTGCCTGACCATTCCCTTGAGGATAATATGGAGCGGAAAAATGGTGATAGATCTTGAATTTTGAGCAAAATGTCTTCATCTTTTCATTCTTGAAATGACTGCCATTGTCTGACACAATGTCATGTGGGATGCCGAAACGGCAAAGGATGTTCTTGTGGATGAAAGAGACCACATGTCGGCCTTCAACTGTGCGAAGAGTGATAGCTTCTACCCACTTGGTGAAATATTCTGTTGCGGCAAGGAAATATTTATGGCCATTTGAAGCTGAAGGAGTGATGGGACCTACGACATCGAAGGCCCACATGGAGAACGGCCATGGAGAGACAACAGACTGTAAATAAGTTGCCGGAGCATGAATAGAAGGTGCGTGTATCTGGCATTGCACACACTTCTTCACATAATGATAACAGTCTTGTTGCATAGTCTTCCAGTAGTACCCTGCTCTTATGATTTGCTTGACAAGGGTTTGGTAGCCGACGTGACCACCACAGATACCTTCGTGTGCTTCTCGCACGACTTCTTTGGCTTCGTCTTCATCTAAACATATGGAATACTCTAAGCTGAATCCACGACGATAGAGGACATTGGCCAAAATGAAATATCGAGTGGACATACGCTGGATTGCTCGCTGCTCTTTCTTTGAGAGTTCTGGAGGAAATTCACCAGTTTCTATGAAAATTTTGATGTAGTAATACCAAGGCTTCTTCTTTTGCTCAGCCTGGTTTACTTGCTCCTATGGAAGGAAAGCAGGTTGGTCAAGTCTGCCAATTTCAAAAGAGCGACAAGATTCTCCATTCTTGAATGCCATAATGGAGCCTAAACTGGCTAGACTATCGGCCACTTGATTGAAATCTCTCTTGATATGGAAGAGCTGAAATTCTTCAAACTGGCTGACAAGAGCTGAAACAATTTTCTGATAGGGAAATAACTTCTGATCTTTGACCTGCCATTCGGCTCGAACTTGATTAACAACGAGTAATGAGTCGCCATAGGCATGCACTCTCTTAACATTGAAGTCTAGTAGAATCTTTAGACCTTGAATCGGGGCTTCATATTCAGCCATATTGTGGGTACATTGAAAATCTAACTTGAGGGAAAATGGAATCATCTCCTTCTCAGGAGTGATTAATAAAATTTCGATACCTATTCCGGCCATGTTCTTAGAACCATCGAAAAATAAATTCCAGACTGGAAATTGCTGGAGATTGCAAATCTGCTCATCAGGGAAGTCATCTTCGGCTTTCACTTCTTCGGCCAGAGGAAAATCCGCCAATTGATCTGCAATTGCTTGGCCTTTGATTGATTGCTGCGAGACATATTCTAAGTCATACTGCATCAGTAAGACTTGCCATTTTGCGACTCGTCCGCTGAGGAAAGACTGCTCTAAAATATACTTGAGGGGATTGAGTTTAGACAAGATTTTGACTTCAGATGCCAGCAGGTAGTGTCTTAGCTTCTGGCACATCCATACCAGAGCTAGGCAGGTCTTCTCTATTTGAGAGTATCTCTTTTCATAATCTATGAAAGTCTTACTCACATAATAGATGGCGTGCTCTATCAGGCTGCCTTTTTTGTATTGCGCCAAGAATCCACCGCATGCGACTTGATTAACTGAGATGTATAATAAAAGGGGTTTTCCCAATTCTGGTGGCTTCAGGATGGGAGGATTAAGAAGATACTTCTTGATTCGATCGAACGATTGCTGGCATTCTGGCCCCCATTCGAACTTCACTCCTTTTCTGAGTAAGTGGTTGAAGGGCTCACATCTCATCGCCAAATTGGAAATGAATCGCTGGATTGACTGCATACGTCCTTGAAGGCTACGTAGTTCTTTGAGATTCTTCGGGGGTGGCATATCAATGATAGCCTTTGCTTTGGCCGGGTCAACTTCAATTCCCTTTTTGCTTACCAGAAAACCCAATAGTTTGCCTGATTCGACTCCAAAGACACACTTTTGCGGGTTAAGCCTTAACTTGTAAAGAATAAGTCTTTTAAAGACTTGATCAAGTGCTTCGAGGTGATCTTCTTCCTCTTTAGATTTCACGAGAATATCATCAACATACGCATCCATGATTTTGCGTATCTGATCGTGGAAGATGACAGCCATTGCCCGTTGATACGTTGCTCCAGCATTCTTGAGCCCCAAAGGCATAACCGTATAGCAGAAAGTGCCCCAAGGCGTAGTAAAGGAAGTTTTTGATTGGTCACGGGCGGCGGCCAACTTAATATGATTGTAGCCGGAATATCCGTCCATGAAAGAGAACATGGCATGTCCTGCCGTGCTATCGACTAGAAGATCGATGCTTGGAAGTGGATAGTCATCCTTCGGAGTTGCCTTATTGAGGTCTCTGAAGTCTATGCAAATCCTTACTTTGCCACTTTTCTTTGGGACAACGACGATATTGGCTAACCAATCTGAGTAGTCAATAGCTCGAATAAATCCTGCTTTGAGCAGATCTTCAAGTCCTTCCTTGACTTGTTGTTCTATTCTGGGATCCATTTTTCTCAGCTTCTGCTTGACTGGCTTAGCATCCGGCTTTAAGACAAGACGGTGTTCGACTAATTTGGGGTCTAAGCGTGGCATGTCTTCATATGTCCATGCGAACACTTCTTCATGCTGCTTGAGAAAATCTGTAAGCCTTTTCTTTTCTTCTGAACTCAGACTGGTTCCGATCTGGAGAATTTTTGGATCTTCCTCTGAACCGATATTGACACCTTTAGTTAGATCTTGTACTAGAGGAGATGGTTCGTCCTGCTTCTGAACTGCGGCGAACTCCGGTAATTCCTGAAGAGACTGATCGTGTTCTGCACAATCATCTAACTGCTTTGCAACCTTATCATTTCCGGTGCTTGCTTTGATTCTGTGAATTACTGTCGACTTCTGAAAGAAAATAACATTGGTAAAATGATTGAATTGATCAATGACATTGGTAAAATGAGACATTTATTTGGAAAAGAATAGAAAGAAAATAACAAATGGTCTTCATTGTGCCCCTTTGACAAAAACAGTCTTCCTTGATGAGCTTCCTCCGGAGAACCCCAATCCTGCCCTGTGGGGACGATGCTTCTGGATCACTGGCTCGATGCGGCCATCTTCGTTCTGGCCGAGTCCCTTGAAGGGTTGATAGCCATGCTTCAGGAGCAAATCGAATCCCTTTTTTGACTTCATAAATTATGGAAACAATGGATGATCCTTAATGGTGTTGTAGTTGATTCGACCTCCAACCTTGAAGAATTGAGGACCTTTCCATCGTGTCGTGGCTACTGTGTGCAGAGATGGCTCTGATGGTGCCTGAAGTATTTCTCGATTCTCCCCGAGATTGATCTCTTCACTTTCTTTGATGCTGGGAATATCTGCATTGAATGATGGCCGAGGAATCATGGGCTGCGGGAGCCTTTCTTCTGGGTCTTCTCCCAATATCGTGGTTATCATTCCACCTTTTGACCACTTCACACATGGATGTAGGGTGGAAGGCACTGCATTAGCATTGTGAATCCATGTCCTTCCAAGCAGCAAGTTGTAGGTGGGTGGTACGTTAACCACATGGAAAAGCACTGAATGCACTGAATAATTAATGAACACCTCCAGAAATATCTTCCCTTTTGCTGTTTGACCATGGTTGTCAAACCCATAGATGGTGATAGGGTCTGGAATATATTCTTCATCCTTGATCCCTAATGCCTTTGCGGTCATTTCAGGGCAAATATTGAGGCTACTGCCTCCATCGACCAACACATGCGGTACTGTCATTCCTCTGACCCGAACGACAATGTAAAGAGCATTATAATGAAAGGAATGAGGCTTTGGAAGGTCCTCATCCGAAAAAGTGATTGGTGCATTGGTCATGGCAGAGTTCACAATCTGTGCCATGTCTTCTGGAGTGGTACTGGGCTTAACTTTGATTTTCCTGAGTAAATCATCCAGTACTTGTCGGTGCTTGCTAGAATTCTTGGCCAAGTCAAGGATGGAGACATTGGATAAAGCGGTCAGAGGCTTTTGACTTGAATTCTCCAGCCTGGGTCTAACGATTTGCTTGAAGAAGTCGGGAGTTCCTTTTGATTTGGAAACTGACTTCACAGGTGCTTCCAAAACTTTCATTTTACCGAATGCCGAAATTAAGTCCATCTTCTTAGAATCTAGAGCTGCTTGTTGTAGCACCGTCACCTGATGCTGAACTTGGAGATCTTGCGCAGAACATGGCTTGATATGTTCATGCGGTAGAAAGGGTTGTGCAGACACTACTGCTGTGGTGTGTGAAGGGAAGGGGTGATTGAGAATGTCCATTTTCTCTTCTTCTTCTCTTTCTACCAATAGATTCTTTTCAATGAGATCTTGTATGATGTTTTTGAGAACAAAGCAGTTCTCGGTGTTGTGTCCCACTGTCCTGTGGAACTTGCAGAACTGATCTTTCCATTTCCCCATAGGCACAGGGGGATCGGCCAATCTGGGCAATTTGACCATCTCTTTTGATAGCATGTACTCGAGCACATCCTCGAATGATTGGTCAAGAGGAGTAAACTTTCTGTCGTAGCTCCATCCTTCATGTCTAGTCTTCTCACGCAGTTTTGGCCCTTGATCCTGCTGAGGAGGCTTGCTGTACTGAGGAGCAGGCTTTGCTTTCTGGTCCTTGTTGTTCGAACTGCCTGTGCCATAGCAGTAATCTTTCTTCTGCCCTTTGTATCGATTTTGGCCTTTGTTGTTGTAGCTGGCAGAATAAGTGAAGTGAGCTTTCTTTTTCTGCTCACCTTGGGAGTTGTTCTTGGAAAAGGTAAAGCCTTCATAGACTCCATTTTCCACACTTAGTTCGAGCCATTCGGTTCGTTCAGTCAACTCAATGAAGGTCCTGGATGGTGCTGTGGATATCAATCCTCTTAACGGCTGCGAAAAATTGTTGAGGATCAGGGACAATGCATGCCTTTCCGAGATAGGATCTCTCATCTTATTACAGGCTGATCTCCATCTGTGAATGAAGTCCCGTGCTTTTTCATTCTCATTCTGCCTTAAATTGCAGAGATGACTCAGTGTAGGCAGCGCTTCTGTGTTGAACAAGAAGCGTTCAATAAAGAGATTCACAACTTTGTCGAACTCCTTGAGCTCGATGGGGTTGATATGGTCAGCATACCACTTGGCTGTCACTCCTTCCAAGCTGTGGGGGAAGCATAGAAACAATGCTCGGTTATCCCTCTTAAACCGAGAGCATTCAGCAAAGAAGGTGGCGAGATGAGCTTTTGGGTCGCCAGAACCATCGAATTTGATGAATTTTCGGGGGAGATTCTCCAGATCATCATCCCCTTCTAAGCCGTCATAAAAGTCCTCACTGGTGAAGACTTTCTTGCCCTTGTCGCGGGCTTGCAGATCTTTGACAACTCGGGCCATTTCTTTAAACTGCGCTTGCAAAGGCTCTTCTTTATCTCTGCTTTTTGATCTGCGGCTTTTACTTTGGCCACGCTTCTGAAATGCCGGAGGCACCTCATATTCTTCATCTGTGTTTTCAGTTGAATCTGATTCATCTGAAATCTCTTCTGGCTGGATCTGCTTCTTGGGAGCCTTCTTACTCCTGCGACCATGGAACTTTTCTCTGAATGGGTTCCTTTCTGAGCTGGTTCTCGGGCTGCTCATTCATCATCTTATTCATCATTTTTCTGAATATGGCATACATTTGAGGGTCTATGCCGTCATCTTCTTGCTGCTGCTCTTGACTCTTCTCGGATCGAGGGGAACCCATTTCTTCTTCCGAGGCTGACGAGTACTGGGATGCCGTGGTTCCTTTGCCTGATCTTGTCTCAACCATCAAATGGTATGGATGCTCTCTGCAGGGCAAAGACCTGATTAAATTATGAAGGAATTAGCTTTTGGAAGAAATATTTACTGAAAATATGGTAGACAATTTGGAAAAGATGTCCCATTACTAGGGACTGAGTCGTCGTGGGAATCACGACAATTGTGTTGCCATTCCTTCTGCAAAAGAAATAAACAACGAAAATATGCCTTGTTACCTAGGCGAGGTCGTCAAACCACAATAGAAGGAAATAGAATTTTATTAAAATGAGAAGAATAAGATTTTATTGATCTTGACAAAGAGGTGGAGGACAGACGATTTGCCACCATTCACGATAGTCGGCAGACACTCTAGGACTAGGAAAGATTTTAAGAGAAACAAAAGAATCCCAGCTGTAGCGGGCAGAATGATATGCTCCGGACCATTGTGCGGAAGTGAGATCAAACTCTGCCATAACTCCTGATAACAAGCGAGCTTCGACGTACTGCTGCCTTTGAGAGAACTGCCGAACACATCTCTCTGGTTGGTAGTAAGTGCAGAAGAATGGTCCTAGCAACTTGAACCGCTTGCCATAAGCGTAGGTATATCTGGGAGGAGACAACTGTCGATCAAAATAGTCCCAAACTACGTCATCCTCTTGAATGTTGTTGATCATAGACTGGTACTGCGCCACTGGAAGGAGTTCTTGACCATTGTATCTGAAAGAGCTTGCTCGAGCTGGAATGTGCTGGAAAAACCAGAACTGAAGTGCGTAGATGCATCCTTCAACTAAAATGGACTCCCCAAGTGAGAATCGAGTCAGACCTCGATAAAGGAAGGCGAGCGCTGCCATGGCTATAGAGAGGCGATTGGTTTGCCGATTTCCCCATCTCCTCATAAGCTGGATTATTCTGATGTCCATGTAGTTTTGTCCATCTGGGAAGAGGGATAATCCTACAGTGCATAGAATCATTGCAATCTGAATCCTTTCTTTAGCTGTTCTTGATAGCGAACTGACTTCCATGAAGGTCCCGTACTGGCGGTACAACTCAAGTAGGTCAACATACTCATTTCCTTCTAACTGGATCAGGGGCCTAGATTGGCGGCCTGTCATACGAGCTAAGGAGTCTCGGGGGTCTAAACCCTTGACATTAATAAGGAATTGATGCTCTAATGGGTCTCCTGGTTGACCGGCTGGTTCTGGTAATCCCATGATTTCTGAAAATTCATCCATTAAAACGGTCATCTCTCCCCATGGGAACCAGAAGGTACACGTCCGAGGATTCCATCGCTCCGCCATTGCATGGATCAGGTTGCCATTGATGGTCTACTTTCCGACTGTTGATGTCAGCTCTAATCCGCACTCGCTCAAATGGTCCGGGAACATTCGGGAAAAGCTCTTTAGCCAGGAATAATACCACCGGGGAATGAAAGTTCCGGTGCTGAGGGCTCGATGTTCAGGACGACCTTGTCGCACCTCAAAGGAGATGTGACCTTCAGGAAAGATAGGATCGACTTGACTGGATGCCATCGAACTGAAAACAGAGAAAGACTCAGAATGAGACTTAGGAAAATGTGAGAAATTTTGAAAAATTTTGCAGGCAGGATAAAAATGCAGCTAGAAATTCGAGATCCAGTAGAAAGGTAGAATGTAAAATCGCTTGGAGTTTTGAAAGAAATTGGATATTTGAGAAAATCATCCAGGGTTTGAGAAAAAGACCTTGTGAAAAATAAGAATATTTTGAAAAAGACCTAATGAAAAAAAAACATTGGGAAATATAAAGAATGGAGAAAATCATACATACAATCACATCCTGCACAAACATTTATGCACATTCAGCACTCCCTAAAAGGCTGACTCTAGATGCATCCATTTGAAAACAGTTGTAGGACCTTAATCCTAACTCTAGGTTCAGATCATCTTTGTCCAATCCAGTTACGCCGATATACCCGAATCGAAATCTGAGGTACGTGGCATAGAATTTCAACTCCGGTTCTAAGGTAAGGTTTTCCAACATCCTTGACCGCCTACCGATATACTTCGGACTGTGGCCCGCGGTACGTGGTAGGGGGGTGTTAACCCAAATATTTGGCCCAGTTGTGAGGCTCTGTCCCGAACTATGGTTCTGGAAGAGAGCCCAGCAACGTGAAGACCGGGTATTGATAGGTAATGGAATTTTTGAAAAATGATCACATGCAAGAAATAGAGAGCTCTAAATCCTAGAGAGATAGATTTTTGAAAATCTTTGAAGAAGCATACATTGTTTGCATTCAGATCCTAAACTGATGAGAGTTGTATTTAGACCTAAGTCTATGTGAGCATGAAAATATCTCCTCAATCTGGTCCTACCAAACCATGCCTAGTCTATATGCAGCCAATGTCAGCTAGGTCAGAATCTAGGCTCCTAGGTTCGCATGATAGCAAAAGTAAAGAGCTGACATTTTGTGAACATGATTTCAATAATTGAACTAAATCAAGCACAATTTTGACCAAACGAGGACAGGTCCCATCACGGTCGCCAAACCTGTTATCGTCGCGAAATTTTTCCCCTGTCTTCCCTTCCTTGCGGAAGAGAAAAAGAGAAAACGCTTTCGCGCTTCAAACTTGACCGGATTTTGGAAATTGCTTTTGAAATACTCGCTCCGTTTTTGAAAATTGCGGGAAAATCCATGGGATGGGGCTCGACCTGTCGGTACAAGGTTCGACCGTTCCTGCCGCCTTTAACAGGGGTAATCGAACCAAGGACCAAAACTATGCTTGACTTAGTTAAATCATCGAAGTTATGTTCTATCCTAAATGCACAGAGAATTCAGGCATGTGCTATGAGGTTTTGGGAAAATGCAGCTTGGGAGAACATGATGTATGCTTGGAAAATATTTGGAGTTGAAAAGATTCTCTCAGGAAAAAGATGAAAGTCAATTTCTCAGGAAACTCAGATGAAAAAGATTTGAAATCTCAGGAAAGTTCATAGAGACTTGGGAAAATTATGAATGGTTGAAAATCCTGGGAAAATGGAAGTGATTCTTGAGAAAAGATGAACCTTTTGAAAAGAGGAAACACTTCTTAGGAAAACCTGGACTTTGAGAGTTTTCTTAGGAAAATGATAAAAGGTTTATAGGAAAACTCATTGGAGAAGGAAATTCAAAACTTGGGGAATCGAAATCCTGGAAATTTTACCTTTTGAAATACTTGAAAATCGATTTTGGATCTTGGAGAAAGATTGGAAAACTCTTTTGAATCTCTTAAGAAAATATCATTTTCCTGGGAAAACTGTGGAAAAACTTGACTTTGGAAAACCGATTTTGGAAAATCCTCAGAGTTTCTTGAGAAATCGATTTCTTGAGAATGAAGTTTTCTTAAGAAAATCGTGGGAAAACTAATGATTTCATGATGCCAATGACATGAGTGAATGAATGCCCTTTGAAAAGACTTTCTGAGGAATTGGTTGGAAAATGTGCAGTAAGTCCAAATAAATCCTTCACATATCCTGACTGTGGCCATGAATATGTTCAGAACTTGATTTATTTAATGCACATGATTTTGAAAACTTTGGAAATATGATGTGCATTTTAAGATAGCCTATGAGTGTAGGCTCTATGTGACTAGTAGAAAGATGACGGATCTGGGTCTCGTCCATATTCCGACTAGGGCCGTAAATATGGATCCCACCGAGTCCATCAACTCCCTAAGAGTTGGTGCACGTGCCATTCGTGAACATCCATAGTGCTTTTGAAATAAAATGCATGAATCATATAATCAGGATATTGCATAAATTTAAACTATATGATATGCATCCTAGTCTAAGCAGGAAATTAACTCTCTTATTCTAAAATTTACATTATTACATCACTTAAATAAAGGAAATAAAAGAAATTTGCAGACTTCAGCTCCTTCTATTGATTGTTCCTGCCAAACTTGAAATTGGGTTAGCTCAAATATGTGGGTTTTTCCAAGATTTTCCAATAATATTATGAAATTATTGGATTTAATTGGATATAAACCCTATTCTCATGCTTCCTTGATATTTTGAAATGATGAAAATGCAAGAAACTCAGTAGAAAACAGTTTGAAATTCGGAATTGGTGGTCAAAATGACCAAAATACCCCTAAAATTAAAGTTACACCTTTAAAATCAGGGTTTTTTGAAGGAAAACTTGGTAAAACTGAGATTTCGAAATTCAAATTGAATTAAATGATGATGAAATGCAGTAAGAGACATGATGACATACTGCTAAACACACTAAGGCTGTAAAATCAGAATTTGATATTTTGCAATTTATCAAAAATAACGATTTTCGCTTGTTTTTCACTTGGATCCGGGTCCTGCGGGACCCTGTTTTGGTATTATGGCTAATCCGAACCTCAAATGGATTCCAAATTGCACCAAATTCGGTATGAATCATCTACTTACTCTGATAAACCACCTAGAATGCTAAAAATTACGAAATGATATGATTTAAATGCTAAAATTCAAAGAAAGTCCTAAAATGGTGGATTTTGCCTATGAATCCGAACCAAATGCAATGCCTAATATGATAATGCAAGATTTACACCATGGAAACTTCTGATATTTTGCAGACTGCTAAAAGACCCGAAATGGAACATTTTTGGTTTTTACATTTTTGGGATTTGAGCCATGGTCACTTCAGAAACAGGGATTTAGTTCTGACAGAGGTAAAAATCACCCTAATCTGATGTAAAATGCCAAAAAAATATAAAACAGCCATGGAAATTTTTGAAATTAATCCGAGCTATGCAAAAAACCTACATGAACAACTTTCATGTTTATGACTTTAGCATTTGATCGACGGAAAGACAGATAAAAATATAACTATTCCTGCCTAAACTAACAGAACAGACAAATGTAGCAAAACAGGGGACTAACAAAAAAAATCCGAAGCAGGTATCAACACTGTTCTAAAAATCACAGGCTTTCAGATGCAAACAGCGGACATCTCTGACACAACTTTCACTTTTTACAGTTTTGGATTTGGAGCAACATAAAAAGAGAAACCATAGCCCTAAGTCGATCCAAAATCTCAAAGGCTCAAATTAGGCTCTGACACGTGTCCCGAACTCTCGGATTTTTGTCAGACATTAAAAAAAATCAGAAAAATCTGAAACAATCATAATAAAAATTAAACATTTTCTTGAGTTCATAAAATCTTTCAGATTGAAAATTTGATCTCCCGTGAGGGATATCTCGATTTTACAAGTCGGCAAATGATTTTCAAAATGCATCCCAGGTAACAAAAACCGACTTGCCATTTTGAATGTTTACCGCAGTAAACAAATTCAAATGCCTCCGAATGTTTGGCAAAATTTTAGGGACACCTCAGGGCGCATTCCGTGATTTTTTGGGGATTTTTAATAAAAAATAAATGCATAAAATGACGTGTGGACAGACTGACAAAAACAGAGACCTACTGAAAATAAGCAGAATTGAAATAAATGCTAAATTAATCCTAATTAATTCATGAAATATGCTAAATGAATGAAATAAAATGCAAATTAAATATAGCTAAATGCATGAAGGTTAAAAATCATCAAGGAAGCATAATTAAATATTTTTATATATGTCGTTTTATGAGAATAGCTCAATCCATCTCTCGGATGAGCTCTTTCTTCAAACGACTCCTGAATCGAATTATGGCATCAAATCAAGGGGAAAAGAAGTGCACCTTGCTTCGTTACGCAGCGTAGAAGTTCTTGAAAGGGGCGGCTATCACGAGCTTCCTTCGTCCTTCGCTCCGGGCTTCGGATGGTTCACCAAAATCGACCTATGCTTGAGTCGAATTGACCACTGCACGAACTTTACTCCACCTTCTCCAATGAGCTAAAGGGGGCACGATTTCCAAAGTTTAGAATCAGATTTTAGGGAGGCTAGGTCGGATTTTCAAGTTCACAAAGATGGTCTCCTCTCCTGGGCGTGGAGCCTTGTTTTTATAAATTTTTTTGAAGAAATTTGAAATTCAAACAGGCTCAATCTGAGCCCTCCATGTGGCGCCATCTCAGGGGGTGCTATCTGGGGGTTTGAAATTCGAATTTGGCTTTTGCAGGGAGCCCTCAGGTGGCGCCACCTCATGGTGGGCTACTTTTATTAAAAATAAAATAAAAATCAAAATGGAGCCAAGTGGAGTCCTGGAATGGCGCCACCTCAAAAGGTGTTCTGAGGTGTAAAGTTGGAACAATAGGGACATGCCATGTGGCGCCACCTCTGGGAGTTCAAATGTTTGAAATTTTGCTTTTTCTGCAGGAAAGGAGGGGCTGACATGTGGCATTTTCTCAGAGTGGCTCCTACGATGCCATATGGCAGGAGGACATGAAGGGAGGAAGCAAAATGCGCCACCTCATAGGGGGGTTTTTCTACTTTTTCTGATGCAGGGAGGTCTGGACATGTGGCGGACAAGTGTCAGCTGTCTGGAGAGGCTTTCTCAAATGGCGCCACCTCAGGGGGAAGTTTGAAATTCAAATGGAGGTTGGCCTTGGAGGAATGGAGGGTGGACATGTGGCGCCACCTCAGGGTGGCTCCTACGATGCCATGTGGCAAGAGGGAGGAAAAGGAGGGAAAGGACATGTGGCGCCACCTCAGGCCATCTGGAAAAATCAGGGCTCAGGATTTGCGCCACCTAGGCCTTGTTTGAATTTTTGAATGGTTTGCTTTTTCTGAAGAAAGCCAGGAGTGACACGTGTCTCCTACTTTTCTGAAAAAAAGTAGGGAGAAGACATGTGTCCTCTACTTTTTCTGAAGGAGTGAGAAGGAGACATGTGTCACCTGCTTTTTCTGAAAGAAGCATAAGATGACACGTGGCAGAGGGGAGAGAAGGAGGGCCAAGCCATGTGGCGCCATCTCAGACAACATGGAAAAGGGTAGAAGTTCAGGATTTGCGCCACCTATAAGGAGATTTGAATATTTGAATTCTAGCTTTTCTGAAGATAGCAGGAAATGACACATGGCAGTTTCTTTTTCTGAGGAAATGAGAGCTTGCCACGTGTCCTCTGCAGGAGACACACTCCAAATGGCACCACCTTAGAGGAGACAAGCCTACCTTTTCTGGAGGAATCTAGGAGTGACACGTGTCTCCTACTTTTCTGAGAAAAGTAGGGAGAGACATGTGTCAGACTACTTTTCTAGAAGGAGGGAGAGGTTGACACGTGTCCCCTGCAGGAGACCCACTTCAAGTGGCGCCACCTCAGAGGAGACAAGCTCCACTTTTTCTAGACAGGACAACCTATGACACTTGGCATCTCCTGGTAATCTTGGATTGACACATGGCGCAGGATGGATAGGGTGACACATGGTAGATAAATGGGATGACATGTGGCGGCTTCTGAAGGTAGCCCCACACTGACACTTGGCATGTGGATGAGAGGAGAGAGAAAAGACAAGTGGCACCAATCCAGGGGACAAGGCTCCTATTTTTTTGGGTTTTTCAAAATTCAAATTTTCAAAAGGAAAGCTTGTGTGACGCCACCTCAGTGTGGGTCCCACATTGCTTCTTTATTGAAATAAGGATAAAACCACAACTTCTTTTTGGAATTTTCATAAAATCTGAACTAATTGGTAAAACAGGAATTTTTGGAAAGAGTTGGCCCTTGTAGGGCAATTTTGTAAAAAGAGGATAGTTGAAATAGCTGACAAAAGGCAAAATCTGAGTTGAAATTTATTGAAAATTATCCAGATTGTTTTCTTGAGGAAATATTTTGAAATTCAGGGCCCTGGGTGTAAAATGGGAAGAATTGATAACTTTGAAGACCCAGGGTTTTGAAATCAATTTTGAAAAGAGTTAAAATTCTAATCTGGATTGAAAATTTTGAAATCAAGAGTTCTGGACCTCGAAATGACATGCTGTGCAGTGCAGTGATTTGAAATGCTCATGCAATTATATGCAATGTCATGTCTTATGCAATGCAACCTTGAACCAAGACTTGGAGATGTCTGTCTCCTGTCAGGAGTAAAATTTTAAACATCTGAGATAAAAAAATAGAGAAATTTTGAGAGTTTCAGATGAAATTTGGACTTTTGCAAGGTCCGGGCTCAGAAAATGACCATTTTGCCCTCCGGCGATTTCAAAGGCTGGATGATGGTGTTTGGTGGAAATGTCGGGGAGGTGAGTGAAAATTTGGGGTGTTTACATCAGCCTGGAGATCCATTAGAGCAACAGTTCCTAATCAATGTCAAGGGTCTGGATCCTCGAGATGCCTTAACTCGCATGACAGGACATAAATCTTGGCCTCTGATCGAAGTAGATGGATATGAATATGTGGATTTGCTTAAGATCTATCGATAGTATGGGACATTTGTAGAAGTCAGTTCATTATCCAAAATAGCTCGAGAAAGAATCCAGCATGCGATGGTCTTATGCACTGTGGGACTGACTTTCTTCCCAGATAGATAGAATTATGTGGATATCAGAATAGTTCAGCTCCTGCGATGGTGGGGAAGTCGACAGACCAGCCGCCTCTCTATAGCCATGGTCGCACTTGCTTTCTTGTACTGGGGGTTGCCTTGCTTCACACTCGAAGAATCAATTTTAGTCGAAGGGTGCACCTAAGCATTACAGTCCTGGTTCCTTCGACATGTGCCAACCAGAGCCAGTTCATTCAAGTACAATGGTGAAAAGCTTCTTCCAGTTGCACGATACCAATTCTTGATCGACAACCTTTAAGAGGAAGAGGTTGTATGGGATTATTTTGATTGTCAGGAGTTGCCTCCCAGATACACTTATGCATATGGCAAGTGATTCAAGCTTCTTGGCCTATTCTTCTGTACCTACTACCATCCCGAGCGATGTGTTAGGCAGTTTTCTTAGAGACAGAAGCGCGTAGAAGCTTGACTATTATCAAAGATCATGCTAGAGTTCGATCTCACATTAACACAGTGGTCCAAAGCATACCATTCTGCTAGATATGGTTGGGATTCCTTTGTTACTCTTACTCTTTTTCTGAATCCTCGAGTGTCTGCTGATTATCAGGAGTGGTGGATGTGTGTGATCATCGCAAAATTTTTCCTCTCTTGGGGTTTCTCTCTCTTCCCTTCTCTTTTCCTTTCCAGCCTCTATTTCCTCCTTTTTGAAGGAAGAAAATGAAAGACAGAAAGAAAGAGAGAAGAGAAAAGAAGAGAAAAGAGGAGAAGAGGAATTCCTTTGCGGGGTCTCACTTGACCTTACTTTTGAAAGTATTTAAGAAAATAACTCGCCTCCGTTTTTGAAATATTTGCGGGAAAACTGGGAGATGGGATCCGCTCGTCGGTACGAGGTTCGACCGTTCCTGGCGCCTTTATCAGGGGTAATCGAACCAAGGGTCGAATTCATGCATTTTGCTTTGCTAAGAAATTATCTAAGAATTTATTCTAAGTCTAAATGCACAAAGAATCATGCTTGTGCAAATGCAAAGATGTATGCTCTCTTTTGAAAAATGATTTAAAATTTTCCAAGTGTTTCTGAGATGAATCTGATAAAGGAGTGAAGAAATGGTTTTAACTTAGAACTTAAGATTTAAAGTTCTAAGTTATTAGAATAATCAGAGTTTGGGAAAATAATCTAGACTTTTGAAAGGAAGGATCTTGAAATTGAGATAAAAGAAGAAGAAAGGAAATTTTAAAGTCATAAATAGACTTTGAATTAGAGTTTTGAATCAGATTAGAGATGAAAATGGAATTGAATTCTAACTTTGAAGTTTGAAATCAAAATGAGATTTGAGAAATCTGAATAGAATTTGAGAAATGGAATTGGTTTTTGGAATCTTGAGAATCAAGATAAATTTGGATTCTGAAATCTAGAATAAAATGGAATTTGATTTGAAAGTTGGAACTGGGAATAGAATTTGATTAGAAATCTGGAATTCAAGATGGAATTTGAATCCGAAGTCTGAATTTTAAAATGGAATTTGAATATGAAATCTGAGATCCAAGATGGAATTCGATCTGAAATTTTGGAATGGAATTTGGATTTGAAGTCTGAGATTCAAGATGGAATTGGATTTTGGATCCGAAATCTGGAATCCAAAGTGAAGTTGAATTCTGGATCTGGAATCCTAAATGAATTTTGGATCTGAAGTCTGAGATTCAAGATGGAATTGGATTTTGGATCCGAAATCTGAGATCCAAAGTGAAGTTGAATTCTGGATCTGGAATCCTAAATGGATTTTGGATCTGAAGTCTGAGATCCAAGATGAAGTTGGATTCTGGATCCTAAAATGAATTTTGGATCTGAAGTCTAAGATCCAAGATGAAGTTGAATTCTGGATCTAGGATCTAAAATGGGAATTGGATCTGAAGTCTGAGATCCAAGATGAAGTTGAATTTTGGATCTAGGATTTAAATGGGAATTGGGTCTGAAGTCTGAGATCCAAGATGAAGTTGAATTCTGGATCCTAAAATGGATTTTGGATCTGAAGTCTGAGATCCAAGGTGAAGTTGGATTCTGGATCCTACAAGAATTTCGGATCTGAAGTTTGAGATCCGAAGTGGAAGTTGAATACTGGATCCTAAAATGGATTTGGATTTTGAAAGTCTATATGGGGCTTTCGAAGATGGATCTGGGTTTTTGAAAACCCAGATTGAATTCGAAATTTAAGAAGGATCAAGTTTCGAGATTTCAGAATCAGTCTCAAACTTTGGTTTTGAATTTAAAGATACGAAGATAAGCTTGGTTTTTGAATTTGAAGATGTATCAAAAACTTCAAAGTTTAAATTGAACTTTGAAGTTTGAATTTTGATTTGGATATTTGAAGTTTTGAATATAATATGAATTGGAAATTTCAAAGTTGATTTGAGAATTTGAATTTCGAAGTCGAATTGGACTTTGAATTTGGAGCTTGAATTTGGAATGAATCAAGAATATAAAGATTGAATTTTGAAATTTCAAAGTCAAATTGGACTTTGAAGAAGAATGAAAAATAGAGATTGAAGAAAGATATTTGAGATCACTTGGGTTTTTGAAAAAGATTTTTTTTTTTGAAAGTATGATGCAATTCTATCCTAAATGATGAATGAGTTTAAAAATTTTGAAATTGGATTTTGAAAAATCATATTTCATTCTTTGAATGAATGTAAATAAGACTACTAATATAATACACTCCTGACTATGGTCATTGAATGTATTATATAATAATCACATCTAAATTCAAATGAAGAATAAAATACATTTTGGTGTTTTATAGAGTTTAAAGTGAAATTAATTCTCAATATATCTTGACTATGGCCATTGATATATATATTGAATTAATTTTAAACTAAACTCTGATAAAAGAGAAAAATATTTAAAGAAAATATGATGAATTTTGAAGAGGATCCAGTGTTATTTTGTAAAAGATAAAAATCATAAGTTTTGTTTGCATCCTGACTATGGCCATTGATGTAAATCATCAACTTAAGATTAATTACCTTTTATAAAATGGTGCACGTGCCATTCATGTTTCACCATTGTGAGATTTTGGAAAAATAAAGGTAAAAAGCATGAAAACAAGCAATTTATGACATTTACAATGCTCATTAATTCTAATCTAATAGCTGGAAATATAGAGATTTTCATTATATCTAGCTATTACAAGTTTTGAAATTGAAATTACAATTCTAATCTAAGAAGGAATTTTAACATTTTACATGGGTTTCCTGCAAAAGACAGAGTTAGCAAAAAAAATGGAGATCTTAGAGATATTATACCTAAGCTAATTGCATAGAGTTCACTATGATGAAGATGTGGGTTGATGAACTAACTGAATGCTCCTGTAAGAATGATAGTGGATATATATGAAGAAGAGAGAAATGAAACATTGCTAGAACATAACCCTGTGTGGATGTTATTAACCTACACCACTATTTACTTAGGTATTGACTAACGAAAGTTATTATCTACAAGATGCAATAATGAATTACGAACATCACAAATCCATAATTACATGTATATTATATAGAAAATATAGACAAAAGAAGCTTAACAGGGATATGCCCTGGAATGCGCAGGTGGTTGATGCATTTAAGAATACAGCTTAGTGCAAGTGTGGGTAAGTATGGAGATGTTGTAGTGGTAGCCATAACTGCCATGGTTGTGGAGGTTATGCTGAATGCAGTGAAGCTATCATAAAAACAAATGATGTGCAAACGTAAATCTTAGAGGATAACATGAAAGTGTTGTGGGGTGTAGCTGTTGGTGGTGTACTGTAAAAGGAAACCTTCAGTGATGTACTGTAGGAAGGTGTGAGTATTAGTATGAGTATCAACAACAACCACTATTATAACAATGAAGCAATTTTAAACAAATAACCTTACACAACCATTTGACTTCTCAGGCTGACTTACCATAACCTAACAATTTGATGAATTCCTTTAGACAATAGCTAGAGGACCTTGACTTTAGCCAACATGTTGATTCCAGTGATAATAGGTCATCATGACAGTAAATCGTCATACTTACGCTTGATTTCCCTTCTTGGCATCAGATTGGAGAAATTCAATATTTTCCTTCATACGATTAACATCTTCTTCAACTGTTTCTTCCTTCGCTTCAAAAGCCAACTGATGAGAGCCATGACTTTGGCTTTCAAGAACATCATTTGGTTCATTTACTTTATCTTCTTCAATGATTTTTGTTGGCAATGCTGAGTTTGGGCTAAGATCACATGCAATCTTATCCTGTTTTGCCATGAGAATACCTTGAGTCATGTCTGAGGTTCCCTCTTCCAATATTCGCACGTCTCAGGCAGAATTAACCATTAAATGCAGCTTCAACTTATTGCTCACTGCCTCAAATACTCTTTTCGGTACCATTTGATCTGTAACATCCGTTGTCAAGTGCAAATGGCACATTTCCGAATGAGCCATTGTCTGGCTTGGGAATTTCATCTTCTTCATCCATGCATCCCAGCTCTGTTGGACTGAGGTCTATAAACTCAGTGATTTCAGTATGAACTTTTCCTTTAGTAATATTGATTTCATTATTTGGAGCAACCGGTGGAGTAAAAAAAAAGAATACTATGTGCCAATGGCTGATATATAAATGCAGAATGCTATACAGGTATGATGATTCAGCAAAGTGGTATACCATGATAATGAAATACTATTATATATGATGATAGGTAATATATAGGGAATTAAGCTAATGTATAAGGAATTAATTAATGTAAAATATAGGTGATGGGTATGTAGGCGTTGCAGGAATTCATGAGGAAACCATGGTTAAGCACAAAAATCTCAGTCAATGGGGGGAGCAAAGACAACCTCATACATGCATATTTGGGCAGTCATGACTATAATTAAAACCATAGTATAGTGAAATTCTCTGGCATATCTTATTGATCCATTGTTTAACAACAAGTAAAAGCGTGATAGGTGAAATATAGGTGATGGGTATGTAGGCGTTGCAGGAATTCATGAGGAAACCATGGTTAAGCACAAA
This sequence comes from Nuphar pumila, assembly GCF_984573655.1. Classification (NCBI taxonomy): domain Eukaryota; kingdom Viridiplantae; phylum Streptophyta; class Magnoliopsida; order Nymphaeales; family Nymphaeaceae; genus Nuphar; species Nuphar pumila. The sequence continues at coordinate 62,209,216 of NC_143257.1, read as the reverse complement.
AATCTCAGTCAATGGGGGGAGCAAAGACAACCTCATACATGCATATTTGGGCAGTCATGACTATAATTAAAACCATAGTATAGTGAAATTCTCTGGCATATCTTATTGATCCATTGTTTAACAACAAGTAAAAGCGTGAATTTAGTAAACAGTGAGTGGACCTATGAAATAATGAATGACTTAATGAATCAAATAAATGTACCAAGTAAACTCATGACATTCCTGCAAAGAATGAAAAGGGGAAAGGGTGACTAACCGTAGATGCGCAAATGGTGATTGTACATGGTTAATATGCTGGCGTATTATAGCCTCCTGCAATAGACAAAGGTAAATCAAAATTATGGTGGGAAATTATAGCAAGTAGCCGAACAGCAACAAAACCTTTGTTTAAGTAAGATGAGAAGCAGCATTGAGCATTGCTTCTGATTGAACTAAAGCCTTCATTGATATTAGATCGCAGGATTGCTTCACGCTAGACTTTAATTTCTCAAAACATGAGAATGACTTGATCTTCTCTAATGATTAAGATAAAGACCAGATGCTAAAAATAAAGTTCTTGTTTTAATCTTGGATGATTGCAACCCCTGGGATCGGCATCTGGATCTTAAAAGCCCTGATCTTCTGAATTCTTGGCAGACTGGTTCCATGTTCAACTTAGCAAACGATCTTGGCTTATTATCCAGATCTCATGGAGAGCTCAATATCTGATCTGTAGTAGATTAACAGGGGGATTTCTGAAGGAGCTGTATCCGATTTATGGTGAGGATTGCCACCAAATCCAAAGTAAATTTTATCATAAATCAGAATTGATTCATGATAAAAAAATCTTTGCAGCGAAGACACTGAAACAACAACGTCATATATGGTTACCCAACACCAGAACAATCAAACAAATTACCCAAAATGCTTAAGAATCAACACTTAATCAAACACAGAGGCGATTGACCAACGGATGATGCTGGAGCGTGGCTTGAAGAGACAATGAACCAATAGACAACCCCTCCTTAATAAATCGAAAGTCACTTTTGATTAGCTGAACAGGATATTTCACGACAATCACCGATTCTGCAGAGCTGCCGATGTTCAGCCATTTGGATTTGATTCTAAATGTAAATGCCATATTATGCGTTGGATTGACATAAACCAGATCAAATGCTGAAAAGAAATGGGGGATCGTGAAACAGAAATAGGAAATATTGATGCAGTTAAAGACAGTAAATGAAAATAAGTAGATGCGTAAAAATAAATAAATAAATAAATAAATAAAATGTGGGAATACAAGGATCCCATTAATCTCGCAATACACAGATCAATAGTGCTAAAGGCAAAACAAACACTGCGGATGATGCTTTTGATAAACAATGGAAGGAAGATATGAAAAGATCAGGGTGCCAAATTAAAACAGGGAAGTATTGACGAAGGGTTTTACAGGAAGGTAAAAGAGAAAGGGAAGTGATTCATTTACAGTGAGTCAATGGAGGATTCAGTTACTGAAGAAAGCTCTTGCTCTTTCGATGCTTCTGCAACTGTGAATTAACGGAGGATCCGGTTATAGAAGAAAGCCCTTGCTCTTTTGACGCCATGAAAGAGAAAGAAGAAAATATCGACCATGGGGAGGTGAAGACGGGTCGAGAAGAAGAAGATGGATGGTGAAGGCTTCTGCTTCGTGCCCCATTTAAAGAGGGAGAGGGAGATTCGGGAAGGCAGTTCGTTGAAGATGAGCGGCTGGAGGAGGAGGGTGCCGTTAGGCATCGATGGCGGAGGAAGGGGGGTTCAGAGATGGAGGGCGATGGAGAGAGGAAGAGGTTGCGATGGGGTTTTTGCTATGGAGGGTTCGGGCGAGAGGGGGAAAGAAAGGAATGGAGAGAGAGAGCCGATGCGAGAAGGAGAGAGGGCCTCCGTTAACCCTAAAAAAATGAATTTTCCGTTTAAGGAGGTTTTTTATCGAAAATTTCAAAGGCCGGTTCTTTTTTTTTTAAAAGTTTTTTGCAAAAACTATTTTTTGTCAAAAGGCTTATTTTTCAAAAAGAAGTTTTCAAAAACCGATTTTTTTTCTATATATATATATTTATATATTTTTTTTATTCTTTTCTTCATTTTAGTATATAAAGTTATGAATTTAAGAAAAATGAGGGATTTTAAAAGTCATTTTATAATTTTTCAGAAATATTTACAAAGAGAAGGGTTTTCCAGAAAAATTTGGGTTTAATTTCTCCAGAAAATGGGTTCAGGGGCAAAAGGAGGAAATTTTGGATTTTTTTTGGAAAATTTGGGGAGTTCACAATGTGGCGCCCCAAACCCCGACCTTGGAAAAACCTTAGATTTTCTATGATTTTTTTTTTTAAATGTTTTACTGAAAACAGCGAAAACAGAGTGTAAAGAAAGTAGCAAGGCCGCAAGTCTGGACAACCACAGGTAAGTACAACATACATGACTAAGAGGTACAATCACAAGTATAAAGGGGTTTACAACCCGACAGTTTAAGAGTTACAAAATGTGACAATACAACAAGTCTCCAAAAATAGGGAATGTATCCCAACAAAACCAACAGGAGCAAGATCTGCAGCTAAGTGTGGGTCTCCAAGTCTCCACTGTGTGCCGTCGCATCAACACCGTACCTATTTGTCACCTGCATCCCCATAAAACGTGGGGTCAGTCCTCTTGCGAGGTGGTGAAGAAACAACAACGATATATATCTCATGTCTATGAAGAAAAACAGGATGCAGTAATGTGATATAACAAGTATGTGTGTCGGTGTCAGGTAAGTGCATATGTGACCAGTGCTAACCAAGTGAAACAGGTAACAGAACTGCAGAACAAGTAAAGTAACTGAAACAACTACTAAACAAGTAAAGTAACTGAAACAACTGCTGAACAAGTAAAGTAACTAAAACAATTGTTGAACAAGTAAAGTAACAACTACAATATGTCAGCTGTAATTGGTTAGTCTTTAAGTTCTTCTTATTACTCCTTCGGGTACACGAAGGAACCTCGCATTCTGTGAGACATGCACCCGGCGTCTATTATTCAATTACTAATATGGTAACCGGGGAAGCTATAGACCGAGTAAACCTCATGCGAGCAACACACAGCTGAGAGAAACTCTCGCATAGGTAAGGATTGCAATCCATACTACTGCAGTAGTGAGGTCCTAAAAAGGCAACCTCAACCTCCCTGACTTTGAGTGACTGGAGGTCAAAAAGACGCTACAGCTCCTGTCAAAACACGTGTCGTAGTAACGACAAGTCACTCAGGGTTGTACCATCCACCCTCTCTAAGGTGAACCGTTTTGTGAATGGGGCAAAGCAGGTTTATCTTTCTTAGGCTCATTATTCAGTCACACCTCCTGACGAGAAATTTGTGCCTCGTGGTCCCCACGGGGTACGCAAACGAGGACTTAGCCTGCCCATCCACATGCTCAGCCTCACACAGCTAACAAGAGCACATCGCTCGCGAAAGCGATCTTGACACCATATTATTTTTTTCTAATTTAGGGTACAGTCACACGTGAGTTCACTCACGATAGAAGGGTCGTTGCCCAAAGACTCCAACCGAGTCCAATACAAATCATGTTTATTCATACCCTATGGTGTTTAACTTGTGTATCAGCCTTTTCATTTCATGAAGTAAGTGCACCTCATGCACTCATCAATGCCTCAAGCAATGTACCAGTCAAGGTACGTACTACTCAGTATTAGTGTCAGGATGTGCTGTGTGCAAAGTGCAACATGATCTTTCATTAATTGCATATCATAAAGAACAAAGGCATGATAAAACTGTGTAACTGAGAAACATAATGCTATTACATGATAATGTGCATATGAGTGTTCAACTCGTCAATTTCAATAGACATGCAAGAGTTCAAGAATGTAATTATTATTTCAAACACAACCTACTGAAGCAATCGTTGCAAGTTTCTCTTCACAATCTTAGACAAATCAGAACTTCAAAGATCTCGATTTGGCATTTTATGTAACATGAGACCACCCTTGTAGAGAAGACTCGCGATTTGGTGTACTTGTGTATTGAGATTGAACTTTACAATATTCTCATACATATGGGAATTACATTCGCATTTCAAGGTGGATTGTCGCTCTTGCAGGAGGAAAAGATAGAAATATGCCCGAAGGGCAATCGTAGGCTTATACCTTGCTAGGCTACTTAATTCAACATACTTACGTGTCACTGAAGGAATCTGGGATATTCCTAACTTATGGGAATAACATTAGCATTTACCAAGGTGAAAGTATTTTCTTCAAGAAGTGTGACACACTTATGTGTCAAGAGCGAATTCTGGAAATAACCCATCTAATGGGGATTACATTGGCTTTTCCACGGTTTGGGGTGCCGCGCCCGCAGACCCAAAATAAAACATTGGACAATGTCCGTGACTTGAAACCACGTAGGCTCTAAACATGTGGGGATTAGCAACAGTGCTTACCCTCGTACACAGCTAGTCAACCGAAACGGAAATCAAGGAAAGTGTGAGATCCGCTACGGACCTATCGACAAGATTTTAGGACCATTCGACTGGACGGTGTGAACACCCCAAATTTTTCAAAATCTTTTAAATATCTCCTTTTTGCCCCTAACACCATTTTCTGAGCCATTGAGTCATTTTTTAAATCCAAATTCTAGTTCATTTCTCAAGTTTTACTGAAATTAAATTCATTTTACATATCTGACTCGATTTCGGATCTGGATCCAATATCAGAATCCAGATCTAAGCTTTGTTGTCCAATTTTTAAACCAAATTCTCAAAATTATCAAAATAACTTTTGAAAAGCTCAAACAAGTTTGTCCGGTATCCGTTTGGATCCATCGTGTTATATTCCTCGATTCGAGGTTTAAAAACTCAAATATTTTCTCAAAACCTGGGTCCAAACCCATTTTTTGAAGAAATCAAACCAAAATTTTAGAAAACCCCTCTTTTTATAAAATTTTACGAAAAACACACAAAAAAAATAGTTTTATCTCTCGTATTGCTTAAGTTTTAGAATTTCATCCAAAAATACCAAAAAAATGAAAAAAACAAGGAAAGAAAAAAATATTTTTTTGAAAAACATCCTTTTAACCATCTTTTTGAAAATACTTTTTGAAAAGGACCATTTTTCTGAAAAAAAGTTTTTAACGAATTTTTTTTAGGGTTTTTGGGGTCTCTCTCGATCACACTCTCTCCCTCTCGAAAATCCCCTTTCTTCCGCCGCCCTCCTTCCAGAAGGATGTTCCCCATGTGCGACCTCCTCTCCATCATCCGATCCTCCACAGCCTCCATCTCTCGTTCATCGCTAACAAACCCCTTCTGGATTTTTCCTTTCTTTCCTATTTAACAAACCTCTTCTTCCTCCTTCATGATCATCGCTTTTCACCTCCCCATTTCCTCCTTCACGAACCATTTTCACCCTACCATTACACTTCTTCCTCTTCTTCTCGACCACTTTTCTTCCCCATTTTTCACCTCCATTTCTCTCTCCTTCTCTGAATCCCTTCCCCTTTCGGATCTCCTCTGCAAGTGGCTGCCATCGACTCCTCCTTAACGGTGCCTCTTCTACAGGAAGCCGACCATTGAGAAATTCCTGCGACTATAGTAATAAAGGCCTTCCACAATAGAGAAAAGCCTCGGTCTCGCCCTTCAGGATCCCTGCAAACCACTGAAGGAACGATCCTCCAAAGCATCAGCTATCTCGTAAGTATTCTTTCCTCTCCTTATTGACTGTAATTTTCCTTAAACTCCCTTTTTATCACCCTTTTTCTTTAAGAAATTTTCCTAGCTACACCTCTGTCACGACTTCATATCCGTTGTATTTTTTTTTTTAAGAAGCAATATCTGTAGTGTCGATTTGCCTCTAGCAATATTGACCTACACCTTGCGACATTGATGGAATCTGCATGTTCCTATACTTGATTTTCCTTTCCTTTGATTTTCCCCTCTTCTTCATTTATTGTTTTTTTTTTTCTGTTTTGGTATATTTTGATTTTCTGTTGAGATTATTGGTTTCTTGTTTTATCTATTCTTTACGAATTCTTTCTGATTTTCTCAAATATCTGTTTATGTATCAGATCCGGTGAATTTTACATTTCATTTGTATATGTCCTCTTGTGTTTGATTGTCGGCATTATATCCAATTCAGTGCTTGTAGCATGACCCACCCTGTCCCCATGTGGCTCAACCAATGGTGACCTTGTGCTACTTTTGCCACTCGGTTTCTTTTTTTTTTCTTCTTTTTCTTTTCTCTTTTCTTTCCTTTTTGTTTCTCAGTCATCTTTCTTCATGATTCTTTTGATGGGGGTTTGGTGCTGAGGTGGTTGTTGGAGTTGCTCTGTTTATGCGAGGCTAAGTCCATGTTATCTTCCTGGTGCAACTGGATCAAACTTCGAAAGTATCACTCCAGAAGGCAGGTGCTACTCTGAAAATCATCTTAAACAAAGAAAAGGTATGGTAACAAGGCATGCTATGATATTGAAGACGCACCTGATGAATCAATGTCCTGGATTGGCTATACCACAGCGAAGCCAGTGTAAATTTTGTTGTCACTTGGAATTTTTTAAGATTCACGATTGTTTCAGATGTCTTCATTCGAAAGAAAGATACAGAGCAATCTGTAGCAAGGATGGCATTAGAGAAGGCTGGTAATGTGTCCTCAGAAAGCATTCTTACAATAAGGAAACAATGGGTCGAATTGGTTGCATGTCGTTCTTTCTTATTTATAGCTGAGTTTCTCAAATTACCTCATCCACTGGTTGCTCACTTTAGAACGACACTTCTGCAAAAAAATGGTGAAGGGTCATCTAATGGTTTCTATTTCCATATATCTCTGATTTTAGAATATATATTGAATTTTGAATTCTCTGTAAAAGGTGAAGGGTCGATCTGTTGTTATGCACCCATCAGGAATGTCCAATGCCTCGTATCTGATCAGTTAACTGATTCATTGCTTGAATTCTGATGGATTGATTCCAAAGTTTTGATTTACTGATCAGTGGGATGCTTAACCCCGATATCCAAAACCAATCGGCCAATGAATTTATATTTTCAAATCCTAAATCTGATGCCCGAATCTGGTTCATCTAATTATTGTCAATTTGCAGGTTCCTCTTTCATTGCCATAAGTATCCACTCCTCACTGCAGAATTTAGTATAAGTCATCGTGACGCTTCATCCCATCTGCTGTAAAAAAAATTTGTTTTAAGCTCTCTTGATTCTAAGGAAACAGATGTCTGGATTTCCAGCCATGTCATGATTTTTTGTTTTGTTTTGTTTTGAGCATGAATTTTCACAGGAGTTTACTTGCTCAGTGATTGGGCCTAAGTCTCAGAAATCATGGCCAAGTCAAGTGATGCTCAGTTCAATTATCCAAAGAATTTCGCTGATGCTGGTAAAGGAAATGTTTGTTTTACTGATATGATAGCTGCAGCTAGGAAGGTGGTGTTACAACCCTGGCTGACGAAAAATCCAGTGTGTCGAGTTATACAATGTTTGAGCATTTGCAAAGATTTATTGGACCAACGGAGCGTGGTGGGATGGAGGTGTCATTGTATACAAAATCAAGCCATTTGATGCCGCTTCCTCAGACCCATCAATGAGTTTAAGGCCTCATACTATCATATTCACCGAAAGCATATCTTTTGTGATATCTCACCACACAACACTCACCTGCTGAAGGCACATTTTCTGTAATATGTCATATTTCACCCTCTTCACCCTCACTGCTGCTTAACTTACCACAATGCATACGCCCCACTTGTGTATACTCCAGATACACAGTGGTGTTGGCTGCATGATCGATTCACAATAGGGTTTATTCAGGCATTCCAACTTGGTGAAACCAAGTCAGCCGTACATTTGGTGATTTTGGCCATTCAGCAGATCACCCATCCTAATGTCCAGTAATTTTTGAGATATGACTGGGTTCCAGGGCACGATGTCTCCAAAATCAGCTCCAGCATATTGTCACCATAACGTTGTAGCGACACCATCACTGCAAAAATCAAACGCATGCTCTGCTATGAATGTGTTACAGGATCGGTAGCAAGGACTAATGCATTCTGTTTTGAGGTACCTCACTGGAAATTGGGTGCTCCTGTTCATTATATGATCTGGTATAATTTTTTTTTTCTTTGTCCTTTCCACTTTTCCATTTTATACAATAACTGTTGTACTATATTTCTCATTCCCTTTTGGTATTTATACCTTGTTAATTCCTGTACATTGATGTCATTTGCCCTGTTATCAGACTTGAGTTTTATTATCCCCTGTCAAGCTTCATCATATCATTATATTGTTCTTTTGCATTGTCTTGTAATGCATAAGTCTGTCGTGTCTAAGAACGATCATTAGTGGTGTGAAATCAGTCTATTACCAAGATCATGATGCTTACTGAAGGTGATGAAGGAGCCCATCCAGAAACAGGTCGTGCGATTACCTCTGCAAGATGAAGGGAAAGTGGATGATGCATCTACTGTTGTGCCCCTTTTCACAACATCTACATCCTTCTCATCCCTAGTTTAGGAAGTCTTGTAATACTGTCCAGCTGCCCATCACACTTCCAGGATATACACTGTGTTGCACTTTATCTTTACTATACCCATGTTACACCTGTATTAACATCTTCATCACATTTTTTTCTCTTTTCTGTTATGTTCCTTCTTTTCTCACAGTGGTTCCCAACGAATCACTATGGCCTTTCTCTTTATTATTATAGTACATTCTTGAACTATCATAACTATTTTTCTTTTTACAGTGGTTCACAAGGAACCACTATAATCTTCTTCTCTCTTTGTTATAACAGTCCATTCTTGAACTATCATAACTATCATCTTTATTTTATCATTCTTTTACAGTGTTTCACGGAAAACCACTGTTACTTCTTCTCTCTTTGTTATGACAGTCCATTCTTGAACTATCATAACTATCATCTTTATTTTATCATTCTTTTACCGTGGTTCACAAGGAATCACTGTGACTTCTTCTCTCTTTGTTATGATGGTTCATTCTTGAACTATCATAACTATCATCTTTTTATCATTCTTTTACAGTGGTTCACAGGGAACCACTGTAACTTCTTCTCTCTTTGTACATATGCATATATATACATATTCCTATATATATGTGTGTGTTTTCTAACAAATGCAGGGTAGGCCATATGCCTTTCTTATTCAAATACAAATAAAGCATCTTGTGTAAGATTTTGAATAGTCATTTACACTCACATTTTAAATCTCCTTTTGTGCAAATTCTATCTTGCAGAAACATGAGGAAAGCTTGAAATTAGAAATTTTCGATGTTTTCAATTCCAATATTGTAATAAGCTGGATATCAATGAAAATTCTATATTTCCAGTCTTAGATTAGAATGGATGAGCATGTAAATAACACTTGTTTCATTATTTTCCTTTCTTTCTAAAAACTCACAAATGGGAACACGAATGGCACGTGCACCATTCTAATAGGAGGTGATTAAATCCTAAGTTGATGATTCGCATCAATGGCCATAGTCAGGATGTGAACAAAACTTAGGATTTTCATCTTTTATGGAATAACACTGGATCCACACTGGATCCCCTTCAAAAATCATTATATTTTCAAATATTTTCTTCTTTTATTAGAGTTTAACTTAAAATTTAACTCGAAATATATATCAATGGCCATAGTCAGGATATATTGAGAGTTAATTTCATTTTAAACTCTATAAAAGCACCAAATTGTATTTTATTCTCCACTTGAATTAAAATATGATTATTATATAATACATTCAATGACCATAGTCAAGGATGTATTATATCTTAAATCATATTTTAATTAATTTAAAGAATAAAATAAAGATTTTCAAATCCAATTTCAAGATTCTTTAAATTCATTCATCATTTTAAGATAGAACAACATTATATTTTCAAAATTCTTTTCCAAAATCCAAGTTATCTCAAATATCTTTCTTCAATATTTATTTTAAATTCATTCTTCTATCTTATTTCAAAGATTTAAATTTTGATTTCAAAGTCCAATTTGACTTTGAGATTTCAAAACTCAAATTTATATTCAAAATTCCATTTCAAAATTCAAGTCCAATTTCAAAGTTCTATTTAAACTTTGAGATTTTTGATCCATCTCTTGATTCAAAATTTAAATTCGAAGTCCAAATTGACTTTGAAATTCATTTGTATATCCAAAATTCAAATTTTAATTCAAATCAAATTTCAAAGTTCAATTTAACTTTGAAATTTCTGATTTCAAAATTCAAAATCAAGTTTATTTTCTTATCTTCAAATTCAAAAATCCAAGTTTTGAGATTGACTCTGAATCTCAAAATTTGATTCTTTTCTAAAGTTTTAAATTCAATCTAGGTTTTCAAAAGTCCCATTTGGGCTTTCTAAATCCATTTTAGGATCCAGAATCCAACTTCATCTTGGATCTCAGACTTCAGATCCAATTCCATTTTAGGATCCAGAATCCAATTCCATCTTGGATCTCAGACTTCAGATCCAAAATCCATTTTAGGATCCAGAATCCAATTCCATCTTGGATCTCAGACTTTAGATCCAAATCCATTTTAAGATGCAGAATCCAATTCCATCTTGGATCTCAGACCTCAGATCTAGATTCAATTCCAGATCTCAAATCCAAAATCTATCTTGATTTCCAGGTTTCAAATTCAATTCTATTTTCAGATCACACCTGGACTTCTTAAATCCATTTCTATTGTTAAATACCATTTGGATTTCTCAAAATCCAAAATTCCATCTTGATTTCAAAACTCCAAAGCTAGAATTCAATTCCACTTTAAATATTCATTTCCTCTCCTAAATTCAAGTTCAAAATTCAAAATCAAATTCAAAGTCCATTTTTGACTTCTTCATTTCCTTTTCACTCATCTTTCAATCATTCCTTTCAAAATTCAAAGATCATTTTCCCAACTCTGATCATTTCAAAGACTTAGAACTTCAAAATATCCTTCCTAATCTATCTCAAGTTCTAAGTTAGATTCAACTATTTTCATTATCACATTCACTTCATTTTCACTTGGGAAAATCCTAGATTTTCAAAAATCATTTTTTTCAAAAGAGCATACATTCTTGCATTGCACAAGCATGATTCTTTGTGCATTTAGATTTAGAATAAACTCTTAGATAATATTAAGGCAAAGCAAAAGGCATAAATTCGATCCTTGGCTCGATTACCCCTGGTAAAGGCACCAGGAATGGTCAAACCTCGTACCGATGAGCGAATCCCGTCTCCTAATTTTTCTCGCAAATATTTCAAAACGGAGGCGAGTAATTTTCTAAATATTTTCAAATCAAGGTCAAGTGAGACCCCGCAAAAGAGTTCCTCTTCTCTCTTCTTTTCTTTTCTCTTTTCTCTTTTTTTCTGTCTTTTCATTTCTCCCCTCAAAAAGGAGAAATAGAGGTCAGAAAGGAAAAAGATAAGGAAGAGAGAGAAAACCACAAGAGAGGAAAATTTTTGCGATGATCACAGGTTTGGCGACCGAGATGGGACCCATCTCCATCTGGTCGAATTATGCCTTTGCTTTGCTTTGATATTATCTAAGTCTTTATTCTACAAATGTCAGCTTCATTTCCATGCAAACCTTAGGAGCCTAGACTCTGTCCTAAAGCTGACATCATTGCATATAGGATCTAAGTATGGTTTGGTAGGACCATATTGAGGAGATTATTTCATGCTCACATTAGACTTAGGTCTGAAATACAACTCTCCTCAATTCTAGGGATTGAATGCAAACAATGTATGCAAGTGTATGCCTCTTTTCATTTAAATTCTATCTCTTTTAGGACTTGCATTAGAGCTTTCTGGTTTTATCTGCATGTTGAGCATATTTTTTAAAACATCCCTACCTATATTGTCCCGGTCTTCACGTTGTTGGGCTGTCTCACTGAACCATAGTTCGGAAGATAGCCTCACAACTGGACCACTTATTTGGGTTCACGCCCCTCTACCACGTACCTAAGGGCCATAGTCCGAAGTATATCGGTAGGTGCTCAAGGATGTTGGGAAGTCATTACCTTAGAACCAGAGAAATATTTCTTGCCACGTACTTCGAGCTTCGGCTTGAGTACATCGGCATACCTTGATTGGAATCAGATGATCTAAATCTTAGAGTTAGGATTAAGGTCCTATCAGCCATTTCAAATACTTGCACTTAGAGTCAGCTTTAGGGAGTGCTGTTTGTGCATCCTTGTTTGTATATCTGTGATTGTATGATATTTTATATATATCTTCCTTATATTTTTCAAAACCCTGGGTATATATTATTCAGAATTTCCTCTTTGTTTTCAAGAACCCAGGGGTATTTGTCCTTTCCTTCTCCTGATTTATTCAAATCTTTTGATCCTGCCTGCTATTTTTTAAAATTTTAAAATCCTTGTCATCTATTTTTTAAAAAATTTGTTTTCCTCCTTCATGAGAGAAATGATATTACCTATGACGATTTTTCAAAATCATAAAATCTCGAAAATTTCTGCAAAAGTCTTCATGATCACCAAAAGTTCAATATTTTGATCTTATCTTTTTCAAAAAAAACTATCACGTTGATTTTCCTTTTCCAAATTGGGTTTTAAAACCATTGTCTTCAAAGTCATCCTTCGTGTTGATTTTCCTTTTCAAAATTGGTTTCGATCCACTATCTTCAAAATCAAACCTCATGATGATCTCTCATGATGATTCCCCTTTTGAAGGATCAAATCTCGTGCTGATCAGTCTTCTCGAGGTGGATCCTCTTCCCAAAAATGATTTCTCACTTACCTTTTAAATGAACATTTTTTTCCTTTCAAGATCCCATATGCAGGCAGTATCAGAAAAACTCATTTTTCTCAAAATCTTATAAATTTTCAGATAAATTTTGTTATCTTTATCAGTTTCATTCATTTTATTCATATTTTTATCAAGTTTACATCAATTTTATCAAGTTTTATCAAGTTTTATCAATTTTTCCTTATTCTATTAAATTTTAACAACTCTTTACCCTTTCAGGTTAAGGGATAAACCTAACCCTCGTTGTCCGTGCTGTTTCCGCTCAGGTTAAGGGACAAACCTGACCCTCGTTGTCCGAGGTGTTCCCATTCAGGATAAGGGATAATCCTGAGACCCCTCGTAGGAGCAATAATGCTACCTACGAGAATTCTTTTGCAACACAAGTTTTATCAATCTTTATTTGATTTTTTTTAATTTATATCAATTTCTCTTCATTAAATTCTCCTTAAATTCTATTCTATTTCCCATTCAGGATAAGGGATAATCCTGACACTCCTCACAGAAGCAACAAGGCTATCTGTGAGCATCCTTTTCAAAAACAAAGTTTTTCATAAATTTATTCAATTTTTCTTCACTTTTATAAAATTTTATTCTTTCTCCCTTTCAGGTTAAGGGATAAACCTGACCCTCGTTATCCGAGGTGTTCCCATTCAGGATTAGGGATAATCCTGAGACCCCTTGTAGGAGCAATAACGCTACCTATGAGAATTCTTTTGTAAATACAAGTTTCGTCAACCTTTATCGATTTTCTAAATTTATATCAATTTCTCTTCAATAAATCTCCTTAAATTATATTCTTCTTTCCCCTTCAGGATAACGGATAATCTAGATAGCCCTCACAGAAGCAACAAGGCTATCTGTGAGCATTCTTTTCAAAAACAAAGTTTATCATAAATTTATTCAATTTTTCTTCACTTTTATAAAATTTTATTCTTTTCCCCATTCAGGATAAGGGGTTAATCCTAAAAATTAGACTGCATACAACAAACTGTGCTGGTCTATCTAAATCATAAATCATAAATCATAAATCATAAACCATAAATCTTGTCATATCCCTTCTAAATTCAAGTCCCAGGTTATCTGTTCACAAAATCTTCTATTTTCCCCTTCAGGTTAAAGAATAACCCTGAATTACTTTCCCTAAATTCTCATCAAATGTCTATTCTATTTTCCCTTCAGGTTAAGGGGTAAACCTGAATCATTTCTTTTAAAATTCCCTTCAAATGTCTATATTATTTTCCCCTTCAGGATAAGGGATAATCCTGAAACCCCGACAATCATTCCTGCTCCAATCTCTAAATATCTTAAGAATGTCAGTCTCCTTCCCGACTCTCAGCTGGAAAACCCAGTGCTCGCACTGGTTATTTCGCTAAAATTTTCAAATCTAAAGATCAAGTTCAGTCACAAAACTCAGTCCTCGTACTGGTTGTCTTTCAAAAGTCTCTATCTTAAAATCAGGTCGTTAAATGAAAAGTCCCAGCTACTTTGCTGGTCGTTAAATAAAATGTCCCAGTTTCCACTGGTCATTAAATAAAATGTCCCAGCCACTTCGTTCATCGTTAAATGAAAGGTCCTAGTTTCCACTAGTCATTAAATGAAATGTCCCAGCTACTTCGCTGGTCGTTAAATAAAATGTCCCAGTTTCCACTGGTCATTAAATGAAATGTCCCAGCTACTTCGCTGGTCGTTAATGTTACGACAATGAAGCCATACATGATACTTCAAGTACAAGGTTTTGATGATGAGCAAGTGAAATCAACTGCATTTCAGTTAAGGCTATGAAGAAATTGAAGAATTCAGTGAAGAATCTTTGAAGTCTAGTGTGCAAATGTTTAATTCATTAAAAGTCTTAGATTCTTGTAAGAGCCTTACTTAGAGTGCATATTTAGGTTGTATTTCACCTTAAAAGTCTTTAGAAAAACTTTTCTAAAAAGAACCCTCATGAAAATCTTTTTAGAAAACTCTTTTCTTAAATTTTCATGTTTATTAGTCGACCAATAGACTTACCAGTCGACTAATCCTTTCGCGCCATATTTTCTAAAAAGTCATTTTTGTCAAATTAGTCGACCAAAGGTTTTATCAGTCGACTCGACAGAATGTCTGTTTTTTGGAAAATTAGCAGCAGTCGACTAATGGTTTTATCAGTCGACTGAACAAAACATGTGTTTTATGAAAATTTAGCAGCAGTCGACCGAACAGAATGTTTGTTTTTCAGAAGATTTTAGCAGCAGTCGACTAAAAGGTTTTTCAGTCTACTGATGATATTATCAGTCGACTAACTTTTCTCAAGTCGACTAAGTTTCAAAAGTTCAGATTTTCAAACGGCTCGATTAGCAGATCAGTCGACCGACGATAACTATCAGTCTACTAATAACTAACTATTAGTCGACTAACTGATGTTTCAGTCGAGTAATTTTGTTGTTTTCCTGAAACTTCAAAAAAGGCGTATCTTTTCATTTTTCGAATGTTTTGATCATTCGAAATGGACAGTTTTGATACCCTTTCATACCCTCAACGTATGGAAAACTTTAACTATAAATATGAGTGCATTTTACACTCAAAAGAACAAGAATTCAATCGATTTGAATCATTTACTTATTGCTTTTCAATCCTATTCATTCAAGTATTTGTTTTCTCACTCACGTGATATTTTCACTTCAGTTTTTCACTCAAATCACTTTGAGAGATAGTGAATTCGTGAGTAAGAGTATTTCAACAACCTCAAAAGCCAATTGCATCTCGTTTGCATTCAAAAGGAAGGCTCATAGGTTGTTTTGTAAGTTGTTATTTCTTTTCTGTAAAAGAAGGACTCCTTGGTGTAAAGGAGTTGTTTGCTTTCAGAAGGGTTGTTACTGAAAGTGGGACCAGTTATGGTCTGTGTGATCTTGTAGTTGCAAGGTTGATAGTGGAAATCTCAAGCGGGTTTTGCTTGGGGACTGGATGTAGGTCGGGTTAGACCGAACCAGGATAAAATCTTGTGTTCTTTGTGTGTTTGCTTTGAGATTTGCAAAATCATTAAATATTCAGCAGACAAATTTTAAAAGCACTATTCACCCCGCCTCTAGTGCTCGTTGCCTCGATCCTAGTGCACTTTCATTTGGTATCAGAGCACAGGTTTGCTATTACTTTGATTTGACCATCATCTAGCATGGCAACTACAACATCTCAGCACAAAGAAGGAAGCTCCTCTTTTCATCCTCCTCTCTTCGACAGAACAAACTATGGATACTGGAAAGTAAGAATGACAATATTCTTGCAATCCATGGATCTCGATATCTGAAGAGTTGTTTCAGTAAAGTACCAAACTCCATCAACTGATTTCAGCCAATGGACCGATGATGAAAAGAAGACTGCTTCACTGAATGCCAAAGCCATGAATGCATTATATTGTGGCGTTGACAAGGTAGAATTCAATCGCATCTCTCAATGCTCTACAGCAAATGAAATTTGGCATACTCTTCTAGTAACTCACGAAGGTACGTCAAAGGTAAAGGAATCTAAAATTGCTTCTTTAGTTCATAAATTTGAATTGTTCAAAATGAAGCAAAATGAATCTATATCGGACATGGTAACTAGAATGATCGATATAACTAACACTTTGAAATCCCTTGGAAAAGAATATTCACAAGTGGATTTAGTCAGAAAGATTTTAAGGTGTTTAACTCCTGAATGGGAGAGAAAAACCACTGCTATTGAAGAAGCAAATGATCTCAATACTCTCACTCTTGAACTCTTAGTTGGTAACCTAATGGCATATGAGCTCCAACTTCAAGACAGACAAGAAGAAGAGCCTAAGAAGAAATCTCTTGCTTTTAAGGCTACTTCTGACTCAGAAAATTTAGAAGAAGATGAAGATGAAGATATTGCCCTCATCACAAGGCAATTCAGAAGATTCATCAAAGAGGGAACATTTCAAAGAAAGGCAAAAAAAGCAGATTCTTCCATTCTCAATGAAGTAAAGTGCTTTAACTGCAAAAAGGCAGGACATATCAAGAAAGATCGTCCTCTTCTCAAATTCAAGTCCAAGGACTAATTCAAGAAGAAAAAGGCATTTCAAGCATGTTGGGATGATAGTGACTCCTCTTCCGATGAAGAATCAAATGAAGAAGTCGCCAACATGTGTTTTATAGCACAAGAAGATTCGGTAAGTCAATTTGACTATGATGAGTTATTTGAAGCATTTAATGATTTATATGCTAAATTTAAGAGTCTTAGTTCTAAAAATAAAGAGTTAAAAACTGAAAATTTAACTCTTGACTCTCAAAATAAAGTGTTACTTCAAGAAATAGAAGATCTCAAGAAGGAAAATTCTTGCCAAGCACTTGAGATAAAAGAAATTGGAGTTAGAACCAATCTCTTACAAAAAGAAATATCTAGTCTTAAAGAAAAGTCAAATGATCTTCTTTCTATAGTGACCAAATTCACAAATGGTCAAGAGAATCTAGAAAAACTTCTTGGTTCTCAAAGATGCTCGGTTAATAAAACCGGATTGGGATATAGCTTCTTTGATACTCAAAATAGACCAAACTATGTGGTGAAAAATCAAAGACATTATTCTCAACTTTTTATTCATAGAACTAAACTTTCTAGTTCTAATAGAAATACATCTAGATATGATTATTCTAGACATGTTTATTCTAAATCCTTTTATAGAAAGAATATTTATTATCAAAGGAAACCAAAATCCAAATGGATATGGGTTCCTAAGACTAACTCTCATGGACCCGAAAATAGAAAGGGGTCAAATGCTCTGTTTTCTGATTTTGTTGTAGGTACACAACATAAAGAGCAAATGGATATTAGACAGCAGCTGTTCCAAACATATGACTGGAAGGCCGAAGTTATTTTCCACCCTCCAAAATAAGGATGGAGGAACCGTCACCTTTGGTGACAATAACAAGGGAAAAGTGATAGGTATTGGTAATATTGGTAATCCAAAATTTCTCTTGATAGAAAATGTTCTTTTAGTAGATGGTTTAATGCATAATTTAATATCTATCAGTCAATTATGTGATAAAGGTTTTCATGTTTCTTTTGAAAATGATTTATGCTTAATTTCTGATTTTCAATCTAAAAAGATCATTTTTAAAGGTAAAAGAAGAAACAATGTGTATGAACTATATCTAGATGAATTACCCTCTTTTAATGAAAAATGTCTTATTGTTTCAAATGAAATTCAATGGTTATGGCACAAGAGACTTGGACATGTTAACTTTAAAATTATTTCAAAGTTATCCAAGAATGATTTTGTAAGAGGCCTACTTAGAATACCATATAAAAAGGATCACTTATGTTATGCTTGTCAAAGGGGTAAACAAATCAAGAGTTCTTTTAAAACTAAAGATATAGTTTCAACAAAATGTCCTCTTGAACTTTTACATTTAGATCTATTTGGACCATCTAGAATTCAAAGTTTGAATGGTAGCAAGTATGCTTTTGTTATAGTAGATGATTATTCTCGGTTTACATGGGTGATTTTTCTAAAAAGCAAAAATGATGTTTTTTCAGAGTTTTCTAAACTTTGTAAAATAATTATAAATGAAAAATCTACATCTATTATTAAAATTCGTAGTGATCATGGTGGTGAATTTGAAAATGAATCTTTTCTAAAGTTTTGTGATTTACATGGTATATCTCACAACTTTGCTTTATCTAGAGCGGCTCCACAAAATGGAGTTGTTGAAAGAAAGAATAGAACTTTGCAAGAATGTTCTAGAACCATGCTTCAAGATAAAAATTTACCAAAATACTTTTGGGCTGAAGCAATTAATACAGCATGTCATGTCTTAAATCGTGCTCTTATTCGACCAATTTTACATAAAACATGTTTTGAATTGTATTATGATCGTATACCAAAGATCTCATATTTCAAAGTTTTTGGTAGTAAATGTTTCTTGTTAAATACCAAAGATAATCTTGATAAGTTTGATTCAAAATCAGATGAATCAATATTTCTTGGATATTCTTCTAGAAGTAAAGCATATCGTATTTTCAATAAAAGAACATCTTGTATTGAAGAATCTTTACATGTTGCATTTGATGAGAATTGTGAGCAGGTTATACCTCTAAGCGAAGGAGAAGAAGTAATACTTCAAGAAGAACCCTTGATAGAGAGTACTTCTCAAGAAAATATTCCTCTTCAACCGGTTTGGAAAGAAGTTCCTAATCATCCACATGAACAAGTTATTGGTGAAATAAAAAGTGGTGTCCAAACTAGAAGGCAGTTAGAAAAATATATTGCAAATGTTGCTTTCATATCTAAATTAGAACCAAAGAATATCAATGAGGCTTGTGTTGATGAATTTTGCCTTTTGGCCATGTCTGAAAAACTTAACCAATTTACTAGGAATGATGTTTGGGATCTAGTTGATAGACCAAAGGATCATCTGGTAATTGGAACAAGATGGGTCTTCTGAAATAAGCTGGATGAAAATGGTGAAGTCATTCGTAACAAAGCAAGGCTAGTGGCACAAGGCTATAATCAAGAAGAAGGCATAGATTTTGATGAAACCTATGCACCAGTGGCTCGATTAGAGTCAATTCGAATGATGCTTTCTTTTGCTAGTTACATGAACTTCAAGTTATATCAAATTGATGTTAAGAGTGCATTCTTAAATGGACACATCAATGAAGAAGTTTATGTAGAGCAACCTCCAGGCTTTGAAAATGAGAAATATCCAAAAAAAGTCTACAAATTGAAAAGAGCTTTGTATGGACTCAAACAAGCACCAAGAGCGTGGTATGAAAGACTACGAAATTTTCTAGAACAATCTAGTTTTTTCATTGGTCGGGTAGACTCCACTTTATTTATTAAAAATCTTAATTCAGATATTCTTATTGTACAAATTTATGTTGATGACATAATATTTGGTTCTACTAATGATTCTCTTTGTAAAGAATTTGCTAAAGCTATGCAGGAAGAGTTTGAAATGAGCTTGATGGGAGAATTAAACTACTTCCTTGGACTTCAAATAAAGCAAACTGAAGAAGGAATCTTCATCAATCAGGCTAAGTATACAAAAGAACTTCTCAAGAGATTTGGGATGGACTCATCGAAATCAAGAAGGAATCCTATGAGTACAACTACTTCTCTTGATAAAGATGAAAATGGTAAAAGTGTAGATACTAAACTCTACAGAGGTATGATCGGATCTCTATTATACTTAACTGCTAGTCGACCTGATATTATGTTTAGTGTTTGTATGTGTGTAAGATTTCAAGCTAATCCAAAGGAATCTCATTTAACTGTAGTAAAACAATTTTTTCGTTATTTGAAAGATACTTCAGATTTCGGATTGTTTTACCCAAAATCATCTTCCTTTGATTTGGTTTCATATAGTGATGCAAATTTTGCAGGAAGTAAATCTGATCGCAAGAGTACTAGTGGAACTTGTCATTTCTTAGGAAATTCCTTAGTCTCTTGGTTTAGTAAAAAGCAAAATTCAGTATCACTCTCAACAACTGAAGCAGAATATATAGCGGTTAGTTTAGCATGTTCACAAGTACTATGGATGAAACAAACCTTAAAAGATTTTGGTTTGAATTACTCCACAATAACTATTTATTGTGATAACACTAGTTCTATAAATCTTTCAAAAAATCCTATTCAGTACTCAAGAACTAAGCATATTGAAGTTAGACATCATTTTTTAAGAGATCATGTGTTAAAAGGAGATATTTCGTTAAATTTTATTTCCAATAAAGAACAACATGCCGATATCTTCACTAAACCTCTTAAAAATGAAGATTTTATGAGAATTAGGAGAGAACTAGGTATTTGCTCGTTTTTGGATTTATAAAAATGCTGATTTTTGAACAAAATCTCAAAATCGCATTATATTAGTCGACCGATAAAATTCTAGTCGACTGTTGTTTTAAATTTTTGGAATGTATCGCACCATATTAGTCGACCGATATATTTCTAGTCGACTGATGATATTTTTAGAATGAGTCTCACATTCTTAGTCGACAGATAAAGATTTAGTCGACTAAAATTTTTTAAAATTTTTAAATGAAGGGCCCCGATACCCCTTGGATTTTTAAAACACCCGTTCTTTTTAAAATAAAGCATCGTTTCACTTCGTTTTTGTATCTTTTCATTTTTCTTAAAAACGAAACCCTTAAAAATGAAAACCCCTTTTGGTCTCTTTCCTCTCTCTCTTCTGAAAAACCCTCGGAGTGCCGTTTGATCCCATTTTCGCCGGGATTTTCTTGCCGTGACAGGGAGACGCTGGAATCTTCTGGCCGTGATCTTAAAACGCCGGAATCCTCCTGCAGTAACTGGCACATCTTCAAAACACGCCGGAACCCTCTTGTGTGACAGTGCATTGCCGGAATCCCCTTGTGGCCGACTTCTCACTCACCGTCAGCCATTGTATCCTCCTCTGGTTCTGTTTCACATCACCGGACAACAATCTACTTCTGCTGGAAATCATTTGGAAGCCGTCATTGTTTTTGGTAACTCTATTTTTTTAACCATGCCTCGTACAAAGTCTGCATCTGCAAAAAGTTTAGGTTCTCCTCCTCCTACACCTACTTCAAGACATGGTTTTTCACTAAGATTACTTCGCAATCCTTTTCTCTATGATACTTTTGGATCAATTTCTTCACTACCTATTTTACCAGGCCGAAATGTTCTATTTCACTTATTTTCTCGTTACAATATAAGAGAATTATTTCCTGGAATTTCACATCTTTTTTATGCTTGTGCAGATACCCTTCACTATCCGTTTCTTATTCACTTGTTTTACACAAATTTACAAATGGATCATGAAACTGGAGTTTTGTCCTCTCTTGTTCGTGATGTTGAAATCAAGTTTGATTCGAAATTACTTGGAGAAATTCTTGAAATTCCACCTTCAGACACTCTTTTCAACACTATTGAATTGAATGATGAAAGAGTTTTTAAACAAATTCTTCTTCCAGGAGCACCTCACTGCCCTCCTTTCAAAAATACTAATCTTCAAACTCGTGCACGCATTGCTGGACGAATCCTTGCCCACAATGTTCTACCCAAAACTGGTTCTTTTGATTATTATTCCACAGATCTATCTACGGCTCTTTATGTTTTATTTGGAAATATTTCTGTCAACTGGGCCATTGTATATTTTACAAATTTGTGGAAACAAAAACCATTTCTTCCTTATGGTTGTCTTTTAACCCGTATGTTTAGACATTTTAAAGTTCCTTTAACAAATGAAAAATACATTGAGCAAAAAGAGTTCTTTGATCAAACAATTTTTTAAAAGAATGAAAATTAAATATCTGCCTCCTTTAAATGTTGATCAAACTGAACCATCTGATCCTAATGAACCATCAATTTCTGAACCTTCACCTTCTGCGACACCTTCATCTCATGCAAAAAGAAAGAAATTTTCGACAAGTCAAGACCATGATGAAGTTATGTAGAGACTGGAAGCTTTAGAGTTGCATCAACATACTTTTCGTGAAGATGTGACTCAACAACTATCTTCGATTCAGAAAGAGATTACTTCAATCAAGGATTTGATCAACTCACTTTTCTAATCTTTGTTGTCTAAACTTTCATACTTTATGGGTTGTAATATTTTAAACTTGTATCTCTATTTTGCTTATGCTATTTCTGCCCTTACTCTTTTTGATTCTAACAAAGGGGGAGAAAAAGATGATAGCAATTACATTGCAGGAGATCTTGCATGAGAAATGCAAAATTAAGAGAAAAAGAAAGCTTTGAAAGAATGTATTTCTAAATGCATGAAGAAATGATGAATGGAAATGCAAACCCATCAATATGTGATATATGTGCTTTAAATGTGCTAACTTTTAATGTTTTGCAGCATATTGATAGGGGGAGTAAAATCTTCATCTATGCATCTAAATGCTTCATCTTTGATTAAGTTTGTCATCATCAAAAAAGGGGAGATTGTAACGACAATGAAGCCATACATGATACTTCAAGTACAAGGTTTTGATGATGAGCAAGTGGAATCAACTGCATTTCAGCTAAGGCTATGAAGAAATTGAAGAATTCAGTGAAGAATCTTTGAAGACTAGTGTGCAAATGTTTAATTCATTAAAAGTCTTAGATTCTTGTAAAAGCTTTACTTAGAGTGCATATTTAGGTTGCATTTCACCTTAAAAGTCTTTAGAAAAACTTTTCTAAAAAGAACCCTGATGAAAATCTTTTTAGAAAACTCTTTTCTTAAATTTTCATGTTTATTAGTCGACCAATAGACTTACCAGTCGACTAATCCTTTCGCGCCATATTTTCTAAAAAGTCATTTTTGTCAAATTAGTCGACCGAAGGTTTTATCAGTCGACTGGACAAAATGTCTGTTTTCTGAAAAATTAGCAGCAGACGACTAATGGTTTTATCAGTCGACTGAACAAAATATGTGTTTTCTGAAAATTTAGCAGCAGTCGACTAATGCTTTTTATCAGTCGACCGAACAGAATGTTTGTTTTTCAGAAGATTTTAGCAGCAATCGACTAAAAGGTTTTTCAGTCTACTGATGATATTATCAGTCGACTAACTTTTCTCAAGTCGACTAAGTTTCAAAAGTTCAGATTTTCAAACAGCTCGATTAACAGATCAGTCGACCGACGATAACTATCAGTCTACTAATAACTAACTATTAGTCGACTAACTGATGTTTCAGTCGACTAATTTTGTTGTTTTCCTGAAACTTCAAAAAAGGCGTCTCTTTTCATTTTTCGAATGTTTTGATCGTTCGAAAAGGACAGTTTTGATACCCTTTCATACCCTCAACGTATGGAAAACTTTAACTATAAATATGAGTGCATTTTACACTCAAAAGAACAAGAATTCAATCGATTTGAATCATTTACTTATTGCTTTTCACTCCTATTCATTCAAGTATTTGTTTTCTCACTCACGTGATATTTTCACTTCAGTTTTTCACTCAAATCACTTTGAGAGATAGTGAATTCGTGAGTAAGAGTATTTCAACAACCTCAAAAGCAATTGCATCTCATTTGCATTCAAAAGGAAGGCTCATAGGTTGTTTTGTAAGTTGTTATTTCTTTTCTGTAAAAGAAGGACTCCTTGGTGTAAAGGAGTTGTTTGCTTTCAGTAGGGTTGTTACTGAAAGTGGGACCAGTTATGGTCTCTGTGATCTTGTAGTTTAAAAGGTTGATAGTGGAAATCTCAAGCGGGTTTTGCTTGGGGACTGGATGTAGGTCGGGTTAGACCGAACCAGGATAAAATCTTGTGTTCTTTGTGTGTTTGCTTTGAGATTTGCAAAATCATTAAATATTCCACAGACAATTTTTAAAAGCACTATTCACCCCCCCTCTAGTGCTCGTTGCCTCGATCCTAGTGCACTTTCAGTTAAATAAAATGTCCCAGTTTCCACTGGTCATTAAATGAAATGTCCCAGCTACTTTGCTGGTCGTTAAATAAAATGTCCCAGTTTCCACTGGTCATTAAATGAAATGTCCCAGCTACTTCATTGGTCGTTAAATAAAATGTCCCAATTTCCACTGGTCATTAAATGAAAAGCCCGAGCTACTTCGTTGGTCGTTAAATGAAATGTCCCAGTTTCCACTAGTCATTAAATGAAAAGTCTCAGCTACTTCGCTGGTCATTAAATGAAAGGTCCCAGTTTTTACTGGTCGTTAAATGAAAAGTCCCTGCTACTTCGCTGGTCGTTAAATGAAAGGTCCCAGTTTTTACTGGTCGTTAAATGAAAGGTTCCAGCTCCTTCACTGGTCATTAAATGAAAGGTCCCAGTTTCCACTGGTCGTTAAATGAAAAGTCCCAGCTACTTTGTTGGTCGTTAAATGAAATGTCCCAGTTTCCACTGGTCATTAAATGAAAAGTCCCAGCTACTTCGCTGGTCGTTAAGTGAAAGGTCCCAGTTTTTACTGGTAGTTAAATGAAAGGTTTAAGCTCCTTCGCTGGTCGTTAAATGAAAGGTCCCAGTTTTTACTGGTCGTTAAATGAAAGATTCCAACTCCTTTGCTGGTCGTTAAATGAAAGGTCCCAGTTTTTTCTGGTCGTTAAATGAAAGGTTCCAGCTCCTTCGCTGGTCGTTAAATGAAAGGTCCCAGTTTCTACTGGTCGTTAAATAAAAGGTTCCAGCTCCTTCGCTGGTCGTTAAATGAAAGGTCTCAGTTTTTACTGGTCGTTAAATGAAAGGTTCCAGCTCCTTCGCTGGTCGTTAAATAAAAGGTCTCAGTTTTTACTGGTCCTTAAATGAAAGTTTCCAGCTCCTTCGCTGGTCGTTAAATGAAAGGTCCCAGTTTTTACTGGTCGTTAAATGAAAGGTTCCAGCTCCTTCACTGGTCGTTAAATGAAAGGTCCCACTTTTTACTGGTCGTTAAATGAAAGGTTCCAGCTCCTTCGCTGGTCGTTAAATGAAAGGTCCCAGTTTTTACTGGTCGTTAAATGAAAAGGTTTTAGCTCCATCGTTGGTTGTTAAATAAAAGGTCCCTGTTTTTGCTGGTCGAAATTTTCCAAAATCAAAAGATGCAACTCAAGGTCTCATCAAAATCTATATTGAGTGATTATTTCATATAGAATTCGTGAAAACTTTGCCAATTTGCTAAAAATATCGTTGATTCCAAATGGTGAAACTCCTTATTGCACAAAAGAATCACCTTAGATTATCTCTAGTATTCCCTCCAAAATGGTGAAACTCTATGCGGAAAAGGGATAAAATTCAAATCTTTTCCTGTTGATCAACCAAAAGGATGTAAGAAATATCCTCGGTATGATTAGCGAAAGAAATATTCAATGACGTTGAAAAGCCGAAAGCGAATTGATATTGATCATAGCTATGACGCTTGTTTAAAGACAAATTTCTGGCAATTAGGCAGTGGAAATATCCTGAGCGATAAAAAGAATTCACTCAATCCATGTCTCCTCATTTTATTTAAAGTTGTAATCAAATATCTGCAAAAGGATCTCTCAATTATCGTCAAGATGAAGGCGAATAGGCAAGCTAGACCCCCGGGGCCAAAGAAGATTTGGATTATCTCCGAGATGAAGGAGTTTGTGAAGAATCTTTCTAGGGAAAGTTCAGATCACCGTCGAGATGAAGGCAAATGTGATGAACCTACCAACAAACCCTAAAATATATTTGATTTCTGCTATCATCTAAAGACCCTTTTGAGCCAATAACATCAATAGAATTCCTGAGATAAAAGAAGGATCAGAACATCTCCGAGATGAAGGAGTTTGTGACGTACCCTTCCCTGAAAAAGAGAGAAAAGTCAGGACATCTTCAAAATAAAGGAAGACGTAGAAGCCCGAAAAAGTTCAATGACTCAAAAAGAGTGCAAAAAAGTCATTGTGGGAAAACACCCAGATATCGAAACTGCCAAAATTGTCAGAAATCATCTTTTCTTATGCAAAATTCTTTCATCAATATCTTTTCACTACTTGCTTTTATGAAATTGAGTATATTTCTTCTCTTCTTATATCAAAGAAATAGATAGCTTCCTTGAAGAAAATTATCAACGCTAAATTTTTTGAATTTGACTCTTAAGACCGAGAAGTTAACCTCATTGGAGGAAATACTCTAGGTAAGAGAGAATGTCTTTTGCACATACGTGCACATTTTCAAGCGTTTAAATCAATTACAATTTTATCTTATTGTCAAAATCTTCTAGATATTCCAAGAATGAAATAAATATTCAATATCCATTTTGATGCAACCTAGCGTTGTTTATATCTTCCAGAAGAGTTGCCACATTCAGTTAAAGTATCTCTCTTGTCCCATCACGGTTTCTTCATTCGAGAAATCCGTATGGTTGTACCCACTCAGGTTAAGGGTCAAATCTGTACTTTCTGCGAGAGGTCATTAATTTCAAAAGCTAATTTAGTCTCAGCAATGAGACGCCCAAGTTCATCCCTTTTTCAGGCTTTAGGGAACCCCATTTTCTTCTTCCTTTCGCAAACTCCATTCGGATTTGTTCGTCCAAACTCCGAATGTCCCATCATGGTTTCTTCATTCGAGGATTTCATTTGGTCGTCCCCTTCAGGTTAAGGGTTAAGCCTGAACCTTGCCCCTCGAGGTATCTTCCTTTTTCAAGTTTGGGTTAAACCTGAGTCTTGTTCTGACGAGGTTCCTTGTTTTGATGAGGTATTTCCTTCCAGTCCCATCATGGTCCTTTCCATCGAGGAATCCATGCTTTGTATATCCCTCCAGGACAGGATCCTACTCAAGCTTCATCTCATAAGGCATTTCCCAAAAATGTCCCATCGAGGTCCACTCATATTCCTTTCCCCATTCAGGTTATCTTGAGATATATTCGTCCCATCCAGGTTAAGGGATAAACCTGAGTCATTCTAAAAAGCTGATCTCACCTCACTCTTGAGACTTGATCTAGATTCTTATCTTTCATCACTTCAGGATCTTCACATAAAGTCCCATCACGATTTCCTCATTTCTATTATTCAGTCATATCATTTTTCGAGGATTTCATCTCCCCAAGAACCATTCAGGATAATGTTTTTAGCCTGAGAAGCTATGTTTTCCCAAAATAATTCTTCCACACCTAGTTTCAGATCTGCTAACTGGGGCATTTTTCAAAATTTGGAGTGTTTTCTTTGCCACTAAACTCGACTTTCAACCGGCTTAGTAGCAAAGAGGGGCATCTGTGAACACCCCAAATTTTTCAAAATCTTTTAAATATCCCCTTTTTGCCCCTGATTTCATTTTTTGAGCCATTGAGTCATTTTTTAAATCTAAATTCCAGTTTATTTCTCAAGTTTTACTGAAATTAAATTCATTTTACATATCTGACTTGATTTTGGATTCGGATCCAATATCAAAATCCAGATCTGAGCTTCGTTGTCCAATTTTTAAACCAAATTCTCAAAATTACCAAAATAACTTTTGAAAATCTCAGACAAGTTCGTCCCGTATCCGTTTGGATCCATCATGTTATATTCCTCGATTTGAGATTTAAAAACTCGAATATTTTCTCAAAACCTGGGTCCAAACCCATTTTTTGAAGAATTCAAACCAAAATTTTAGAAAACCCCTCTTTTTATAATTTTTTATCAAAAACACAAAAAAAATAGTTTTATCTCTCCTACTGCTTAAGTATTAGAATTTCATCCAAAAATACCAAAAAAATGAAAAATACAAGGAAAGGAAAAAATAATTTTTTTGAAAAACATCCTTTTAACCATCTTTTTGAAAATACTTTTTGAAAAGGTCCATTTTTCTGAAAAACGTTTTTAACGAATTTTTTGTTTAGGGTTTTTGGGGTCTCTCTCGATCACACTCTCTCCCTCTCGAAAATCCCCTTTCTTCCGCCGCCCTCCTTCCAGAAGGATGTTCCCCATGTGCAACCTCCTCTCCATCATCCGATCCTCCACGGCCTCCATCTCCCGTTCATCAATAACAAACCCCTTCTGGATTTTTCCTTTCTTTCCTATTTAACAAACCTCTTCTTCCTCCTTCATGATCATCGCTTTTCACCTCCCCATTTCCTCCTTCACGAACCATTTTCACCCTACCATTACACTTCTTCCTCTTCTTCTCGACCACTTTTCTTCCCCATTTTTCACCTCTATTTCTCTCTCCTTCTCTGAATCCCTTCCCCTTTCGGATCTCCTCTGCAAGTGGTTGCCATTGACTCCTCCTTCATGGTGCCTCTTCTACAGGAAGTCGACCATTGAGAAGTTCCTGCGACTACAGTAATAAAGGCCTTCCACAATAGGGGAAAGCCTCAGTCTCGCCCTTCAGGATCCCTGCAAACCACTAAAGGAATGATCCTCCAAAGCATCAGCCATCTCGTAAGTATTCTTTCCTCTCTCTATTGACTGTAATTTTCCTTAAACTCCGTTTTTATCGCCGCTTTTCTTTAAGAAATTTTCCTAGCTACACTTCTATCACGACTTGATATCTGTTGTATTTTTTTTTAAGAAGCAATATATGTAGTGTCGATTTGCCTCTAGCAATATCGACCTAAACCTTGCGACATTGATGGAATCTGCATGTTCCTATACTTGATTTTCCTTTACTTTGATTTTCCCCTCTTCTTTATTTATCGTTTTCTTTTTTTTTCTGTTTTGGTATATTTTGATTTTCTGTTGAGATTATTGGTTTCTTGTTTTATCTGTTCTTTACGGATTCTTTCTGATTTTCTCAAATATCTGTTTATGTATCAGATCCAGTGAATTTTTCATTTCATTTGTATATGTCCTCTTGTGTTTGATTGTCGACATTATATCCAATCCAATGCTCGTAGCATGACCCACCCTGTCCCCATGTGGCTCAACCACTGGCGACCTTGTGCTACTTTTGCCACTCGGTTTCTTTTTTTTTCTTCTTTTTATTTTCTCTTTTCTTTCCTTTTTGTTTCTCAGTCATCTTTCTTCACGATTCTTTTGATGGGGGTTTGGTGCTGAGGTGGTCGTTGGAGTTGCTCTGTTTATGCGAGGTTAAGTCCATGTTATGTTCCTGGTGTAACTGGATCAAACTTCGAAAGTATCACTCCAGAAGGCAGGTGCTACTCCGAAAATCATCTTAAACAAAGAAAAGGTATGGTAACAAGGTATGCTATGATATTGAAGAAGCACCTAATGAATCAATGTCCTGGATTGGCTATACCACAGCGGAGCCAGTGCAAATTTTGTTGTCACTTGGAATTTTTTAAGATGCACGATTGTTTCAGATGTCTTCATTCAAAAGAAAGATACAGAGCAGTCTGTAGCAAGGATGGCATTAGAGAAGCCTGGTAATGTGTCCTCAAAAAGCATTCTTATAATAAGGAAACAATGGGTCGAATTGATTGCATGCCTTTCTTTCTTATTTACAGCTGAGTTTCTCAAATTACCTCATCCACTGGTTGCTCACTTTAGAATGACACTTCTACAAAAAAATGGTGCTAATGGTTTTTATTTCCATATATCTCTGATTTTAGAATATATATTGAATTTTGAATTCTCTGTAAAAGGTGAAGGGTCGATCTGCAGTTATGCACCCATCAAGAATGTCCAATGCCCCGTATCTGATCAGTTAATCGATTCATTGCTTGAATTCTGAAGGATAGATTTTAAAGTTTTGATTTACTAATCAGTGGGATGCTTAACCCCGATATCCAAAACCAGTCGGACAATGAATTTATATTTTCAAATCCTAAATTTGATGCCCGAATCTGGTTCGTCTAATTATTGTCAATTTGCAGGTTCCTCTTTCATTGCCATAAGTATCCACTCCTCACTGCAGAATTTAGTATAAGTCATCGTGAGGCTTCATCCTATTTGCTGTAAAAAAAATTTGTTTTAAGCTCTCTTGGTTCTAAGGCAAGAGATGTCTGGATTTCCAGCCTTGTCATGATTTTTTTTGTTTTGTTTTGAGCATGAATTTTCACAGGAGTTTACTTTCTCAGTGATTGGGCCTAAGTCTCAGATATCATGGCCAAGTCAAGTGATGCTCAGTTCAATTATCCAAAGAATTTCGCTGATGCTGGTAAAGGAAATGTTGGTTTTACTGATATGATAGCTGCAACTAGGAAGGTGGTGTTACAACCCTGGCTGACGAAAAATCCAGTGTGTCGAGTTATACAATGTTTAAGCATTTGCAAAGATTTATTGGACCAACGGAGCGTGGTGGTGTGGTCATCGCAAAATTTTTCCTCTCTTGTATCTTTCTCTCTCTTCCTTTCTATCCTTTATTTCCTCCTTTTTGAAGGGAGACAATAAAAGACAAAAAAGAAGAGA
This sequence comes from Nuphar pumila, assembly GCF_984573655.1. Classification (NCBI taxonomy): domain Eukaryota; kingdom Viridiplantae; phylum Streptophyta; class Magnoliopsida; order Nymphaeales; family Nymphaeaceae; genus Nuphar; species Nuphar pumila. Next base: position 62,178,774 of record NC_143257.1, on the reverse strand, counting down.
GAAGAGAAAAGAAAAGAAAAGAAAGAGAAGAGAGAGAGGAACTCTTTTGCGGGGTCTCACTTGACCTTAATTTCGAAAATATTTAAGAAAATAACTTGCCTCCATTTTTGAAATATTTGCGGGAAAACTGGGAGACGGAATTCACTCGTCGGTACGAGGTTCGACCGTTCCTGGCGCCTTTACCAGGGGTAATCGAACCAAAGGTCGAATTCATGCATTTTGCTTTGCTAAGAAATTATCAAAGAATTTATTCTAAGTCTAGATGCACAAAAAATCATGCTTGTGCAATGCAAGGATATATGCTTTCTTTTGAAAAATGATTTTAAAATTCTCCCAAGTGTTTCTGAGATGAATCTGATGATAGAGTGAAGAAATGGTTTCTAACTTAGAACTTAAGATTTAAAGTTCTAAGTTTTTGGAATAATTAGAGCTTTGGAAAAATAGATCTGGATTTTTAAGAGAAATGGTTTTGAAGCTGAGATAAAGGAGAAGGGAGGAAACTTCAAAGTCATAAATGGATTTTGAATTAGAATAAAGATGAAATGGAATTGAATTCTAACTTTTAAAGTTTGAAATCAAGATGAAAATGTAGGAAATTTAAATAGAATTTTGAGAAATGGAATTGATTTGAAAGTTGGAATTCAAGATGGAATTTGAATCCAAAAGTCTGGATTCTAAATAGAGTTCAAAGTTGAATTTTGGACTTAGAACCTGGAAATAGGAATTGGATTTAAGAATTAGAATCAAGATGGATTTTGGATCTGAAATTTTGAATGGAATTAGATCCAAGATTTGGAATCCAAGATGGAATTTGGATCTGAAGTTTTGAATGGAATTGGATCCAAGATTTGGAATCCAAGATGGAATTTGGATCTGAAGTTTTGAATGGAATTGGATCCAAAATTTGGAATCCAAGATGGAATTTTGGATCTAAGTTTTGAATGGAATTGGATCCAAGATTTGGATTCCAAGATGGAATTTGGATCTGAAGTCTAAGATTCATAGTGAAATTGGATTCTGGATCCTAGAATAGATTTTTGGATCTGTAATTTGAGATCCAAAGTAGAATTGGGTTCTGGATCCTAGAATGGACTTGGATCTAAAATCTGAGATCCAAAGTAGAATTGGGTTCTGGATCCTAAAATGGACTTGGATCTGAAATCCGAGATCTAAAGTAGAATTGGGTTCTGGATCCTAGAATGGACTTGGATCTGAAATCTGAGATCCAAAGTAGAATTGGGTTCTGGATCCTAGAATGGACTTGGATCTGAAATCTGAGATCCAAAGTAGAATTGGGTTCTGGATCCTAGAATGGAATTGGATCTGAAGTCTGAGATCCAAAGTAGAATTTGGGATCTAGATCCTAAATGGAATTTGGATCTTAAGCCTGAGATCTAAAGTAGAGATTGATACTTGAAAATCTGGATCCAAGTTGAGATTAGCATCTAACTTTTGGATTTTGGAATTTCAAAGTTGATTTTGAGAATGAATTTCAAAGTCAAATTGAACTTTGGACTTGCATTTGGAAAAATGAATCAAGTTGAATTTTAAACTTTGAATTTGATTGCAAAGTTTTGGAAATGAGACATGATTGAAAAGTGAATTTGAAGAAGAGATATTCACAATCACTTGGATTTTTAAAAGGAATTTTTAAAATATGATGCAATTTTATCCTAAATGATGAATGAATCTAAATAATTGAAATTGGATTTTGAAAAGCTATTTCATTCTTTAAATGAATTAAAATGAAGTTGAAGACATAATACATCCTTGACTATGGTCATTGAATGTATTATGTAATAACTACATTTAAATTCAAGTGAAGAATAAAATACATTTTGGTGCTTTTATAGAATTTAAAATAAAATTAACTCTCAATATACCCTGACTATGGCCATTGGTATATATATTGAGTTAATTTCAGATTAAATTCTGATAAAAGAGAAAAATAATTAAAGAAAATATGATGATTTTGAAAAAGGATCCAGTGTGGATCCAGTGTTATTTTATAAAAGATAAAAACACTAAGTCTTGTTTACATCCTGACTATGGCCATTGATGTAAATCATCAACTTAGGATTAATTACCTCTTACGAAATGGTGCACGTGCCATTCGTGTTTCACCATTGTGAGATTTTGAGAAATAAAGGCAAAAGCATGAAAATAGACAATTTATGTTGTTCACCATGCTCATTCATTCTATTTAATCTAGAAAATGCAAATTCTCATTAGGATCTAACTATTACAACACATAAAATTGAATTTATAACTTCTAAGTGATATTCTCAACATATTCCCTTCAAAACATTTGATTAGTAGAAGGAAATTGCACATATCATATAAATGTCAAAAGTATTCATTCATGATGGAAAAGATGGGAAATGATATATATACATACACTTATATATATGTATATATAGGTATGTAGGTATATATAAATATAAATATATATATATATATATATATATATATATATATATATATATATATATATATATATATATATATGGCATAAGAAAAAAAAAAAAAAGATGAACCAATGGGTTGTGGGTAGTGGAGCTAAAATGGAAGACTACATGAAAAGACCAGCAATGTTGCTGTGAAAGGTTGCATGACAGAAGTGTTGCATGTTGGTAGATGTAATAGGTGGTGTATGTAGTAATGATAGATGGTGGGTGGCATAACAGGTGAGTGAGTATGAGGGGTACGAGTGGTGTTAATGTCGTGAAGGTGACTGCAGGTGTGTAGTAGCAAGAAATGTGCTGACGATTGGGTTGGTGTAGATTGCAGCAAGGGGTGCTGCAAAATGGTGACAGCAGTGAAGGGAGTATTGACAGATGAGTGCTAAAGGAATGAACAACATATATTAAAGCAGGGAGCAGTTAGATGGATGGTGGTTTTAAAATGATGCATATGTAATGCACAATTAACTTGCTGTGAGTATGCCAGATAACAGGAGGGTGAGGACAATATACTGTAATGGGAGGCATTACTGTGTAGAGACGAAGATGTGTTGTGATGCTAAGCCTGGAACACGGGTGAATTTCAGCTTAAGTAACAAAAGGGAAATGGGTGCAATTGATGGAAAATGATAAAAAAAAAAGAATGGTATGATGGTGTTGCAAGAAGTATCTAAATGCAGTGAAAATGCTACTGTAAAGAAAAGAAAATACAATGGGATGATGTTTGTTTGATATAATTAGTGAAATAATATGTTGTTAGTGGGTGAAACAGGTATGATTGTGAAAGGGGAATGATATAGTGGTGATTGTGAAAGTAGTGTGAATGATATATATAGATGGTATGCTGATGATGGTATGCAGGTGCCATTCACCTGTGATTTATTGCAAACGTAATCTAACGTGACAAAATATAGATAGATAAAATGGATGATACAACCTATGTACAGATAACAATAAAATGCAAGTGGACCCTGTGCAAATGATAAAAAAATGGAGTGCAGGTGTTAATTTATCTTAACACACAAATATTTAAACTAACATAATATACAATGGGCGAATGTCACTTTTGAAATGAACCGAACACAGGTGGTAAAACCGGAGCAGTAATGAATGTGCGTGCTACAAGGGAGATGCATCAATTGGCTACAACCTATCAATGAATTCAGAACGTGTTGCTTGTTGCAAAACCCACAGTCCAACCTGCAAGCTTCTTTATCGTCTCCTCTGCATGAAACATGTATGTGAACAAATGCTTTCCCCTATCCCAATCAGCCCTTTTGTACAATTCCTGCAGGATCGACCATCTCAACCAAGGCTTTCCATAACGTACCTCCACACAGTGCTGTATCTGAATCCCCCTTTTTTTTTTGGAAGATGACCACCAAGACATTTTATATGATTATACTCTTTAATAACTTGAAGTCCAGTTTGATAAATGGCACACAGATTTGACAGGACTTGAGTTAGTACAGGTTTTACAATGTTCAATCTCGCATTATTGTCTCTGATTCTTCTAATGGTGGTGTTACGACAATGAAGCCATACATGATACTTCAAGTACAAGGTTTTGATGATGAGCAAGTGGAATCAATTGCATTTCAGCTAAGGCTATGAAGAAATTGAAGAATTCAGTGAAGAATCCTTGAAGACTAGTGTGCAAATGTTTAATTCATTAAAAGTCATAGATTCTTGTAAGAACCTTACTTAGAGTGCATACTTAGGTTGCATTTCACCTTAAAAGTCTTTAGAAAAACTTTTCTAAAAGAAACTCTTTTGAAAATCTTTTTAGAAGACTTTTTTCTTAAATTTTCATGTTTATTAGTCGACCAATAGACTTATCAGTCGACTAATCCTTTCGCGCCATATTTTCCAAAAAATCATTTTTGTCAAATCAGTCGACCAAAGGTTTTATCAGTCGACTGGACAGAATGTCTGTTTTCTGGAAAATTAGCAGCAGTCGACTAATGGTTTTTCAGTCGACTGAACAGAACATGTGTTTTCTGAAAATTTAGCAGCAGTCGACTAATGCTTTTTATCAGTCGACCGAACAGAATGTTTGTTTTTCAGAAGTTTTTAGCAGCAGTCGACTAAAAGGTTTTTCAGTCTACTGATGATATTATCAGTCGACTAACTTTTCTCCAGTCGACTAAGTTTTAAAAGTTCAGATTTTCAAACGGCTCGATTAACAGATCAGTCGACCGACGATAACTGTCAGTCTACTAATAACTAACTATTAGTCGACTAACTGATGTTTCAGTCGACTAATTTTGCCGTTTTCCTGAAACTTCAAAAAGGCGCGTCTTTTCATTTTTCAAACGTTTTGATCGTTCAAAATGGACAGTTTTGACACCCTTTCATACTCTCAACGTATGAAATATTTTAACTATAAATATGAGTGCATTCTACACTCAAAAACATCAAATTAAATAGAATTATATTGAATTACTTCTTGCTTTTCACTCCTATTCATTCAAGTATTTGTTTTCTCACTCACGTGATATTTTCACTTCAGTTTTTCACTCAAATCACTTTGAGAGATAGTGAATTCGTGAGTATAGTGTTTCAACAACCTCAAAAGCCAATTGTATCTCATTTGCAATCAAAAGGAAGGCTCATAGGTTGTATTGTAAGTTGTTATTTCTTTTGTGTAAAAAGAAGGACTCTTTGGTGTAAAGGAGTTGTTTGCTTTCAGTAGGATTGTTACTGAAAGTGGGACCGGTTATGATCTGTGTGATCTTGTAGTTTACAAGGTTGATAGTGGAAAATCTCAAGCGGGTTTTGCTTGGGGACTGGATGTAGGTCGGGTTTGACCGAACCAGGATAAAATCTTGTGTTCTTTGTGTGTTTGCTTTGAGATTTGCAAAATCATTCAATATTCCGCAGAAAGTTTTAAAAGCACTATTCAACCCCCCTCTAGTGCTCGTTGCCTTGATCCTAGTGCACTTTCATTTGGTATCAGAGCACAGATTTGCTATTACTTTGATTTGACCATCATCTAGCATGGCAACTACAACATCTCAGCACAAAGAAGGAAGCTCCTCTGTTCGTCCTCCTCTCTTCGATGAAACAAACTATGGATACTGGAAAGTAAGAATGACAATATTCCTGCAATGCATAGTTCTCGATATCTGGAGAGTTGTTTCAGAAAAGTACCAAACTCCATCAACTGATTTCAGCCGATGGACCGATGATGAAAAGAAGATTGCTTCACTTAATGCCAAGGCAATGAATGCTTTTTATTGTGGCGTTGACAAGGTAGAGTTCAATCGCATCTCTCAATGCTCTACAGCTAATGAAATCTGGCATACTCTTCTCGTAACACACAAAGGTACGTCAAAGGTAAAGGAATCTAAAATTGCTTCTTTACTTCATAAATTTGAATTGTTCAAAATGAAGCAAAATGAATCTATATTGGACATGGTAACTAGAATGACCGATATAACTAACATTTTGAAATCCCTTGGAAAAGAATATTCACAAGTGGATTTAGTCAGAAAAATTCTAAGGTGTTGAACTTCTGAATGGGAGAGAAAAACCACTGCTATTAAAGAAGCAAATGATCTCAATACTCTCACTCTTGAAGACTTAGTCGGTAACCTAATGGCATATGAGGTCCAACTTCAAGACAGACAAGAAGAAAAGCCTAAAAAGAAATCTCTTGCTTTTACGGCTACTTCTGACTCAGAAAATTCTGAAGAAGATGAAGATGGAGATATTGCCCTCATCACAAGACAAATCAGAAGATTCATCAAAAAGGGAAGATTTCAAAGAAAAGCAAAGAAAGCAGATTCTTCCATTCCCAATGAAGTAAAGTGCTTTAACTGCAAAAAGGCAGGACATATCAAGAAAGATTGTCCTCTTCTCAAATTTAAGCCCAAGGACCGATTCAAGAAGAAAAAGGCATTTCAAGCATGTTGGGATGATAGTGACTCCTCTTCCGATGAAGAATCAAATGAAGAAGTCGCCAACATGTGTTTTGTAGCACAAGAAGATTCGGTAAGTCAATTTGACTATGATGAGTTATTTGAAGCATTTAATGATTTATATGCTAAATTTAAGAGTCTTAGTTCTAAAAATAAAGAGTTAAAAACTGAAAATTTAACTCTTGACTCTCAAAATAAAGTGTTACTTCAAGAAATAGAAGATCTCAAGAAGGAAAATTCTTGCCAAGCACTTGAGATAAAAGAAATTGGAGTTAGAACCAATCTCTTACAAAATGAAATATTTAGTCTTAAAGAAAAGTCAAATGATCTTCTTTCAATAGTGACCAAATTCACGAATGGTCAAGAGAATCTAGAAAAACTTCTTGGTTCTCAAAGATGCTCGGTTAATAAAACCGGATTGGGATATAGCTTCTTTGATACTCAAAATAGACCAAACTATGTGGTGAAAAATCAAAGACATTATTCTCAACCTTTTGTTCATAAAACTAAACTTTCTAGTTGTAATAGAAATGCATCTAGAAATGATTATTCTAGACATGTTTATTCTAAATCCTTTTATAGAAAGAATATTTATTATCAAAGGAAACCAAAATCCAAATGGATATGGGTTCCTAAGACTAACTCTCATGGACCCGAAAATAGAAAGGGGTCAAATGCTCTGTTTTCTGATTTTGTTGTAGGTACACAACATAAGGAGCAAATGGATATTGGACAGCGGCTGTTCCAAACATATGACTGGAAGGCCGGAGTTATTTTCCACCCTCCAAAATAAGGATGGAGGAACCGTCACCTTTGGTGACAATAACAAGGGAAAAGTGATAGGTATTGGTAATATTGGTAATCCAAAATTTCCCTTGATAGAAAATGTTCTTTTAGTAGATGGTTTAATGCATAATTTAATATCTATTAGTCAATTATGTGATAAAGGTTTTCATGTTTCTTTTGAAAATGATTTATGCTTAATTTCTGATTTTCAATCTAAAAAGATCATTTTTAAAGGTAAAAGAAGAAACAATGTGTATGAACTATATCTAGATGAATTACCCTCTTTTAATGAAAAATGTCTTATTGTTTCAAATGAAATTCAATGGTTATGGCACAAGAGACTTGGACATGTTAATTTTAAAATTATTTCAAAATTATCCAAGAATGATCTTGTAAGAGGCCTACCTAGAATACCATATAAAAAGGATCACTTATGTGATGCTTGTCAAAGGGGTAAACAAATCAAGAGTTCTTTTAAAACTAAAGATATAGTTTCAACAAAATGTCCTCTTGAACTTTTACATTTAGATCTATTTGGACCATCTAGAATTCAAAGTTTGAATGGTAGCAAGTATGCTTTTGTTATAGTAGATGATTATTCTCGGTTTACATGGGTGATTTTTCTAAAAAGCAAAAATGATGCTTTTTCAGAATTTTCTAAACTTTGTAGAAGAATTACAAATGAAAAATCTACATCTATTATTAAAATTCGTAGTGATCATGGTGGTGAATTTGAAAATGAATTTTTCTAAAGTTTTGTGATTTACGTGGTATATCTCACAACTTTGCTTTTCCTAGAGCGGCTCCACAAAATGGAGTTGTTGAAAGAAAAAATAGAACCTTACAAGAATGTGCTAGAACCATGCTTCAAGATAAAAAATTACCAAAATATTTTTGGGCTGAAGCAATTAATACAGCATGTTATGTCTTAAATCGTGTTCTTATTCGACCAATTTTACATAAAACATGTTTTGAATTGTATTATGATCGTATACCAAAGATCTCATATTTCAAAAATTTTGGTAGTAAATGTTTCTTGTTAAATACCAAAGATAATCTTGATAAGTTTGATTCAAAATCAGATGAATCAATATTTCTTGGATATTCTTCTAGAAGTAAAGCATATCGTATTTTCAATAAAAGAACATCTTGTATTGAAGAATCTCTACATGTTGCATTTGATGAGAATTGTGAGCAGGTTATTCCTCTAAGCGAAGAAGAAGAAGCAATACTTCAAGAAGAACCCTTGATAGAGAGTACTTCTCAAGAAAATATTCCTCTTCAACCGGTTTGGAAAGAAGTTCCTAATCATCCACATGAACAAGTTATTGGTGAAATAAAGAGTGGTGTCCAAACTAGAAGGCAGTTAGAAAAATATATTGCAAATGTTGCTTTCATATCTAAATTAGAACCAAAGAATATCAATGAGGCATGTGATGATGAATTTTGGCTTTTAGCCATGTCTGAAGAACTTAACCAATTTACTAGGAATGATGTTTGGGATCTAGTTGATACACCAAAGGAGCATCCAGTAATTGGAACAAGATGAGTCTTCCGAAATAAGCTGGATGAAAATGGTGAAGTCATTCGTAACAAAGCAAGGCTAGTGGCACAAGGCTATAATCAAGAAGAAGGCATAGATTTTGATGAAACCTATGCACCAGTGGCTCGATTAGAGTCAATTCATATGATGCTTGCTTTTGCTAGTTACATGAACTTCAAGTTATATCAAATTGATGTTAAAAGTGCATTCTTAAATGGACACATCAATGAAGAAGTTAATGTAGAGAAACCTCCAGGCTTTGAAAATGAGAAATATCCAGAAAAGGTCTACAAATTGAAAAGAGCTTTGTATGGACTCAAACAAGCACCAAGAGCGTGGTATGAAAGACTACGAAATTTTCTAGAACAATCTGGTTTTTCCATTGGTCGGGTAGATTCCACTTTATTTATTAAACATTTTAATTCAGATATTCTTATTGTGCAAATTTATGTTGATGACATAATATTTGGTTCTACTAATGATTCTCTTTGTAAAGAATTTGCTAAGGCTATGCAGGAAGAGTTTGAAATGAGCTTGATGGGCGAATTAAACTACTTCCTTGGACTTCAAATAAAGCAAAATGAAGAAGGAATCTTCATCAATCAGGCTAAGTATACAAAAGAACTTCTTAAGAGATTTGGTATGGACTCATCGAAATCAAGAAGGAATCCTATGAGTACAACTACTTCTCTTGATAAAGATGAAAATGGTAAAAGTGTAGATACTAAGCTCTACAGAGGTATGATCGGATCTCTATTATACTTAACTGCTAGTCGACCTGATATTATGTTTAGTGTTTGTATGTGTGCAAGATTTCAAGCTTATCCAAAGGAATCTCATTTAACTGCAGTAAAACAAATTCTTCGTTATTTGAAAGATACTTCAGATTTCGGTTTGTTTTACCCAAAATCATCTTCCTTTGATTTAGTTTCATATAGTGATGCAGATTTTGCAGAAAGTAAATCTGATCGCAAGAGTACTAGTGGAACTTGTCATTTCTTGGGAAATTCCTTAGTCTCTTGGTTTAGTAAAAAGCAAAATTCAGTATCACTCTCAACAACTGAAGCTGAATATATAGCGGCTAGTTTAGCATGTTCACAAGTACTTTGGATGAAACAGACCTTAAAAGATTTTGGTTTAAACTACTCCACAACAACTATTTATTGTGATAACACTAGTGCTATAAATCTTTCAAAAAATCCTATTCAGCACTCAAGAACTAAGCATATTGAAGTTAGACATCATTTTTTAAGAGATCATGTGTTAAAAGGAGATATTTCGTTAAATTTTATTTCCACTAAAGAACAACATGCCGATATCTTCACTAAATCTCTTAAAAATGAAGATTTTATGAGAATTAGGAGAGAACTAGGTATTTGCTCATTTTTGGATTTATAAAAATGTTGATTTTTGAACAAAATCTCAAAATCGCACTATATTAGTCGACCAATAAAATTCTAGTTGACTGGTGTTTTTATATTTTGGAATGTATCGCATCATATTAGTTGACCGATATAGTTCTAGTCGACTGATGATATTTTTAGAATAAGTCGTACTTTTTTAGTCGACCGATAAAGTTTTAGTCGACTAAATTTTTTTTAAAAAAAATTTAAGTGAAGGGACCCGACACCCCTTGGATTTTTTTTAAAACCCATTTTTTTTTAAAAACAAAAGAGGCATCGTTTAACTTCGTACCTTTTTGTTTTTTTTTTTAAAACAAAACCCTTAAACCAAAAACCCCTCTTTCTCTTTTGCCTCTCTCTCTCTCTTCCGAAAAACCCTCGGAGTGTCGTTCGACTCCATCATCGCCGGGAATCTTGTGGCCGTAATCTTCAAACGCCGGAATCCTCTTGTAGTGACTGGCACATCTTCAAAAACACGCCGGAACTCTCTTGCCGTGACAGTGCATTGCCGGAATCCCCTTTTGGCCGACCTCTCCTCACCGTCAGCCACCGCATCGTCCTTTGTTTTTGAACGCTGGAAAGCTTTTTCCCCTTGTCGGACGTTATTTGGAAGCCGACATTTTGGTAACCATGCCTCGCACGAAGTCTGCATCTGCAAAAGGTTTAGGTTCTCCTTTTCCTACACCTACTTCAAGACATGGTTTTTCACTAAGATTACTTCGCAACCCTCTTCTCTATGACATTTTTGGATCAATTTCTGCACTACCTATTTTACCAGGCCGAAATGTTCTATTTCACTTGTTTTCTCGTTACAAAATAAGAGAATTATTTCCTGGTATTTCACATCTTTTTGATGCTTGTGCAGATACCCTTCACTATCCTTTTCTCATTCACTTGTTTTACACAAATTTACAAATGAATCATGAAACTGGAGTTTTGTCTTCTCTTGTTCGTGATGTTGAAATCGAGTTTGATTCGAAATTGCTTGGAGAAATTCTTGAAATTCCACCTTCAGACACTCTTTTCAACACTATTGAATTGAATGATGAAAGAGTTTTTGAACAAATTCTTCTTCGAGAAGCACCTCACTGCCTTCCTTTCAAAAATACTAATCTTCAAACTCGTGCACGCATTGCTGAACGAATCCTTGCCCACAATGTTCTACCCAAAACTGGTTCTTTTGATTATTATTCCACAAATCTATCTACGGCTCTTTATGTTTTATTTGGAAATATTTCTGTCAACTGGGCCAATGTGTATTTTACAAACTTGTGGAAACAAAAACCATTTCTTCCTTATGGTTGTCTTTTAACTCATATTTTTAGACATTTTAAAGTTCCTTTAACAAATGAAAAGTACATTAAGCAAAAAGAGTTCTTTGATCAAACAATTTTTAAAAGAATGAAAATTAAATATTTGCCTCCCTTAAATGTTGATCAAACTGAACCATCTGATCCTTATGAACCATCTATTTCTGAACCTTCAACTTCTACGACACCTTCATCTCATGCAAAAAGAAAGAAATTTTCGACAAATCAAGACCATGATGAAGTTATGCAGAGACGGGAAGCTTTGGAGTTGCATCAACACACCTTTCGTGAAGATGTGACTCAACAACTTGCTTCATTTCAGAAGGATGTAACTGCCATTAAGGATTTGCTAAACTCTCTTTTCTGATCTTTGATCTTTGAAAAACATACTTTATGGGTTGTAATATTTTAAACTTATCTCTATTTCTGCTTATGCTATTTTTGCCCTTACTCTTTTTGATTCTGACAAAGGGGGAGAAAAAGATAAAGATAGCATTACTTTGAAATTGTAGGGAGATCTTGAGAAAAAGATGATAGCAATTACATTACAGGAGATTTTGCATGAGAAATGCAAAATTAAGAGAAAAAGAAAGCTTTGAATGAATGTATTTCTAAATACATGAATACATGATGAATGAAAATGCAAACCAATCAATATGTGATATATGTGCTTTAAATGTGTTAACTTTTAATGTTTTGCAGCATATTGATAGGGGGAGTAAAATCTCCATCTATGCATCTAAATGCTTCATCTTTGATTAAGTTTGTCATCATCAAAAAGGGGGAGATTGTTACGACAATGAAGCCATACATGATACTTCAAGTACAAGGTTTTGATGATGAGCAAGTGGAATCAACTGCATTTCAGCTAAGGCTATTAAGAAATTGAAGAATTCAGTGAAGAATCCTTGAAGACTAGTGTGCAAATGTTTAATTCATTAAAAGTCTTAGATTCTTGTAAGAGCCTTACTTAGAGTGCATATTTAGGTTGCATTTCACCTTAAAAGTCTTTAGAAAAACTTTTCTAAAAGAAACTCTTTTGAAAATCTTTTTAGAAAACTCTTTTCTTAAATTTTCATGTTTATTAGTCGACCAATAGACTTATCAGTCGACTAATCCTTTCGCACCATATTCTCCAAAAAATCAATTTTTTCAAATTAGTCGACTGAAGGTTTTATCAGTCGACTGGACAGAATGTCTGTTTTCTGGAAAATTAGCAGCAGTCGACTAATGGTTTTTCAGTCGACAGAACAGAACATGTGTTTTCTGAAAATTTAGCAGCAGTCGACTAATGCTTTTTATCAGTCGACCAAACATAATGTTTGTTTTTCAGAAGTTTTTAGCAGCAGTCGACTAAAAGGTTTTTCAGTCTACTGCTGATATTATCAGTCGACTAACTTTTCTCCAGTCGACTAAGTTTCAAAAGTTGAGATTTCAAACGGCTCGATTAACAGATCAGTCGACCGACGATAACTGTCAGTCTACTAATAACTAACTATTAGTCGACTAACTGATGTTTCAGTCGACTAATTTTGCCGTTTTTCTGAAACTTCAAAAAGGCGTGTCTTTTCATTTTTCAAACAATTTGATCGTTCAAAATGGACAGTTTTGACACCCTTTCATACTCTCAACGTATGGAATATTTTAACTATAAATATGAGTGCATTCTACACTCAAAAACATCAAATTAAATAGAATTATATTGAATTACTTCTTGCTTTTCACTCCTATTCATTCAAGTATTTGTTTTCTCACTCACATGATATTTTCACTTCAGTTTTTCACTCAAATCACTTTGAGAGATAGTGAATTCGTGAGTAGAGTGTTTCAACAACCTCAAAAGCCAATTGCATCTCATTTTCATTCAAAAGGAAGGCTCATAGGTTGTATTGTAAGTTGTTATTTCTTTTGTGTAAAAAAAAGGACTCCTTGGTGTAAAGGAGTTGTTTGCTTTCAGTAGGATTGTTACTGAAAGTGGGACCGGTTATGGTCTGTGTGATCTTGTAGTTTACAAGGTTGATAGTGGAAAATCTCAAGCGGGTTTTGCATGGGGACTGGATGTACGTCGGGTTTGACCGAACCAGGATAAAATCTTGTGTTCTTTGTGTGTTTGCTTTGAGATTTGCAAAATCATTCAATATTCCACAGAAAGTTTTAAAAGCACTATTCACCCCCCCTCTAGTGCTCGTTGCCTCGTTCCTAGTGCACTTTCAGGTGGTGCATCATTGGTAATAATATACATTATATTCTTGCAAGTTGATAAGTATCTGCGCCTAACAAGGCGTAATAACCTTCGGAATTTAATTACAATTAACAACCTTATGTGCTCGAAGTTATAATGAAATTTGTACAAGTTTTATCTATAAAATACATACACTAAATGATGAATAGAACAAGATTAAAAACAAAATTCATGGCTAAAAAAAAAAAAAAAGACAGAGTTCATCATTAGTCATCTGTATCACAATTTGTACCAAAGATGCCAAGATCTGCCCATATCTGAATGAGCATATTTCCTCTGGAGGATAAATTTCTCTGATTTCTTCATTCAGTGTATTCAAACAGATAGAGAAGATAATATATGTGAATTAACGTTACAAGGAAGAAAATCAAACAAATAAGAATCAGAAATCAGATAAGCATGTCTTGCTTAGTGATTACCCCGCTTACATTAAAATCAACTGTGGAACGGGTAAGCGTGTTGATAAAAAAAGATGACTAAAATCAAATAGGAAGAAATGCGATGGAAGACAATCCAGACACAGTTCTGGAACTAGTGAGTTCGCAGATCTGTTGTCTAATCAAATCCTAATGATGAACATAGAAGTAAATACTAAACCAAGATGATAAATATCACATGAAGTGCAGAGATGGGTCCAAGTTCTAAACACGACCAATCTAGAAATTGAATTATTTACAGTACAGATGATAAGCAGATACCAGAGAAAAGAAAGAAAAAAAAAAGAAAAAGAAAATATATCGGAATGAAACATCCCGTTTGCTGTAGTATTACATAGATCGACTATCCGCTAGTCGATTCTATGTGTTATGCTTTTTAAAAAAAAAAAAAATGAAATCTCGAGGAAGGAATGGAATCGAGAGGATTGTGAAAAGAAAAGAGAGAGAGAGAGCAGTCACTTACCTGTAGTGAACCGTAAGACCAATCGATTCTTTTCAGCCGACAGGGAAAAGAATGGGTGCTTTAGCTTTATTGCAGAGGAAACGTCTTCGAGGAAGGATTGTTCTGCAACGCTTGGCCGAGGAGAAACTCCGGGAAGGAGTCTTCTTTTAAATCGTAGTAATTTTGAAAAGATTTTTAAATGTAAAACATGTGAAAACCAGACATCAAATAATAAAAACCGGTTCTCACTAGTGGATGAGACCGGGTCGAACTCAGGGAACGGGAATATGTTGTATTCAAACACACAATTCTAAACTATTCTTTATTGCTGAATTATTGAAATGTAAAGTGTTCAAGAAAAGTAAAAACAACTAACTATTACAACAAATGAATACCCTTCGCAGAGGGCGTAAAGTGCAATATTTACAAACCCAATTTCAAATTTCTAATTCTAAACTAAAAAGTAAAATGAAGCTTTATTCTTCGTACTTCGTGTCATGTAATCAATTCCGCTCCAATCCTATGCTATCCTGCACAATTCAACTGAACACGAGTAGTACCAGAGATAGAAGTAGAATTATACTAAAAAAATACTAATTACATGCTAGAAATATGAAAGAAATCTAACTAACTGATTACAAGCACTTAACTACAGTTTACTTAACAAGAATAGGAAAATGAAGGAAAAATTAAAAGCAGGAAATCAAGGTAAATGAAATCAAAATAAAAACCAGAACTAATGAATGACAAAACAAAATATGCAGACTACGAAGAGAAGTAACAAATAGAAATGCAGTTATCAGGAAAAAATGTAATGAATGAAAAACAAGAATTCAAATTAAATGAGACATCAAACAGAAATTCAGAAGAAAAACATGATGAAAACAGTAAAAACTATATTCTTAGACAACTATGAAAACATTATAAAAACATTATGAAAACATTAAAACTCAACATTATGAAAACATTAAAACATTATGAAAACATCATTATGAAAACAGTAAAAACAGGAAACTATACTAAAACATTATGAAAACAACATTATGAAAACAGTAAAAACAGGAAACTATACTAACAACTAATGTACGAATTACAAATTAAGAACAAAATATGAATCAAAAACAAATTTAACTACAAATGAAATACAAAATAGAAGATCGGATGATGAAAAAAAACATAAACTGAAACAACATCCATCGATTTCTTTTTTTTCTTTTTGTTTTTTCATTTTTTTTTTCTTTTCTACAGAACTAACACAGCACAACCAATCAGAAGAAGATTTGAAGAATAAGAAAGGAGAAGAAAAATAGGATTTATTGAAGAAGAAGAAGAAGAAGTAAAAAAACAAAAACAGATCGGAAGAAGAAAGCGGAAGAAGAAATCGGATGAAGAACAAGAAGAGATGAAGGAAAAGAAGAAGAAGAAGAGATTGAAAGAAGAAGAGGAAGAAGAAGAAGATCTGAAGGAGAAGAGTCAGAACTTACCGTGATGAAGAAGAAGCTAAAGAAGAGGTGGCGGCCTCCACCACCTGTCGCCGGAATAAGGATCTTCCACCAATGCCGCCGGCTGGAGTGTAGATAGAGAAAGAGGAAGAAGGAGAAATTAGGGAAAAGGAGAGCCACCGGCAATGGTGGAGGGAGGAGAGAAGAGAGGGAATAGAGGGAAATAGGGGAAAGAAGGGCTTCAGGCGTGAATGGAAGGAGGCACCCGATTATTTTCAAGCTTTTGGGTTTTAAAAACCCCAAACCGGCTGGAACCGGTTTGAAACAAATACAAACCGGTTCAAGCCGGTTACTTATTTTTTTGGTTTTCTTTTTAAAATTGCAAACCGGTTCGAACCGGTTTGATTTATTATATTTTTTTTTTATTTTAGTTTAAAAACCAAATGCAAACCTGTTTGAACCGGTTTGGTTTATTATTATTAAAAAAATCTAAAAACAACAAACTATTTAAAAGAGTATAAAAACAAACAAACTATTTACTAAAAACCTCAAACGAACTAACTGTTCTAAAAAAATTATTTACACTAACCTCATTTCACAATATATCTAACTCTATTTTTTATTTTTTTTTTATTTTTATTATTATTTTTATTGAAAACTAAAACTAAAACTACTATGACTATAACAAAAACTAAAATATGCATAAAAATGTAAAATAAAACTATTTTTCATGCATTTTCTATTTTTAAATCATTTTAGCATATTTACTCGAAAACTATCATAAAATTGGGTTTTTGAAACATTATTTTATAAAATCATGCATATTTAAATGTTAATAAACCCTGAATTATATGCATGATCAAATACCCCCATGCTTATGTTTTGCTAGTCCTCGAGCAAACTAGAAAAATGCAAGAAATGAGACTATCATCTAACTCACTTTCATAGGAATCACGGTTGCATTTAGCTTATGCAACAAGCCCTTTCAACCCCTGGGTTACCCCAGTGGACGAGTAAGGTCTCGTGAGGGTTTGCAGTGATGCTACCTACAAACATCTCTGTCATGTATGCATAATATTACACATCCTCACAATCAGTAGGTAATTAAAGACTTTGTTTTCACAAATATTTCATGTAAAAAAAAAATCAAACATAATTAGAGTCTTTTATATACCACCACAGAAAAAGAATTTCTTTCACTTTTCTAAATATCACAATTATTTATGTTTAATTCTTAGAAAATCCAATAAAAACATATTATTATTTACTTATCCTCACTCATATGTTTTCTGCACAGGTTTTCTCAATCATACTTCTAAGCACTGAACTTTTCTTTCTTTTTCAGCTCTTTTCTCAATTTTTTTCATTTTTTTCACGCTTTTTCTTTTTGCGTACTTATTCTTCTCTTATAGCTTGCGTGTGGTCTGCTTTTATGCCTTGTGCAATGTTAATATCTTCTATACTTTTTCAATACATACCAAAAGATATCAACTAAGACATAAAAGTGACTTCCTTCATTCACCTTTATAACATGAGAATCAAACATTTCAACTTGTATCTGTTCTCAGTTACTTAGGATCATGAAGTTTTTCACTCTCCTTTTCGAAATGGAATTAAAAGTTTCAACTTACATCTAAGTTCCATCTACTAAGGATTATGGAATTATCCAAACAACCTAACGCATGCTATTTTCTCTTCTTGAGCTCATTTTTACGCTTTTGTTCATTTGCTTAGTTTTTTAAAAATAAAACTGTGTATATTCATATTTATGATTCAAAATAAATTCTAACATGTATCTATCATCATTTCTTCGAAATTCGCATAAACAACCATAATTTTTAGATCTATGTCAGAAAAAAATTTCGTGGGGCTTAAAAATCCTCTAAAAACATCTGATTTGAAATAACATTCATATAAGTTCAAACTCTTTCTTTAAAAATCTACTTTTCATGAGAGATGTGTAAACATGTGCAAGAACGTAAACAGAAATATCAAGATGTGCATTCTACACCCTCCCCCATGCTTGAATGAAACTACGTGAATGCACATGAGAGAAATAAATGAGGGAAAATAGTAGAATTACCTGACATGAATTAAAAATACATGTTCTATGAATGTAATAAATGCAATATATACATGACAAAACATGAAACTCATAGAAAAGATAGAAAACGAAAAATAAAACCAAATGAAATCTACAAATCCTAATAACAAATGTAAAACTATACAGAATATGGGTTGCCTCCCATAAAGCGCTAAGTTTGACGTCCCCAGCCAGACGGATCCCTGGAAAAACCTTCATCGTCCATGAGATCAATGGACATGAAGTCAGACTCAACCGGGCTCTATGTAGAAAAGAGTGTCATCTGTGACACTACGCACTGTGTTTCCATCCCTTCTACCTCCAAATGTAGTATCATGACTCTCTTGACATGAAGAACGGAGATTAGTCTCATCTGAGAGACTGGTCAGGAAATGAGAGTCTAGGACCGACCGAGTATCAATGAATGCTACTTCAGACAAGTGGTGAATATGATTTGGCTTGACTTGGTCAAGCACCTTCTGCATCTGTACCTCTTGCTTACTGAAAACATTCGATGATCCTAAGGGCTGAGAAAATGGGGCTTTATATGATGACTGTAACAACTGAGGGCCTTGCCCCTTCTGCTGAGGTATAACGGAAATCGACTCGTCAGTAGAAATGATATGGGGCTCATGAGTCGATTCCTGAGTGGGGAGACATACCTTCTCGCTCTGAAGGGATGTAACAGATTCGACTTGCACAGGATATGAAGCAGTGGGTTGCAAGTCAAATGACATGGACTCCTCTCCCTTGGATGTGACAACAGACTCACTATGAAGGTTCCCCTGGCTTTGTCTACTCAACGTCTAAGCTAACTGTCCCATTTGAGTCTCTAGCTTGGCTATCGACTGCGTATGGGAGCAAAAAGTGGCCTTGATATCAGAAAAGGCCTCTAACATCTTCTCCTGAAATGATGAACTTGGAATGGGCTCCTGAAGAGAAGGTAGACTAGACTAGGGATGAACCTGTGGAAAAATGGGATGCGAGTAACCTTGTGAAGGGTTACTGGGTCTATACTGTGTCTGAGAGGGCTGATGGGATGGGGAAATGGAATAGTTTCGCCAACCTGGGTTATCTGATGGTGTAAATGAATCAGGCATGGGTCTAGCGAAACCTTGGGCAGCATTCACCTGCTCCTGAACGAATTCAGGATATAATGGCGCTGCCGGACATTCAGAAACACAATGTGCAGGGCTAGCACATAGCTCGCACACTCTTCCTATTTGACTTCTCAAAGAATTTGCTAGGAATTGATCTAACTTCCTAGTCAACTGGTCAACCTTGTTATGTAAATCTAACTCAGACCCAACTTCGGAAATCCCAACTTTCCTAGGACCACTAGACAGAGATGTAGTCCTATCGAGCCGTGAAGACAAAGCATGATGCATCGTGTTTTCACTCAAGGTCTCGAATAGAGACCACACCTCATCCTCACTCTTGAGCATAAAAGTGCCACCACAAGACAAATCAACCATTTGACGGTGCTTTTCAGTAAGCTCGTCATAAAAATACTGCACCAACTGCCAACGAGGCACCTGGTGATGGGGACACTTGTGGAGAAGATCTTTCAATCTCTCCCAAGACTCGTGAAATTGTTCTCCCTCAATCTGTGAGAAACTGATTATGGCTTTACGAAACTGCTTCGTCTTACCAATTGGGAAGTATTTTTTAAGGAACTCGCGCTGCATTCCTTCCCAAGCGGTAATTTGAACCCTATCGAGAGCCTTTAGCCAATGTTTAGCTTTATCTTTGAGAGAGAACGGAAATAACATCAACCTCAATGCGTCATCTCCAAAATTGTTGATCCGCACTGTCGAGCAGATCTCCAAAAAATCATCAATATGACTATATGGGTCTTCGTTGCTAAGGCCATGAAAGGATGGTAGCATTTGAATGATACTGGCCTTTATTTCAAATTGATTGGCTCCTACATCAGATCTCGTGATGCAGGAGGTGGGAGTGTATATGGTGGGCATGAAGTACTCCTTAAGGGTATGGAACAACGACCGATTTTCGGCCATGGTGATAGGATAAGGAGTTCTCCTAACAAGAAACTCGGGACTCAATTAGCTCAGGTCGAGTGATCGTTGCTTGTGCATACACCTTGAAGTAGACCGATGTAGCACCCGTCTTAATTTTGGGTTTTCTACCTAACTAACGCGCTAGCGGCCAAACCACGCAAACCACAAAGCGAGTAAACTAAAAAAAACTAAACAAACACCACGCAGTTACACATAGCAGAGATTATGCATAAGAAATATCAAATCTATGTGTACGGTACCAATCGTACAGAGTCACCTCTAAGGGGATCCTAGTAGGTGGGCTGTGCAGAAAAGTAAGCTCGTCTCTAAGATATGCACATAAGTGGTTCTAAACCTAAATGCAACACAAACACTAGGCAATAAAGTGAATACTAATATTACGCCGTTCCCTGGCAACGGCGCCAAAAATTTGATGTCTTTTTTTAAATCGTAGTAATTTTGAAAAGATTTTTAAATGTAAAACATGTAAAAACCAGACATCAAATAATAAAAACCGGTTCTCACTAGTGGATGAGACCGGGTCGAACTCAGGGAACGGGAATATGTTGTATTCAAACACACAATTCTAAACTATTCTTTATTGCTGAATTATTGAAATGTAAAGTGTTCAAGAAAAGTAAAAACAACTAACTATTACAACAAATGAATACCCTTCGCAGAGGGCGTAAAGTGCAATATTTACAAACCCAATTTCAAATTTCTAATTCTAAACTAAAAAGTAAAACGAAGCTTTATTCTTCGTACTTCGTGTCATGTAATCAATTCCGCTCCAATCCTATGCTATCCTGCACAATTCAACTGAACACGAGTAGTACCAGAGATAGAAGTAGAATTATACTAAAAAAATACTAATTACATGCTAGAAATATGAAAGAAATCTAACTAACTGATTACAAGCACTTAACTACAGTTTACTTAACAAGAATAGGAAAATGAAGGAAAAATTAAAAGCAGGAAATCAAGGTAAATGAAATCAAAATAAAAACCAGAACTAATGAATGACAAAACAAAATATGCAGACTACGAAGAGAAGTAACAAATAGAAATGCAGTTATCAGGAAAAAATGTAATGAATGAAAAACAAGAATTCAAATTAAATGAGACATCAAACAGAAATTCAGAAGAAAAACATGATGAAAACAGTAAAAACTATATTCTTAGACAACTATGAAAACATTATAAAAACATTATGAAAACATTAAAACTCAACATTATGAAAACATTAAAACATTATGAAAACATCATTATGAAAACAGTAAAAACAGGAAACTATACTAAAACATTATGAAAACAGCATTATGAAAACAGTAAAAACAGGAAACTATACTAACAACTAATGTACAAATTACAAATTAAGAACAAAATATGAATCAAAAACAAATTTAACTACAAATGAAATACAAAATAGAAGATTGGATGATGAAAAAAAACATAAACTGAAACAACATCCATCGATTTTTTTTTTTCTTTTTGTTTTTTCGTTTTTTTTTTCTTTTCTACAGAACTAACACAGCACAACCAATCAGAAGAAGATTTGAAGAATAAGAAAGGAGAAGAAAAATAGGATTTATTGAAGAAGAAGAAGAAGTAAAAAAACAAAAACAGATCGGAAGAAGAAATCGGATGAAGAACAAGAACAGATGAAGGAGAAGAAGAAGAAGAAGAGATTGAAAGAAGAAGAAGATCTGAAGGAGAAGAGTCAGAACTTACCGTGATGAAGAAGAAGCTGAAGAAGAGGTGGCGGCCTCCACCACCTGTCGCCGGAATAAGGATCTTCCACCAATGTCGCCGGCTGGAGTGTAGATAGAGAAAGAGGAAGAAGGAGAAATTAGGGAAAAGGAGAGCCACCGGCAATGGTGGAGGGAGGAGAGAAGAGAGGGAATAGAGGGAAATAGGGGAAAGAACGGCTTCAGGCGTGAATGGAAGGAGGCGCCCGATTATTTTCAAGCTTTTGGGTTTTAAAAACCCCAAACCGGCTGGAACCGGTTTGAAACAAATACAAACCGGTTCAAGCCGGTTACTTATTTTTTTGGTTTTCTTTTCAAAATTGCAAACCGGTTCGAACCGGTTTGATTTATTATATTTTTTTTTATTTTAGTTTAAAAACCAAATGCAAACCGGTTTGAACCGGTTTGGTTTATTATTATTAAAAAAATCTAAAAACAACAAACTATTTAAAAGAGTATAAAAAAAAACAAACTATTTACTAAAAACCTCAAACGAACTAACTATTCTAAAAAAATTATTTACACTAACCTTATTTCACAATATATCTAACTCTAATTTTTATTTTTATTATTATTTTTATTGAAAACTAAAACTAAAACTACTATGACTATAACAAAAACTAAAATATGCATAAAAATGTAAAATAAAATTATTTTTCATGCATTTTCTATTTTTAAATCATTTTAGCATATTTACTCGAAAACTATCATAAAATTGGGTTTTTGAAACATTATTTTATAAAATCATGCATATTTAAATGTTAATAAACCCTGAATTATATGCATGATCAAAAGGAGAATGAAGCGAAAAAAAAGAAAAACTTGATGCCTTCGAAGGGAAAATCTGATAGATGCTGGAGAAGAATTGCCGAGTGAAGATGGATTTAATGGATATTAGTAAGGAAAAAGATCGATCCCCTGAGGCTTGGGTGCCTCTCTCTTTTAAAGGGGAAGGAAGGCTCTCGAAGCGGGTTCATTCCGGATCAATGGGGGAGAATGAAGGAGGTTTGTTGAAGATCGAAGGTGGAGAGAGGAGGAGGGCGTTTGAAGATGGAGGGTAGAAGAGAAGGGGTAGTTTCAGATCTGTGATGGAGAGAGGAGAGGCGAAGAGGGCCGTTGAAAGTTTTTCCTTTTTCAAAAAGGAGGTCCCCCTTAAAAAGAAATTTTATAAAATGGTTTTCCAAAGCGAGGTTTTTAGCAAAACCAATTTTAAGAAGTTTAAAGTCACTCCTTTCTCGCGTAGCTTTTCCAATTTTTTTTGGGTTTTTGTGTTATTATTTTTCAATTTTTTTTTTTGTATTTTTAGAATAGAATCCTAAAGTTTTACGAGAAATCAAAGGTTAAAACTATTTTTTTTTTGTGTTTTTGCAAAAATATTTATAAAAGGGATTTTTTCTGAGAATTTAAAAAGCTCTTTTGAGAGAATTTCTTTAGAAATGGCTTTGGATCCGGATTTTGAGGAAATATGAGTTTAAAACATTGGATTCGGATCCAGAATCAAGTTGGATACATTAATATGGAATTTATTTCAGAAAATCTAAAGAATAACCGAATTTTGGCTTTGAAATTGCTTTTATCTTCTCAGAGAATGAGGGCCAGGGGAAAAAGGGTCATTTTTACAAAACTTTGAAAAATTTGGGGTGTTCACAGATGCCCCTCTTTGCTACTAAGCCGGTTGAAAGCTGAGCTTAGTGGCAAAGATAACACTCCAAATTTTGAAAATGCCCCAGTCAGCAGATCTGAGTTGGGTGTGGAAGAATTATTTTGGAAACATGACTTCTCAGGCTTAAAACCTTATCCTAAATGGTTTTGGGGAGAAGAAATCCTCGAAAATGATATGATTGAATAATAGAGGATGAGGAAATCGTGATGGGACTTTGGACGAGAATCCCGAAATGGTGGAAAATCAGAATTTCGATCAGGTCTCATGGGTGAGACGAGATACTCTTTTTGGAATGATTCAGGTTTAGCCCTTAACCTGGATGGGATGAAGATATATCAAGATGAATTTGAAATGAGGAAAGGAATACATGAGAATCTTGATGGGACATCTTTGAAAAATGCCTCGTAAAATGAAGCTCAAGTAGGATCCTATCCTGGATGGATATACAAAGCATGGGTTCCTTGATGGGAAGAACCATGATGGGATTGGAAGAAATCATCACGTTAAAACGAGGAATTTTGTAGGAACAAGACTCAGGTTTAACCCAAACCTTCAAGGAAGATACCTCGCGAAGCGAGGTTCCGGGTTAACTTTTAGCCTGAATAGGAAATCTACCATATTGGTTTCTTAAATGGAGAGACCATAATGGGACCTTCGAAATTTGGATGAACAAATCCGAAAGGGGTTTGCAAAAGGAGGAAGATAGGGTTCCCTAAAGCTTGGAAAAAGGAATGATTTTGGGTGCCTCATTTGCTGAGACTGATATAGCTTTTTGAAAATGACCTTTCGCAGAAAATTCAGGTTTTGACCCTTAACCTGAGTGGGAACACCATACGGAATCATTGACTGAAGAAACCACGATGGGACAGGAAGAGATACTTCAACTGAATGAGGCAACTCTTCTGGAAGATATAAACAACGCTAAGTTGCATCAAAATAGATTTTGAATGTTTATTTCATTCTTGAAATAGCTAGCAAATTTTGCCAATGAGATAAAATTGTAGCTGATTCAAATGCTTGGAAATGTGCACGTATGTGCGAAGATATTCCCTCTTTTACCTAGAGTATTTCCTCCAATGAGGTTAACTCCTCGGTTTTAAGAGTCAAATTCAAAATTTTAGCGCTAATGATTTTCTTCAAGGAAGTTATCCATTTCTCTGATATGAGAAAAGAAGAAATATTCTTAATTTCATAAAAACAAGTAGTGAAAAGATATTGATAAAGGAATTTTGCATGAGAAACAGTGACTCCTGGCAACTTTGGCAGTTTGATATCTGGGTGTTTTCCCATGATGATCCTTTTGCACTCTTTTTGAGTCATTGAACTTTCTCATGTTTTTTACATCATCCTTCATTTGGATGTATTCTGACTTTTCTCTCTTTTTCAAGGGAAGGGTACGTCACAAACTCCTTCATCTTGGAGATGTTCCGATCCTTCTTTTATCTCAAGGATTCTATTAATGACATTGGCTCAAAAGGTCTTTAGATGATAGCTGGAATCAAATATCTTTTAGGGTTTTTTGGTAGGTTCATCGCACTCGCCTTCATCTTGACGGTGATCTGAACTTTCCCTGGAAGGATCCTTCACAAACCCCTTCATCTCGGAGATGATCCAAATCTTCTTTGGCCCCGAGGGTCTGCTCGCATATTCGTCTTCATCTTGACGACAATTGAGAGATCCCTTTTGCGGATATTTGATTGCAACTTTAAAATGAATGAGAAGATATGGGTTGAGTGGATTCTTTTTATAGCTCAAGATATTTCTACTGCCTGATTGCCAACAAGTCATTTTTAAACATGCACCATAGCCCAGATCAATATCAATTCATTTTTGGCTTTTCAACATCATCAAAGATTTCTTTTACTGATCATATCGAGGACATTTCTTATATCCTTTTGGTTGATCAATCAGAAAACGATTTGAATTTTACCTCTTTTCGCAAAAAAGTTTCACCTTTTCGGAAGGAAATACTGGAGGTAATCTGAAGAAATCCTTTTGTGTAATTAGATTTTTAGAATCAATGAGTGTTTTTAGCAAATTGGCAAAGTTTTCACGAATTCTTTGTTGAAATAATCACTCAATATAGATTTTGATGAGAACTTGAGTTGCAATCTTCGATTTCGGAAATACATGACCAGCAAAAGCTGGGACCTTTGAAATACATGACCAGCGAAAGCTGGAACCTTTGAAATACATGACCAGCGAAAGCTGGAACCTTTGAAATACATGACCAGCGGAAGCTGGAACCTTTTTGAAATACATAACCAGCAAAAGCTGGAACCTTTTGGAATACATGTTGAGATCTTTTGAAATACCTGACCAGCGAAAGCTAGAATGTTTGAAATACCTGACCAGCGAAAGCTGGAACCTTTGAAATACATGACAAGCAAAACTGGAACATTTTGGAAATACACGACCAACGAGTGTTGGGTCTTTTAAGAAATACACGACTGGTTATAAACATTATACCCGGAAGTTGGGGAATTTGATAGAATTGAGAGGTTGAAACCCGAAGGCTTAGAAATTAGAGAATGGGGAAATTGCACCCTGAAGTCTTGATTTGTGGAATAGGTTGTTTTGGGAGCTCGATAGCTGGGACTTTTTGAGATATATGACCAGCGAGAGCTGGGTCTCTTGGAAATATATTACCGACAAAATCTGGATCGTTTGAAATGTATGACCAGCGAAAATCTAGGACGTTTGAAATACTTGACCAACAACAACTGGAACGTTTGAAATACCTGACCAGCAACAAGCTGGAACGTTTTAAATACATGACCAATAGAAAGCTGAATCTTCTTGGAAATACCTGACCAGCAAAAAGCCGGAACGTTTGAAATATCTGACCAACAAGAAGCTGGAACGTTTTGAAATATATGTCCAACGAATGTTGAATCTTTTGAAATACCTGACCAGCAAAAAGCTGGAACATTTGAAATACCTAACCAGCAAGAAGCTGGAACGTTTGAAATATATGACCAACAAGTTGTTGGATCTTTTTTGGAAATACCTGACCAGCAAAAGCTGGAACATTTGAAATACCTGACCAGCAAGAAGCTGGAACGTTTGAAATATATGTCCAACAAGTGTCGGATCTTTTGAAATACCTGACGAGCAGAAAGCTGGAACGTTTGAAATACCTGACCAGCAAGAAGCTGGAACGTTTGAAATATATGACCAACGAGTGTTGGATCTTTTTGGAATACCTGACCCGCAAAAAGCTGGAACATTTGAAAAAACTGACCAGCAAGAAGCTGGAACGTTTGAAATATATGTCCAACAAGTGTCAGATCTTTTGAAATACCTGACCAGCAGAAAGCTAGAACGTTTGAAATACCTGACCAGCAAGAAGCTGGAACGTTTGAAATATATGACCAACGAGTGTTGAATCTTTTTGGAATACCTGACCAGCAAAAAGCTGGAACATTTGAAATACCTGACTAGCAAGAAGCTGGAACATTTGAAATATATGTCCAACAAGTGTCGGATCTTTTGAAATACCTGACCAGCAAAAAGCTGGAACGTTTGAAATACCTGACCAGCAAGAAGCTGGAACGTTTGAAATATATGACCAATGAGTGTTGGATCTTTTTGGAATACCTGACCAGCAAAAAACTGGAACATTTAAAATATCTGACCAGCGAGAAGCTGGAACGTTTGAAATATCTGACAAGCAAGAAGCTGGAACGTTTGAAATACATGTCCAACGAGTGTCGGATCTTTTGTATATACATCAAATTTTTGAGAGACTTAATTTAGAACTTGGATTTTGTAAAAGTAAAGATTTTGATCAAAGGACTGAATATAGAACCCCAAATGGGCTTTAATATATGATTGAAGATTTTGAGAAATACCCTAGTGCGAGGACTGGGTTGTAAAAGTTGAATTAACAAAGTGAAATTTTTAGAAAATAAAGATTCTTTGGTAAAAATTAGTGGACCATCATAGTTTAATTGCATGTGATCAACTTTCAGGATTTTGTCCCCTTGTCCTGAACGGGGGAAAAATAACAAAAAGAAATACCTCATTGAAAGGAGCCATCAGGTTTATCCCTTAACCTGAAAGGGGATATTTTAAAGATAAAGGTAGATGAAATTTTAGTAAGATCAAAAAATTTGTTTAAAACTTGACAGAGATGAGCAATAGCTTGAAGAAAATTTGCTCAAACCAAAAGTGAATCAAATGAAATAAAAAATAAAGATCACGAGATTAAAATGAGAATTAACAAAATTTTGAGGAAAAGATCTTTCGTCTAATCCTGCCGGCATATGATGAAAGAAGATGATTATAGATCAATAAAATGCCCTAATATCATGGAGAATAATGTAAGAATTGATAGAAGAGCATTGTTTTATTGAAATGGCTTTTTGAAGAGTATAAAGGCTTTAGAATAAAAATTCTAAGTATAATATTTCTTCAGATGCAGAGCGTTGATGTGATCTGGCATTTCAACCCCGTCTGCATTGATCAGACGATAAGAATTGCGAGGTAATGCTTCCTTAACCACATAGGGGCCTTCCAAATTGAGTGACCACTTGCCCCGTGGTCGGTGCTTGAGATGAGCTGTCGATTTGAGCACCAAATCATTAACTCAAAATTTTCTCTCAATGACGGACTTGGCATAGTGTCGAGCTATCCTTTGTCGATAAGCTTGAGTGTGCTCTGCTGCTTTGAGCCTCTTTTCATCCAGTAAATCTAGTTGCACCAATCTCTGCTGCTGATACTGATCAAGTAACAATTCTATAAGTGAAGCAAATTTGAGAGCTGGCTTTTGGATATGGAGAGGTAACACCACTTATGTCCCGTAAAAAAGTTCCGAAGGAGTGGCATTAATCGGAGTCTGAATGATGGTTCGGTATGCCCAAAGTGCATCATGAATCTTCTCATGCCAGTCTCGACCTGTTTTCACAGTCCTTTCCAGAATACGAATTAGAATCTTATTGGTAGCCTCTGCTTGGCCGTTCCCTTGAGGATAATAGGGAGCTGAGAAATGATGGGAAATTCTGAATTTAGAACAAAATGTTTTCATCCTCTTATTTTTAAAATGAGTTCCATTGTCTGAAACAATGTCATGTGGTATGCCGAAGCGGCAAAGAATGTTCTTGTGAATGAAAGAAACCACATGGCGACCTTCTACTGTGTGTAGAGTAACAGCTTCAACCCATTTCATGAAATACTCTGTAGCAGCCAGAAAGTACTTGTGGCCGTTGGAAGCAAAAGGAGTAATTGGGCCCACGACGTCAAAAGCCCACATAGAAAATGGCCAAGGAGAAACAACTGATTGTAGATATGTGGCCGGAGCATGAATGTAAGGCGCGTGCAACTGGTACTTGATGCACTTCTTTACAAATCTATGACAGTCCTGCTGCATGGTATTCCAGTAGTAACCTGCTCGGACGATCTGCTTGACGAGAGTTTGATAGCCGACATGGCCACCACAAATCCCTTCATGTGCCTCTTGGATAATTTCCATAGCTTCTTCTTTGTCTAAGCATCTTGCATACTCAGAACTGAAACCACGGCGGTAAAGGACATTGGCGAGAATGAAATAATGGGTAGACATACGTTGAATCACACGTTGCTCATTTTTTGGCATTTCTGGTGGAAACTCACTAGTCTCAATGTAGTTTTTGATATTTTGGTACCAAGGCTTCTCCTTCTGATCGACCTGGTTTACTTGCATAACTGAAGCGAAAGCAGGTTGCTCTAGTCTGCCGACTTCAAAAGAACGACATGATTCACTGCCCTTGAAGGATAAAATGGAGCCCAGACTAGCTAAACCATCAGCTATTTGATTATGCTCTCTTCTGATATGACTGAGCTGAAATTCTTTGAAGCTGTCCACAAGAGTTAGGACGATCTTCTGATACGGAATCAATTTGGAATCTTTCACTTGTCATTCAGTGTTAACTTGACTGACAACAAGTAAAGAGTCACCAAAAGCATGCACTCTCTTGACATTGAAATTCTGCAGGATTTTGAGGCCTTGTATTATAACTTCATACTCGGCCATATTATGGGTGCATTGGACACCAAGCTTGAGGGAATAAGGGATCATTTTTTTCTGGAGTGATCAGCAAGACTCTGATCCCTATACCAGACATATTTTTAGAGCCATCAAAGAAAAGGTTCCAAACTGGGGGCTGTTGGATATTACAGATGTGTTCATCAGGAAAATCATCCTCTGCTTTGATTTCTTCTGTCAAAGGGAAATTTGCTAACTGATCTGTGATCGCTTGGCCTTTAATCGACTTTTGAGAAACATACTCTAAGTCATATTGCATTAGGAGGACCTGCCATTTTGCAATCCGTCCAGTGAGAAATGGTTGTTCCAAAATATATCTGAGAGGATTAAGCTTCGATAGAAATTTAATTTCAGAAGCCAACAAGTAATGTCTTAATTTCTGGCACATCCAAACCAGAGCTAGAAAAGTTTTCTCCATCTGAGAATACTTCTTTTCATAATCAATGAAAGTTTTGCTCACATAGTAGATGGCGTGCTTTATCAGGCTGCCCTCTTTATACTGCGCGAGGAATCCACCACAGGCATTCTGATTGACTGAAATATATAGCAAGAGAGGCTTTCCCAGCTTTGGCGGCTTCAAAACTGGTGGGTTAAGGAGATATTGCTTGATGCGCTCAAATGAGAGTTGACATTCTGGTCCCCATTGAAATTTAACTCCTTTTCTTAGCAGATGATTGAAGGGCTCACATCTCATAGCCAAATTAGAGATGAACCTGTGAATAGACTGAATACGCCCTTGAAGGCTTCACAGTTCTCTGAGATTAGTTGGAGGCGGCATATCAATAATGGCTTTTGCCTTGGCCAGATCCACCTCGATTCCTTTCTTTCTGATGATGAAGCCGAGCAATTTGCCGGATTCAACTTCGAAAACACATTTCTGAGGATTAAGTCTTAACTTGTAGAGGATAAGTCTTTCAAAAACTTGGCTAAGAGCATAAAGGTGATCCTCTTCTTCTTTAGACTTAACCAAATTGTCATCCACATATGCATCCATATTTTTGTGCATTTGATCGTGGAAAATGATGACCATTGCCCTTTGATAAGTTGCTCCGGCATTTTTGAGCTCGAATGGCATGAGTGTATAGAAAAAGGTACCCCATGGTGTAGTAAATGAAATCTTTGACTGATCGCGAACGGCCAACTTGATCTGATTATAACCTGAGTATCCGTCCATGAAAGAAAACATGGCATGACCTGCTGTGCTATCGATCAACAGGTCAATATTAGGAAGTGGATAATCATCTTTCGGGGTAGCCTTATTGAGATCCCTGAAATCAATGCAGATCCAAACTTTTCCATTCTTTTTAGGGATTGCTACGATATTTGCCAACCAATCTGGGTAATCAATGGCCCGAATGAAGCCTGCTTTTAATAAGTCTTCAAGTCCTTCCTTGACTTGCTGCTCAATTCGAGGGTCTAATTTCCTCAATTCTGCTTGATTGGTCTGGCTTCTGGTTTCAACTTGAGTCGATGCTCAACCAGCTTGGTATCTAATCCTGGCATATCTTCGTAAGTCCAGGCAAATACTTTCTGATGCTTTTTAAGGAATTGGATGAATCTTGTTTTTTCAACCTCGCTTAGACCTGACCCGATTTTGAGAATTTTTGGATCATCTTCCGACCCAATGTTGATATCCTCAGTTGGATCTTGAACCAAAGATGAGGGTTCATCCTGCTTCTGAATGTGAGCAAATTCTGGCAATTCCTGAATGGTGGAATCAAATTCGGCTGGCTCTTCGGTCTGCTCTGCTGCCTGACTGACCTCTGCTCTGTCTTTTATCTCAGGAAACCTTGCCAATTTTAGATATTTGGGATTGATAACGAATTTTGTCATTGATTCAGGAGTTAATGGTCCTGAAAATGCCAAGAGGAGGTTTTTAAGAGAAAATACAAGTCAAAAAGTGAGCCTTTCATATAAAGCAAGGAATAATGGCATAGAGAAAATATAAGATAAGAATGATAGATGATCAAATGTGAAGAGAAAATTGATCTTTTATTGATTGGAAATGAAGTATTTAGAAGACATCGACAAAAGATGAGACTGTGTTGTCCCTACTGATGATGCATGAAATGCGCATCATGTTTATAAGTTTTTCATGCATTTTATAACAAGTTAAGGTTTTAAACCCATGTTTAGATGTATTTTGATAGTAAGGGATTATGGTTCAAATTTCAGAAAAATCGGAGTTAAAATGAGAGAGTTATGGCTATTTCAGTGTTTGGGCATGGATTTCGAGGTGGATCGGACCCATATCCGACCCAATTAGGTTATTTGGACTTTGGATCAACCCTTAGAAAGCCCAAAACCCAACCCACACGCCTATCCATATCCAATTCAAAAAGTTTTGCAGAAAACCACCCAGAAAGTGGCGTCTAGCAAAATTTTATTTTTTAACCCTTTTTCTGAAATTCCAAAAAAGTATAAATAGATTTTTTAGAGGAACCCTAGGCGTCTTTGGCTTTGTTTGGACGCCCCTTGCAGTGCCTCTAGATCCATCACCTCCTTCCTCTTCATTCTCCCACGTTTTGGCCATTGAAGATCGGTTCATGCTTGGTTTCCAAGCATATTTCGACCTCTCTTGTGATTTCTCTCTATTTCTTTCTTTTTCCTTGCTGTGTTTTCACCATTTTTCTGTACTTTTGCAGGTGTAGCAGAGGTGGAGACCATTAACCTTGTGTGGGAGTGCGAAACACACCAACAAGGTGAGTCGGCCCTACCCCCATCCGGTTTTCTACACCCTCCGATCGAGAATCGGCGCATACTCCATTTTCGGTGGATCTCCAACGTGTAGCAGCTGAAAAAGTTTTGTTCTTTGGTGAAGTCCAGAATTCTCGAACTGTTTGAGATGTCAAGATCAAGCCACGGTCCGATCTTCTTCATCCCCCCGGTCGTCGGATCTTCCAAGAGGTAGGTCTTCTTCTCCCTTCTCTTCTAGCTAAAACCGAATTGTGTGTTGGTTTTCTTTTATTATTTCTGTGTGTTTTCTTTAATTTTTATTGTTTCAATCGTAGAATAGTATCCATGCATAGACCATCACGTTAGCTCTAGGTTTCTTTCATTGTTTACATGTTCGAGTATTGATTTCCATTGCTTTTCAAGAAAAATGTGAAAATCGGCTAGAGGTTCTTCTATCCGTTTTGGGTTGTCTTCTCCAACGTGTGTGTCTGTGTTATTTCAACATAAAAAGCCTTTCAAAAGATTAGTTTGAGTTATTTTTGGTGTTGGGTCTAGATCCAAAGGCGTTTTTCTTTGAAAACCAATAAATCGGCTAGATCCATTCTAGCCGATTTTGGTTTACCTTTCATTTTCGCCTTAGTTCGGTTTTTGGCAGCAAAGCTGGGTTAAGAGACCCTACAGAGATCATATTTCAGTGAGTTTATTGCAGATCTGTTTAGGTTTGAGTCATTGCTTGATTTGTTTGTCGTTTGATTTTTTTAGATTTTTCATTCAAATTGTGAAAATTGGCTAGAACCTCATCTAGCCGATTTCTTTTATTTTATTTTTATTTTGTCCAGCGTGTTCCAGTAAGTTGTTTTTACAGAAAAAAAATGTTGAAAAATTTCATTTGATGTAGTGTATTCGTTGGTTGTGATTGAGCATTGTTTGAACATAAAAAAAAAAAAAAATTTATCAGCTAGACTACTTCTAGCCGATCCTTGTGTTTAGGAAGTTCGTGATGTGCGTGTAATCTTCTATTTCATGTTGCATGTCTGCATCTTTTTGGTGATTTTATAGTTTTGCAAAGTGTGTTGTGGTTGAGTTTAGCATTTTAGGATTGTTCTAAATAATCGATTTAATCATTTTGTGTTTTTGTGTTTTGTGTCTATTGAAAAATTACAAAAATTGAGTTTTATTTTCTTTATGTTGTTAATGAATTCCAGCATAGTCTTGTTCATGTTTGCATTTGTGTAATTAGGAGTTTTTTTTTATTATATTTTAATTTAGTTTTAGTTTTATCAAAATAGTTGTTACTTAAATTTAATCGTTTCTTTTAGTTTATATTTTTATTTTTGTTGGTCTTCTTCTTCCCCAAGGAGGGGCGGCAGCCATTAGAGCTCAATTCGAGCTCTAGGCTATTTTTGGTAATTAGTAATTGCAATTAGGTAGGTTTAATTAGGTTGTCTAGATTTAATGTATTAGGGTTTTATTGTCTAGCCGTTTTTATGGGTCATTTAAGTAAGTTTTGGAATTAGGTTAGCATTTAATCCTAGAAAATCGTTTTTCTATTTAATGCCTTTTATTCCCTAGGTAGTTTTAATTGCATTAGTTTAGAAAGTAGCACCATTAGGGTTGGCGATTTTTGAGAAGGAAGGTAATTAAAGTAATGGAATTTGAAAAGTTTTTTGAAAGAATAGTTTCTTCAAAAATCGTGTTCGGGCATTTAAGGGAGATTTAAATTTTGAGTTTGCATTAAGGAAGGAGTTACTATTTAGCTTTGGAAAGTGTTTTTGAAATTTAATTAAACCTCCAATCTAGGCTCCACAATTTCCATAAAGAATTAAAAGCAATTCAATTCCATCTTGAAAAGCAAAAATCGTGGGTTTCTAGATTGGACTTTTCATTTTTCCAAAGTGAGCTTTAAAGATAATTAAGGAGTGTAACTCCCTCATTAAGTGGGGCGATTTTTGAGAATCCAAATTATTTCAAAGTTTGAGCATTGATAATTATTACTTTATTTTCCCAACCTTCTACATTAAAATCGTTAGATTTGTATTAACTTTAGGATAATTAATAGGTTACTAATTTAGTCGACCTAATTAAGTGAGTCAAACCCTAGTCTAAACCCACCTGAGTCTAGTCAAAACCGAGCCTAGGTCGAGTCAACCTTAGCCCAAGTCAAAACCCTAGGTTAAGTCTAGTTGAGTCAAACCTAATCCTTACTTAACCCAACTCGAGCCTAGTCAACCCAAAATCAAACCTAGTTAGTCTAAGTCAAGTCAAAGACCAAGACCTAACCCTAGTCAAGTCTTAGTCAAACCTAACCTAAGTTTAGGTCAACCGAGTCTACCTAACCTAATCTAAGCCAAGCCTAGTTGAGTCAACCTTAGTCTGAGCCTATCTCACTCAACCTAACCTAAACCGAGCCCACCTAAACCAAACCGACCTTAGTTGACTAAGTCAACCCTAAACCGAGTCTAACCTAGTCTTAGTTAAACCTAACTTAGTCAAAACCTAAGCCTAGTCGAGTCTTAGTCCAACCCAGGGTGAGTCAAACTCGAGCCTAGTTCGAGTCAACCTTAGCCAAGTTAATCCAACCTTAGCTAGGTCAAAACCTAGTCCACCTAAGTCAACCGAGCCTAGTAGAGTCGCCTCTAGTCCTAATTCAACCCCGTATCCGATTGGTCCCTATTAGTCTCATTCTTTTTAGATTTAATCCATCGTGATTTTAGAATAGATAGTGTAGCTATTTATTTAATTGTTTTAGTTAAATTTTATATTTGTTGATTTGATGCGTGTTTGTGGGTTTGTCGTATGTTAATAATTTAGTTAGTATAGTGCATTTAGTTTATATTTGGTGCAATACTTAGTCATATAGTTAAATACATGATTTAGTGCGTTAGTTGTAATTGCATTATTATTTCATTTAGCTTAGAGTCATAAAATGCATGTCATACTTCATTTAGATCTCATTTAGCTTCATCGTAGTTAATATCAGCATATAATCAGTCATAGAGGATCATTTAAGATTGCATTACATTTAGATTACATTCTTAGTGTGTAAAATAGATTCATAGAGTGAATAGTGCATTGAAAGAAAGGACTGATTTTTGCTGCATCGCACTGTCGTAATTTCATAGGCAAAAATTCTGAGTTTTTCGAATTTTTTTTTTCTATTCACTTTATCAACGTGTTAGCTAACTGCAGACCAAATTTCAGCTCGATCCGTGCTGGTTTGGTCTGATTTTTAAGCGTTTTGCAAAAACCGCTTTTTCTGGTTTTTAAATTACAGGACTTTCGATATCCTGAATTTTCCCAATTTTGAAACGCTTATATCTGGAGTTCCAGATATCGTTTTTTCATTCTGTAACAACTGTTAGATTTTTTAATCTGTCAGTTGCAGAACAGAACAAATTTTTGGAAAATCGGACCTAGTTTGCTCTGTCAAACAGTGGTTTTCCGACAACCTATCAGAATTCTATTTTACACTAGTTAGGGGCAGTTTCGTAATTTTCTTAGTTTCGGCATTTTAGACCTGTTTTCAGTAGTTTATGCAATTTAGGAGCTGCCTAATTATCATACAACATTAGTAGAATTAATTTAGCTAATTTTAGAATTAATTTAGTATTTTATTGAATTATTGCCTGATAATTAGCATTTGTTTTATTAATTTCATAAAATTAGACTTAGTTTTATTTATCGTTTTCATTGTCAGAATAGAATACTAACTTTGTCTTTTCTTCATTTTAGGTTGAAAAGCATAATCATTATCCAGGGTTATTGTCTAAATGCGAAGAGTGATTAATTGGTGAAAAGATGGAAATACCCTTGGCGTGGAGCAGAAGACTTAGTTGCTTTTTCATTTTCATTTTAGTGATTAATTGTAGTTGTATTAGTTTTGTAATTGTAGATTGATATTTATAATTAATAAATTAAATTTTATAGAAATATCTTGATTAATTCCTGTTCCCTGAGGATTCGACCCGTACTTACCACTTTGTGGAAAGTCGGTTTTTATACTTTTGGTTGACGATTTTCCAAAGTTTTATTGAAAATAATTGTTTTAAAAAGATCATTTCAAAATATCAACCAAATTTTGGTGCCGTTGCCGGGGAACGGCGAATTAATTACTTTATTTCTTAGAGTTTGATTTATTAATTTGTTTTAGTTAGTTAATTAGTTGTTTTCTTTTTAGTTAGTAGGATTAGTAAGTGAATATAGTATTAACATAGTTAGTAAATATAGGATTCACGTACTGTTCTTTCTAGGATTCACTTAATTTTCATTCTGCAAGGAGCGATTAGACAGGTGGGTTTTAGAAAAACTTAGTTTGTGATTTCCTGTATTTATTTGTTTCAGTATTTTAGAATAGTTTACTTTGTTATTTCTTTATTTAGTTATAGAATTCTGACATAGATAGATAGCATCTCTGTTTCGTAGTACTGTTATTTGTTTTATTTACATTTTAGTACCTGTGTTAGTTTAGATTTAGATTTAGGTCGTTGGCTTACATCTGGTCTTAGTACCAATGTATGCAGGGGCGACGAGGTCTAGGAACCCCATTACACCCATTTGTTGACAACCCAGAGAGAATTTTACATTCTCATCAAAGTTCGACAACAATGGCTGACATGGATCCTCCACCTCCACCCCCAGCTCATCCACGTCCTCTGCGGGAATACTTCATTCCCACAGATTATGTTCAGGCATCCTGCATTCGGAGACCCGAAGTAGGAGCGCCTCATTATGAGATTAAGGCCAGCATTATTCAGATGCTCCCATCTTTTTATGGCCTTAGTCACGAGGATCCCTACCGCCATTTAGATGAATTCCTCAAAATCTGTTCTACGGTAAAGATACAGAATTTCGATGATGATGCCTTGCGGTTGACTCTATTCCCTTTTTCATTGAAGGACAAAGCCAAGTATTGGCTAAAGTCCTTAGATTCTGTAGAAATACAGTCTTGGGAGAAGTTACAACAGGAGTTTCTTCGGAAATACTTTCCCATTGGTCGTACGAATCAGTATCGTCGAGCCATCACTAGTTTTGCGGAACTAGATGGTGAGCACTTCCATGAGACCTGGGAGAGAATGAAGGATTTCCTCAGGAAATGTCCCCATCATCAGGTGCCGAAATGGCAACTGGTGCAGAGCTTCTACGATGGATTGTCTGACAAGAATCGTCAGATGATCGACTCTTCATGTGGAGGGACATTTATGCTAAAGAGCGAGGACGAAGCATGGAGGTTATTTGATACATTGGCCGAGAATTCCCTCCACCATGCTTCGAGCTCTCATTCGGATAGAGCCACACCCAGCATTCAGAAGAAAGCTGGTGTTCTTGAGATTGGTCCATCTACTGCACTACAGTGCAAGGTAGACATGATTGCTCAGAAGCTGGATCAGCTTCTCTCAAGACCAACCACTACACATCAGGTGTGTACTCTTTGTGCCAGTCCGGCACACGATATCACTGAGTGCCCTTCGGCAGCTCAGTATCCTGAATTTGTTCAAGAACAAGTTCAGGCAGCTCAGGGTTACGTCAGACCGCCGAACAACCCATTCTCATCGACATATAATCCGGGTTGGCGTAACCATCCCAATTTTTCATGAAAGAATCCACAGTCTTCCATGCAGATGCCTACATCCTCTCAGCCAGCTCGGCAGCCATCTTTTACTCAGTCATTCCAAAGACAGAGCTATTCTCAGTCTTCTTCTTCAGTCCCTCCTCCGATTCAGCAGGAGTCTGCCCCGCAGACATCTTTTGAGGAGAGACTTCTCCAGGCATTCCAAGAGGTGAAAACCTCTAATCAGAATGCCTTCGAGAAGTGTAGCCAGATATTAAGCTCACATACGGAGTCCATTGCGAAATTAGAGTCGCAAATGGGACAGTTAGCTGAGGCTATTAGTAGGAGACCCGAGGGTACATTGCCGAGTCAGGCTGTCATGAACCCGAAGGGCAAGGACCAGATGACTGGAGGCCTGTTTTATACTGAGACACAGCAGCAGGCCAAATCTGTTATGCACCTGAGGAGTGGAGGTGAGTATCACGTCGAGAGCAGAGAGAGAGAGAGTAGAGAGAGGATAGAGGAGCCAGAGACCATCGTTTCACCTACGTTGGCTCAGCCATCATCATCAGCCCCATCCCCATCATCATCTTCATCTTCATCCTCAGTGCAGAAGAAGGATAGGAGTGAGCCTTCTCACAAAGAGAAGGAACCACCCGAGTATATTCCCCCACCACCCTATCCCAAAGCATTAGAGTCTCCCGGTTTTAGAGGGAAGCAAGGTGCGAAGATCCAGGACATGCTTGACATCTTCAAGCATGTGCAGATCAACCTACCTTTGCTCGATGCGATTCAGCAGGTGCCGACATATGCCAAATTCCTGAAGGAGCTATGTACGCAGAAGCGTAAATCTAGAGAGAGAGTTCCTAACAGGGTCCATCTGACTAAGCAGGTGAGTTCAGTACTTCAGCATCATACACCACCAAAGCTCAAGGACCCTGGAGCCCCTATCATTGCGTGTACCATAAGGAACATCTGGATAGAACGCGCATTGCTCGATCTTGGAGCAAGTGTGAACACTCTGTCTGGGTATTTCTTTGATTCTTTCAGGCTAGGAGAGATGAGATCGACTCCGATTACACTGCAGCTGGCAGATTGTTCTATCAAGGTACCGAGAGGTGTCTTGGAGGACGTGCTAGTTAAAGTGGATGATTTTTATTTCCCAGTTGATTTCATTATTCTTGATATGGAAGGAGTAGACAGCCAGCACCAGACTCCGATTATTTTACGCAGACCATTCTTGGCGACTGCCAATGCGTGCATCAACTGTAGGACCGGAGCCATGGATCTCTCATTCGGCAATCGGAAGGTCAAGCTAAATATTTTCAATGCCGCGATGGGACCAGTGGGAGACATCGACTGCTTTCATGTAGATATTGCACATGAGTTAGTGGAGGAGCAGCCCAATTTGTATATTACTGAGGATTCTTTAGATTTGTACCATATAGAGAAGAATAGTGGTGTAGATAGTGTAGATGTGTCTAGAGTGTCGTCAGAGAGACCACCTTGGGGAGCTATCATTAAGACTCTTCCCCCACTTGCGGAGACCCCCGCCAAATCTTCGATCGAGTCACCTCTGAAACTCGAGTTGAAACCCTTACCGGATTCACTCAAGTATGCATATCTCGGAGACAATGAGACTCTGCCTGTGATCATCTCGTCCCTTCTCACTGAGGAGCAGGAGCAGAGATTGTTGACTATTCTTCGAGAGCATAAGACAGCGATTGACTGGGGAGTTGCTGATCTGAAGGGGATTGATCCTTCATTCTGCATGCATAGAATTCATTGTAATGAGGAAGTCAAGCCAGTTAGGGATATGCAGAGAAGGCTAAATCCCAACATGAAGGAAGTGGTGAAGAACGAGGTGGTGAAGTGGTTGGATGCCGGAATCATTTACCCTATTTCTGATAGCCAGTGGGTCAGTCTGATTCAGGTTGTGCCGAAGAAGTCAGGACTCACTGTGGTAGAGAACGAGAAGGGTGAGAGAATTCCGATGAGAACCACCACAGGATGGCGAGTTTGTATCGATTATCGGAAGCTGAATGTGGCAACTAGGAAAGATCATTTCCCATTGCCATTCATTGATCAGATCTTAGAGAGGCTCGCAAGACAGAGCTACTACTGCTTTCTAGATGGATACTCAGGATACAATCAGGTAGTTGTCCATCCTGATAACCACGAGAAGACTACGTTTACATGTCCTTATGGCACCTTCGCGTTTAGACGTATGCCGTTTGGGCTCTACAATGCCCCGACAACTTTTCAGAGGTGCATGCTTGCTATCTTCTCAGACATGATTGATGATGTGATGGAAGTTGTCATGGACGACTTTTCAGTTTATGGCTCTTCTTTTGAAGATTGCCTCCAAAAACTTACTCGAGTACTGAGTAGGTGTGCAGAGACAAATCTTGTCCTTAGTTGGGAAAAGAGCCATTTTATGGTCCAGGAGGGGATTGTGCTTCGACACATTGTGTCCAAGCGAGGCATTGAGGTTGACAGAGCGAAGGTAGAATCTATTTCCTGTCTGACTCCACCCACCTCTGTGAGGCAGATTTGGTAATTTTTAGGGCATGCGGGTTTTTATAGGCGGTTCATAAAAGATTTTCGTAAAATCTCTCGACCGCTATGTACTTTACTGAAGAAAGACCAGCCCTTTCTTTTCGGTGAGGATTGTATGAAGGCCTTTGAGATTCTCAAAGAGACCTTGATTATTGCACCCATTTTGAGACCTCCGGATTGGAGTCTCCCATTTGAGATTATGTGTGATGCATTTGATTATGCTATGGGGGCTATTTTAGGACAACGCATTGATAGGAAGCCCTATGTGATCTACTATGCTAGTAGAACTCTGTCTGATGCTCAGATGAATTATACTATGACAAAGAAGGAGCTACTTGTGGTAGTTTTCACATTGGATAAGTTCAGATCCTATTTACTTGGTTTGAAAGTGGTTGTCTATTCTGACCATGCGGCATTGAAATATCTTTTGAATAAGAAAGACACCAAACCGAGATTGATTCGTTGGGTTCTACTACTACAGGAGTTTGATCTCGATATTCAAGATAAGAAGGGAAGCGAGAATGTAGTAGCAGACCACATGCCCAGACTGATCGTGGAGACCACGCAGGATTAGAGACCGATCAGTGATTCTTTCCCCGACGAGCAGATCATGTCAGTCAGTACAATGTAGTTACCTTGGTTTGCAGATATTGTGAACTATCTGGTTTCGAGGCAGATACCTGAGCATTGGAACAAAAATGAGCGTGAGAGATTCCTATCTCAGTTGAGGCACTATTATTGGGATGAACCAGAGTTGTTCAAATACTGTGTAGATCAGATCATTAGGAGATGTGTTCCGGAGGAGGAGTACCAGTCCATTCTTAATTTTTCCCATTCATTAGCCTGTGGAGGGCATTTTAGCAGTAGGAAGACAGCTGCAAAGGTTTTGCAGTCAGGATTTTATTGGCCTACACTCCACAGGGATGCTCATGAGTTCTGTAGGCGATGTCTTTGATGTCAGCAGATTGGGAACATGTCCAAGAGGGACATGATGCCCTTGCTTCCGATTTTGATAGTCGAGATTTTTTTATGTTTGGGGCATTGATTTCATGGGACCATTTCCGCCTTCATTCGAAAATTTATACATTCTGGTTGCGGTTGATTATGTGTCCAAGTGGGTCGAGGCTGTGGCAACCAAGACCAATGATCATAGAGTAGTGCTTAAGTTCATTAAGCACAACATTTTCAGTCATTTTGGTGTGCCACGTGCGATGATTAGCGA
Organism: Nuphar pumila; assembly: GCF_984573655.1. Classification (NCBI taxonomy): domain Eukaryota; kingdom Viridiplantae; phylum Streptophyta; class Magnoliopsida; order Nymphaeales; family Nymphaeaceae; genus Nuphar; species Nuphar pumila. The sequence continues at coordinate 62,137,239 of NC_143257.1, read as the reverse complement.
TGGTGTCAAGCATTTTAGGAATGTACAAATAGCTTCTCTTCTGAGAAGATATTCTGTCAATCATAGATTCACCACTCCATATCATCCGCAGACTAGTGGATAGGTTGAAGTGTAAAATAGGGAGATTAAGCGAATTTTAGAAAAGACAGTTCGCCCGGACCGCAAGGATTGGTCCCAGCGCTTAGATGATGCACTTTGGGCATATAGAACTGCATTTAAGACTCCCATTGGCATGTCCCCGTATCGCCTTGTATTCGGGAAAGCATGCCATCTTCCTGTCGAGCTAGAGCATAGAGCGTATTGGGCTATCAAGAAATTGAATTTTGACCTTACCCAGGCTGGCAAAGAGAGAGCACTCCAGCTCTCAGAATTAGAGGAACTCAGGAATGATGCGTATGAGAATGCCAAATTATACAAAGCTCGCACGAAATTATTTCATGATAAGCATATTATCAGGAAAGTGTTTGAGCCAGATCAGAAAGTGTGGCTATACAATTCTCGTTTGCATTTATTCCCAGGGAAGTTGAGATCGAGATGGACAGGTTCGTACATTGTGAAAGAAGTATTTCCCCATGGAGCAGTGACATTATTCGATCCTATGACCCAAGGTACATTCAAGGTAAATGGGCAAAGACTGAAGCCCTTTATTTCAAATTCCTTGCAGGATGGTGAGTGTGAGATAGTGCATCTCACAAAGGCATGAGGATTCAACCAGATGGATGTATCATATGTACACTAGTTTATTTTTCATTTCAGTATTTTTCTTTATTCAGTATTTCATTTCATATGTGCTAACATTTGTTTTGATGTATGCAAGATGAATCTAACACTTAATATATCAAGTTACCAGGTACAGAGAAGAGCTTTCAAAGAATTCAAAGATCAGATGAAATTCAACTTCAGAAGCTCAGAGCAGATCAGGTTGTATCTATCCTTTCTCCCATATTCTTATGGTCTTTTAGTGTATGTGCATCATATTGTTATATATTTTGTATGCCACTAGGGACAGTGTCATTCAAGCATGGGGGGGTGGTTTAGATGCACAAAAATTTCAATTTTTTTTTTTATGACTGGTAATTAAAGTAGGCATTTGAGAACAAGTTGTAGCATATATGATTGTTTTTGGCATAATCTAACAGTTTATAAATTTTTAAGCCCCATAAAAAATTTCTTTTTCTCTGAACTAATTCGAATGGAGTAGTTATTTATGAGAAAATTCAAAGAAAAAATAGTATTTGATCGTTAGAAAATTTTGAATCACTTTAGTATAAGTATGCACAATATGTTTTGTGAAAGAAATAAGCAATGGAAAGATGTTTTAGAAAAATGAGTTAAAAGAATAGAGCTATGTTTAGTTGTTGATGTCTTCGTGAATCCTAGTAGTGGAACTCAGACACGAGATGAAGTGTTTGAGTCTTTCGACGAAAAGGATAACGAAGGAGATCATCTTCTTGTCTAGCTGATATCTGTGGCCTTTGTAGTTCGAGTAAGTAGAATCTGAAGGGTGTTTTACACTTGGTGCCCCAAAGCCAGCTGGTTTGGGAGCCACCAGTTCGAAAGCTTGTTACATGAACTGCATAGAAAGCCTAAGAGATAGAGACATTGCATATGACGAGAGGAAGACTATACGTAAACTATTAGAATAGAAGGTCTAGTGACTCAAGCAATTAAGTCTGAGGGATACTTTGTATCTAGTGCCCTAAGGTCGGCCGGCCTAGGAGTCACTGACTCAAAGCTCGCTACACGGGTCACGAAAACTGACTATTCGAAATAGTGCTCATGTGAGAAGAATGCTCAAGAGAACAAATTTGAAAAAGGGTGAAAATGAAAGAAAGAAAAAAGATAATGTGCGAAATGAGAAAATTTTCATTGCTTAGGCATATATGTGTATTACTGTGCAGAAAATATACAAGTGAGAATAAATGAGTAAAACATGAGAATACTTGACTTTCTAAGAAAAATCATAAACTAGCTACAATATTAAAAAAGTGAAGGAAAATTTTTTTTTACTGCGGTGGCATGAGATTTTTAAACTTGTTTTGAGAAGGTCAATTACATGAACTATTTGTTGCAACTGCATTCTTAAGAGCCTCATATTTTTGAAAAAATTATCCTCGCATTTCATTGATGTTTGTGGGTAGCATCTCTGCAAACCCTCACGAGACCTTACTCGTCCACTAGTGTAAGCTAGGGGTTTAAAGGGCTTGTTGCATACACTAAATGCAACCGTGTTTCCTACGAAAGTGAGTTAGTTTTTATGCATTCATATTTAGCATTTATTGTCTCTGTTGCATAGCATAATTAGGGTTTGTTAAGGGACTAACAAACATTCAAGCATGGGGGTATTTGATGATGCATGAAATGCGCATCATGTTTATAATTTTTTCATGCATTTTATAACACGTTAAGGTTTTAAACTCATGTTTAGATGTATTTTGATAATAAGGGGTTATGGTTCAAATTTCAGAAAAATCGGAGTTAAAATGAGAGAGTTATGGCTATTTCAGTGTTTGGGCACGGATTTCGAGGTGGATCGGATCCATATCCGACCCAATTAGGTTATTTGGACTTTGGATCAACCCTTAGAAAGCCCAAAACCCAACCCACACGCCTATCCATATCCAATTCAAAAAGTTTTGCAGAAAACCCCCCAGAAAGTGGCGCCTAGCAAAAATTTATTTTTTAACCCTTTTTCTGAAATTCCAAAAAAGTATAAATAGATTTTTTAGAGGAACCCTAGGCGTCTTTGGATTTGTTTGGACGCCCCTTGCAGTGCCTCTAGCTCCAGCACCTCCTTCCTCTTCATTCTCCCACGTTTTGGCCATTGAAGATCGGTTCATGCTTGGTTTCCAAGCATATTTCGACCTCTTTTGTGATTTCTCTCTATTTCTTTCTTTTTCCTTGCTGTGTTTTCACCATTTTTCTGTACTTTTGCAGGTGTAGCAGAGGTGGAGACCATTAACCTTGTGTGGGAGTGCGAAACACACCAACAAGGTGAGTCGGCCCTACCCCCATCCGGTTTTCTACACCCTCCGATCGAGAATCGGTGCATACTCCATTTTCGGTGGATCTCCAACGTGTAGCAGCTGAAAAAGTTTTGTTCTTTGGTGAAGTCCAGCATTCTCGAACTGTTTGAGACGTCAAGATTAAGCCACGGTCCGCTCTTCTTCATCCCCCTGGTCGTCGGATCTTCCAAGAGGTAGGTCTTCTTCTCCCTTCTCTTCTAGCTAAAACCGAATTGTGTGTTGGTTTTCTTTTATTATTTCTGTGTGTTTTCTTTAATTTTTATTGTTTCAACCGTAGAATAGTATCCGTGCATAGACCATCACGTTAGCTCTAGGTTTCTTTCATTGTTTACATGTTCGAGTATTGATTTCCATTACTTTTCAAGAAAAATGTGAAAATCGGCTAGAGGTTCTTCTAGCCGATTTGGGTTGTCTTCTCCAACGTGTGTGTCTGTGTTATTTCAACATGAAAAGCCTTTCAAAAGATTAGTTTGAGTTATTTTTGGTGTTGGGTCTAGATCCAAAGGCGTTTTTCATTGAAAACCAATAAATCGGCTAGATCCATTCTAGCCGATTTTGGTTTACCTTTCATTTTCGCCTTAGTTCGGTTTTTGGCAGCAAAGCTGGGTTAAGAGACCCTACAGAGATCATATTTCAGTGAGTTTATTGCAGATCTATTTAGGTTTGAGTCATTGCTTGATTTGTTTGTCGTTTGATTTTTTTAGATTTTTCATTCAAATTGTGAAAATCGGCTAGAACCTCATCTAGCCGATTTCTTTTATTTTATTTTTATTCTGTCCAGCGTGTTCTAGTAAGTTGTTTTTACAGAAAAAAAATTGTTGAAAAATTTCATTTGATGTAGTGTATTTGTTGGTTGTGATTAAGCATTGTTTGAACATAAAAAAAAAAAAATTATCAGCTAGACTACTTCTAGCCGATCCTTGTGTTTAGGAAGTTCGTGATGTGCGTGTAATCTTCTATTTCATGTTGCATGTCTGCATCTTTTTGGTGATTTTACAGTTTTGCAAAGTGTGTTGTGGTCGAGTTTAGCATTTTAGGATTGTTCTAAACAATCGATTTAATCATTTTGTGTTTTTGTGTTTTGTGTCTATTGAAAAATTACAAAAATTGAGTTTTATTTTCTTTATGTTTTTAATGAATTCCAGCATAGTCTTGTTCATGTTTGCATTTGTGTAATTAGGAGTTTTTTTTTATTATATTTTAATTTAGTTTTAGTTTTATCAAAATAGTTGTTACTTAAATTTAATCGTTTCTTTTAGTTTATATTTTTATTTTTGTTGGTCTTCTTCTTCCCCAAGGAGGGGCGGCAGCCATTAGAGCTCAATTCGAGCTCTAGGCTATTTTTGGTAATTAGTAATTGCAATTAGGTAGGTTTAATTAGGTTGTCTAGATTCAATGTATTAGGGTTTTATTGTCTAGCCGTTTTTATGGGTCATTTAAGTAAGTTTTGGAATTAGGTTAGCATTTAATCCTAGAAAATCGTTTTTCTATTTAATGCCTTTTATTCCCTAGGTAGTTTTAATTGCATTAGTTTAGAAAGTAGCACCATTAGGGTTGGCGATTTTTGAGAAGGAAGGTAATTAAAGTAATGGAATTTGAAAAGTTTTTGGAAAGAATAGTTTCTTCAAAAATCGTGTTCGGGCATTTAAGGGAGATTTAAATTTTGAGTTTGCATTAAGGAGGGAGTTACTATTTAGCTTTGGAAAGTGTTTTTGAAATTTAATTAAACCTCCAATCTAGGCTCCACAATTTCCATAAAGAATTGAAAGCAATTCAATTCCATCTTGAAAAGCAAAAATCGTGGGTTTCTAGATTGGACTTTTCATTTTTCCAAAGTGAGCTTTAAAGACAATTAAGGAGTGTAACTCCCTCATTAAGTGGGGCGATTTTTGAGAATCCAAATTATTTCAAAGTTTGAGCATTGATAATTATTACTTTATTTTCCCAACCTTCTACATTAAAATCGTTAGATTTGCATTAACTTTAGGATAATTAATAGGTTACTAATTTAGTCGACCTAATTAAGTGAGTCAAACCCTAGTCTAAACCCACCTGAGTCTAGTCAAAACCGAGCCTAGGTCGAGTCAACCTTAGCCCAAGTCAAAACCCTAGGTTAAGTCTAGTTGAGTCAAACCTAATCCTTACTTAACCCAACTCGAGCCTAGTCAACCCAAAATCAAACCTAGTTAGTCTAAGTCAAGTCAAAGACCAAGACCTAACCCTAGTCAAGTCTTAGTCAAACCTAACCTAAGTTTAGGTCAACCGAGTCTACCTAACCTAATCTAAGCCAAGCCTAGTTGAGTCAACCTTAGTCTGAGCCTATCTCACTCAACCTAACCTAAACCGAGCCCACCTAAACCAAACCGACCTTAGTTGACTAAGTCAACCCTAAACCGAGTCTAACCTAGTCTTAGTTAAACCTAACTTAGTCAAAACCTAAGCCTAGTCGAGTCTTAGTCCAACCCAGGGTGAGTCAAACTCGAGCCTAGTTCGAGTCAACCTTAGCCTAGTTAACCCAACCTTAGCTAGGTCAAAACCGAGTCCACCTAAGTCAACCGAGCCTAGTAGAGTCGCCCCTAGTCCTAATTCAACCCCGTATCCTATTGGTCCCTATTAGTCTCATTCTTTTTAGATTTAATCCATCGTGATTTTAGAATAGATAGTGTAGCTATTTATTTAATTGTTTTAGTTAAATTTTATATTTGTTGATTTGATGCGTGTTTGTGGGTTTGTCGTATGTTAATAATTTAGTTAGTATAGTGCATTTAGTTTATATTTGGTGCAGTACTTAGTCATATAGTTAAATGCATGATTTAGTGCCTTAGTTGTAATTGCATAATTATTTCATTTAGCTTAGAGTCATAAAATGCATGTCATACTTCATTTAGATCTCATTTAGCTTCATCGTAGTTAATATCAACATATAATCAGTCATAAAGGATCATTTAAGTTTGCATTACATTTAGATTACATTCTTAGTGTGTAAAATAGATTCATAGAGTGAATAGTGCATTGAAAGAAAGGACTGATTTTTGCTGCATCGCACTGTCGTAATTTCATTGGCAAAAATTCTGAGTTTTTCGAAAATTATTTTTCTATTCACTTTATCAACGTGTTAGCTAACTGCAGACCAAATTTTTGCTCGATCCGTGCTGGTTTGGTCTGATTTTTAAGCGTTTTGCGAAAACCGCTTTTTCTGGTTTTTAAATTACAGGACTTTCGATATCCTGAATTTTCCCAATTTTGAAACGCTTATATCTGGAGTTCCAGATATCGTTTTTTCATTCTGTAACAACTGTTAGATTTTTTAATCTGTCAGTTGCAGAACAGAACAAATTTCGGGAAAATCGGACCTAGTTTGCCTTGTCAAACAGTGGTTTTCCGACAACCTATCAGAATTCTATTTTACACTAGTTAGGGGCAGTTTCGTAATTTTCTTAGTTTCGGCATTTTAGACCTGTTTTTAGTAGTTTATGCAATTTAGGAGCTGCATAATTATCATACAGCATTAGTAGAATTAATTTAGCTAATTTTAGAATTAGTTTAGTATTTTATTGAATTATTGTCTGATAATTAGCATTTGTTTTATTAATTTTGTAAAATTAGACTTAGTTTTATTTATCGTTTTCATTGTCAGAATAGAATACTAACTTTGTATTTTCCTCATTTTAGGTTGAAAAGCATAATCATTATCCAGGGTTATTGTCTAAATGCGAAGAGTGATTAATTGGTGAAAAGACGGAAATACCCTTGGCGTGGAGCAGAAGACTTAGTTGCTTTTTCATTTTCATTTTAGTGATTAATTGTAGTTGTATTAGTTTTGTAATTGTAGATTGATATTTATAATTAATAAATTAAATTTTATAGAAATATCTTGATTAATTCATGTTCCCTGAGGATTCGACCCGTACTTACCACTTTGTGGAAAGTCGGTTTTTATACTTTTGGTTGACGATTTTCCAAAGTTTTATTGAAAATAATTGTTTTAAAAAGATCATTTCAAAATATCAACCACCTACAAGACTAACAAAAAGATAAGAAAAGAAAGCAGGAAAACTAAGGCATCATCTTTACTTGTTTCCTATGACAAAAACTGTCTTTTTGCTGGAATCCTGGCCAGTGAACCCCAGCCCTGTGCTGTCTGCATGCTAAACTGGGATGATAGGCTCTATCATGCCATTTTCATCTTTCCCCATGCCCCAGAATGACTGATATCCATGTTTGATCAACAGATCGAATCCTTTTCTGGCTTTAGAAAATTGTGGAAATAAATGATGATCTTTGAAGGAGGTATAATTAATGCGTCCTCTTAATTTGAAGAAATAAGGTCTTTGCCATTGGACCGTGGCTGCAACATTTTCTTCTTCCATGACATCTTTCAATTTTAGCATCTCTAGGCTTTCACTGAGATCGATTTCATCTTCTTCTCGGATGCTAGGAATATCAGCTGTAAATGTTGGACGAGGAATCATGGGTTGCGACAGCCTCTCTTCGGGATCTTCCCCCAAGATGGTGGTAATCATTCCCCCCTTGGACCACTTGATGCACTGGTGGAGGGTCGATGGAACGACATTGGCATTGTGGATCCATGTTCGCCCCAACAAAAGATTGTAAGTTGGCGGCACATTGACGACATGAAATAGAATTGTGTGCACTGAGTAGTTGATGAAAATTTCTAGGAAGATCTTGCCCTTGGCAGTCTGCTCGTGATTATCGAAGCCATAGATGGTAATGGGATCAGGCACATATTCTTCTTCCTTCAATCTCAGGGCCTTTGCTGTCATTTCTGGGCAAATGTTGAGGCTACTTCCTCCATCAACGAGTACATGCGGGGCAGTCATGCCTCGGGTCCTTACCACGATATAGAGCGCATTGTTATGGAATGAATGAGCTTTGGCAGGTCCTCATCTGAAAAGGTGATAGGCGCATTAGTCATCGCCTGATTCACAATCTGCGCCATGTCTTCGGGCGTAGTGCCCGGCTTCACCTTAATTTTTCTCAATAGATCATCCAACTTTTCCTGATATTTAGGAGAATCATGGGTTAATTCAAAGATGGAAATGTTGGAGAGTGCTGTAATTGGCTTCTGAAGGTTTTTGGCTCGCTCTTCTGCTGCTTCGAAGGTTTCTGCTTCCTTTGTGCAGGCTTCCTTTTTCAAAAATCTCTTTGAAAAAACTTGGGTTTTTCCACTCTCAACTGATATGTTTCTTATATTAAAAAATGAGAGGATATTCCCTCTCTGAGATGCAAGTTGATCCTGATGTAGAACCATTACCTGATGCTGAAGACTTATATCTTCACTGGAACATGGATGTATGTGACTCTGCAGAAGGAAAGAATGCTCGGAGATGGTTGATGCTAAATGCTTTGGGAATGGGGCAGACATGATGTCCATTTTGCCTTCTTCTTCATCCTCGATGAGGATGCTCTTATCGATGTTGTCCTGGATCAGATGCTTCAGGACGAAGCAGTATTCAGTGTCATGGCCCATTGCTTTGTGGAACTTGCAATATTGTTCTATAAATCTTCCCATGATCACTGGCGGATCTGCAACTTTGGGAAGCTTACCATTCCGTGAGATAGCAAATATTCCAGAATCTTTTCCAGAGGTTGGTCGAGGGGAGTGAATTTTCGATCCATGCTCCAGTTTATGTGCTTGGGTTTCTCTTGAAGATCCCCTTTTTGTTGAGGACTGGTCGAGAGAGGCTTGTCATTGTTTTTGAAGAACTTCCCCTTTCTTCCTCTATTCTGCTCAAGCTTCGTTCCACTGCCGCTGCCCTGGTCATCCCCTGGAAACTCGGCGGAGTAAGTGAAGTGTGCCTTCTTCTTTGGATCCTGTATATTCTTGGCGAGAGCGACACCTTCATACATTCCATTTTCTACCCCCATCTCGAGCCATTATGCTCGCTCCGTCAGTTCAATAAATGACTTGGAAGGATATGGGAAAATGAGACTTTTTAGGGGCTGGGAGAAATTGTTGAGAATGACTTGGAGGGCATATTCCTCGGAAATAGGGTTTCTCATTTTGTTGCAAAGGCTCCTTCACTTGTGAATGAAATCTCCGGCCTTTTCATTAGGCTCCTACTTTAGGTTGCACAAATGGTTCAGGGTGGGTAGAGCTTCCGTGTTGAACAAAAAGCGTTCAACAAACATGTTGACAACTTTATCAAAATCCCTCAATTCGATGGGATTGACATGCTCAGCGTACCATTTGGCAGTTATCCCCTCCAGACTGCGGGGAAAACTGAGAAATAGGGCACGGTTGTCTTCGCTGAACCTGGCGCATTCTGCAAAGAACATGGAAAGATGAGCCTTAGGATCACCGGATCCATCAAACTTAATGAACTTTCTAGGGAGGTTCTCCAGATTGATGTCCCCTTCCAAGCCGAGGTAGAAGTCTTGCCTGGTGTATGACCTCTTTCCTTTATCACGGATTTGCAGGTCTTTGACTATCTTTGTCAATGCTTGGATGGAATCCTCTGCAGGGGCCCCATACTTGGGCTTGTTTACTGACACTGGCTCTTCTACTGGCTTCTTGGATGATCGCAGATGCTTTGGGATGTAAATCAGCTGCTCTTCTTCAGAATTCTCTTCTGCTGACTCGAAATCTTCAGAAGTACTGTCACGCTGTAATTTCTGCTTGCTGATTTTGACCGGCTTCTTTATGGGCTTCTTCTTAGCTTTGCTCTTAGAAGCTGCCTTCTTGGGAACAGCCTTAGCCTGCTTGGCCATCATCTTGGTTATCATTTTTTGAAAGACCCGGTACATGGCCGGATCAATGTCGGTCTCATCCCTTGAGTCATGCTTTTTTGGATATTCTAGGAGAATTTATCTCCTCTGGTTCGCTGTCACTGTGCCGTTAAGCAGCCTGCTTACTAGCCCTTGTCTGAACCATTTTCAGATGCCAAAGTTTTCCTGTAAAAATATAGGAATGGTTAGAGTATGAAGAAGTTGTTTTGAAAGTTATAACTTTTTGAGGAAAAAGAATGAAGGATTTCGGTAGACAATTTCAAGAGATTATCCCATTACCCGGGATTGGGTCATCACACGATTTGTGATAATTGTGTTACCATTTGATGATAACAGAGAAATGTGCCTTGTTACCTAGGCGAGGTCGTCAACCATGATAAAATATATTTGAAGAAAAAATGTGGGAGGAATGTCCCTTTTACCCGGGATGAGGTCGTCACCAAAATTGTGACTATTTGTACTATAAAACAAAATACAAGAAGTAAAATTTTGGCCAAAAGAAATTTTTATTGATATTTTAACATTCAAAGACAAAGAGAGGGTGGGCAGACAGTTTGCCACCACTCTCGATATTCAAATGATACATTTGGCCCAGGAAATATGGACAGAGAAACAAAGGAGTCCCAGGTATATTTAGTGATATGGTATGCCCCAGACCACTGATCTGACTGCAGGTTGAATTCTGGCATGTTGCCTGTCGGGAAGCGGGTGTTGGCACGAACCTGTCGCTGCGAGAACTGCCTGAGACATCATTCTGGTTGATAATCAACACAAAAGAAAGGGCCAAGCAATCTGTAGCGCTTGTCGCGAGCATAGGTGTATCGAGGAACGGTCTTTCTTCTGTCGAAGAAGTCCCAAACAATCTCCTCCTGATGTAGTTTCTCGATCAAAGCTCGACACTGAATGGCTGTCTTCGGCTGCTTACTGTTGAATCTGAAAGAACTGGCCTTCGAGGGAACGTGTCGCAGGAACCACGACTGTAGAGCGTAAGTGCATCCTTCTACCAGAATGGTCTCTCCGAGGGCAAATTGAGCCAAGCCTCTGTAAAGAAAATCCAAGGCTGCCATAGAAACTGATAGCTGACGGGTCTGTTTGCTTCCCCATCTTTGAAAGAGCTGAGCAACTCTGATATCTATGAAATTCTGGCTATCTTGAAAAAAAGCTAATCCTACTGTCTAGAGGATCATGGCATGCTGAATTCTGTCTTTCACTGCTCGAGACAAGGTGTCAACCTCCTCGTAGGCCCCATACTTGTCGTAGAGTCCGAACAGGTCGATGAATTGATTCCCACTAATCTCAGTGAGAGGCTAGGATCTTCTCCCTGTTGCTCTGGCCAAGGCTTCTCGCACATCCACCCCTTTGATGTTGATCAAAAACTACTGCTCGACAGGATCATCTGGCTGACCAGCTGGTTCGGGCAATCCCATAATATTATTGAACTCATCCATCAGTAGAGTCATCTCTCCCCAAGGAAACCAGAATGTGCAGGTACGTGGATTCCACCGTTCTGCCATGGCCTGAATTAAAGCTCCATTGATGGTTCGCTTGCCTACCGCTGATGCCATCTCCAACCCGCAGTCATCCAAGTGGTCTGGGAACATACGTGAGAAGGTGGCGAACCAAGAATAATACCACCGAGGGAAGAAAGGGCAAGATTGGATGACCCGTTGATCCGGGGATCCATCCTGAATCTGATAGAAGACATGATCTCGGGGAAAGACCGCATCGAGAGAATCAGACGCCATCGGAATGATACTCGGGTAAAGAAGAAATAAGAAGAATTAGATAGAATGCAGGACTTACGGATAGACTCTTTGAAGATGCAAACCTAGAAATTTTGAAAGATCGAGGAAATTTCAAAGGATTTTTCCAGGGTTTTTGAAGAGAAAAAGAGAAAAGAAATGTAGGTAGAGAAAAATATATACCTAGGGTTTTTGAAAATAAGGGTAAGTTTTAAATAATACACCCAGGGTTTTTGAAAAGGGTTTGATACATATATATGAAAGAATAAGAGAATTATCATACAACTAAAACTGCACAAACAAGGATGCGCACACAACACTCCCTAAAGGCTGACTCTAAATGCAATAGTTGAAATGGCTTGTAGGACCTTAATCCTCACTCTAGGGTTCAGATCATCTGATTCCAATCAAGATATGCCGATATACTCAAGCCGAGGCTCGAAGTACATGGCATAGAAATATTTCTTTGGTTCTAAGGTAATGGCTTCCCAACATCCTTGAGCACCTACCGATATACCTCGGACTATGGCCCTTAGGTACGTCGTAGGGGGCGCGAACCCAAATAAGTGGTCCAGTTGTGAGGCTCTCTCCCGAACTATGGTTCAGTGAGACAGCCCAGCAATGTGAAGACCGGGACAATATTAGGTAAGGAGGTTTTTCAAAATATGCTCAACATGCAAGAAATCAGATGGCTCTAATGCAAGTCCTAAAGAGATAGATTAAAATGAAGAGAAGCATACACTTGCATACATTGTTTTGCATTCAATCCCTAAAATTGAGGAGAGTTGTATTTCAAACCTAGATCTAATGTGAACATGGAATAATCTCCTCAATATGGTCCTACCAAACCATACTTAAATCCTATATGCAATGATGTCAGCTTAGGACAAAATCTAGGCCCCTAAGGTTTGCATGAAAATGAAGGTGATATTTATAGAATAAAGACTTAGATAATATCAAAGCAAAACAAAGGCATCAATTCGACCAGACGGAGACGAGTCCCATCATGGTCGCCAAAACTGTGATCATCGCAAAATTTTTCCTCTCTTGTATCTTTCTCTCTCTTCCTTCTCTTTTCCTTTCTATCCTTTATTTCCTCCTTTTTGAAGGGAGACAATAAAAGACAGAAAAGAAGAGAGAAGAGAAAAGAAAAGAAAGAGAAGAGAGAGAGTAACTCTTTTGCGGGGTCTCACTTGACCTTAATTTCGAAAATATTTAAGAAAATAACTCGCCTCCATTTTTAAAATATTTGCGGGAAAACTGGGAGACGGGATTCGCTCGTCAGTACGAGGTTCGACCGTTCCTGGTGCCTTTACCAGGGGTAATCGAACCAAGGGTCGAATTCATGCCTTTTGCTTTGCTAAGAAATTATGTAAGAATTTATTCTAAGTCTAGATGCACAAAGAATCATGCTTGTGCAATGCAAGGATGTATGCTTTTTTTTGAAAAATGATTTTAAAATTTTCCCAATTGTTTCTGAGATGAATCTGATGATAGAGTGAAGAAATGGTTTCTAACTTAGAACTTAAGATTTAAAGTTCTAAGTTTTAGGAATAATCAGAGCTTTGGAAAAATAGATCTGGATTTTTAAGAGAAATGGTTTTGAAGCTGAGATAAAGGAGATGGGAGGAAACTTCAAAGTCATAAATGGATTTTGAATTAGAATAAAGATGAAATGGAATTGAATTCTAACTTTTGAAGTTTGAAATCACGATGAAAATGTAGGAAATTTAAATAGAATTTTGAGAAATGGAATTGATTTGAAAGTTGGAATTCAAGATGGAATTTGAATCCAAAAGTCTGGATTCTAAATAGAGTTCAAAGTTGAATTTTGGACTTAGAACCTGGAAATAGGAATTGGATTTAAGAATTGGAATCAAGATGGATTTTGGATCTGAAATTTTGAATGGAATTAGATCCAAGATTTGGAATCCAAGATGGAATTTGGATCTGAAGTTTTGAATGGAATTGGATCAAGGATTTGGAATCCAAGATGGATTTTGGATCTGAAGTTTTGAATCGAATTGGATCCAAGATTTGGAATCCAAGATGAAATTTTGGATCTAAGTTTTGAATGGAATTGGATCCAAGATTTGGATTCCAAGATGGAATTTGGATCTAAAGTCTAAGATTCATAGTGAAATTGGATTCTGGATCCTAGAATGGATTTTTGGATCTGTAATTTGAGATCCAAAGTAGAATTGGGTTCTGGATCCTAGAATGGACTTGGATCTGAAATCTAAGATCCAAAGTAGAATTGGGTTCTGGATCCTAGAATGGACTTGGATATGAAATCCGAGATCCAAAGTAGAATTGGGTTCTGGATCCTAGAATGTACTTGGATCTGAAATCTGAGATTCAAAGTAGAATTGGGTTCTGGATCCTAGAATGGAATTGGATCTGAAGTCTGAGATCCAAAGTAGAATTTGGGATCTAGATCCTAAATGGAATTTGGATCTTAAGCCTGAGATCCAAAGTAGAGATTGATACTTGGAAATCTGGATCCAAGTTGAGATTAGGATCTAACTTTTGGATTTTGGAATTTCAAAGTTGATTTTGAGAATGAATTTCAAAGTCAAATTGAACTTTGGACTTGCATTTGGAAAAATGAATCAAGTTGAATTTTAAACTTTGAATTTGATTGCAAAGTTTTGGAAATGAGACATAATTGAAAAGTGAATTTGAAGAAGAGATATTCACAATCACTTGGATTTTTAAAAGGAATTTTGAAAATATGATGCAATTCTATCCTAAATGATGAATGAATCTAAATAATTGAAATTAGATTTTGAAAAGCTATTCCATTCTTTAAATGAATTAAAATGAGGTTGAAGACATAATACATCCCTAACTATGGTCCTTGAATGTATTATGTAATAACTACATTTAAATTCAAGTGAAGAATAAAATATATTTTGGTGCTTTTATAGAATTTAAAATAAAATTAACTCTCAATATACCCTGACTATGGCCATTGGTATATATATTGAGTTAATTTTATATTAAATTCTGATAAAAGAGAAAAATATTTAAAGAAAATATGATGATTTTGAAAAAGGATCTAGTGTGGATCCAGTGTTATTTTATAAAAGATAAAAACACTAAGTCTTGTTTACATCCTGACTATGGTCATTGATGTAAATCATCAACTTAGAATTAATTACCTCTTACGAAATGGTGCACGTGCCATTCATATTTCACCATTGTGAGATTTTGAGAAATAAAGGCAAAAGCATGAAAATAGACAATTTATGATGTTCACCATGCTCATTCATTCTATTTAATCTAGAAAATGCAAATTCTCATTAGGATCTAACTATTACAACACATAAAATTGAATTTACAACTTCCAAGTGATATTCTCCACATATTCTTTGCAAAACATTTGATTAGTAGAAGGAAATTGCATATATCATATAAATGTCAAAAGTATTCATTCATGATGGAAAAGATGGGAAATGATATATATACATACACTTATATATATGTATATATAGGTATGTAGGTATATACATATATATATATATATATATATATATATGGCATAAGAAAAAAAAAAAGATGAACCAATGGGCTGTGGGTAGTGGAGCTAAAATGGAAGACTACATGAAAAGACCACCAATGTTGCTGTGAAAGGTTGCATGACAGAAGTGTTGCATGTTGATAGATGTAATAGGTGGTGTATGTAGTAGTGATAGATGGTGGGTGGCATAACAGGTGAGTGAGTATGAGGGGTACGAGTGGTGTTAATGTCGTGAAGGTGACTGCAGGTGTGTAGTAGCAAGAAATGTGCTGACGATTGAGTTGGTGTAGATTGCAGCAAGGGGTGCTGCAAAATGGTGACAGCAGTGAAGGGAGTGTTGACAGATGAGTGCTAAAGGAATGAACAACATATATTAAAGCAGGGAGCAGTTAGATGGATGGTGGTTTTAAAATGATGCATATGTAATGCACAATTAACATGCTGTGAGTATGCCAGATAACAGGAGGGTGAGGACAATATACTGTAATGGGAGGCATTACTGTGTAGAGACGAAGATGTGTTGTGATGCTAAGCCTGGAACACGGGTGAATTTCAGCTTAAGTAACAAAAGGGAAATGGGTGCAATTGATGGAAAATGATAAAAAAAAAAGAATGGTATGATGGTGTTGCAAGAAGTATCTAAATGCAGTGAAAATGCTATTGTAAAGAAAAGAAAATACAATGGGATGATGTTTGTTTGATATAATTAGTGAAATAATGTGCTATTAGTGGGTGAAACAGGTATGATTGTGCAAGGGGAATACTATAGTGGTGATTGTGAAAGTAGTGTGAATGATATATATAGATGGTATGCTGATGATGGTATGCAGGTGCCATTCACCTGTGATTTATTGCAAACGTAATCTAACATGACAAAATATAGATAGATAAAATGGATGATACAACCTATGTACAGATAACAATAAAATGCAAGTGGACCCTGTGCAAATGATAAAAAAAATGGAGTGCAGGTTTTAATTTATCTTAACACACAGATATTTAAACTAACATAATATACAATGGACGAATGTTACTTTTGAAATGAACCGAACACAGGTGGTAAAACCGGAGCAGTTGTGAATGTGTGTGCTACAAGGGAGATGCATCAATTGGCTACAACCTATCAATGAATTCAGAACGTGTTGCTTGTTGCAAAACCCACTGTCCAACCTGCAAGCTTCTTTATCGTCTCCTCTGCATGAAACATATATGTTCAGCCCTTTTGTACTATTCCTGCAGGATCGACCATCTCAACCAAGGCTTTCCATAACGTACCTCCACACAATGTTGTATCTGAATCCCCCCCTTTTTTTTTTGGAAGATGACCACCAAGACATTTTATATGATTATACTCTTTAATAACTTGAAGTCCAGTTTGATAAATGGCACACAGATTTGACAGGACTTGAGTTAGTGCAGGTTTTACAATGTTCAATCTCGCATTATTGTCTCTGATTCTTCTAATGGTGGTGCATCATTGGTAATAATATACATTATATTCTTGCAAGCTGATAAGTATCTGTGCCTAACAAGGCGTAATATCCTTCGGAATTTATTTACAATTAACAACCTTATGTAGTCGAAGTTATAATGAAATCTGTACAAGTTTTATCTATGAAATACATACACTAAATGATGAATAGAACAAGATTAAAAACAAAATTCATGGCTAAAACAAAAAAAAAAAAAGAGAGTTCATCATTAGTCATCTGTATCACAATTTGTACCAAAGATGCCAAGATCTGCCCATATCTGAATGAGCATATTTCCTCTGGAGGATAAATTTCTCTGATTCCTTCATTCAGTGTATTCAAACAGATAGAGAAGATAATATATGTGAATTAACGTTACAAGGAAGAAAATCAGACAAATAAGAATCAGAAATCGGATAAGCATGTCTTGCTGAGTGATTACCCTGCTTACATTAAAATCAACCGTGGAACGGGTAAGCGTGTTGATCAAAAGAGATGACTAAAATCAAATAGGAAGAAATGCGATGCAAGACAATCCAGACACAGGTCTGGAACTAGTGAGTTCGCAGATCTGTTGTCTGATCAAATCCTAATGATGAACATAGAAGTAAATACTAAACCGAGATGATAAATATCACATGAAGCGCAGAGATGGGTCCAAGTTCTAAACATGACCAATCTAGAAATTGAATTATTTACAGTACAGATGATAAGCAGATACCAGAGAAAAGAAAGAAAAAAAAGAAGAAAAAGAAAATATATTGGAATGAAACATCCCGTTTGTTGTAGCATTACATAGATCAACTATTCGCTAGTCGATTCTATGTATTATGCTTTTTTTTAAAAAAAAATGAAATCTTGAGGAAGGAATGGAATCGAGAGGATTGTGAAAAGAAAAGATAGAGAGAGCAGTCACTTACCTGTAGTGAACCGTAAGACCAATCAATTCTTTTCAGCCGACAGGGAAAAGAATGGGTGCTTTAGCTTTATTGCAGAGGAAACGCCTTCGAGGAAGGATTGTTCTGCAACGCTTGGCCGAGGAGAAACTCCGGGAAGGAAGGAGAATGAAGCGAAAAAAAAGAAAAACTTGATGCCTTCGAAGGGAAAATCTGATAGATGCTGGAGGAGAATTGCCGAGTGAAGATGGATTTAATGGATATTCGTAAGGAAAAAGATCGATCCTCTGAGGCTTGGGTGCCTCTCTCTTTTAAAGGGGAAGGAAGGCTCTCGAAGCGGGTTCGTTCCGGATCAATGGGGGAGAATGAAGGAGGTTTGTTGAAGATCGAAGGTGGAGAGAGGAGGAGGGCATTTGAAGATGGAGGGTAGAAGAGAAGGGGTAGTTTCAGATCTGTGATGGAGAGAGGAGAGAAGAAGAGGGCCGTTGAAAGTTTTCCCTTTTTCAAAAAGGAGGTCCCCCTTAAAAAGAAATTTTTATAAAATGGTTTTCCAAAACGAGGTTTTTAGCAAAACCAATTTTAAGAAGTTTAAAGTCACTCATTTTTCGCGTAGCTTTTCGAATTTTTTTTGGGTTTTTGTGTTATTATTTTTCAAATTGTTTTTTTGTATTTTTAGAATAGAATCCTAAAGTTTTACGAGAAATCAAAGGTTCAAACTAATTTTTTTTTTTGTGTTTTTGCAAAAATATTTATAAAAGGGAATTTTTCTGAGAATTTAAAAAGCTATTTTGAGAGAATTTCTTTAGAAATAGCTTTGGATCCGGATTTTGAGGAAATATGAGTTTAAAATATTGGATTCGGATCCGGAATCAAGCTGGATACATTAATATGGAATTTATTTCAGAAAATCTGAAGAATAACCGAATTTTGGCTTTGAAATTGCTTTTATCTTCTCAGAGAATGAGTGTCAGGGGCAAAAGGGTCATTTTTACAAAACTTTGAAAAATTTGGGGTGTTCACAGGTGGGATGGAGGTGTCATTGTATACAAAATCAAGCCATCTGATGCCGCTTCCTCAGACTCATCAATGAGTTTAAGGCCTCATACTATCATATTCATCGAAAACATATCTTTTCTGTAATATGTCATATTTCACCCTCTTCACCCTCATTGCTGCTTTACTTAGCACAATGCATACACCCCACCTGTGTATACTCCAGATACACAGTGGTGTTGGCTGCATGATCGATTCACAATAGGGTTTATTCAGGCATTTCAACTTGGTGAAACCAAGTCAGCCATACATTTGGTAATTTTGGCCATTCAGCAGATCACCCATCCTAATGTCCAACAATTTTTGAGATATGACTGGGTTCCAGGGCACGATGTCTCCAAAATCAGCTCCAGCATGTTGTCACCATAACGTTGTAGCGACACCATCACTGCAAAAATCCAATGCATGCTCTGCTATGAATGTGTTATAGGATCGGTAGCAAGGACCAATGCATGCTGTTTTGAGGTACTTCACTCGAAATCAGGTGCTTCTGTTCATTATATGATCTGGTATGAATTTTTTTTTTCTTTGTCCTTTTCAGTTTTCCATTTCATACAATAACTGTTGTACTATATTTCTTATTCCCTTTTGGTATTTATACCTTGTTAATTCCTGTACATTGATGTCATTTGTCGTGTTATCATACTTGAGTTTTATTATCCCCTGTCAAGCTTCATCATATCATTATATTCTTCTTTTGCATTATCTTGTAATGCATCAGTCTGTGGTGTCTAAGAACGATCATTAGTGGTATGAAATCAGTCTATTATTATGATCATGATGCTTACTGAAGGTGATGAAGGAGCCCATCCAGAAACAGGTCGTGCGATTACCTCTGCAAGATGAAGGGAAAGTGGATGTTGCATTTACTGTTGTGCCCCTTTTCACAGCATCTACATCCTTCTCATCCCTAATTTAGGAAGTCTTGTAATACTGTCCAGCTTCCCATCACACTTCCAGGATATACACTATGTGTTGCACTTTATCTTTACTATACCCATGTTACACCTGTATTAACATCTTCATCACATTTTTTTCTCTTTTCTGTTTTGTTCCTTCTTTTCTCACAGTGGTTCCCAACTAATCACTGTGGCCTTTCTCTTTATTATGATAGTTCATTCTTGAACTATCGTAACTATTTTCCTTTTTACAGTGGTTCACAGGGAACCACTATAATCTTCTTCTCTCTTTGTTATGACAGTCCATTCTTGAACTATCATAACTATCATCTTTATTTTATCATTCTTTTAAACCACTGTTACTTCTTCTCTCTTTGTTATGACAGTCCATTCTTGAACTATCATAACTATCATCTTTATTTTATCATTCTTTTACCGTGGTTCACAGGAAATCACTGTGACTTCTTCTCTCTTTGTTATGATGGTTCATTCTTGAACTATCATAACTATCATCTTTTTGTCATTCTTTTACAGTGGTTCACAGGGAACCACTGTAACTTCTTCTCTCTTTGTACATATGCATATATATACATATTCCTATATATATGTGTGTGTTTTCTAACAAATGCAGGGTAGGCCATATGCCTTTCTCATTCAAATACAAATAAAGCATCTTGTGTAAGATTTTGAATAGTCATTTACACTCACATTTTAAATCTCCTTTTGTGCAAATTCTATCTTGCAGGAACATGAGGAAAGCTTGAAATTAGAAATTTTCGATGTTTTCAATTCCAATATTGTAATAAGCTAGATATCAATGAAAATTCTACATTTCCAGTCTTAGATTTGAATGGATGAGCATGTAAATAACACTTGTTTCATTATTTTCCTTTGTTTCTAAAAACTCACAAATGGGAACACGAATGACACGTGCACCATTCTAATAGGAGGTGATTAAATCCTAAGTTGATGATTCACTTCAATGGCCATAGTCAGGATGTGAACAAAACTTAGGATTTTCATCTTTTATGGAATAACAGTGGATCCGCACTGGATCCCCGTCAAAAATCATCATATTTTCAAATGTTTTCTTCTTTTATTAGAGTTTAACTTAAAATTTAACTCGAAATATATATTAATGGCCATAGTCAGGATATATTGAGAGTTAATTTCATTTTAAACTCTATAAAAGCACCAAACTGTATTTTATTCTCCACTTGAATTAAAATATGATTATTATATAATACATTCAATGACCATAGTCAAGGATGTATTATATCTTCAATCTTATTTTAATTCATTTAAAGAATAAAATAAAGATTTTCAAATCCAATTTCAAGATTCTTTAAATTCATTCATCATTTTAAGATAGGACAACATCATATTTTCAAAATTCTTTTCCAAAATCCAAGTTATCTCAAATAACTTTCTTCAATCTCTATTTTAAATTCATTCTTCTATCTTATTTTAAAGATTTAAATTTCGATTTCAAAGTCCAATTTAACTTTGAGATTTCAAAACTCAATTTTATATTCAAATTTTCATTTCCAAATTCAAGTCCAATTTCAAAGTTCAATTTAAACTTTGAGATTTCAGATCCATCTCCTGATTCAAAATTTAAATTTGAAGTCCAAATTGACTTTGAAATTCATTTGTATATCCAAAATTCTAATTCTAATTCAAATCAAATTTCAAAGTTCAATTTAACTTTGAAATTTCTGATTCATTTTCTGATTTCAAAATTCAAAATCAAGTTTATTTTCTTATCTTCAAATTCAAAAATCCAAGTTTTGAGATTGACTCTGAATCTCAAAATTCGAATCTTTTCTAAAGTTTTAAATTCAATCTGGGTTTTCAAAACCCATATCCATCTTCAAAAGTCCCATTTGGGCTTTCTTTATCCATTTTAGGATCCAGAATCCAACTCTATCTTGGATCTCAGACTTCAGATCCAATTCTATTTTAGGATCCAGAATCCAATTCCATCTTGGATCTCAGACTTCAGATCCAAAATCCATTTTAGGATCCAGAATCTAATTCCATCTTGGATCTCAGACTTCAGATCCAAATCCATTTTAGGATCCAAAATCCAATTCCATCTTGGATCTCAGACCTCAGATCCAGATTCAATTCTAGATCTCAAATCCAAAATCTATCTTGATTTCCAGGTTTCAAATTCAATTCTATTTTCAGATCACACCTGGACTTCTTAAATCCATTTCTATTGTTAAATACCATTTGGATTTCTTAAAATCCAGAATTCCATCTTGATTTCAAAACTCCAAAGCTAGAATTCAATTCCACTTTAAATATTCATTTCCTCTCCTAAATCCAAGTTCAAAATTCAAAGTCCATTTCTGACTTTGAAGCTTCATTTCCTTTTCACTCATCTTCCAATCATTCCTTTCAATATTCAAAGATCATTTCCCCAACTCTGATTATTTCAAAGACTTAGAACTTCAAAATATCCTTCCTAATCTATCTCAAGTTCTAAGTTAGATTCAACTATTTTCATTATCACGTTCACTTCATTTTCACTTGAGAAAATCCCAGATTTTCAAAAAACATTTTTTTCAAAAGAGTATACATTCTTGCATTGCACAAGCATGATTCTTTGTGCATTTATATTTAGAATAAACTCTTAGATAATATTAAGGCAAAGCAAAAGGCATAAATTCGATCCTTGGTTCGATTACCCCTGGTAAAGGCGCTAGGAACGGTCGAACCTCGTACCGATGAGCGAATCCCGTCTCCCATTTTTTCCCGCAAATATTTCAAAATGGAGGCGAGTAATTTTCTAAATATTTTCAAATCAGGGTCAAGTGAGACCCCGCAAAGGAGTTCCTCTTCTCTCTTCTTTTCTTTTCTCTTCTCTCTTCTTTTCTGTCTTTTCATTTCTCCCCTCAAAAAGGAGAAATAGAGGTCAGAAAGGAAGAGAGAGAAAATCACAAGAGAGAAAAAATTTTGCGATGATCACAGGTTTGTCGACCGAAATGGGACCCGTCTCCATCTGGTCGAATTATGCCTTTGCTTTGCTTTGATATTATCTAAGTCTTTATTCTACAAATGTCAGCTTCATTTCCATGCAAAACTTAGGAGCATAGACTCTGTCCTAAAGCTGACATCATTGCATATAGGATCTAAGTATGGTTTGGTAGGACCATATTGAGGAGATTATTCCATGCTCACATTAGACTTAGGTCTGAAATACAACTCTCCTTAATTCTAGGGATTGAATGCAAACAATGTATGCAAGTGTATGCCTCTTTTCATTTAAATTCTATCTCTTTTAGGACTTGCATTAGAGCTTTCTGGTTTTATCTGCATGTTGAGCATATTTTTGAAAACATCCCTACCTATATTGTCCCGGTCTTCATGTTGTTGGGTTGTCTCACTGAACCATAGTCCAGGAGAGAGCCTCACAACTGGACCACTTATTTAGGTTCACGCCCCTCTACCATGTACCTAAGGGTCATAGTCCGAAGTATATCGGTAGGTGCTCAAGGATGTTGGAAAGTCATTACCTTAGAACCAGAGAAATATTTCTATGCCACGTACTTCGAGCTTCGACTTGAGTACATTGGCATACCTTGATTGGAATGAGATGATCTAAATCTTAGAGTTAGGATTAAGGTCCTATCAGCCATTCCAAATACTTGCACTTAGAGTCAGCTTTAGGGAGTGCTGTTTGTGCATCCTTGTTTGTATATCTGTGATTGTATGATATTTTATATATATCTTCCTTATATTTTCCAAAACCCTGGGTATATATTATTCAGAATTTCCTCTTTGTTTTCAAGAACCCAGGGGTATTTGTCCTTTTCTTCTCCTGATATATTCAACTTTTTTGATCCTGCCTGCTATTTTTCAAAATTTTAAAATCCTTGTCATCTATTTTTTAAAAAAATTGTTTTCCTCCTTCATGAGAGAAATGATATTACCTATGAGGATTTTTCAAAATCATAAAATCTCGAAAATGTCTGCAAAAGTCTTCATGATCACCAAAAGTTCAATATTTTGATCTAATTATTTTCAAAATAAACTATCACGTTGAGTTTCCTTTTCCAAATTGGGTTTTAAAACCATTGTCTTCAAAGTCATCCTTCGTGTTGATTTTCCTTTTTAAAATTGGTTTTGATCCACTATCTTCAAAATCAAACCTCATGATGATCTCTCATGATGATTCCCCTTTTGAAGGATCAAATCTCGTGCTGATCAGTCTTCTCGTGGTTGATCCTCTTCCCAAAAATGATTTCTCACTTACCTTTTAAATGAACATTTTTTTTCCTTTCAAGATCCCATATGCAGGCAGTATCAGAAAAACTCATTTTTCTCAAAATCTTATAAATTTTCAGATAAATTTTGTTATCTTTATCAGTTTCATTCATTTTATTCATATTTTTATCAAGTTTACATCAATTTTATCAAGTTTTATCAAATTTTCCCTATTCTATTAAATTTTATCAACTCTTTACCCTTTTAGGTTAAGGGATAAACCTGACCCTTGTTGTCCGAGGTGTTCCCGCTCAGGTTAAGGGACAAACCTGACCCTCGTTGTCCGAGGTGTTCCCATTCAGGATAAGGGATAATCCTAAGACCCCTCGTAGGAGCAATAAGGCTACCTACGAGAATTCTTTTGCAACACAAGTTTTATCAATCTTTATTTGATTTTTTAAATTTATATCAATTTCTCTTCATTAAATTCTCCTTAAATTCTATTTTATTTCCCATTCAGAATAAGGGATAATCCTGACACCCCTCACAGAAGCAACAAGGCTATCTGTGAGCATCCTTTTCAAAAACAAAATTGTCATAAATTTATTCGATCTTTCCCCACTTTATATAAATTTTATTCTTTCCCCCTTTCAGATTAAGGGATAAACCTGACCCTCGTTGTCTGAGGTGTTCCCATTCAGGATAAGGGATAATCCTGAGACCCCTCGTAGGAGCAATAATGCTACCTATGAGAATTCTTTTGTAAATACAAGTTTCGTCAACCTTTATCGATTTTCTAAATTTATATCAATTTCTCTTCATTAAATCTCCTTAAATTCTATTCTTTTTTCCCCTTCAGGATAAGGGATAATCCTGAGAGCCCTCACAGAAGCAACAAGGCTATCTATGAGCATTCTTTTCAAACACAAAGTTTTTCATAAATTTATTCAATTTTTCTTCACTTTTATAAAATTTTATTCTTTTCCCCGTTCAGGATAAAGGGTAAATCTTGAAAATTGGACCACATACAACTAACTTTGTTGGTCTATCTAAATCATAAATCATAAAACATAAATCATAAACCATAAATCTTGTCATATCCCTTCTAAATTCAAGTCACAGGTTATCTCTTCACAAAATCTTCTATTTCCCCCGTCAGGTTAAGGGATAAACTTGAATCACTTTCCCTAAATTCTCATCAAATGTCTATTCTATTTTCCCTTCAAGTTAAGGGGTAAACCTGAATCATTTCTTTTAAAATTCCCTTCAAAAATCTATTCTATTTTCCCCTTCAGGATAAGGGATAATCCTGAAACCCCGGCAATCATTTGTGCCTCAATCTCTAAATATATTATGAATTCTGGTCTCCTTCCCGACTCTCAGTTGGAAAACCCGGTGCTCGCACTGGTTATTTCGCTAAAATTTTCAAATCTAAAGATCAAGTTCAGTCACAAAATTCAGTCCTCGTACTGGTTGTCTTTCAAAAGTCTCCATCTTAAAATCAGGTGGTTAAATGAAAAGTCCCAGCTACTTCGCTGGTCATTAAATAAAATGTCCCAATTTCCACTGGTCATTAAATAAAATGTCCCAGCCACTTCGCTGGTCGTTAAATAAAAGGTCCCAGTTTCCACTGGTCATTAAATGAAATGTCCCAGCTATTTCGCTGGTCGTTAAATAAAATGTCCTAGTTTCCACTGGTCATTAAATGAAATGTCCCAGCTACTTCGTTGGTCGTTAAATAAAATGTCCCAGTTTCCACTAGTCATTAAATGAAATGTCCCAGCTACTTCGCTGGTCATTAAATAAAATGTCCCAGTTTCCACTGGTCATTAAATGAAATGTCCCAGCTACTTCGCTGGTCGTTAAATAAAATGTCCCAGTTTCCACTGGTCGTTAAATGAAAAGTCCCAGCTACTTCGTTGGTCGTTAAATGAAATGTCCTAGTTTCCACTGGTCATTAAATGAAAAGTCCCAGCTACTTTGTTGGTCGTTAAATGAAAGGTCCCAGTTTTTACTGGTCGTTAAATGAAAAGTCCCAGCTACTTCGCTGGTCGTTAAATGAAAGGTTTCAGCTCCTTCGGTGGTCATTAAATGAAAGGTCCTAGTTTCCACTAGTCGTTAAATGAAAAGTCTCAGCTACTTCGCTGGTCGTTAAATGAAATGTCCCAGTTTCCACTGGTCATTAAATGAAAAGTCCCAGCTACTTCGTTGGTCGTTTAATGAAAGGTCTCAGTTTTTACTGGTCGTTAAATGAAAGGTTCTAGCTCCTTTGCTGGTCGTTAAATGAAAGGTCCCAGTTTTTACTGGTCGTTAAATGAAAGGTTCCAGCTCCTTCGCTGGTCGTTAAATGAAAGGTCCCAGTTTTTACTGATCGTTAAATGAAAGGCTCCAGCTCCTTCGCTGGTCATTAAATGAAAGGTCCCAGTTTTTACTGGTCGTTAAATGAAAGGTTCCAGCTCCTTCGCTGGTCGTTAAATGAAAGGTCCCAGTTTTTAATGGTCGTTAAATGAAAGGTTCCAGCTCCTTCGCTGGTCGTTAAATGAAAGGTCCCAATTTTTACTGGTCGTTAAATGAAAGGTTCCAGCTCCTTCCCTGATCGTTAAGTGAAAGGTCCCAGTTTTTACTGGTCATTAAATGAAAGATTCCAGCTGCTTCGTTGGTCGTTAAATGAAGGGTCCCAGTTTTTACTGGTCGTTAAATGAAAGGTTCCAGCTCCTTCGCTGGCCGTTAAATAAAAGGTCCCCGTTTTTGCTGGTCGAAAATTTCCAAAATCAAAATATGCAACTTAAGGTCTCATCAAAATCTATATTGAGTGATTATTTCACACAAAATTCATGAAAACTTTGCCAATTTGCTAAAAATATCGTTGATTCCAATATCCTTACTGCACAAAAGAATCACTTTAGATTATCTCTAGTATTCCCTCCAAAAAGGTGAAAATCTTTGCGAAAAAGGGATAAAATTCAAATCTTTTCTTGTTGATCAACCACAAGGATGTAAGAAATATCCTCGGTATGATTAGCGAAAGAAATATTCAATGACGTTGAAAAGCCGGAAGCGAATTGATATTGATCATAGCTATGGTGCATGTTTAAAGACAACTTTCTGGCAATTAGGTAGTGGAAATATCCTGAGCGATAAAAAGAATCCACTCAATCCATGTCTCCTCATTTTATTTAAAGTTGCAATCAAATATCTGCAAAAGGGATCTCTCAATTGTCGTCAAGATGAAGACGAATAGGCGAGCTAGACCACAGGGTCCAAAGAAGATTTGGATCATCTCCGAGATTAAGGAGTTTGTGAAGGATCCTTCTAGGGAAAGTTCAGATCACCGTCGAGATGAAGGCAAATGTGATGAACCTACCGACAAACCCTATAAGATATTTGATTGTTGCTATCATCTAAAGACCCTTTTGAGCCAATAACATCAATAGAATTCCTAAGATAAAAGAAGGATCAGAACATCTCCAAGATGAAGGAGTTTGTGACGTACCCTTCACTGAAAAAGAGAGAAAAGTCACGACATCTTCAAAATAAAAGAAGATGTAGAATTCCAAAAAACTTCAATGACTAAAAAAGAGTGCAAAAAAGTCATCGTGGGAAAACATCCAGATATCGAAATTGCCAAAATTTTCAGAAGTCATCTTTTCTTATGCAAAATTCTTTCATCAATATCTTTTCACTACTTGCTTTTATGAAATTGAGAATATTTCTTCTCTTCTTATATCAGGGAAATAGATAGCTTCCTTGAAGAAAATCATCAGCGCTAAAATTTTTGAATTTGACTCTTAAGACCGAGAAGTTAACCTCATTGGAGGAAATACTTTAGGTAAAAGAGGGAATGTCTTTTGCATATACATGCACATTTTCAAGTGTTTGAATCAACTACAATTTTATCTTATTGGCAAAATCTTCTAGATATTCCAAGAATGAAATAAATATTTAATATCCATTTTGATGCAACCTAGCGTTGTTTATATCTTTCAGAAGAGTTGCCTCATTCATTTGAAGTATCTCTCCTGTCCCATCACAGTTTCTTCATTCGAGAAATCCGTATGGTTGTACTCACTCAGGTTAAGGGTCAAACCTGTACTTTCTGCGAGAAGTCATCAATTTCAAAAGCTAATTTAGTCTCAGCAATGAGACACCCATGTTCATCCCTTTTTCAGGCTTTAGGGAACCCCATTTTCTTCTTCCTTTCGCAAACCCCTTTCAGATTTGTTCTTCCAAACTCCGAATGTTTCATCATGGTTTCTTCATTCGAGGATTTCATTTGGTCATCCCCTTCAGGTTAAGGGTTAAGCCTGAACCTTGCCCCTCGAGGTATCTTCCTTTTTCAGGTTTGGGTTAAATCTGAGTCTCGTTCTGACGAGGTTCCTTGTTTTGATGAGGTGTTTCCTTCCAGTCCCATCATGGTCCTTTCCATCGAGGAATCCATGCTTTGTATATCCCTCCAGGACAGGATCCTACTCAAGCTTCATCTCATGAGGCATTTCCCAAAAATGTCCCACTGAGGTCCACTCATATTCCTTTTCTCATTCAGGTTATCTTGAGATATATTCATCCCATCCAGGTTAAGGGCTAAACCTGAGTCATTCTAAAAAGTTGATCTCGCCTCACTCTTGAGACTTGATCTAGATTCTTATCTTTCATCACTTCAAGATCTTCACCTAAAGTCCCATCACGATTTCCTCATTTCTATTATTCAGTCATATCATTTTTCGAGGATTTCGTCTCCCCATGAACCATTCAGGATAATGTTTTTAGCCTGAGAAGCTATGTTTTCCCAAAATAATTCTTCTACACCCAGTTTCAGATCTGCTAACTGGGGCATTTTTCAAAATTTGGAATGTTTTCTTTGCCACTAAGCTCAGTTTTCAACAGGCTTAGTAGCAAAGAGGGGCATTTGTGAACACCCCAATTTTTTTAAAATCTTTTAAATATCCCCTTTTTGCCCCTAATTTCATTTTCTGAGCCATTGAGTCATTTTTTAAATCTAAATTCCAGTCTATTTCTCAAGTTTTACTGAAATTAAATTCATTTTACATATCTGACTCAATTTCGGATCCGGATCCAATATCAGAATCCAGATCTGAGCTTCGTTGTCCAATTTTTAAACCAAATTCTCAAAATTACCAAAATAACTTTTGAAAAGCTCAGACAAGTTTGTTCGGTATCCGTTTGGATCCATCATGTTATATTCCTCGATTCGAGGTTTAAAAACTTGAATATTTTCTCAAACCCTAAGTCCAAACCCATTTTCTAAAGAAATCAAACCAAAATTTTAGAAAACCCCTCTTTTTAACAATTTTTATCAAAAACACAAAAAAAAATAGTTTTATCTCTCGTACTGCTTAAGTTTTAGAATTTCATAGAAAAATACCAAAAAAATGAAAAATACAAGGAAAGGAAAAAATAGTTTTTTTTTGAAAAACATCCTTTTAACCATCTTTTTGAAAAGGACCATTTTTCTGAAAAAAGTTTTTAACAATTTTTTTTTTAGGGTTTTTGGGGTCTCTCTCGATCACACTCTCTCCCTCTCGAAAATCCCCTTTCTTTCGCCGCCCTCCTTCCAGAAGGATGTTCCCCATGTGCGACCTCCTCTCCATCATCCGATCCTCCATGACCTCCATCTTCCGTTCATCGCTAACAAACCCCTTCTGGATTTTTCCTTTCTTTCCTATTTAACAAACCTCTTCTTCCTCCTTCATGATCATCGCTTTTCACCTCCCCATTTCCTCCTTCACGAACCATTTTCACCCTACCATTACACTTCTTCCTCTTCTTCTCGACCACTTTTCTTCCCCATTTTTCACCTCCATTTCTCTCTCCTTCTTTGAATCCCTTCCCCTTTCGGATCTCCTCTGCAAGTGGCTGCCATTGACTCCTCCTTCACGGTGCCTCTTCTACAGGAAGTCGACCATTGAGAAGTTCCTACGACTACAGTAATAAAGGCCTTCCACAATAGAGGAAAGCCTCAGTCTCGCCCTTCAGGATCCCAGCAAACCACTGAAGGAACGATCCTCCAAAGCATCATCCATCTCGTAAGTATTCTTTCCTCTCCCTATTGAATGTAATTTTCCTTAAACTCCCTTTTTATTGCCCCTTTTCTTTAAAAAATTTTCCTAGCTACACCTATGTCACGACTTGATATCCGTTGTATTTTTTTTTTAAGAAGCAATATCTGTAGTGTCGATTTGCCTCTAGCAATATCGACCTACACCTTGCGACATTGATGGAATCTGCATGTTCCTATACTTGATTTTCCTTTCCTTTGATTTCCCCCTCTTCTTCATTTATTGTTTTCTTTTTTTTTTCTGTTTTGGTATATTTTGATTTTCTGTTGAGATTATTGGTTTCTTGTTTTATCTGTTCTTTACGGATTCTTTCTGATTTTCTCAAATATTTGTTTATGTATCAGATCCGGTGAATTTTACATTTCATTTGTATATGTCCTCTTGGGTTTGATTGTCGGCATTATATCCAATCCAGTGCTCATAGCATGACCCACCCTGTCCCCATGTGGCTCAACCACTGGCGACCTTGTGCTACTTTTGCCACTCAGTTTCTTTTTTTTTCTTCTTTTTCTTTTCTCTTTTCTTTCCTTTTTGTTTCTCAGACATCTTTCTTCACTATTCTTTTGATGGGGGTTTGGTGCTGAGGTGGTCGTTGGAGTTGCTCTGTTTATGCGAAGCTAAGTCCTTGTTATGTTCCTTGTGCAACTGGATCAAACTTCGAAAGTATCACTAAAGAAGGCAGGTGCTACTTCGAAAATCATCTTAAACAAAGAAAAGGTATGGTAACAAGGCATGCTATGATATTGAAGAAGCACTTGATGAATCAATGTCCTGGATTGCCTATACCATAGCAGAGCCAGTGCAAATTTTGTTGTCACTTGGAATTTCTTAAGATTCACGATTGTTTCAGATGTCTTCATTCGAAAGAAAGATACAGAGCAGTCTGTAGCAAGGATGGCATTAGAGAAGCCTGGTAATGTGTCCTCAAAAAGCATTCTTACAATAAGGAAACAATGGGCCGAATTGGTTGCATGCCTTTCTTTCTTATTTACAGTTGAGTTTCTCAAATTACATCATCCACTGGTTGCTCACTTTAGAATGACACTTCTGCAAAAAAATGGTGAAGGGTCATCTAATGGTTTCAATTTCCATATATCTCTGATTTTAGAATATATATTGGACTTTGAATTCTCTGTAAAAGATGAAGGGTCGATCTTCAGTTATGCACCCATCAGGAATGTCCAATGCCCCGTATCTGATCAGTTAATTGATTCATTGCTTGAATTCTAAAGGATTGATTTCAAAGTTTTGATTTACTGATTAGTGGGATGCTTAACTCCGATATCCAAAACTAGTCGGCCAATGAATTTATATTTTCAAATCCTAAATTTGATGCCCGAATTTGGTTCATCTAATTATTGTCAATTTGTAGGTTCCTCTTTCATTGCCATAAGTATCCACTCCTCACTGCAGAATTTAGTATAAGTCATCGTGAGGCTTCATCCCATCTGCTGTAAAAAAAAATTTGTTTTAAGCTCTCTTGATTCTAAGGCAACAGATGTCTGCATTTCCAGCCTTGTCACGATATTTTGTTTTGTTTTGTTTTGAGCATGAATTTTCACAGAAGTTTACTTGCTCAGTGATTGGGCCTAAGTCTCAGAAATCATGGCCAAGTCAAGTGATGCTCAGTTCAACTATCCAAAGAATTTCGCTGATGCTGGTAAAAGAAATGTCCATTTTACTGATATGATAGCTGCAACTAGGAAGGTGGTGTTACAACCCTAGTTGACGAAAAATCCAGTGTGTCGAGTTATACAATGTTTGAGCATTTGCAAAGATTTATTGGACCAACGAAGCATGATGGGATGGAGGTGTCATTGTATACAAAATCAAGCCATCTGATGCCACTTCCTCAGACTCATCAATGAGTTTAAGGCCTCATACTATCATATTCACTGAAAGCATATCTTTTGTGATATCTCACCACACAACACTCACCTGCTGAAGACACATTTTCTGTAATATGTCATATTTCACCCTCTTCACCCTCACTGCTGCTTTACTTACCACAATGCATACGCCCCACCTGTGTATACTCCAGATACACAGTGGTGTTGGTTGCATGATCGATTCACAATAGGGTTTATTCAGGCATTTCAACTTGGTGAAACCAAGTCAGCCATATATTTGGTGATTTTTGCCATTCAGCAGATCACCCATCCTAATGTCCAGCAATTTTTGAGATATGACTGGGTTCCAGGGCACGATGTCTCCAAAATCAGCTCCAGCATGTTGTCACCATAACGTTGTAGCGACACCGTCACTGCAAAAATCCAATGCATGCTCTGCTATGAATGTGTTATAGGATCGGTATCAAGGACCAATGCATTCTGTTTTGAGGTACTTCACTCGAAATCAGGTGCTCCTGTTCATTATATGATCTGGTATGAATTTTTTTTTTCTTTGTCCTTTTCATTTTTCCATTTCATACAATAACTGTTGTACTATATTTATTATTCCCTTTTGGTATTTATACCTTGTTAATTCCTGTACATTGATGTCATTTGCCGTGTTATCATACTTGAGTTTTATTATCCCCTGTCAAGCATCATCATATCATTATATTCTTCTTTTGCATTATCTTGTAATGCATCAGTCTGTGGTGTCTAAGAACGATCATTAGTGGTATGAAATCAGTCTATTATTATGATCATGATGCTTACTGAAGGTGATGAAGGAGCCCGTCCAGAAATAGGTCGTGCGATTACCTCTGCAAGATGAAGGGAAAGTGGATGTTGCATCTACTGTTGTGCCCCTTTTCACAGCATCTACATCCTTCTCATCCCTAATTTAGGAAGTCTTGTAATACTGTCCAGCTGCCCATCACACTTCCAGGATATACCCTGTGTGTTACACTTTATCTTTACTATACCCATGTTACTCCTGTATTAATATCTTCATCACATTTTTTTCTCTTTTCTGTTCTGTTCCTTCTTTTCTCACAGTGGTTCCCAATGAATCATTGTGGCCTTTCTCTTTATTATGATAGTTCATTCTTGAACTATCATAACTATTTTTCTTTTTACAGTGGTTCACAGGGAACCACTATAATCTTCTTCTCTCTTTGTTATGACAATCCATTCTTGAACTATCATAACTATCATAACTATTATCTTTATTTTATTATTCTTTTACAGTGGTTCACGGGAAACCACTGTTACTTCTTCTCTCTTTGTTATGACAGTCCATTCTTGAACTATCATAACTATCATCTTTATTTTATCATTCTTTTAGCGTGGTTCACAGGGAATCACTGTGACTTCTTCTCTCTTTGTTATGATGGTTCATTCTTGAACTATCATAACTATCATCTTTTTGTCATTCTTTTACAATGGTTCACAGGGAACCACTATAACTTCTTCTCTCTTTGTACATATGCATATATATACATATTCCTATATATATGTGTGCGTTTTCTAACAAATGTAGGGTAGGCCATATGCCTTTCTCATTCAATTAAAAATAAAGCATCTAGTGTAAGATTTTGAATAGTCTTTTACACTCACATTTTAAATCTCTTTTTGTGCAAATTCTATCTTGCAGGAACATGAGGAAAGTTTGAAATTAAAATTTTTCGATGTTTTCAATTCCAATATTGTAATAAGCTAGATATCAATGAAAATTCTACATTTTCAGTTGGGAACACCCCAAATTTTCCAAAATTTTGTAAAATGACCCTTTTGCCCCTGATTCCATTTTCTGAGAAAATCAAAAACAATTTCAAAGCTAAATTTCAGTCATTCTTCAGATTTTCTGAATTAAATTCCATATTAATGTATTCAAAATCAATTCTGGATCCGAATCCAGCGTTTTAAATCCAATTTTCCTAAAAACCCGGATCCAAACCCATTTCTGAAGAAATTTTCTCAAAATAGCTTTAAAACTCTCAGAAAAAATTCTCTTTTGTAAATATTTTACAAAAACACCAAAAAAATTAGTTTTAACCTTTGATTTCTCGTAAAACTTTAGGATTCTTATTCCAAAAATACAAAAAAATGGAAAACAAACACAAAAACCAAAAAAATTGGAAAAACTACGAAGAAAACAAAATGGTTTAAGTTGATTTTTCTAAAAACGTCCTCTTCCAACCATTTTTACAAAAAATTCCTAAAGGGAGTCCTCTTATTGGAAAATGAGAAAATCTACAATGGTTTGCTCCCACGCATCCCTTCTCTCGTTCACCATCGTCCATCTTCAACAATCTCTGCATTTTCCCCCTTTCATCTTCAACAAACAGCTTCTCGAACTTTCCTTCTTCTCTTTAAAGAGGGCATCTCTCTTCTTCCTTCGGCATCCATTATTCGCATCTTCGTCACCGAGAATCCTCTGCAAAAACCCAACACCCATTGCAATCTATCTACTTTCACGCATCCATTTCTCTGGTGAATACCAATCGATCGCCGAGCTTCTCTGCTAAAATCGAAAAAAAAAAATCCACCATCATCGCACTCTCTGTCAAGAAGGCTTTGCTGAAGGAGCCATTACCAATATACACCCCCCCGCTGGATCAAAGAAGTCTCGGCTAATCCGTCATCCGTTGTTATTCAAAGTCCCTGCAAGAACGAGAGGAAGAGCATTTCCGCAAGACGTCTTCTCTGCAATCATCTGTAAGAGAGTCAATCCTCAGTGCTTCTGGTAAGGCCAATACCCTTCTTCCTCTTCATTTCTTCTGGGTTAAAATCCCCTTTCGCTTAATTTCTTTTTATAGAAATCCCATCGAAGTTTTCCTGTCCATTTGTTTCACCCTGTTGACGCACCATGGATAATGCCTAAGTTGCCTTTAGCAACTTCGACATGTCCCTGTGCAATAAAAATGGGATTAGCCCAACACCAGCTCAGATGTTCACATTTTTTTTTATTACACTTTCAGTTGATCTTTTGCTTTATTAATGCCCTGTTACCTCCTGATAATCAGGTAGTGCATCGACCCCTTTTAATTTTTTTTTTATCTTGTTTTATCATTCTATATTTCTTTTTTTTTTATCGTTCGTTGATCTTGTTCCATTACATTGATCCGAAGTTCCAGTTTACACCCTATCCATTCCTCTTGCTATTTGATTCTCTCATCGCATCGATGATTTCTGTTATATTTTCCTTTTTGTTCTTTTCTTTTACCTTTTTTTTTAAAACCCATTTTTGTTACTTTGGTCAGCATTATTGTCAGCTTATTTTGTTACGTTTCTGTGCAGAGCATCGTCTCTATTCCTTTCTAGTACTTTTTTTTTTATTTTGTGATGTTTAAAACCTCATATGAACATCGTCCCATACCATCAGCCCACTGCAGCAGATAGTGATCTAAAACTCAGATCAGGGTGATTTTGAGACCCGACAAATGGGTTTATACCAATCTTCACTTGACATTTTTCTATTTTTTTTTTTTGGTAAAATCCATTTACACACCTTAGTTTTGCATGATCGTTGCTTCCTGACTTGATCATTTATTATTTCGTTAATGGTTTTTGAGTTCAACATCTATTACCTGAGTTATCTTCATCATGCTTTCAGATTTATATCTGTAATATATGCCAGTTCCCTGATCGAGTCACTTTTTTTTATTTTCTTATCTCCTGTAGCCTTTACTTATCTTGTTTTGTGGTATTGGATCATCCTACATTTTTTTTACTCTCACCTCAGTGCTAATTAATCTGATGTCCTGTTTTATAGCTTTCTCCCCTGTAGCTTCTGCCTTACGTTTGGATCTACCTGTAATATTTGAGTCTATTTCAGCACAGAGGCTCCAGGTGACAGCATTTGCATTCCTTTGCTCCGGTATAGAGGTATCTTTCGATTTAATCCTCTTTCATATATCGATTTATCATGAATATTTTCTTTGTTAAGAATAAAATCTTATATTGCAGAATTCATCATGAGTGTTTTATCCTGTTATCGATAGCTTAAATCCTAGTGAAAGCAAATTTCACACTAAACCGATTCACAATTCAACAAGTGAAATCGTTTTGCTTTGGATATCCGATTTCTAATACTGATTTGCTGAGTTAGTCAGTTGAAACAGTGGATGACCTTCATGGGCCCGATTGTGGTTATGATGTGGAAATCCTTAGGAACACTCCAATGGATAGGTTCATATTCCAACGTTTTGCTGATAAAACTAGTGTTA
This sequence comes from Nuphar pumila, assembly GCF_984573655.1. NCBI lineage: Eukaryota > Viridiplantae > Streptophyta > Magnoliopsida > Nymphaeales > Nymphaeaceae > Nuphar > Nuphar pumila. The sequence continues at coordinate 62,101,468 of NC_143257.1, read as the reverse complement.
CAGGAACAATGGGTCTATTATCCACCTCTTCATAAATCAAATTCTTTTTTTTTGAAATAATGAGTTGATAGAACATTTCCCATGGGATTCACCAGGTGTCCCTTCAGGATCTCCAGTTGAGGGGTTAAGAACTGTTATCACATCTTTTCTTTGTAATATTTCAAATGCTTCCATGACAGCTTATGCTTATTAGTCTGGCAAAAAAAAAGGGAGTAAAGACTTGATTGGAGTTCCACCTTCTGATGTGGTGTCTAGCGGCAAGGCTGGGATCATTGTATATGATGCTAAAGTACCGGTGCTGCTATCATATATCTTGACCCCTCCATTTTGCATACTTACCATGCATCTTATAGCTGCCATGTTTTCAGGCCAGCTTCACGGCAACATCCCAGCACATCTAGGCTTTCACCCTCTCAGCTCTAAAGTTTTGAAGAGCTCAAGTACTTCAATAGATGGCTTTACCGGAATTCATTCAACAAGGTTTTACTGGGGACTGTAATTCAGGCCAGGATTTTAGTCCTGTGTTATGTCAATAGGACCAATCAGATCATAGATTTGCTGCCACTTTGTTGATTCATATATGAATCTTGTCAGTTCCTTTGTTTACTTGACTCAGCCATTTATTCCATATGTTGTTTATCCAACCACCAGTTCATTGGCTCATTTATTGTTTGTCTAATACCACCATCACCTAAGCCTAAAAAAAAACTACTTCATTACTACTTCTTGCATGAGCCTTCCTTGTTAAGAATGAGCATAGTAATTCACGGTTGTTGTATATTTCACACACAGACAAACTTCCCGGCTATTTTAGTATGTCAACAACCATCCCCTGCTACATACCCCATAGCTCACCTCCCACCAGCAAGGGTTTCCTAGTGCCCATAGTGGTTGGCACCACAGTACCTACCTTGCTGCCATTGTTTGGCAGAAAATCTATCATCAGCACCATCTTGTCCACAGCCACCTTGTGGCTATCTACCACACCATTACCCAAATTAGGCAATCCTGCTGCAAACAACACTGTAGCAGTACCCAAAAACCTGTTGCAGCCTCAGTAATATCACTTCCCCCACACCTTAGCACATCTCTCCATTGAATATACCCCTATATGTATATATATGTATATATGCCTATACATAGATATATACATTTATGTGAATATACCTATATATGTATGTATATATATGTATGTAAGTATATAGATATCTTTTCCATCCTTTTTATCATTTTCATCATTTGATTTCCATATATATATATGATTTTTCCTTTTACTAACCTGGTTGTTTTACAGGAAATATGGAAAAGATATCATTACTTAGGGTTGTACATTTGATTTTATCCATTGTAATAGTTAGATTGGAATAAAATTTATATTTTCTGCTTTAGGTAGAATGAATGAGCATTATAAAAATCATGAATTGTTTGTTTCCATGCGTTTTTTTTGCCTTTATTTCTCAAAATTCCCACAATGGTGAAACACGAATGACACATGCACCATTTCGTAAGAGATAATAAATACTAAGTTGATGATCCACATCAATGGCCATAGTCAGGGTGTGGACAAAACTTAGCATTTTTATCTTTTACAAAATAACACTGGATCCACTTTCAAAATTCATCATATTTTTCTCAAAATATTTTCTTTCTTTTATCAAAATTTAACTTAGGATTAACTCAAAATATATACCAATGGCCATAGTCAGGGTATATTGAGGGTTAATTTCATTTTAAATTCTATAAAAGCACAAAAAAAAATGTATTTCATTCTTCACTTGAATCTAAATGTGGTTATTATATAATATATCCAATGACCATAGTCAGGGATATATTATATCTTCAACCCCATTCTTAATTCACTTAAAGAATGAAATAGCTTTTCAAAATCCAATTTCAAACTTATTCAAATTCACTTCATCATTTAGGATAGAATTGCATCACATTTTTCAAAATTCTTTTTAAAAAACCCAAGTGATTTTGAACATCTTTCTTCAAATTTCTATTTCAATTTCCAAATCTATCTCAATTTCAAAGTCCAATTTGACTTTGGAATTTCAAAATCATTTCATATTCAAACTCCAAAATTCCAACCCAAATTCAAAATTCAATTTCAAAGTTCAAATTAAAACTTTGAAGCTTCTGATTCATCTTCCGGTTCAAAATCAAGTTTTCTTCAAGTTTTAAATCAAAGTTGAGATTGACTCTGAATCTCAAAATCCAAACCTTCCTAAGTTCAATCTCGGTTTTCAAAACCCAGATCCATCTTTAAAAGTCCTATTTGGACTTTTCAAAACCCAAATCCAAAGATAAATCCTAATCTCAACTTGGATCCAGATTTCCAAGTATAAACTCAATTCCACTTTGGATCTCCAATTACAGATCCAAATTTCATTTAGGATCCAGAACCCAATTCTACTTTGGATCTCAGACCTCAGATCCAAATCCATTCTAGGATCCAGAACCCAATTCTATTTGGGATCTCAGACCTCAGATCCAAATCCATTCTAGGATCCAGAACCCAATTCTACTATGGATCTCAGACTTCAGATCCAATTTCATTCTACAGATTTCCAAGTATAAACTCAATTCCACTTTGGATCTCCAATTACAGATCCAAATTCCATTTAGGATCCAGAACCCAATTCTACTTTGGATCTCAGACCTCAGATCCAAATCCATTCTAGAATTCCGAACCCAATTCTATTTGGGATCTCAGACCTCAGATCCAAATCCATTCTAGGATCCAGAACCCAATTCTACTATGGATCTCAGACTTCAGATCCAATTTCATTCTAGAATCCAAAATCCAACTTCATCTTGGATCTCAAATTGAAGATCCGAATTCCATTTAGGATCTAGAATCCAACTTTACTTTGGATCCCTGACTTCAAATCCAAATTTCATCTTGGATTCCAAAATCTCGGATCCAATTCCATTCAAAACTTCAGATCCAATTCCATCTAGATCCAACTTTACTTTGGATCTCCAACTTCAGATCCCAATTCCATTTTTGGATTCCAAATCTTGAATCCGATTCCATTCAAAATTCCAAATCCAAATCCCACTTTTCCAATCCTTGAAACCAATTCCGTTTCATTCCAAATTTCAAATCAAGTTTTCATTTCAGATCCTAAATTCAGAATTCAACTTTGAAACTCTATTCAGAATCCAGATATTGGGTTCGTATTTCATCTTTAAAATGCCAACTTTTTAATCAATTCCATTTCTCAATTTTATTCAGATTTCCCAATTCCACCTTTTCTCCTGATTCAATTCCATTTTTTTCATTTCTATTTCTGATTCAAAGTCCATTTATGACTTTGAAAAATTCCTTTTATCTCAAAGTTTCAAGATCATTTTCCAAATCCAGATTCATATTCCCAAGCTCATGATTATTCTAAAGACTTAAAACTTTAATCTTAAGTTCTAAGTTAGAAATCATTTCTTCACTTTATCAGATTCACTTGAAAATTCTTTAAAACATTTTTCAAAAAGAGCATACATCTTTGCATTTGCACAAGCATGATTCTTTGTGCATTTAGACTTAGAATAATTTCTTAGCAAAGCAAAAGGCATTAATTCGCCCCTTGGTTCAATTACCCCTGGTAAAGGTGCCAGAAACGGTCGAACCTTGTACCGACGAGCGGATCCCGTCTCCCAGTTTTCCCGCAAATATTTCAAAAACGGAGGCGAGTTATTTCAAATATTTTCAAAATTAAGGTCAAGTGAAACCCGCAAAAGAATTCCTCTTCTCTTCTCTTCTTTCTTTTCTCTTCTCTCTTTCTTTCCGCCTTTTTCTCCCTTCAAAAAGGAGGAAAATAAGAGGTTGGAAAGGAAAAGAGAAGGAAGAGAGAGAATATTACGAGAGGAAAATTTTTTGCGATGATCACAGTTTTGGCGACCGTGATGGGACTCGTCTCCGTCTGGTCAAATTATGCCTTTTCTTTTGCTTTGATATTATCTAAGTCTGTATTCTATATATGTTAGATTCATTTCTATGCAAACCCGTAGGAGCCTAGACTCTGTCCTAAGCTGACATCATTGCATATAGGATTTAAGTATGGTTTGGTAGGACCATATTGTGGAGATTATATCCATGTTCACATTAGACTTAGGTCTGAAATACAACTCTCCTCAATTCTAGGGATTGAATGTAAACAATGTATGCAAGTGTATGCTTCTTTTCATTTAAATCTATCTCTTTAGGACTTGTATTAGAGCCTTCTGATTTTATTGCATGTTGATCATATTTTGAAAAACATCCCTACCTATATTGTCCTGGTCTTCACGTTGCTGGGCTGTCTCACTGAACCATAGTTCGGGAGAGAGCCTCACAACTGGACCACTTATTTGGGTTCGCACCCCCCTACCACGTACCTAAGGGCCATAGTTCGAGGTATATAGGTAGGTGCTCAAGGATGTTGGGAAGCCATTACCTTAGAACCGGAGAAATATTTCTATGCCACGTACTTCGAGCTTCGGCTTGGGTATATCGGCGTATCTTGATTGGAATTAGATGATCTGAACCCTAGAGTTAGGATTAAGGTCCTACAAGCCATTTCAAATATTGCATTTAGAGTCAGCCTTTAGGGAGTGTTGTGTGCGCATCCTTGTTTTTGCAGCTTTAGTTGTATAATAATTCTCTTATTTTTCTTTCATATATATGTATCAAACCCCTTTTTTTTTCAAAACCCTGGGTGTATTATTTAAAACTTACCCTTATTTTCAAAAACCCCAGGTGTATATTTTTCTCTACCTACATTTCTTTTCTCTTTTTAGATCAAATTTTCTTCAAAACCCTGGAAAATTCCTTTAAAATTTCATCAACCTTTTCAAAATTTCCAGGTTTGATTCTTCAAGAGTCTATCCATAAGTCCTGCATTCTATCTAATTCTCCTTATTTCTTCTTTTACCCTAGTATCATCTCAATGGCGTCAAATTTCCTCAATGCTGTCCTCCCCCAAGATCATGTCTTTTATCAGATTCAGGATGGACCCCCGGATCTGCGGGTCATCCAGTCTCGTCCTTTCTTCCCTCGGTGGTATTATTCTTGGTTCGCCACCTTCTCACGTATGTTCCCAGACCACTTGGATGATTGTGGGTTAGAGATGGCATCAGCGGCAGGCAAGCGAACCATCAATAGAGCTTTGATTCAGGCCATGGCAGAACGGTGGAATCCACGTACCTGCACATTCTGGTTTCCTTGGGGAGAGATGACTCTACTGATGGATGAGTTCAATGATATTATGGGATTGCCCGAACCAGCTGGTCAACCAGATGATCCTGTTGAGCAGCAGTTTTTGATCAACATCAAAGGAGTGGATGTTCGAGAAGCCTTAGCAAGAGCAACGGGGAGCAGATCATGGCCTCTCACTGAGATTGGTGGGAATCAGTTCATCGACCTATTCGAACTATATCAAAAGTATGAAGCCTACAAAGAAGTTGACACTCTGTCTCGAGCAGCAAAAGACAGAATTCAGCATGCCATGATCCTGTGCACGGTGGGGTTAGCTTTCTTCCAAGATGGTCAGAATTTCATAGATATCAGAGTCGCCCAGCTCTTTCGAAGAAGGCGAAGCAAGCAGACTCGTCAGCTTTCAGTTTCCATGGCCGCATTAGCCTTCCTTTACAGAGGCTTGGCTCGATTTGCTCTTGGGGAGATCATTCTGGTAGAAGGATGCACTTACGCCTTGCAGTCGTGGTTCCTACGCCACATTCCCTCGAAGGCCAGTTCTTTCAGATTCAACAGTAAGCAGCCAAAGACAGTCATCCAATGCCGAGCTCTAATCGAGAAGCTGCATCAGGAGGAGATTACTTGGGACTTCTTTGACAGAAGAGAGACTGTTCCTCGATACACTTATGCCCGTGACAAGCGCTACAAGTTGATGGGCCCTTTCTTTTGTGTTGATTATCAACCAGAACGATGTCTGAGGCAGTTTTCACAGCGGCAGGTTCGTGCCAACACCCGTTTCCCGACAGGCAACGTGCCAGAATTCAACCTGCAGTCGGATCAGTGGTCTGGGGCATATCATGTCGCCAAATATACCTGGAACTCCTTTGTTTCTCGATCTATATTTCCTGGACCAAATGTATCATCTGAATTTCGAGAATGGTGGCAAACTGTCTGCCCACCCTCTTTTTGTCTTTGAATGTTAATATCAATAAAAATTACTTTTTGGCCAAATTTTTTTATTTTTTCTTGTATTTTGTTTATAGCACAAATAGTCACAAATTTTGGGTGACGACCTCATCCCGGGTAAATGGGACATTCCTTCCACATTTTCTCCAAATATATTTTTCTCATGGTTGACGACCTCGCCTAGGTAACAAGGCACATTTCTCTGTTATCATCAAATGGTAACACAATTATCACAAATTGTGTGATGACCCAATCCCGGGTAATGGGATAATCTCTTGAAATTGTCTACCAAATCCCTTCATTTCTTGCTTTTTCTCAAAGAAATTGTGATTTTCAAAAAGCTTCCCCATACTCTAACCATTCTCATATTCTGCAGGAAAACTTAGGCATCTGAAAATGGTTCAGACAAGGGCTGATAAGAGGGCTGCTCAACAGCATAGTGACAGCGAATCAGAGGAGATGAATTCTCCTAGATTATCCAAGAAGAATAACTCCGGGGATGAAAGCGATGTTGATCCGTCCATGTACCGGATCTTTCAAAAAATGATGACCAAGATGATGGCTGAGCAGGCCAAAGCTGCTCCCAAGAAGGCACCTTCTAAGAGCAAAGCTAAGAAAAAGCCCATGAAGAAGCCAGTCAAGATCAGCAAACAGAAGAAACAGCGTGACAGTACTTCTGAGGATTCCGGGTCAGCAGGAGAAGTCTCTGAAGAAGAAGAACAGCTGATCTACATTCCGAAACACCTGCGGCAGTCCAAGAGGCCAGTGGAAGAGCCAGTATCGGTAAACAAGCCCAAGTATGGGCCCCCCGCAGAAGATTCGATTCAAGCTTTGACCAAGATAGTCAAGGACCTGCAAATCCGTGACAAAAGAAAGAGGTCATACACCAGGCAGGACTTCTATCTCGGTTTAGAAGGGGACAAGGATCTGGAGAACCTCCCCCGGAAGTTCATCAAGTTTGATGGAACCGGCGACCCGAAAGCTCATTTGGCAATGTTCTTCGCAGAATGCGCCCGGTTCAGTGAGGATAACCGCGCCCTTTTCCTTTGTTTTCCCCGCAGCCTAGACAGGATAGCGACCAAGTGGTACGCTGAGCATGTCAATCCTATCAAACTGAGGGATTTCGACAAAGTTGTTAATATGTTTGTTGAACGCTTCCTGTTCAACACAGAGGCTCTACCTACCCTGAACCACCTATGCAACTTGAAGCAAGAGCCCAATGAAAAGGCCAGGGATTTTATCTATAAGTGGAGAAGTATTTGCAATAAGATGAGGAATCTCATTTCTGAGGAACATGCCCTCCAGGTCATCCTTAACAATTTCTGTCAGCCTCTGAAAAGCCTTCTCTTCCCATATCCCTCCAAATCCTTCATCGAATTAACCGAGCGAGCAGAATGGCTCGAAATGGGGTAGAAAATGGGATGTATGAGGGCGTTTCTTCGGCAAAGAACATCCTGGACCCAAAGAAAAAGGCCCATTTTACCTACTCAACTGATATCCTCGAAGACAATCAGGGCAGTAACAGTAAGAATGACAGCGGCAGTAGCATGAGGCCTGAACAAAACAGGGGAAGAAAGGGCAAATTCTTCAAGAGCAATGACAAATCTCTCCCAACCGGTCCTCAACAAAAAGGGGACTTTCAAGAAAAACCAAAACACATCAATTGGAGCAAAGATAGGAAATTCACTCCTTTGGACCAGCCTCTGGAGAAAGTGCTGGAATACCTGCTATCCCATGGGATGGTGAAGTTACCCAAAATTGCAGATCCTCCACTCTTCATGGGCAAGTACAGAGAGCAGTACTGCAAATTTCATAGAGCCATGGGGCATGATACAGAACACTGCTTCGTCTTGAAGCATTTGGTCCAAGACTGTATCGATAAAAGCATCCTCGTAGAAGATGAAGAGGAGGGCAAAATGGAAATTTTATCTGCTCCATTTCCAAAGCATTCAGCATCAACCATCTTCGAACACTCTTTCCTTCCACAGAGTCATATCCACCCATGCTCTAGTGAAGAGCTAAAACTTCAGCATCAGGTAATGGTTCTGCATCAGGATCAGCCTGTGTATCAGAAAATGGATATCCTCTCACTTCTTGACCAAGCTAGTGTACCAGTCAAGGATGAAAGAATTCCAATCTTCCCAAAGAGCTTTCTTAAGAAAGAAGCCTGCGCAGAGAAGGCAGAAACCTCTAAAGCAGCAGAGGAATAGGCTGATGATTTCCAGAAGCCAATTACGGCACTCTCCAACATTTCCATCTTCGAATTAACTCATGATTCTCCCAAGCATCAGGAAAAGTTGGATGATCTATTAAGAAAGATCAAGGTGAAGCCGGGCACCACGCCCGAGGACATGACACAGATTGTAAACCAGGCGATGACAAATGCACCTATTACTTTCTCTGATGAGGACCTGCTGAAGCCTCATTCATTTCACAACAACGCACTGTACATCGTAGTCAGGACCAGGGGCATGACTGTCCCACATGTACTTGTTGATGGGGGCAGCAGTTTGAATATTTGCCCAGAAATGACAGCGAAAGCATTGGGATTGAAAGAGGAAGAATATGTGCCTGATCCCATCACCATCTATGGCTTTGATAATCACGAGCAGACCGCCAAGGGAAAGATCTTCCTAGAAATCTTCATTAATTACTCAGTGCATACGGTGCTATTCCATGTCGTCAACGTGCCGCCAACTTACAATCTGTTGTTGGGACGAACATGGATCCACAATGCCAATGTCGTTCCATCAACTCTCCACCAGTGCATCAAGTGGTCCAAGGGTGGAATGATTACTACCGTTTTGGGCAAAGACCCTGAAGAAAGGCTGCCACAACCTATGATCCCTCGTCCAACATTTACGGCAGATATTCCTAGAATCCGGGAGGCAGAGGAAATCAATCTCAGTGACAGTCTAGAAATGTTAAAATTGAAAGATGTCATGGAAGAAGAGAACGTTGCAGCCACGGTCCAATGGCAGGGACCTTGTTTCTTCAAGCTAGGAGGACGCATTAATTACACTTCCTTCAAAGATCATCCTTTATTCCCTTAGTTTTCCAAAGCAAGAAAGGGATTTGATCTGCTGATAAAACATGGATATCAGCCATTCCGAGGCATGGGAAAAGATGAAGACGGCATGATAGAGCCCATCATTCCAGTTCGGCATGCAGACAGTTCAGGGTTGGGGTTCACCGGACAAGATTCCAGCAAAAGGACAGTTTTTGTCAGAGGAAGCCAATGAAGAGATGATGCCTTAGTTTTCCTGTTTTCTTTTCTTCTCTTTTTATCTTGTAGGGACAATACAGTCCCATCTTTTGTTAAAGTTTTGTAAATACTTTACTTCAATCAATGAAAGATCAAAATTTTCTCTTCGAGTATCCATCATTTCCTTCTTATACTTTGTCTATGTCATTGCTCCTGCTTTATACAAATTTTTTTGATTTGGCTCGTACTTTCTCTTAAAAACAACCTCTTTTTGCACTTTGAGGACCTTTAACTCCTGAATCAAATGACAAGATTCGTTATCAATCCCAAATATCTGAAATTGACAAGGTTTCCTGAGATGAAAGACAGAGCAGAGGTCAGTCAGGCAGCAGAGCAGACTGAAGAGCTAGCCGAATTTGATTCCACTATTCAGGAATTGCCAGAATTTGCTCACATTCAGAAGCAGGATGAACCCTCACCTTTAGTTCAAGATCCAACTGAGGATATCAACATTGGGTCGGAAGATGATCCAAAAATTCTCAAAATTGGGTCAAGTCTAAGCGAAATTGAAAAAGCAAGACTCATCCAATTCCTTAAAAAGCATCAGAAAGTATTCTCCTGGACTTATGAAGATATGCCAGGATTGGATATCAAGCTAGTTGAGCATCGACTCAAGTTGAAACCGGAAGCGAGACCAGTCAAGCAGAAACTGAGGAAGTTAGACCCTCGAATTGAGCAGCAAGTCAAGGAAGGACTTGAAGATTTGCTAAAAGCAGGCTTCATCCGGGCCATTGATTACCTGGACTGGTTAGCAAATATCGTGGCAGTCCCCAAAAAGAACGGAAAAGTTCAAATTCTTATTGATTTCAGGGATCTCAATAAGGCCACCCCGAAAGATGATTATCCGCTTTCCAATATTGACCTGTTGATCGATAGCACAACGGGTCATGCCATGTTTTCTTTTATGGACGGATATTCAGGTTATAATCAGATTAAGCTGGCCATTCGTGATCAGTCCAAGACTTCATTTACTACCCCATGGGGGACCTTCTGCTATACAGTCATGCCATTTGGGCTCAAAAATGTCGGGGCAACTTATCAAAGGGCAATGGCCGTCATTTTCCACGATCAAATGCACAAGAATATGGATGCATACGTGGATGACATTTTGGTTAAGTCTAAAGAAGAAGAGGATCACCTTGATGCTCTTAGTAAAGTTTTTAAAAGACTTATTCTTTACAAGTTGAGAGTTAACCCTCAAAAATGTGTTCTTGGAGTTGAGTCTGTCAAATTACTCGGCTTCATTATCAGCAAGAAAGGAATCGAAGTGGATCCGGCCAAGGCAAAAGTCATTATTGACATGCCGCCTCCAACTAATCTCAGGGAACTGCGAAGCCTTCAAGGGCGTATTCAGTCTATTCGCAGATTCATCTCTAATTTGGCTATGAGATGCGAGTCTTTCAACCATTTGCTAAGAAAAGGAGTTAAATTTGAATGAGGATCAGAATGCCAGCTCTCATTTGAGCGCATCAAGCAATATCTCCTTAATCCACCAGTTTTGAAGCCTCCTAAACTAGGAAAACCTCTCCTACTATATATTTCTGTCAATCAGAATGTCTGCGGTGGATTTCTCGCGCAGTATGAAGAAGGCAGCCTGATAGAGCACACCATCTACTACGTGAGCAAAACTTTCATTGATTATGAAAAGAAGTATTCTCAGATGGAGAAAACTTGTCTAGCCCTAGTTTGGATGTGCCAGAAGTTAAGACATTACTTACTAGCTTCTGAAATCAAATTTCTGTCAAAACTTAATCCACTCAGATACATCTTAGAACAACCCTTTCTCACTGGACGAATTGCGAAGTGGCAAGTCCTTCTGATGCAATATGACTTAGAGTATGTTTCTCAAAAGTCAATAAAAGGCCAAGCGATCGCAGATCAGTTGGCCGATTTCTCTTTGACAGAAGAGATTAAAGCAGAAGATGATTTTCCTGATGAGCACATCTGTAATATCCAACAGCTCCCAGTTTGGAACTTGTTCTTCGATGGCTCTAAAAACATGTTTGGCATCGAGATTGGAGTTTTGTTGATCATTCCAGAAAAAGAAATGATCCCTTATTCCCTTAAACTCGGTTTTCAATGCACTCATAACATGGCCGAGTATGAAGCTCTAATACAAGGCCTCAAAATTCTGCAAAGTTTCAATGTCAAGAGAGTACATGCTTTTGGCGACTCTTTACTTGTTGTCAGTCAAGTTAACACTGAATGGCAAGTAAAAGATCCAAAATTGATTCCGTATCAGAAGATCGTCTTAGCTCTTATGGACAGCTTCGAAGAATTTCAGCTCAGTCACATCAGAAGAGAGCATAATCAGATAGCTGATGGTTTAGCCAGTCTGGGCTCCATTCTATCTTTCAAAGGTGGTGAATCATGTCGTTCTTTCAAAGTGGGCAGACTTGAACAACCTGCTTTCAATTCAATTATGCAAATAAACCAGGTCGATTAAAAGGAGAAGCCTTGGTACCAAAACATCAAAAATTTCATTAAGACGGGTGAATTTTCACCAGAAATGCCAAAAAGGGAGCAACGCGCGATTCAGTGTATGTCTACCCGTTATTTCATTCTTGCCAATGTCCTCTACCGCCGTGGTTTCAGTTCTGAGTATGCAAGATGCTTAGACAAAGAAGAAGTTATGGAAGTTATCCAAGAGGCACATGAAAGGATTTGTGGTGGCCATGTCGGCTATCAGACTCTCATCAAGCAGATCATTCGAACAGGGTACTATTGGAATACCATGCAACAGGACTGTCATAGATTTGTGAAGAGGTGCGTCAAGTACCAATTGCACGCGCCTTATATTCATGCTCCAGCCGCATACCTGCAATCAGTTGTTTCTCCTTGGCCATTTTCCATGTGGGCTTTCGACGTTGTAGGCCCAATTACCCCTTCTGCTTCCAACGACCACAAATACTTTCTGGCTGCGACAGAGTATTTCACGAAATGGGTCGAAGCTGTTACTCTACGCACAATAGAAGGCAGCCATGTGGTCTCTTTTATTCATAAGAACATTCTTTGCCGCTTCGGCATTGCACATGATATTGTCTCAGATAATGGAACTCATTTTAAAAATGAGAGGATGAAGACATTTTGTTCTAAATTCAGAATTTCTCATCATTTCTCAGCTCCCTATTATCCCCAAGGGAACGGCCAAGCAGAGGCTACCAACAAGATCTTGATTCGTATTTTGGAAAGGACTGTGAAAATAGGTCGAGATTGGCATGAGAAAATTCATGACGCACTTTGGGCATACCGGACCACCATTCGGACTCCGACTAATGCCACTCCTTCAGAACTTGTTTACGGAACTGAAGTGGTACTGCCTCTCCATGTCCAGAAGCCCGCTCTCAAATTTGCTTCTCTTATAGAATTGCCACTTGATCAGTATCAGCAGCAGAGATTGGTGCAGTTAGATTTACTGGATGAAAAGAGACTCAAGGCAGCAAAGCATGCTCAAGCTTATCGACAGAGGATAGCTCGACACTATGCCAAGTCTGTCATTGAGAGAAAATTTCGAGTTAACGATTTGGTACTCAGATCAATGGCTCATCTCAAGCATCGACCACGAGGCAAGTGGTCACCCAACTGGGAAGGCCCTTATGTGGTTAAGAAAGCACTTCCTCGCAATTCGTATCGTCTAATCAACGCAGATGGAGTGGAAATGCCAGATCCCATCAATGCTCTGCATTTGAAGAAGTTTTACACCTGAAATATTCATTCTAAAGCCTTTGTACTATTCAAAAGAGTCATTTCAATAAAATAATGATCTTCTATCAATTCTTACATTCTTCTCCATGATACTGGGGCATTTTATTTTGATCTATAATCATCTCCTTCCATTATATGCAGGCAGGATTAGACGAAAAGCTCTTCTCCTCAAATTTTGTTAGTTCTTAATTTGTCTTGTGATCTTTATTTTTCATTTCATTTGATTCATTTTGCTTTGATCAAATTTACATCAAGCTAATGCTTGTTTATGTCAAGTTTTCAACAAATTTTTCAATCTTAATTACAATTCCATCTACTTTTATCTTTGAAAATACCCCTTCAGGTTAAGGGATAAACCTGATGCCTCCTTTCAATAAGGTATTCTTTTTATTATTTCCCCCGTTCAGGATAAGGGGACAAAATCCTGAAAGTCGACCACATGCAAATAAACTATGATGGTCCATTAATTTTTACCAAAGAATCTTTATTTTCTCAAAAATTCACTTTGTTTAGCTCATCTTTACAACCCGGTCCTCGCACTAGGGTATTTCCCAAAATCTTCAATCATATATTGAGCTCATTTGGAAGATCCGATCCTCGCACCAATAACTTTCTACATTCAATTTTTTGATCAAAATCCTTTCTTCTACAAAATTCGAGTTCTGATTTAAAAATCTCCCAAAAGCTGATGTATTTCAAACGTCCCAGTTTCTACTGGTCAGGTATTTCAAACGTCCCAGTTTTTACTGGTCAGGTATTTCCGAAAAGATCCAACAACTTGTTGGTCATATATTTCAAACGTTCCAGCTTTTGCTCGTCAGGTATTTCCAAAGGATCCAACACTCGTTGGTCATGTATTTCAAACGTTCTAGCTTCTCGCTGGTCAGGTATTTCAAACGTCCCAGCTTCTGCTGGTCAGGTATTTCAAAAGATCCAACACTCGTTGGGCATATATTTCAAACGTTCCAGCTTCTTGTTGGTCAGGTATTTCAAACGTTCCAGCTTTTTTTTGCTGGTCAGATCCAACACTCGTTGGTTATGTATTTCAAATGTTCCAGCTTCTCGCTGGTCAGGTATTTCAAATGTCCCAGCTTCTGCTGGTCAGGTATTTCAAAAGATCCAACACTCGTTGGGGATGTATTTCAAACGTTCCAGCATTTTGCTGGTCATGTATTTCAAACGCTCCAGCTTTCGCTGGTCAGGTATTTCCAAAAAAAGATCCAACACTCGTTGGTCATGTATTTCAAACGTTCCAGCTTTTCGCTGGTCACACATTTCAAACATTCCAGCTTTGCTGGTCATGTATTCCCAAAAAAAAGAACTCAGCTTTTGGTCGTGTATTTTCAAAAGACCCAGCTCTCGCTGGTCATATATTTCAAAAAGTCCCAGCTCACAATTGTCGAGCTCCCAAAATCAACCTATTCCATAAATCAAAACCTTCAGGTTGCGATTTCTCGATTCTCTCATTTCCAAACCTTCGGGTTTCAATCTCTCAAAATCTATCATTTCCAAACCTTCATATCTCCAAATCTCTCAAGATTATCAATTCTCCAACCTCTGGGTACAATGTTTTCAAAAAATTCACCATTTTCTCAAACCTCGGGTCATAGTCTCCCAATTTCGATCATTCTCAATCTTTTATTAAAACCCAGTTTTTCATAACCATTCGTGTATTTCCCAAAAGACCCAACACTCGTTGGTCATGCATTTCCAAAATGTTCCAGCATTATTGCTGGTCATGTATTCTAAATGTTCCAGTTTTACTGGTCAAGTATTTCAAAGGTTCCAGCTGTCGTTGGACAGGTATTTCAAAAGATCTCAACGTCTATTTGTCATGTATTCCAAAAGGTTCCAGCTTTCGCTGGTCATGTATTTCGAAAAGGTCCCAGCTTTCGCTAGTCATGTATTTCAAAGGTTCCAACCTTCGCTGGTCATGTATTTCAAAGGTCTCAGCTTTTGCTGGTCATGTATTTCCAAAATCGAAGATTACAACTCAAGTTCTCATCAAAATCTATATTGAGTGATTATTTCACAAAGAATTCGTGAAAACTTTGCCAATTTGCTAAAAAGCATTTGTTGATTCTAAATATTCTTACGGTACAAAGAGAATTTCCTCAGATTACCTCTAGTATTCCTTTCCAAAAGGGTGAAACTTTTTGCAAAAAAGAGGTAAAATTCAAATATTTTTCTGTTGATCAACCAAAAGGATGTAAGAAATGTCCCTGATATGATCAAAGAAAGAAATCTTCAAATGATGTTGAAAAGCCAGAAGCGAATTGATATTGATCGTAGCTATGGCGCATGTTTTGAAATGACTTTCTGGCGATTAGGCAGTGGAAATATCTTGAGCTATAAAAAGAATCCACTTAATCCACATCTTCTCATTTTCTAAGCTTCAATCAAATATCCGCAAAAGAGATCTCTCGATTGTCGTCAAGATGAAGACGAACTAAGCGAGCAGATCCCCGGGGCCAAAGAAGATTTAAAACATCTCCAAGATGACGGAGCTTGTGACGGATCCTTCCAGGAAAAGTTCAGATCACTGTCGAGATGAAGGCAGATGCGATGAACCTACCGACAAACCCTAAAAGATATTTTGATTCCAGCTATGATCTAAAAGACATTTTTGAGCCAATATCATATATAATCCCTGAGAGAAAGAAGGATCGGAGCATCTCCAAGATGAAGGAGCTTGTGACGTACCCTTCCCTAAAAAAGAGAGAAAAGTCAGGACATCCAAATGAAGGATGTTGTGAAAAACCAAGAAAGCCCAATGACTCAAAAGAGTGCAAAGAGATCATCGTGGGAAAACACCCAGATATCAAACTGCCAAAGTTGCCAGAAGTCATCTTTTCTCATGCAAAATTCTTTTATCAATATCTTTTCATTACTTGCTTTTATGAAATTAAGAATATTTCTTCTATTCTCATATCAGGGAAATGAATAACTTCCTTGAAGAAGATCATCAGCGCTAAAATTTTGAATCTGACTCTTAGAACTGAGGAGTTAACCTCATTGGAAGAAATACTCTAGGTAAAAGAGGAAATATCTTTGCACATACATGCACATTTTCAAACATTTGAATCAGCTACGATTTTATCTTATTGGCAAAACTTTCTAGCTATTCCAAGAATTAAATAAACATTCAATATTCATTTTGATGCAACCTAGCGTTGTTTGTATTTCCCAAAAAGAGTTGCCTCAGAAGAAGTATCTCCTTGTGTCCCATCACGGTTTTCTCATTAACGAATTCCGTATGGATGACCCACTCAGGATAAGGGTCAAACCTGAACCATTTGCGAAAGATCATTTAATTTCAAAAACTATTTCAGTCTCAGCAAAGAGACGCCCAATTTCTTCCCCTTTTCAAAGCTTTAGGGACTCTATATTTCCTCCTTTCGCAAAAACCCCTCTCGGATTTGTTTGTCCAAATTTCGAAGGTCCCATCGTGCTTTCTCCATTTTGAGAAACCCGTATGGTAGATTTCCTATCCAGATTAAGAGTCAACCCGGAACCTCGCTTCGCGAGGTATCTTCCTTGCAGGTTTGGGTTAAACCTGAGTCACATTCCAATGAGATTCCTTGTTTTGACGAGATGTTTTCTTCCAATCCCATCATGGTTCTGCCCATTGATGAATCCATACTTTGTACATCCATCCAGGAAAGGATTTGACTCGAGCTTCATTTCACAAGGCATTTTTCCAAAATGTCCCATCAAGGTCCCCGTGTATCCCTTTCCTCAGTTCAAATTCATCTTGATATATCTTCGTCCCATCCAGGTTAAGGGCTAAACCTGAATCATTCCAAAAAGAGTATCTTGTCTCATCCATGAGACCTGATCAAAATTCTCATTTCCCACCATTTTGAGATTTTCACCCAAAGTCCCATCACGATTTCCTCATTTCTATCATTTGATCACCTCATCTTCGAGGATTTCGTCTCCCCAAAACCATTCAGGATAAGGTTTCAAAGCCTGAGAAGCCATGTTTCCCAAATAAATTCTTCCACACCCAGTTCAGATCTGCTGACTGGGGCATTTTCAAAATTTGGAGTGTTGTCTTTGCCACTGAGCTCGGCTTTCAACCGGCTTAGTAGCAAAGAGGGGCATATGTGAACACCCCAAATTTTCCAAAATTTTGTAAAATGACCCTTTTGCCCCTGATTCCATTTTCTGAGAAAATCAAAAACAATTTCAAAGCTAAATTTCAGTCATTCTTCAGATTTTCTGAATTAAATTCCCTATTAATGTATTCAAAATCAATTCTGGATCCGAATCGAGCGTTTTAAATCCAAATTTCCTCAAAACCCGGATCCAAACCCATTTCTGAAGAAATTTTCTCAAAATAGCTTTAAAACTCTCAGAAAAAATTCTCTTTTGTAAATATTTTACAAAAACACCAAAAAAATTAGTTTTAACCTTTGATTTCTCGTAAAACTTTAGGATTCTTATTCCAAAAATACAAAAAAATGGAAAACAAACACAAAAACCAAAAAAATTGGAAAAACTACGAAGAAAACAAAATGGTTTAAGTTGATTTTTCTAAAAACGTCCTCTTCCAACCATTTTTACAAAAAATTCCTAAAGGGAGTCCTCTTATTGGAAAATGAGAAAATCTACAATGGTTTGCTCCCGCGCATCCCTTCTCTCGTTCACCATCGTCCATCTTCAACAATCTCTGCATCTTCAACAAACAGCTTCTCGAACTTACCTTCTTCTCTTTAAAGAGGGCATCTCTCTTCTTCCTTCGGCATCCATTATCCGCATCTTCGTCACCGAGAATCCTCTGCAAAAACCCAACACCCATTGCAATCTATCTACTTTCACGCATCCATTTCTCTGGTGAATACCAATCGATCACCGAGCTTCTCTGCTAAAATCGAAAAAAAAAAATCCACCATCATCGCACTCTCTGTCAAGAAGGCTTTGCTGAAGGAGCCATTACCAATATACACCCCCCCGCTGGATCAAAGAAGTCTCGGCTAATCCGTCATCCGTTGTTATTCAAAGTCCCTGCAAGAACGAGAGGAAGAGCATCTCTGCAAGACGTCTTCTCTGCAATCATCTGTAAGAGAGTCAATCCTCAGTGCTTCTGGTAAGGCCAATACCCTTCTTCCTCTTCATTTCCTCTGGGTTAAAATCCCCTTTCGCTTAATTTCTTTTTATAGAAATCCCATCGAAGTTTTCCTGTCCATTTCTTTCACCCTATTGACGCACCATGGATAATGCCTAAGTTGCCTTTAGCAACTTCGACATGTCCCTGTGCAATAAAAATGGGATTAGCCCAACACCAGCTCAGATGTTCACATTTTTTTTATATTTTATTACACTTTCGGTTGATGTTTTGCTTTATTAATGCCCTGTTACCTCCTGATAATCAGGTAGTGCATCGACCCCTTTTAATTTTTTTTTTATCTTGTTTTATCATTCTATATTTCTTTTTTTTTTTATCGTTCGTTGATCTTGTTCCATTACATTGATCCGAAGTTCCAGTTTACAGCCTATCCATTCCTCTTGCTATTTGATTCTCTCATCGCATCGTTGATTTCTGTTATATTTTCCTTTTTGTTCTTTTCTTTTACCTTTTTTTTTAAAACCCATTTCTGTTACTTTGGTCAGCATTATTGCCAACTTATTTTGTTACGTTTCTGTGCAGAGCATCGTCTCTATTCCTTTCTAGTACTTTTTTTTATTTTGTGATGTTTAAAACCTCATATGAACATCGTCCCATACCATCAGCCCACTGCAGCAGATAGTGATCTGAAACTCAGATCAGGGTGACTTTGAGACCCGACAAATGGGTTTATACCAATCTTCACTTGACCTTTTTCTATTTTTTTTTTGTGGTAAAATCCATTTACACACCTTAGTTTTGCATGATCGTTGCTTCCTGACTTGATCATTTATTATTTCGTTAATGGTTTTTGAGTTCAACATCTATTACCTGAGTTATCTTCATCATGCTTTCAGATTTATATCTGTAATATATGCCAGTTCCCTGATCGAGTCACTTTTTTTTATTTTCTTATCTCCTGTAGCCTTTACTTATCTTGTTTTGTGGTATTAGATCATCCTACATTTTTTTTACTCTCACCTCAGTGCTAATTAATCTGATGTCCTGTTTTATAGCTTTCTCCCCTGTAGCTTCTGCCTTACGTTTGGATCTACCTGTAATATTTGAGTCTATTTCAGCACAGAGGCTCCAGGTGACAGCATTTGCATTCCTTTGCTCCGGTATAGAGGTATCTTTCGATTTAATCCTCTTTCATATATCGATTTATCATGAATCTTTTCTTTGTTAAGAATAAAATCTTATATTGCAGAATTCATCATAAGTGTTTTATCCTGTTATCGATAGCTTAAATCCTAGTGAAAGCAAATTTCACACTAAACCGATTCACAATTCAGTGGATCATCTTTGTTGCACAACAAGTGAAATCGTTTTGCTTTGGATATCCGATTTCTAATACTGATTTGCTGAGTCAGTCAGTTGAAACAGTGGATGACCTTCATGGGCCCGATTGTGGTTATGATGTGGAAATCCTTAGGAACACTCCAATGGATAGGTTCATATTCCAACGTTTTGCTGATAAAATTGGTGTTACAGGAACAATGGGTCTATTATCCACCTCTTCATAAATCAAATTCTTTTTTTTTGAAATAATGAGTTGATAGAACATTTCCCATGGGATTCACCAGGTGTCCCTTCAGGATCTCCAGTTGAGGGGTTAAGAACTGTTATCACATCTTTTCTTTGTAATATTTCAAATGCTTCCATGACAGCTTATGCTTATAAGTCTGGCAAAAAAAAAAAAAAAAAGGAGTAAAGACTTGATTGGAGTTCCACCTCCTGATGTGGTGTCTAGCAGCAAGGCTAGGATCATTGTATATGATGCTAAAGTACCGGTGCTGCTATCATATATCTTGACCCCTCCATTTTGCATACTTACCATGCATCTTATAGCTGCCATGTTTTCAGCCCAGCTTCACGGCAACATCCCAGCACATCTAGGCTTTCACCCTCTCAGCTCTAAAGTTTTGAAGAGCTCAAGTACTTCAATAGATGGCTTTACCGGAATTCATTCAACAAGGTTTTACTGGGGACTGTAATTCAGGCCAGGATTTTAGTCCTGTGTTATGTCAATAGGACCAATCGGATCACAGATTTGCTGCCACTTTGTTGATTCATATATGAATCTTGTCAGTTCCTTTGTTTACTTGACTCAGCCATTTATTCCATATGTTGTTTATCAAACCACCAGTTCAATGGCTCATTTATTGTCTGCCTAATACCACCATCACCTAAGCCTAAAAAAAAACTGCTTCATTACTACTTCTTGCATGAGCCTTCCCTGTTAAGAATGAGCATAGTAATTCACGGTTGTTGTATATTTCACACACAGACAAACTTCCCGGCTATTTTAGTATGTCAACAACCATCCCCTGCTACATACCCCATAGCTCACCTCCCACCAGCAAGGGTTTCCTAGTGCCCATAGTGGTTGGCACCACAGTACCTACCTTGCTGCCATTATTTGGCAGAAAATCTATCATCAGCACCATCTTGTCCACAGCCACCTTGTGGCTATCTACCACACCATTACCCAAATTAGGCAATCCTGCTGCAAACAACACTGTAGCAGTACCCAAAAACCTGTTGCAGCCTCAGTAATATCACTTCCCCCACACCTTAGCACATCTCTCCATTGAATATACCCCTATATGTATATATATGTATATATGCCTATACATAGATATATACATTTATGTGAATATACCTATATATGTATGTATATATATGTATGTAAGTATATAGATATCTTTTCCATCCTTTTTATCATTTTCATCATTTGATTTCCATATATATATATGATTTTCCCTTTTACTAACCTGGTTATTTTACAGGAAATATGGAAAAGATATCATTACTTAGGGTTGTACATTTGATTTTATCCATTGTAATAGTTAGATTGGAATAAAATTTATATTTTCTGCTTTAGGTAGAATGAATGAGCATTATAAAAATCATGAATTGTTTGTTTCCATGCATTTTTTTGCCTTTATTTCTCAAAATTCCCACAATGGTGAAACACGAATGGCACATGCACCATTTCGTAAGAGATAATAAATACTAAGTTGATGATCCACATCAATGGCCATAGTCAGAGTGTGGACAAAATTTAGCATTATTATCTTTTACAAAACAACACTGGATCCACTTTCAAAATTCATCATATTTTTCTCAAAATATTTTCTTTCTTTTATCAAAATTTAACTTAGGATTAACTCAAAATATATACCAATGGCCATAGTCAGGGTATATTGAGGGTTAATTTCATTTTAAATTCTATAAAAGCACAAAAAAAAATGTATTTCATTCTTCACTTGAATCTAAATGTGGTTATTATATAATATATCCAATGACCATAGTCAGGGATATATTATATCTTCAACCCCATTCTTAATTCACTTAAAGAATGAAATAGCTTTTCAAAATCCAATTTCAAACTTATTCAAATTCACTTTATCATTTAGGATAGAATTGCATCACATTTTTCAAAATTCTTTTTCAAAAACCCAAGTGATTTTGAACATCTTTCTTCAAATTTCTATTTCAAATTCCAAATTTATCTCAATTTCAAAGTCCAATTTGACTTTGGAATTTCAAAATCATTTCATATTCAAACTCCAAAATTCCAACCCAAATTCAAAATTCAATTTCAAAGTTCAAATTAAAACTTTGAAGCTTATGATTCATCTTCCGGTTCAAAATCAAGTTTTCTTCAAGTTTTAAATCAAAGTTGAGATTGACTCTGAATCTCAAAATCCAAACCTTCCTAAGTTCAATCTCGGTTTTCAAAACCCAGATTCATCTTTAAAAGTCCTATTTGGACTTTTCAAAACCCAAATCCAAAGATAAATCCTAATCTCAACTTGGATCCAGATTTCCAAGTATAAACTCAATTCCACTTTGGATCTCCAATTACAGATCCAAATTCCATTTAGGATCCAGAACCCAATTCTACTTTGGATCTCAGAACTCAGATCCAAATCCATTCTAGGATCCAGAACCCAATTCTATTTTGGATCTCAGACCTCAGATCCAAATCCATTTTAGGATCCAGAACCCAATTCTACCTTGGATCTCAGACTTCAGATCCAATTTCATTCTAGAATCCAGAATCCAACTTCATCTTGGATCTCAAATTGAAGATCCGAATTCCATTTAGGATCTAGAATCCAACTTTACTTTGGATCCCTGACTTCATATCCAAATTTCATCTTGGATTCCAAAATCTCGGATCCAATTCCATTTAAAACTTCAGATCCAATTCCATCTACATCCAACTTTACTTTGGATCTCCAACTTCAGATCCCAATTCCATTTTTGGATTCCAAATCTTGAATCCGATTCCATTCAAAATTCCAAATCCAAATCCCACTTTTCCAATCCTTGAAACCAATTCCGTTTCATTCCAAATTTCAAATCAAGTTTTCATTTCAGATCCTAAATTCAAAATTCAACTTTGAAACTCTATTCAGAATCCAGATATTGGGTTCGGATTTCATCTTGAAAATGCCAACGTTTTAATCAATTTCAGTTCTCAATTTTATTCAGATTTCCCAATTCCACCTTTTTTCCTGATTCAATTCCATTTTTTCATTTCTATTTCTGATTCAAAGTCCATTTATGACTTTGAAAAATTCCTTTCATCTCAAAGTTTCAAGATCATTTTCTAAATCCAGATTCATATTCCCAAGCTCATGATTATTCTAAAGACTTAGAACTTTAATCTTAAGTTCTAAGTTAGAAATCATTTCTTCACTTTATCAGATTCACTTGGAAATTCTTCAAAACATTTTTCAAAAAGAGCATACATCTTTGCATTTGCACAAGCATGATTCTTTGTGCATTTAGACTTAGAATAATTTCTTAAATAATTTCTTAGCAAAGCAAAATGCATTAATTCGACCCTTGGTTCGATTACCCCTGGTAAAGGCGCCAGGAACGGTCGAACCTCGTACCAACGAGCGGATCCCGTCTCCTAGTTTTCCCGCAAATATTTCAAAAACGGAGGCGAGTTATTTCAAATATTTTCAAAATTAAGGTCAAGTGAAACCCGCAAAAGAATTCATCTTCTCTTCTCTTCTTTCTTCTCTCTTTCTTTCCGCCTTTTTCTCCCTTCAAAAAGGAGGAAAATAAGAGGTTGGAAAGGAAAAGAGAAGGAAGAGAGAGAATATTACGAAAGGAAAAAATTTTGCCATGATCACACCAGTCTTAGATTAGAATGGATGAGCATGTAAATAACACTTGTTTTATTATTTTCCTTTGTTTCTAAAAACTCACAAATAGGAACACGAATGACAAGTGCACCATTGTAATAGGACGTGATTAAATCCTAAGTTGATGATTCGCATCAATGGCTATAGTCAGGATGTGAACAAAACTTAGGATTTTCATCTTTTATGGAATAACACTGAATCCCTTTCAAAAATCATCATATTTTCAAATGTTTTCTTCTTTTATTAGAGGTTAACTTAAAATTTAACTCGAAATATATATCAATGGTCGTAGTCAGCATATATTGAGAGTTAATTTCATTTTAAACTCTATAAAAGCACCAAACTGTATTTTATTCTCCACTTGAATTTAAATATGATTATTATATAATACATTCAATGACCATAGTCAAGGATGTATTATATCTTCAATCTTATTTTAATTCATTTAAAGAATAAAATAAAGATTTTCAAATCCAATTTCAAGATTCTTTAAATTCATTCATCATTTTAAGATAGAACAACATCATATTTTCAAAATTCTTTTCCAAAATCCAAGTTATCTCAAATATCTTTCTTAAATCTCTATTTTAAATCCATTCTTCTATCTTATTTCAAAGATTTAAATTTCGATTTCAAAGTCCAATTTGACTTTGAGATTTCAAAACTCAATTTTATATTCAAAATTTCATTTCCAAATTCAAGTCCAATTTCAAAGTTCAATTTAAACTTTGAGATTTCTGATCCATTTCCTGATTCAAAATTTAAATTCGAAGTCCAAATTGACTTTGAAATTCATTTGTATATCCAAAATTCAAATTCTAATTCAAATCAAATTTCAAAGTTCAATTTAACTTTGAAATTTCTAATTTATCTTCTGATTTCAAAATTCAAAATCAAGTTTATTTTCTTATCTTCAAATTCAAAAATCCAAGTTTTGAGATTGACTCTGAATCTCAAAATTCGATTCTTTTCTAAAGTTTTAAATTCAATCTGGGTTTTCAAAACCCATATCCATCTTTAAAAGTCCCATTTGGGCTTTCTAAATCCATTTTAGGATCCAGAATCCAACTCTATCTTGAATCTCAGACTTCAGATCCAATTTCATTTTAGGATCCAGAATCCAATTTCATCTTGGATCTCAAACTTCAGATCCAAAATCCATTTTAGGATCCAGATTCTAATTCCATCTTGGATCTCAGACTTCAGATCCAAATCCATTTTAGGATCCAAAGTCCAATTCCATCTTGGATCTCAGACCTCAGATCCATATTCAATTCCATATCTCAAATCCAAAATCTATCTTGATTTCTAGGTTTCAAATTCAATTCTATTTTCAGATCACACCTGAACTTCTTAAATCCATTTCTATTGTTAAATACCATTTGGATTTCTCAAAATCCAAAATTCCATCTTGATTTCAAAACTCCAAAGCTAGAATTCAATTCCACTTTAAATATTCATTTCCTCTCCTAAATCCAAGTTCAAAATTCAAAATCAAATTCAAAGTCCATTTCTGACTTTGAAGCTTCATTTCCTTTTCACTCATCTTCCAATCATTCCTTTCAAAATTCAAAGATCATTTTCCCAACCTTGATCATTTCAAAGACTTAGAACTTCAAAATATCCTTCCTAATCTATCTCAAGTTCTAAGTTAGATTCAACTATTTTCATTATCACATTCACTTCATTTTCACTTGGGAAAATCCCAGATTTTCAAAAATCATTTTTTTCAAAAGAGCGTACATTCTTGCATTGCAAAAGCATGATTCTTTGTGCATTTAGATTTAGAATAAACTCTTAGATAATATTAAGGCAAAGCAAAAGGCGTAAATTCGATCCTTGGTTCGATTACCCCTAGTAAAGGCGCCAGGAACGGTCAAACCTCGTATCGATGAGCGAATCCCGTCTCCCAATTTTTCCCACAAATATTTCAAAACGGAGAAGAGTAATTTTCTAAATATTTTTAAATCAAGGTCAAGTGAGACCCCGCAAAAGAGTTCCTCTTCTCTCTTCTTTTCTTTTCTCTTCTCTCTTTTTTTCTGTCTTTTCATTTCTTCCCTCAAAAAGGAGAAATAGTGGTCAGAAAGGAAAAAGAGAAGGAAGAGAGAGAAAACCACAAGAGAGGAAAATTTTTGTGATGATCACAGATGGTCGCAAAGTAAAACTCTTATGTGACTCATACTCACATTGGAGTGTAAAGTAACTGTGGAACACTTAGACAAAGCACGAGGGTGCCGCTTGTCCGTTTGTTTCCCATAGATAGTCGCACCGAATCACCCGACCCTACTATATATATATATATATATATATATATATATATATATATATACATGTATACATATTACACATGTATAGGTACATGTGCACCAGTGCGCGTGCTAGCCGATAGCTCGCAACCAAAACCCATACTTGGGGCCCTCAACTATTGAAATGATGCAGGATAAGAGGTGTTCAGGAATGGCCATTCGGGCTAGACCGAAACTGTTCTTCGGCTAAGCTCAAGGGTCTCGACTAAGGTCAGCTGGTCACCGATGGTGACAGCAAGCCAACGGGTACCAAATCTGCAAGGGATCCGGGTGCAATGGCACCCGGTAGCTTATGGCATCTACACGACAACGGGTAGGTTGCGGGTCTGGTCATGTGGGCCAGACCAAGTCTATGGTATGGCTGCACTCAACGGCCAAATCTGGCCACATAGTCACCTTTGGTGACAACCACTAAATAGAACGCCAAAATAGCAAGGGGCCTGGGTGCAAGTGGCACCCGGTAACCCTTTGCAAAAACGGCTAAACAGGGGTTACAAGCATGCGAGTTTGGTCCTCTGTGATCATCGCAAAATTTTTCCTCTCTCTTGTGGTTTCTCTCTCTTCCTTCTCCTTTCCTTTTCTAACCTCTATTTTCCTCCTTTTTGAAGGGAGAAGAATAAAAGAAAGAAAAGAGAAAGAGAAGAGAAAATAAAGAAAGAAAGAGAGAAGAGGAACTATTTTGCGCGGTCTCACTTGACCTTAATTTGAAAACATTTAGAAATTTAACTCACCTCCATTTTTGAAAATATTGCAGGAAAATGGAGAGACGGGATTCGCTCGTCGGTACGAGGTTCGACCGTTCCTGGCGCCTTTACCAGAGGTAATCAAACCAAAGATCAAATCTATGCCTTTTGCTTTGCCTAAATATTATCTAAGAATTTATTCTAACTCTAAATGCACAAAGAATCATGCTTGTGCAATGCAAGAATGTATGCTCCTTTTAAAAGATGTTTTGAAATTTTCCAAGTGTTCTGAGATGGACTTGATAAGGGAGTGAAGAAATGATTTGAATCTAACTTAGAACGTTGAGATGGATCAGAGTAGTTCTAAGTCTTTGAAATAAATCAGAATTGGAAGAATAAATGAGAAAGAATGATTTGAAGCTTTTTGAAATGAAGGAAAGTGAAGTCTCAAAATCAGAAATGAACTTTGAATTTGAACCTGAATTTAGGAAAAGAAAGGAATACTTGAGATGGAATTGAATTTAGATTTCTGAAGTTGGAAATTTGGAATGGATATGAGAAATCCGGATGGTATTTAAGAATGGATTTAAGAGATTCAGATTAGATCCGAAAATGGAATTGAAATCTAGAATTGGAATTGGATTCTGGATCCTAAACAGAATGGGATCAGAGATTTGGAATCCAAGATGGACTTGGTTTCTGGATCCTAAAATGGAGTGGATCTGAAGTCTGAGATCCAAATGTAGAATTGGGTTCTGGATCCTAGAATGGATTTGGATCTGAAATTTTGAATGGAATTGGATCCAAGATTTGGAATCCAAGATGGAATTTTGGACCTGAAATCGGAGATCCAAAGTAGAAGTTTGGATTTTGGATCTGAAAGCTGAGATCCAAAAGTGAAATTGAGTTCTGGATCCTAAAAATAGGTTTGGATCTGAAGTCTGAGATCCAATGTAGATTTGGAGTCTGGATCCTAAAAATGGATTTGGATCTGAAGTCTAAGATCCAAAGTGAAGTTGGATTCTGGATCCTATAAGGAAATTGGATCTGAAGTCTAAGATCCAAGGTGAAATGGGAGTCTGGTTCCTAAAGAGGAATTGGACCTGAAGTCTGAGATCCAATTTGAGTGTTGAATCCTGGATCCTAAAAATGGATTTGGAGTTAAGTTCAGAAGGTGAATCAAGAACTTTTAAATTGAACTTAAAACTTAGAATTTGAATATAAAAACAAATTTCAAAGTCAAATTAGACCTTGAATTTTTTAATTTGGAATTTAAAAGATGAATCAAGAGTCACAAAATTAAAATTGAACTTTGAGTTTGATTTAGAGTTTTGAATATAAAATGAATTTGGAATTTCAAAGTCGAATTGAACTTTGAAATCTGATTTGAATTTGAATTTGAACTTTGAGATTGAAAATGAAATTGAATTTGAAAATGAAAGGATGAATTGGATTTTATAAGAATTGAAGATAGATTGAGGAAGATATTTACATCACTTGGAGTTTTTGAAAAAGAAAATTTTGGAAATATGATGCAATTCTATCCTAAATGATGAATGAATTTGAAGAATTTTGAAATTGGTTTTGAAAAGCTATTCCATTCTTTAAATGAGTTAAAATAAGATTGAAGATATAATACATCCTTGACTATGGTCATTGAATGTATTATATAATAATCTATATTTAAGCTCAGGTGAAGAATGAAACACATTTGGTGCTTTTATAGAATTTAAAATGAAATTAATTCTCAATATACCCTGACTATGGCCATTGGTATATATTTTGAATTAATTTTAAGTCAAATTCTGATAAAAGAAGGAAACATTTGAGTAAATATGATGAATTTTGAAAACGGATCCCATGTGGATCCAGTGTTATATCGTAAAAGATAAAAATACTAAATTTTGTCCACACCCTGACTATGGCCATTGATGTGGATCATCAACTTAGGATTAATTTACCTCTTACGAAATGGTGCACATGCCATTCGTGTTGCCATTTGTGAGAATTTTGAGAAATAAACGATGCATGAAAACAAGCCGTTCATGAGATATACAATGCTCATTCATTCTATCTAAAACAGGGAATGTAAAAATTCTCATTTAAATCTAGCTATTACAATACTTAAAATTGCAAATACAAATCCCAATGACGATATTTTCCATATGTTCCCTGTGATTTGGCTAGAACTCTGGAGTTGAAAGACGATCGAACCAGGTTTTGACAGATCACTTGGAGCTCCGACTTTCCGTAGAGGGGTGCTTCACTCTGCCGATGATGAGGGGGAGAGAGTGGACAGACTCCGGTGGATGAAAAATGGATAATCCTCAGAAGTGATCGATATCCGGGAAGAAGAAGGGATGCCTCGAGGGTATGATGAGTAGAGAATCGGTGTTTAGCGAAAAAAGTTCTTCCCTCCCTGGACAGAGGCTTTCCTTTTAAAGAAACCATGGAGGTTTTGAGAATGGGAGGGCGGTTAGAGATGGGAGATGGAGAAGGAAGGGTTTTGTTTAAGATCGGACGATGGAGAGAGAAGGAGAGAGGCGCGAGAGAGAATCCGTTAGACTTTTTTTTCCTATTTCAAAAAGGTGATCCTCTTTTAGAAAGATTTTTGAAAAAGTGGTTTAAGATGAGGTTTTTGGCAAAAATGGCTTCAAAAGTTTGAAAAATCATTCATTTTTCTTGTAGCTTTTCTTAATTTTTTTTTTTTTTTGGTTTTTTATGTTATTTTTCTATTTTTTTGTATTTTTGGAATAAAATCCTAAAGTTTTATGGGAGAATAAAGATTAAAACTGATTTTTTTGGTGTTTTTGCAAAATATTTACAAAAAGGAGTTTTTCTAAGAACTCAAGGCGATTTTTGAGAAGATTTCTTCAGAAAGCGGATTTATGTCTGAATTTTTAGGAAATATTCGAGGTTTACAACCTCGAACTGAGAAATATAGGTTTGGGGATTTAACAGAGTGCCAGATGAATCGCCCGAGCCATTTGGAACCATTTTTGGTATTTTTGTAATTTTAATTTGGAAATCGGACAACGGGGCTCAGATTTAGATTTAAAACACTGGGTTTGGATTTGGAATTGAATTTTGAGTATATCAATATGGAATTCATTCCGAAAATCTGAAGAATGACCCAAATTTAGCTTTGGAATCGCTTTGATTTTCTCTGAAGATGGAGTCAGGGGCAAAAGGGTCATTTTTACAAAACTTTGAAAAAGTTGGGGTGTTCACAGATGCCCCTCTTTGCTACTAAGTCGGTTAAAAGCCGAGCTTAGTGGCAAAGATAACACTCCAAATTTTGAAAATGCCCCAGTCAGCAGATCTGAACTGGGTATAGAAGAATTATTTTAGAAACATGGCTTCTCAGGCTTAAAACCTTATTCTGAATGGTTTTGGGGAGACAAAATCCTCGAAGATGATATGATTGAGTAGAAGATGAGGAAATCGTGATGGGACTTTTGGATGAAAATCCCGAAATGGTGGAAAATCAGAATTTTGATCAGGTCTCATGGGTGAGACAAGATACTCTTTTTGGAATGATTCAGGTTTAGCCCTTAACCTGGATGGGACGAAGATATATCAAAAATGCATTGAATGAGGAAAGGAATACATGTGGACCTCTATGGGACATTTTTGAGGAAACGCCTCATGAGATGAAGCTCAAGTAGGATCCTTTCCTGCATGGATATAGAGTATGGATTCCTTTGTGGGGAGAACCATGATGGGACGGGAGGATTACCTCGTCGAAACGAGATTCAGGTTTAACCCAAACCTGAATGGAAGGTACCTCGTAAAACGAGGTTCTGGCTTAACCTTTGTCCTGAAAGGGACGACCATACAGAATCCTCGGATAAAGAAATCATAATGGTACCTTCAAAATTTGGACGAACAAATCCAGAAGGGGTTTGCGAGAAGAGAAAAACAGGGGATTCCCTAAAGCTTGGAAAGGGGATGGTCTGGGGTGTCTCATTGCTGAGACTAAATCAGCTTTCTAAAACAGACGACCTCTCGCAGAAGGTTTTGGGTTATACCTCGAGGAGTGAGGTAACAGGTTTAATCCTTAGCCTGAATGGATACAGGATCCTCGAAGAGCGGGGAAACTGTGATGGGACCTCTAGACTTTGCACAACAAGTCCGAGAGGGGTTTTGCAAAAGGATGAAAACGGGGGTCCCTAAAGCTTGAAAAGGGGTTGTTCTTGGGCACCTCATTGCTGATACTGAAAATAGCTTTTGACAATAACAGATCTTTTGCAAAAAGTTCAGGTTTAACCCTTATCCTGAGCGGGAACTGTCTATGGTGGGACAGTGGGGAACACAGGGAAGTGTGCGAATCTGAGAGCGCTCAGATTAGACGGAAGGAAAGAACTTTTCAGTCCTTTCTTCCTTTTGGGATAATGAGAGAATATTGCCAATAAGATGTCAAAAAAATGTAGTTGATCTAAAAAAAATGACCGAATTGTGGATGAAAATATCGCCTCTTTCTACCTAGAGCATCAACTCCAATTGGGCTAACTCTGTAGAATCAAGAGTCAAATTCAAATTTGTTGCTGTTGAGTTTCCTCAAGGAAGATATCAATTTCCTTGATATGAAAGAGAGAAAACATTCTTAGCTTCATAAAAGCAATTAAGTGAAAAGATATTGATAAAGGATTTCACATAGATAAAGATGATTCTTGACAGTTTCGGGCAGTTTGATATCCTGGGCATTTCCCATGATGATCCTTTTGCACTCTTTTGAATCATGGGGCCTTCTGGGTTTTTTTTTTTTACATCATCCTTCATTTTGGAGATGTCTTGACCTTTTTTTCTCTTTTTCAGGAGAAGGGTACGTCACAAACTCCTTCATCTCGGAGATGTTTCGATCCTTGTTTTTCTCAGGAGTTAGGCTTGATGATATAGGTTCGATCCTTTTAATTTCAGCATATCCAGACTTTCACTCAGATTGATCTCGTCGACTTCCCTGATGCTTGGGATGTCGGCAGTGAAAGTAGGACGGGGGATCATGGGCTGTGGGAGTCGCTCTTCCTGATCCTCTCCTAGGACCGTGGTGATCATGCCTCCTTTCGACCATTTTACGCACTGGTGCAAGGTTGATGGGACAACATTGGCATTGTGAATCCAAGTGCGCCCAAGTAATAGATTGTATGTAGGTGGCACGTTCACTACATGAAAGAGCACAGTATGCACTGAATAATTGATGAAGATTTCAAGAAATACTTTCCCCTTGGATGTCTGCCCATGGTTATCAAAACCGTAAATCGTGATCGGATCCGGGGTATATTCATCTTCCTTCAATCCCAAAGCCTTGGCCGTCATCTCAGGACAGATATTGAGGTTGCTGCCTCCATCGACTAACACATGAGGGACTGTCATGCCCCTGGTTTGTACCACTATGTAGAGAGCATTATTATGAAAAGAATGAGGCTTCGGCAAATCCTCATCAGAGAAAGTGATTGGTGCATTCGTCATGGCCTGATTGATGATTTGAGCCATGTCTTGCGGTGTTATGCTAGGCTTGACCTTGATCTTTCTGAGAAGATCTTCTAGCACTTGCTGGTGCTCTGAGGAAGAGAGGGTCAAATCTAGGATCAAAATGTTGGATAAAGCAGTAATTGGCTTCCGCACTGACCCTGAAGCCTCTTCTTTCTTTGAAGCTGCCTTGATAAAGCGCTTCGGGATCCTGGGAACTAGCTTGGCAGTTTCTGTCGTTGCCTTTGTTTTGCTGGAAAAATGCAGTGACATCCGCCCTCTTGGCGGAAGACTGTGCTTGATGAAGGACCAGGACTTGATGCTGATCCTGAATGTCCTGACTAGAACACGGTTGGATGCTGTCCTGTAGAGAGAATGCCTGCTCCGTAATGACTGAAGCTAAATGTTTAGGAAATGGCTTGGACAAGATTTATGGTTGTTGTTCATCCTCGTCCTCAATCAGCATGTTTTTGTCGATACAATCTTAAATGATGTTTTTGAGGACAAAACAGTGTTTGGTGTCGTGTCCGACAGTCCGATGGAATTTACAAAATTTATCAGTCCATTTACCCATAGCGACGGGAGGATCTGCCACCTTGGGAAGTTTGATCATTCCTTTCGACATCATATATTCTAAGATGTCTTTGCGGGACTGCTCTAAAGCTGAAAATTCCCGATCATAACTCCAACCTTTGTGCTTCGGCTTTTCTAGCTGCTTTGCTTCTGGCTGGGGCACTGGTTGGACGGGCTGTGGCTTAACAAATTTCCCTTTCTGGGCCGCAGAGTTTGTCCTTTCGACCTTGGGGTGCCCCGAGTTTTTGTTGCGATTTTTCTTGTTCTTCTTTCTGCCAGAGCTACTGTTGTTGTCTGAAAGATCCCTGTAATAAGCAGCATGAGCCTTTTTCTTCTGCTCAGGGTTTCCTCGGACGAAAGGGTAACCCTCATATAGGCCATTATCCAGGCCGGTCTCGAGCCACTCGGCTCTCTCAATCAGTTTGATGAATGATTTGGCGGGCGAAGTGGAAATGAGGTTCCTCAGAGGCTGGGAGAAGTTATTCAGAATAATCTGCAGGGCGTGTTCCTCTGGGATGGGAACCTTCATTCTGTTACAGGTGCTTCTCCACTTGTGGATAATTTCACTGGCTTTCTCATTCTCCATCTATTTTAAATTGTACAGATGATTGAGGGTTGGTGAGGCTTCGATATTAAACATGAAGCGCTCAATAAACAAGTTCACGACCTTATCGAACTCTCTTAGTTCGATAGGATTAATGTGGTCTGCATACCACCTGGCCGCTACCCCTTCAAGGCTGCGCGGAAAGCAAATGAACAATGCCCGGTTGTCTTTCCTGAAACGGCCGCATTTGGCATAAAAGGTGGCCAAATGAGCCTTAGGGTTGCTAGTTCCGTCAAATTTAAGGAACTTGCGAGGGAGATTCTCCAGATTGTCATCCCCGTCCAGACCATGATAAAAATCTTCGCCAGAGTAGGTCTGTTTGCCCTTGCTTTTAGCCTGGATATCTTTGATAGCTCAATTCATTTCTTTCATCTGCTCTTGCATTGGGTCATTAGCCGGAATGGGCTTGTTTATCGATTCAGGCTCTGCAGCGGTCTTTGCAAACTGCGGTGGAGGATTCTGATAAACAAACTGCTCTTCCTTTTCTGACTCCTCTTCTACTGACTCTGTTTCTTCAGAAGTGGTGTCGGGCTGTACTTTCTTTCTAACAATCCTGACTGGTTTCTTTATAGCCTTCTTCTTTGATTTGCTATTTGGGGCGACCTCCTTCTGACTGGCCTCAGCCTGCTCGGACATCATTTTGGTCATCATTCTTTTGAACAGATTATACATGGCAGGATCTATATCATCTGCTTGATTCTGATTCTGTCCCCTGATCGATTTGGGAGAATTCATCCCTTCGGCCTCACTGTCGCTGTGTTGAGGAACTGTTTCTTTTCCTGCCCTTGTTACAACCATTTTGTCAATGCTAGTGGTTTTCTGTGATGGTAAAAGGAATGGTTAGGGCACGGGAGATCTTTTTATAAACATGACTTTTCGAGACAAAGACGAGAACGAAGGGACTTTGATAGACAATTAAGCAGATTATCCCATCACCAGGGATCGGGTCATCACACAGCTTGTGATAATTGTGTTACCATTCTGTGATAACGAGGAAAAATACGCCTTATTACCTAGGCGAGGTCGTCCATCATTGATAAGGGATACTTATAGAAGAAATGGAAGGAAATGTCTCATCATTAGGGATGAGATCGTCACGGGAATCGTGACCATTCACAACATGAAAGAATCATTTGGCAAAAAAAGAGCTTTTTCGATAGAAAAAAAGTCGCATTCTATTGATGACGAATTCAAATACAAAGAGAAGGTGGGCACACAACTTGCCACCATTCCCGATATTCGGAAGATACATTGGGTCCAGGAAATATAGACAAAGGAATGAAGGAATCCCAAGTGTATTTGGTGACGTGGTATGCTCCAGACCACTGATCCGACCGTAGATCGAACTCTGGCATGCTGCCGGTTGGGAAGCGAACGTTGGCTCGAACCTGCCGCTGCGAGAACTGTCTAAGGCATCTCTCTGGCTGATAGTCGACACAGAATAAAGGACCAAGCAATCTGTAGCGCTTGTTACAAGCATAAGTGTAGCGAGAAACCGACTCTCGCCTGTCGAAGTAATCCCAAAGGATCTCCTCCTGGTGCAGATTCTCAATCGAAGCTCGATATTGAATGGCGAACTTCGGCTTTTTGTTGTTGAACCTGAAAGAGCTGGCTTTTGACCGCACGTGTCGCAGGAACCAAGACTGCAAGGCATAAGTGCATCCTTCCACCAAAATGGTTTCTCCGAGGGCGAAACGAGCTAAACCTCTGTAGAGAAAGGCTAGAGCTGCCATGGATACTGAAAGCTGACGGGTCTACTTGCTTCCCCATCTTCGAAAAAGTTGGGTGACTCTGACATCGATGAAATTCTGACCATCCTAAAAGATTGCCAGCCCCACTGTGCATAGGACCATGGCATGCTGAATTCTTTCCTTTGCTGCTCGAGATAAGGTATCGACTTCTTTATAGGCCCCATACTTGTGATAGAGTTCGAACAGATCGATGAACTGACTTTCGTTGATCTCTGTGAGAGGTCAGGATCTGCTCCCTGTAGCTCTGGCTAATGCTTCTCGAACATCTATCCCCTTGACGTTGATCAGGAACTGTTGTTCGACTGGATCATCCGGCTGACCAGCTGATTCTGGCAATCCCATGATGTCACTGAACTCGTCCATTAGCAAAGTCATTTCTCCCCATGGAAACCAAAAACGTGCAGGTACGCGGATTCCACCGCTCTGCCATAGCTTGAATCAAACTGCCGTTGATGGTTCGCTTGCCAACTGCCGATGCCATCTCCAATCCACAGTCATCCAAATGGTCTGGGAACATACGCGAGAAGGCGGTGAACCAAGAATAGTACCACCGAGGGAAGAAGGTACGAGACTGGATGACCCGATGATCTGGGGTTCAATCCCTTATTTGATAAAAGACATGATCCCAAGGAAAAACAGCATCGAGAGATTCAGATGCCATCAGACTGATACTGTGGCAAAAGAGGAAGAGAATTAGGATGCAGGACTTATGGATAGACTTTTGATGAGAGAAAAGGGATAGACATAGTTTCCTGAAAATTTTGTAAAAAGATCAAGGGATTTTGAAGAAAGAATTTTCAGGGTTTTTTTTTTTTAAGAAAGATTGACATAAAAGAGAAAAGAACGTAGGTAAAGGCGGAATATACACCCGGGGTTTTTGAAAATAGAGGAAGTTTTAAACAGTACATCTTGGGTTTTGAAAGAGGTTCGATATATAAGAGAATACAAGGAAAACATCGCATAATCATAGCTGCACAGACAAGGATGCGCACACAGCACTCCCTAAAGGCTGACTCTAAATGCAATATTTGAAATGGCTTATAGGACCTTAATCCTAACTCTATAGTTCAGATCATTTGATTCCAATCAAGGTATGCCGATATACTCAATTCGAAGCTCGAAGTACGTGGCATAAAGGATAATTCTCCGGTTCTAAGGTAAAGGCCTCCCAACATCCTTAAGCACCTACCGATATACCTCGGACTATGGCCCTTAGGTACGTGGTAGGGGGGCGCGAACCCAAATAAGTGGTCCAGTTGTGAGGCTCTCTCCCAAACTATGGTTCAGTGAGACAGCCCAGCAACGTGAAGACCGGGACAATATAGGTAGGGATGTTTTCAAAATATGATCAACATGCAAATAAAATCAGAAGGCTCTAATGCAAGTCCTAAAGAGATAGATTTAAATAAAAGAGAAGCATACACTTGCATACATTGTTTTGCATTCAATCCCTAGATTTGAGGAGAGTTGTATTTAAGACCTAAGTCTAATGTGAACATGGATGTAATCTCCTCAATATGGTCCTACCAAACCATACTTAAATCCTATATGCAATGATGTCAGCTTTAGAACAGAGTCTAGGCTCCTAAGGTTTGCATGGAAATGTAGCTGACATATATTGGAATAAAGACTTAGATTATATAAAACAAAGCAAAAAGGCATAGATTTAACCGAACGAAGATGGGTCCCATCACGGTCGCCAAACCTGTGATCATCGCAAAATTTTTCCTCTCTCTTGTGGTTTCTCTCTCTTCCTTCTCTTTTCCTTTTCTAACCTCTATTTTCCTCCTTTTTGAAAGGAGAAGAATAAAAGAAAGAAAAGAGAAAGAGAAGAGAAAATAAAGAAAGAAAGAGAGAAGAGGAACTATTTTGCGCGGTCTCACTTGACCTTAATTTGAAAACATTTAGAAATTTAACTCGCCTCCATTTTTTAAAATATTGCGGGAAAATGGAGAGACGAGATTCGCTCGTCGGTACGAGGTTCGACCGTTCCTGGCGCCTTTACCAAAGGTAATCGAACCAAAGATCAAATCTATGCCTTTTGCTTTGCCTAAATATTATCTAAGAATTTATTCTAACTCTAAATGCACAAAGAATCATGCTTGTGCAATGCAAGAATGTATGCTCCTTTTAAAAGATGTTTTGAAATTTTCCAAGTGTTCTGAGATGGACTTGATAAGGGAGTGAAGAAATGATTTGAATCTAACTTAGAACGTTGAGATGGATCAGAGTAGTTCTAAGTCTTTGAAATAAATCAGAATTGGAAGAATAAATGAGAAAGAATGATTTGAAGCTTTTTGAAATGAAGGAAAGTGAAGTCTCAAAGTCAGAAATGAACTTTGAATTTGAACCTGAATTTAGGAAAAGAAAGGAATACTTGAGATGGAATTGAATTTAGATTTCTGAAGTTGGAAATTTGGAATGGATATGAGAAATCCGGATGGTATTTAAGAATGGATTTAAGAGATTCAGATTAGATCCGAAAATGGAATTGAAATCTAGAATTGGAATTGGATTCTGGATCCTAAACAGAATGGGATCAGAGATTTGGAATCCAAGATGGACTTGGTTTCTGGATCCTAAAATGGAGTGGATCTGAAGTCTGAGATCCAAATGTAGAATTGGGTTCTGGATCCTAGAATGGATTTGGATCTGAAATTTTGAATGGAATTGGATCCAAGATTTAGAATCCAAGATGGAATTTTGGACCTGAAATCGGAGATCCAAAGTAGAAGTTTGGATTTTGGATCCTAAAATGGATTTTGGATCTGAAAGCTGAGATCCAAAAGTGAAATTGAGTTTTGGATCCTAAAAATAGGTTTGGATCTGAAGTCTGAGATTCAATGTAGAGTTCGAGTCTAGATCCTAAAAATGGATTTGGATCTGAAGTCTAAGATCCAAAGTGAAGTTGGATTCTGGATCCTATAAAGAAATTGGATCTGAAGTCTAAGATCCAAGGTGAAATGGGAGTCTGGTTCCTAAAGAGGAATTGGATCTGAAGTCTGACATCCAATTTGAGTGTTGAATCCTGGATCCTAAAAATGGATTTGGAGTTAAGTTCAGAAGGTGAATCAAGAACTTTTAAATTGAACTTAAAACTTAGAATTTGAATATACAAACGAATTTCAAAGTCAAATTAGACCTTGAATTTTTTAATTTGGAATTTAAAAGATGAATCAAGAGTCTCAAAATTAAAATTAAACTTTGAGTTTGATTTAGAGTTTTGAATATAAAATGAATTTGGAATTTCAAAGTCGAATTGAACTTTGAAATCTGATTTGAATTTGAACTTTGAGATTGAAAATGAAATTGAATTTGAAAATGAAAGGATGAATTGGATTTTATAAGAATTGAAGATAGATTGAGGAAGATATTTACATCACTTGGAGTTTTTGAAAAAGAAAATTTCGGAAATATGATGCAATTCTATCCTAAATGATGAATGGATTTGAAGAATTTTGAAATTGGTTTTGAAAAGCTATTCCATTCTTTAAATGAGTTAAAATAAGATTGAAGATATAATACATCCTTGACTATGGTCATTGAATGTATTATATAATAATCTATATTTAAGCTCAGGTGAAGAATGAAACACATTTGGTGCTTTTATAGAATTTAAAATGAAATTAATTCTCAATATACCCTGACTATGGCCATTGGTATATATTTTGAATTAATTTTAAGTTAAATTCTGATAAAAGAAGGAAATATTTGAGTAAATATGATGAATTTTGAAAACGGATCCCATGTGGATCCAGTGTTATTTCGTAAAAGATAAAAATACTAAATTTTGTCCACACCCTGACTATGGCCAATGATGTGGATCATCAACTTAGGATTAATTTACCTCTTGCGAAATGGTGCACGTGCCATTCGTGTTGCTATTTGTGAGAATTTTGAGAAATAAACGATGCATGAAAACAAGCCGTTCATGAGATTTACAATGCTCATTCATTCTATCTAAAACAGGGAATGCAAAAATTCTCATTTAAATCTAGCTATTACAATACTTAAAATTGCAAATACAAATCCCAATGACGATATTTTCCATATGTTCCCTGTGATTTGGCTAGAACTCTGGAGTTAAAAGACGATCGAACCAGGTTTTGACAGATCACTTGGAGCTCCGGCTTTCCGTAGAGTGGTGCTTCACTCTGCCGATGATGAGGGGGAGAGAGTGGACGGACTCCGGTGGATGAAAAATGGATAATCCTCAGAAGTGATCGATATCCGGGAAGAAGAAGGGATGCCTCGAGGGTATGATGAGTAGAGAATCGGTGTTTAGCGAAAAGAAGTCCTTCCCTCCCTGGACGGAGGCTTTCCTTTTAAAGAAACCATGGAGGTTTCGAGAATGGGAGGGCGGTTAGAGATGGGAGGTGGAGAAGGAAGGGTTTTGTTTAAGATCGGACGATGGAGAGAGAAGGAGAGAGGCGCGAGAGAGAATCCGTTAGACTTTTTTTTCCTATTTCAAAAAGGTGGTCCTCTTTTAGAAAGATTTTTGAAAAAGTGGTTTAAGATGAGGTTTTTGGCAAAAATGGCTTCAAAAGTTTGAAAAATCATTCATTTTTCTTGTAGCTTTTCTTAATTTTTTTTTTTTTTGGTTTTTTATGTTATTTTTCTATTTTTTTGTATTTTTGGAATAAAATCCTAAAGTTTTACGGGAGAATAAAGATTAAAACTGATTTTTTTGGTGTTTTTGCAAAATATTTACAAAAAAGAGTTTTTCTGAGAACTCAAGGCGATTTTTGAGAAGATTTCTTCAGAAAGCAGATTTATGTCCGGATTTTTAGGAAATATTCGAGGTTTATAACCTCGAACTGAGAAATATAGGTTTGGGGATTCAAGAGAGTGCCAGATGAATCGCCCGAGCCATTTGGAACCATTTTTGGTATTTTTGTAATTTTAATTTGGAAATCAGACAACGGGGCTCAGATTTAGATTTAAAACACTGGGTTCGGATTTGGAATTGAATTTTGAGTATATCAATATGGAATTCATTCCGAAAATCTGAAGAATGACTGAAATTTACCTTTGGAATCGCTTTGATTTTCTCAGAAGATGGAGTCAAGGGCAAAAGGGTCATTTTTACAAAACTTTGAAAAATTTGGGGTGTTCACATCCTCCAGACCAGACCGCATGGTCTGATAAGGGCTCTGGTCTGAACCCACGGTTCAGACCAGACCCTCCATCGAGTTGGGTGGGTATGAAACAGCTACCCAAAAACTGAAAGCTTTCGGTAGAAAACCACAGCGCCAATGCTAGTGAGAGGGGGATAGACCTGACATAGGTTTGGTCCTCTGGACCAGACCACGCTGCTGCTAAAAGAGAGGTCTGAACTCACGGTTCAGACCAATCTCCAACGTAGTGCAGTGAGTAGCTGCAAACCACAGCAGCAGCTCGCCACTAGGCAGCTGCTCTGGGGTCGATGCTGAGCCAAAACGAGAGGGGCGTGTGTCTGGTCCCTGGGACCAGACCCACACAGACCTGATAGAGTTCTGGTCTGAACCCTTGGTTCAGACCAGGCACATGGGTCTATGACCCTTGTCCCCGAAACTTGTCCAACCCGGGTGCCCATGGCTCCAGGTGACCCGACGCGCCAAGCACCAAATGAGCAAAAAAAAAATATAAAACCGAAGGTCCATGGGCCCCTTTCCCATGTGGAACCTGGTCACACCGTGATCCAGGTCATGGTGCCCATGTTGTGCCTGTCCTAAATGCTTTGGGACTGGGTTTGAACCTAGCACACCGAAGCACCCAAAAAAAAAAGGAAGAGGGTGGTTGCGGTTCACCACCCACAACACGCCTGCACTACAAGGGGTGCTGAAATGGACTGGGTGCATCTGAACGAGCCCAACTTGGACTAGAACATACCCAGCAAGGCAAACCCATTATGGAGCAAGCCGCCATGCCAGCAACGAGAGAGAGAGGCGACAACAAGAAGGAACAAAAAAAAAAATCAGCAATGCTAACGGCTAAAAACAAATGTAGCAGAAATGGGAAACAACACAAGCTAATGAATGGAAATGGAAAAATAGTGTCAAATGAAAGCTTAACTAGCTAATCCACCGATGGAGCATGCATACATAGATGCCATGACTCCTCGGTTTCATGGTGTATTATAACGAACATAGAGAAAGTCGTGTTAAGCCTTCACCTTCGGAGCTTGGATGAAGAAGGATGTCACGACTGTAATGGCTTCCTCCAACTAGGTTGAACCACACCCACGACTGGAAGAAAGAGAAGAGAAAATGTGGGAGAGAGAATGAGAGAGAGAGAGTGTGTTAAAAAAAACCGCCCTTATGGTTTTTCATTTTTTTCCAAGGGACTTATGTAGGTAGGTGAGGTGGAATGGATGGTTCGGATTGCCTCTACCGGATGAAGGACTGGGAGTGGGTCACGACTTCCCACAGCCGCCCAGCTTCTCTATTCAACTCCTAAGATTTGAAAAGACCCTACAATTGCAAGGATGCCATGGGGCTACCGCCCCATGCATCCAATGAGGTGCTACCTCCCTCATCAATACCCTCTTGAAGAAAACGAGAAAGTGGGATTTACAAAATCCCTTGGGGCGCCATCCTAAGCCCTTGTCTTGGAGGGTGCCCAACCCTCATAATGAGACTTCTTGCCTCATTGTGAGGTCATGCTCAAGGTGGACTGGCCAATCGTGGCCTTCCCCCAAGAATTCGGCCCCCACTAATAACCAAACTGCCATTACCCTAGCTGGTCAACTTGACCAGCTGGTCTTATGACCAAAATCGTCCCAATGCAGGTCCTAAGCGGACGACCATAGGCTTGGTCGACCCTTGACCAACACAAAGAGAAAAACTCTTTACCAATTTTATTATTAAATGAATTTTAAATATTCTCCATCATGTATATTTATTTTTATTTTATATTATTAATGTAAATAGCATTTCAAAGCTAATCCAAGAGAAGAAATCTCCTCTATGAACGAAATGGGTCTCGTTTAGGTCCTCGCTAAGTCTCTAAGCGATCTCCCGTAAATCACATGCACTGACGGGGTTTTT
Source organism: Nuphar pumila (assembly GCF_984573655.1). Lineage (NCBI taxonomy): Eukaryota > Viridiplantae > Streptophyta > Magnoliopsida > Nymphaeales > Nymphaeaceae > Nuphar > Nuphar pumila. Next base: position 62,059,664 of record NC_143257.1, on the reverse strand, counting down.
TCGTCGTTTGGGCCTCAATTTTGAGGACAATCAAAATATAAGTATTATAAACTTGCCCTAAAAATTTTGGAGGTTAATTCGTCATAGATTTCCCTCAATTTTTATTTAATGTAAACTTACGCGATTTTTGACTCGTATCTCCACGTAGGTATAAATATGAAAACTTGCAATTCAACATAAAATTCTCAAACACAACAGAATTCACATAACATTACCTCAAAATAAATCATGGACCTTACATCCTCCCCTCCTTAAAAAGGATTTCGTCAGCGAAATCACCCATATTAGGTTACAAAAAGTTCTGGATATTTCTCTCTCATACTCGCTTCTGGTTTCCATGTGCATTCTTCGATGCCATGGTGCTGCCAACATACCTTAACTAGCGGAATAGTCTTCGTACGCAAAACCTGATCTCGTCGATCAACTATCTCAATAGGTCGTTCTATCAAAATCAGATCTTCCTGCATTTCCACATCTTCGTAACGGAGGATGTGCGATGGGTCAAGAATGTACTTCCTTAGCATCGACATATGAAAAACATTGTGAATGCGGGCATACTGTTGAGGTAGCTCGACACGATATGCCACTTCACCGATCCTTGCCAAAATCTTGAACGGTCCAACGTATCTTGGGCTCAACTTCCCTTTCTTACCGAAACAGAACACACTCTTGGTCGGTGAAACTCTAACAAAAATTATGTCACCAACTTCAAATGATAACTCGCGTCGTCTCTTATTGACATAACTTTTCTGTCCATCTTGCGCTGCCTTTAAGCGTTCTCGGATCTTCTGCACTTGCTGAGTGTAGTGCTGAAGAACAATCGGTGATTCTCTAGATCGGTCGTTGATATCATCCCAATAAGACGGTGATCGACAAGGTCTCCCATACAATGCTTCGTACAGGGCCTGTAAACACCCCAAATTTTCACTCACCTTCCTGACATCTCCCTCAATCATCACATTTCAGTTCTTCGGAATCAATGAAGGGCAAAATGGTCATTTTCTGAGATTGAACCTTACAGAAAGTCTAAAATTTCATTCTTAAGCCTCAAAATTTCTATATTTAGGTTCAGAAACATCTTCAAACTGCAAATTTTCAAAATCTTATTCCTGACAAGCAGCTAGAATTTCCAATTCTAGATTCAGAATGACATTTCATAGAACATGTCTTTGCATAGCATTGCATGAACACTTTACAGCATTTCACTGCACAGCATGTCATTTTGAGATCCAGAACTCCTGATTTTCAAAATGGTCAATCCAGATTTGATTTTTAAACTTTTCAAAATTGATTTTCAAAACCCTGGGTCTTCAAAATTACCAATTCTTCCCATTTTACCCCCAGGACTCCGAATTACAAAAGTTTTCTCAAGAAAACAATCTGGATAGTTTTGATATTGATTTTTAAAATTTCGTCAGTTAGAAAGAAGAGGACACAATTTTAAGGATTTTATCTCAAAACTTTTTGCAAAAAGACTTTAAATCTCTTTTATAAAATTTCTGCATTTTCTTTATATACATATTTTTGTCCTGAAAACCCATTTTCCTCCAAATTCTTGGAAAAAGACAAAGTTTTATCTCGTATTATAAAAATTCCAAAATGAAGTTATTTCTTCTGCTTTTTATTTTCAAAAAAATGGTGTGGGGTCGCCTTTGAACTAGCATCACACTCAGATTCTCAGGTATGTTTCTTATTTTCAAGCGGGGTCCACTCAGAGATGGCACCAATTTGCAAATTCCTCTTTTTAATTTTTTAATGTTATTTATCTTATAAATAGTCAGTGGGCCCACACATGGGTGGCACCCTACTTGAAAATAAAAGATTTGACAAACAAAAATAAAACTTTATTTTTTTCAAAAGGATTTTAAAGCTGGCTAAAGTGACATTTCCTACCATTTATTTCATTTACTATTTGTTTTTTTTTTTTAACAGTCTTAGATGACGCCACAGCCAAACTTTCCTTAAAATATTCATTTTAACTAAACCTTAGGTAAATGAACCAAAATCGTTTGAAAATGATAAAATCGTCCCCTTTTAAAAACAACAAATTTTCAAAATTAATGAAGGATCAGTTTCACGACTTTGCCAAATTTTCAAAAAGAAAAAAATGTAACGGACCCCTAAAAGGAATCTGTGATCTTCTTTTGAAAAGAGGCTCAAAATCTTTAAAAAGGGATTTTTGGGGATGGAAAGGGGGGAGCTGGCCGATTAATTTGGTTTTTCTTTTATGCTTATCGCAGGTCTCCTCCATCCGGCAGAAAAAAAAAAGTTTCCAATCCTTCAACTCTTGGTGGGCTGGGTGGCATTTGGTAGGGTGCAGAGGATCCAACAGGCGGCTGCTCATTCCCTTCAGCCCAGCAGCAGGGGATCCACAAGAAGACGCCTGCCTTCGATTGATCCACAAGAGTCAGTCCTACAAAGGAACTCCATCCATTTCAATAGACGATGGGAGCATCATTCCATATGTGAGATTAGTTGCAGCAATAATATTCCAGGAGGCATCATCTTCTTTGATTCACGGTAAGCCATTCTCTCTTTGTTTTCTTCAATCGGTTTCTTACTTCGTCTCCTTCCTTGTTGACCTGAACATTTGATTCCTTCAGATTTTCTTGTTTCCTTATAAATGCTACTACCTTCCCTTGTCATCTCCTATTACCATTGAAGCAGGATATATGCTATCAATCTTCATGTAGCAGTATTGATACACATCATGCAATAGAAACTTTAGCCCCCTTTGATGGCTACATTTCCTCCTTTATCATTTTTAGATCCTTTATTAGCCTCTTTACATTTGATTTTTTTTTTGCATTATTCAGAAGCATGTCATGGTAGTTATGTATATTTGGTTAAAATTGATGTGTTTCATGACCTTGTTGTTGCCCAAGCATCATCATTCATATCCCTCTAGATCGGCCATTGAGTATCATCGATCTTCCCTGCTCATGCCTATGGTTTGAGGGTGGGAGCATCAGATCTCATTTGCTGCAAAATTGCAATTTTGTTCTAGACATCAGACCAACCTGTCTAAAAAAAAATGGATCTTGACTAACGCCTGCAAGCCATCAACGCACTCTCATTATTTAACATTCTATCTTTGTATTTTTTTCTGCACTTGTTACATACTCAGTATCCATGGTCGTTTTCATATCTTTAATCCTCTTTCCATTTCACACTACCCTGCATGCACAACATTTGCCCCATTTTCATTCATATGCTTCTTCACAATGTGTATTTGTTCATTCATCATATTCTAGCATTACATCATTTCTACATCAAACATTCTGATTTCCCATACATTGTACATGTATATGAGTTTTCACATAGGTTGTGCACTATCGTTGTTTCACATCTCATTATTCATCTTTCTTCATATCCGATTATTCTAGTTTTGCTGTATCCATTCTTTTCATAATAAACTCATCATTTAGCATTATGAACCATTACAACCTTAGGCGTGTGATGAATTTTTTTTTTTTTTAGCTTCCCAAGTTTTAGATTCAATCATTTACTTTGAGGAAATGCCTGAAATCTGATAGGTATTAAGCTCTTGTTAGTTTTTCCAGACATCCACTTGTTTGCTCAGCATCATACATAAGTGATTTCAATTCAGGCCAAGGTTCAATCGATCCACTATTAAATTCATATGCACCCTATTATAAGAATTTCATGGATTTCATTTGAGCATTCATACAACTTGAACCCTCATTATTAACCCATAATGTACAAGTTGAAGGATTCTCGATTGTGCATCTGCAGTTTTGTTTTATCATAATAGAATTTTTTTTGCTTTCTTTATGGCGTTTCTCTAGATCCTGATCATATCTCTTAATGTTTCCGATGTCATCGATAATATAGAAATCTTAGTCTTTAACTGGAGATTGTTGCACAAATGAGCGGTTTCAGTTTCAGCAAGTACCATCGTGTTTCAATGAGCTACAAAAATCAGTTTATTTCTATAAAACATTTTTTTTCGGGCCAATCCACGCATGCACAAGAATTAAAACCTATGGCCCTCTGTGATCATCGCAAAATTTTTCCTCTCTTGTGCTTTCTCTCTCTTCCTTTCTCTTTTTCCTTTCCAACCTCTATTTTCTCCTTTTTGAGGGGAGAAAATAAAAGGAAAGAAAAGAAGAGAGAAGAGGAAAAGAAAAGAAAAGAAAAGAAAGAAGAGAGAGAGGAACTCTTTTGTGGGGTCTCACTTGACCTAGATTTGAAAATATTTGAGAAAATAACTCACCTCCATTTTGAAATATTTGCGGAAAAACTGAGAGACGGGATCCTCTTGTTGGTACAAGGTTCGACCGTTCCTGGCACCTTTACCAGGGGTAATCGAACCAAGGGTCGAATTCATGCCTTTTTACTTTGTTAAAAGATTATCTAAGAACTTATTCTAAGTCTAGATGCACAAAGAATCATGCTTGTGCAAATGCAATGATGTATGCTCTTTCAAAAATGATTTTGGAAATCTCCAAGTGTTTTTGATGAATAGAGTGAAGAAATGGTTTCTAACTTAGAATTTTAAGATTTAAAAGTTCCAAGTTTTGGAATAATCAGAGTTTGGAAAAATACATCTGGACTTTGAAATGAATGTTTTTGAAGTTGAAATAAAAGGAGAAGAAAGGAATTTTCAAAGTCATAAAATGGACTCTAAATTAGAGTTTTGAATCAGGACAGAGATGAAATTTGGAATGTAATTTGAATTTCAGTTTTAAAGTTTGAAATCAGGGTGAGATTTGAGAAATCCAAATAGAATTGAGAATTTGGTTTTTGAAATTTTGAGAATCAAGATAAACTTGGATTTTGATATTTGGAATAAAAATGGAATTAGATTTGGAGATAGAATTTGATTTGAAATTTGGAATTCAGGATGGAATTTGAATCCAAATTCTGGATCCTAAATGGAGTGGAGATCCAAGATGAAATTGAATTCTGGATTTAGAGTCCTAAATAGGAATTGGATCTAAAATTTGAGATCCAATGATGAAGTTGATTTCTGGATCCTAAATGGGATTTTGGATCTAAAGTCTGAGATCCATGATGGAGTTGGATTCTGGATCCTAGAATGGATTTTGGATTCAAAATCTGGAATTCAAGATGGAATTGGATTCGGGACCCTAAATGGATTTTGAATATGAAGTCTGAGATCCAAGATTGGATCGGATCCGGAATCTGAAACCAAGAATAGAATTTGGATCTGAAGTCTTAGATCCAAAGAGTGGAGGTGGATTCTGGATCATAGAATAGATTTTGGATCTCAAGTCTTAGATCCAAGATGGAGTTGGATTCTGGATCCTAAAGAAGGAATCGAATCCAAGATCTGGAATCCAAGATGGGATTGGATTCTAACTTTGGATTTAGATTTTGAAAGTCCAAACGAGACTTTTGAAGATGGATCTGGGTTTTGAAAACCCATATTGAATTTAAAGTTTAGGAAGGGTCAAGCTTTTGAGATTCAGTATCAATCTCAAACTTTGATTTTGAATTTTGAAGATAAGAAGATAAAACTTGATTTTGAATCAAAAGATGAATCAGAAACTTCAAAGTTAAATTGAACTTTGAAGTTTGAATTTTTGAATTGAATTTGGAAATTTGAAGTTTGAATACAAAATAATTTTGAAATTTTAAAGTCAAATTGGACTTTGAAATTGAATTTTTGAATCTTTAAATGAGATAGAATTGAATTTGAAGAAAGATATTCAAAATCACTTGGGTTTTTGAATTTTTTTTTTTGAAAATATGATGCAATTCTAAGTGATGAATGAATTTAAATAATTTTGAAATTGGATTTAAAAATCATATTTCATTCTTTAAATGAATGTAAATAAGATTAATGCTATAATACACTCCTGACTATGGTCATTGAATGTATTATATAATAATCATATCTGAATTCAAATGAAGAATAAAATACATTTTGGTGCTTTTATAGAGTTTAAAATGAAATTAATTCTCAATATATCCTGACTATGGCCATTGATATATGTGTTGAATCAATTTTAGACTAAACTCTAATAAAAGAGAAAAATCTTTAAAAGAAAGATGATGAAAAAAGAGGTTTCAGTTTGGATCCAGTGTTTATTTTATAAAAGATAAAAATCCTAAGTTTTGTTTACATCCTGACTATGGCCATTGATGTAAATCATCAACTTAGGATTAATCACCTTTTATAAAATGGTGCACGTGCTATTTGTGGTCCCATTTGTGAAATTTTCTAGAATAAGAGAAAAATGATATGAAAGCAAGTAATTCATGATATTTATAATGCTCATTCATTCTAAGCTAGTGTAGGAAAATAGAAATTTCTCATTATATCTAGCTATTACACCCATGAAATTACACTGGAATTCAAGTTCCTAGTCTAGAAATTCAATGATTTACATCTCCGCTGCAAAACAGAATTTAATACAAGCGATGCACAAGATAGGAGGAGAGGTTAAGAAATCAAAACAAAAATATATACAAGGACATCCGGTGCTATACATGCAATACCTAGGTATCATGCTCCATGCTAAGTGAGACTTAGAATGGAAGGGAAAGTCGTCCATGATGAAAAATATGATAAATATGGGCCTTTTAATGAGATGACACATGGAGGCCATCTACTTAATTATGTATGTATGCATGGAAATAAGTGTATATCACAGTTTGACAACTTATGTATGGAGGAAATGTGTATGCCATTATAAGTTGATGTATTTGACTAAGGAATGAAACATAAATGACTTAGCCTTACCAAGTGTAGAGTATGCGGGTAATGGCTATTGTAAGCCCAATTCTTGCAGCCGATATGTCATATTTGGAACAATGATAAATGCTTGTATGAGTTGTAGTACAATGATGTTGCATACAAGTGCTGCAGGTATTAATAGATGCAGTGATGCTACTATATGCTGGAGTCAGTGAGATAACAAGATAGAAAGGAGTGGAACTAGCTGCTATGAATGAGTGTTGTGGGTGCAGGGATGGTGCTGCTACAATATTATTGCAATATGGGGACAACATACTGAAGGTGAAGTGTAACAGTGGTTGGAGGTCATATTGAAAGTGCCAGTGGAGGTGCACAGGTGATAAACAATGTTATTTGCAGATGAAGGGTTACAACGCATCATGTGTCCATGCAGAGGTTAGGTATGTTTATGCAAAGGATATGCCAGCCGATAATTCATGTATCAGAAATAACGAAAAGCAGATGAAAATAAAGATGCAGGAGAATAGCTGAATGAGATGATGACATATATAATGTACCAGGGACTTATGGCAGCATACAAGGCGCAGATCACACAGGTGATCAAGTGTGGGTGGAAATAAGTGCTATTGAAATCTGGCTGCAGTTCCTACTTAGATCTGCACACAACAACAAAAAAATGGTCATTTTATAATGCAATCATAAGAATCGCAGGTATTTACAGAGAATAAGAAGATAATAAGGCAAGATAAAATTCTCGGGTAGTGTGTTGAGGTTGGAACGTGACATGCATGGCAGTGATGCCGTATATCTACAGTGAAGGTTTTTGTGACACAGAAAATATAGTAAAGAGAAGCATGCAATAGTTAAAAAAAAAAAAACTAATACATGAGGATTATGTACACTGAAGTTTCTGATGTGCCACCTCTCAATAGTGTTGCATCAAACCCCAAGCATCTTGGTACTGTGAACACTTACCTAAGGGATGCCACTGATGACACATGTGGGTATCACTGTATTCCAGCTTCTGATGTCACATAGCCATGATAGGTTAAATAATCAATAAGGCAGAAATCCTCACATTTGGCACTTTGGATTACATCTTGAAAACAAGTATTGAGCAAAATCATGACAAAGAGAGAACTGCGCAGGTTAGAAACAGACACAGGGAGTGAAAGTTGTGCAAGTGCAGGAATAGAACATCACTGTAGCAGTCAAATGGCAGGTGGAAAATGGTGATTGTGGTACTTATAGTGTTGAAATACCTATGCAGTAGCTGACTATACATACTAGGAGTGAAACAGAGGCTAAATGGGGGTAAGTCAGGCAACGGCTGAACCCAACATTTGTGAAGGCTTGTGATAGAAACATGCCATAGGGGCACAGTGAGATGGTATAGAGGCCACAATGAGTATGCAGGATATTGTTGGTATGCAAATGCAAAAGGATTCAGCATTCCTCAAAGAAATCTAACATTTTCATTGCTTTAACAAAAAGCACCAACAAGGGAATATGAAATATTCAACTGTTCATATTGGCAACTGATAGCAGCGGTTGCCATTGCTGCAATCAAGAGCAACAGTTGTTGTAGCTGTTACACGATTTCCAAATGTTTGGGTCGGCACTCAATTTAACTGCAGCAACTACTACAGGCAATGCAATACCAATTGTTATTGCAACAGGAATAATTTATTTGACAAATGCGATATTCAAGAGCAATTCAATATTCCTCAACACACCGATTCCTGCAAAAAAACGATCAAATGAGTTAGCCTTACCATATCCCCAAATTCTTAAGACTTACAGTCTCCAAATAGGTTGAGTCACAAGTCCATCAAGAGGGCTTGAAGAGAGAGAGCATTCACTATTGCAGATAGCAGATTCAGCCATGACAATCCAAGGTTAAAGGTGTTAATCGTCAACTGAAAGATCTCATGCCCTGGAGAAAATAAGGAGTAACCTAAATACTACCAAGTTCCTTGGCAGTGATTGTTGTGAGGAGTGGAACGCTGATGTACAAAAACAAGAGTGTTGTAAACACCCCAAATTTTCACTCACCTCCCCGACATTTCCACCAAGCATCATCATTCAACCTTTGAAATCACCGGAGGGAAAAATGGTCATTTTCTGAGCCCGAACCTTGCAAAAGTCTAAATTTCATCTGCAACTCTCAAAATTTCTCTATTTTCAGCTTAGATGTTCAAAATTCTATTCCAGACAGAAGACAAGAATCTCCAAGTCCTGGTTCAAGATTCTATTGCATAAGACATGACATTGCATATCATTGCATGAGCATTTCATATCACTCCACTGCACAGCATGTCATTTCGAGGTCCAGAACTCTTGATTTCAAAATTTTCAATCCAGATTAGAATTTCAACTCTTTTTAAAATTGATTTCAAAACCCTGGGTCATTCAAAATTATCAATTCTTCCCATTTTAGCCCCAGGGCTCTAAATTTCAAAATATTTTCTCAGGAAAACGATCTGGATAGTTTTCAATATGGATTTCAGCCACCTTATCTCAAATTTTGCCCTTTTGTTAGCTATTTCAACCATCATTCTTTTACAAAATCACCCTATAGGGGCCAACTCTTTCGAAAATTTTCTGTTTTACCAATTAGTCCAGATTTTATGAAAATTCCAAAAAGAGGCTTATTGTCTTGTCTTTATTTCAATAAAGAAGCAATGTGGGACCCACACTGAGGTGGTGTCACACAGGCTTTTCTTTTGAAAATTTGAATTTTGAAAAACCCAAAAATATAGGAGCCTTGTCCCCTGGATTGGCGCCACTTGTCCTTTCTCTCTCTTCCCATTTTCCGGCCATGTGTCAGCATAGGGTTCACCTAGAGTTGGTGCCACATGTCACCTTCTCTCTTCTACCATCCTTTGACACGTGTCAGTGTGGAGCCACCTTAAGATGCCGCCACATGTCATTAGTCATCCTCTTCATTTTATGCCACGTGTCAATGTCTACCATCTTCACCCTGTGCCATGTGTCATTCCAAGGTCACCATGAGATGCCACGTGTCATGTGTTGTCCTGTTCAGAAAAAGTAGAACTTATCTCCCCTGAGGTGGCACCATTTGAATTATGTCTCCTGCAAGTGACACATGTCACTCTCTCTTTTCCTCAAGAAAAGCAAGCGACACGTGTCAATCTCTGCTCCTTTCAGAAAAAGCAGATGACACATGTCTCCCTCCTATTTTTCTCAGAAAAGTAGATGAAACATGTCATCTCCAGCTTCTTTTAGAAAAAGTAGAAGACAAATGTCACTCCCTGCTTTTCTCAGAAAAAGCAAGTGACACATGTCACCCTCTGCTCTTCTCAGAAAAAGCAAGGGACACATGTCTCTCTCTGCTTTCTTCAGAAAAAGCAAGTGACACATGTCACTTTCTGCCTCCTTCAGAGAAAGCTAGAATTCAAATATTCAAACTCCAGGCTGAGGTGGCGCAAATCCTGAACTTCACCTTTTCTATTTTGTGTGAGATGGTGCCATGTGTCCCTTTCCCTCCTTTTCCTCCCTCTTGCCACATGGCATTGTAGGAGCCACCCTGAGGTGGCGCCACATGTCCACCCTCCATTCCTCCAGGGCCAACCTCCATTTAAAATTCAAATCCCCCTATGAGGTGGCGCCATCTGAAGAACCTCCTCCAGCAAGCTGACACTTGTCAGGTATGGAACCATCCTGGACTGCCACATGTCCAGATCTCCTTTCATCAGAAAAAGTAGAATTCAAACTCCTCTGAGGTGGCACCTTCTGAGCCCACTGCTCTGTTCTTCTGACATGTGTCAAACACCTTTTGAGGTGGCGTCAATCCAGAGTCCCACTTGGCTTCAAATTTTGTTTTTATTTTATTTTTAATAAAAGTAGCCCACCATGAGGTGGCGCCACCTGAGGACTCCCTACAAAAAGCAAGTTTGAATTTCAAATTCCAAGAGAGCACCCTCTGAGGTGGCGCCATCTGGGAGCTTCCTGCAGAGAAAATCAAGCAAACCAAATTTTAAAAAATTTCAAATCTTGCTGAGGTGTCTCACCCACAAAATTCTCATTTTTTATTTTCTCAAAAATCAAAATAGCACCTCTGAGATGGCGCCACATGGAGGGCTCAGATTGAGCCTGTTTGAAATTCAATTTTTTTTAGAAAATCTATAAAAACAAGGCTCCACGCCCAGCATAGGGGGACCATTTTTTTTAGCTCTTGTGAACTTGGAAATTCGACCTAGCCTTCCTGAAAATCCGATTTTTGCACTTTGGAATTCACGCCCCCTTTGGCTCAGTGAAGAAGGCACGCTGGATCGATCTTGGTGAATCATTCGAAGCCCGAAGCGAAGGACGAACGAAGCTCGTGATAGCTGTCCCTTTCAAGAGCTTCAACGCTGCCTAACGAAGCAAGGTTCACCCCTTTTCCTCTTGATTTGATTTCATAACTCGATTTGGGAGTCGTTTGAAGAAAGAGCTCATCCGAGGGATGGATTGAGCTATTCTTATGAAACGACATATATAAAAATATTCAATCATGCCTCCTTGATGATTTTTAGCATTCACGCATTTAGCTAGGTTTAATTTGCATTTTATTTCATTGATTTAGCACGTTTCATGAATTAATTAGGACTAATTTAGCATTTTTTTCAATTCTGCTCATTTTCAGTAGTTCTCTGTTTTTGTCAGTCAGTCCACACGTCATTTCATGCATTTATTTTTTATTAAAAATCCCAAAACAATCACGAAATGCGCCCTTAGGTGTCCCTAAAATCGTGCCAAAAATTCAGAAGCATTTGAATTTGTTTACTGCGGTAAACATTCAAAATGACAAGTCGGGTTTTGTTACCCAGGATGCGTTTTGAAAATCATTTGCCGACTTGTAAAATCGAGATCTCCCTCATGGGAGATATAATTTTCGATCCAAAAGATGTTCAGAACTAAGGAGAATGTCTAGTTTTTAACCTTATTTTCTCAGATTTTTCTGATTTTTTTTATGTCCGACAAAAATCCGAGAGTTCGGGACACGTGTGAGAGCCTGATTTGGGCCTCTGAGATTTTGGATCGACTTAAGGCTATGGTTTCTCTTTATGTGTTGCTCTAAATCCAAAACTGTAAAAAGTGAAAGTTATGTCCGAAATGTATTCTATTTGCATATGGAATATTGTGATTTTTAGAACAGTTGTGATACCTGTTTCGGATTTTTCTTTTCAGTCCTTTGTTTTGCTACATTTGTCTATTCTGTCAATTTAGGAATGACAAGATATATTTTTACCTGTGTCTCTATTGATCAAATGCCGAAGTCAGGAACATAAAAATTGTTCATGTAGGTGTCGTGAGTAGCTCTGATTAATTTCATAAATTTCCATGGCTAGTTTCTATTTTTTTTAGCATTTTACATCAGATTAGGGTGATTTTTACCTCTGTCACAATTAAATCCCTGTTACTGAACTCACCAGGGCTCAAATCCCGAGGCTGTAAAAACAAAAAATGTTCCATTTCAGGTCCTTTAGCAGTCTGCAAAATATCAGAAGTTTTCATGGTGTAAATCTTGCATTATCATGTTAAGCAGTGCATTTGGTTCGGATCCATAGGCAAAATCCACCATTTTAGGACTTTCTTTAAATTTTAGCATTTAAATCATATCATTTCGTGATTTTTAGTATTCTAGACTGTTTATCAGAGTAAGTAGATGCTTCATACCGAATTTGGTGCAATTTGGAATCCATTTGATGTTCAGATTAGCCATAATATCAAAACAGGGTCCCGCAGGACCCAGATCCAAGCGAAAAACAAGCGAAATTCGTTATTTTGTATAAATTGCAAAATGCCAAATTCTGATTTTATAGTCATAATGTGTTCAGCAGCATGTCATAATGTCTCATACTGCATTTCATTATCATTTGTTTCAATTTGAATTTCGAAATCTCAATTTTACCAAGTTTTCCTTCAAAAAACCCTGATTTTAAAGGTATAACTTTATAATTAGGGGTATTTTGGTCATTTTGACCACCATTTCGAATTTCAAACTATTTTCCACCGAATTTTCTGCATTTACATCATTTCAAATATCAAGGAAGCATGAGATTAGGGTTTATATCAAATTAAATCCAATAATTTCATAATATTATTGGAAAATCTTGAAAAAACCCACATATTTGAGCTAACCTTATTTCAAGTTTGGCAGAGACATTCAAAAGAAGGAGCTGAAGTCTGAAATTTCCATCTATTTCATTTATTTAGTGATTGTAATAATGTAAATTTTGGAATAAGATTTTAATTTCCTGCTTAGACTAGGATGCATATCATATAGTTTAAATTTATGCAATGTCCTGTTTCTATGATTCATGCATTTTATTTCAAAAGCACTATGGATGTTCACGAATGGCACGTGCACCAACTCTTAGGGAGTTGATGAACTCAGTGGAATCCATATTTACGGCCCTAGTCGGAATATGGACGAGACCCAGATCCATCATCTTTCTACCAGTCACATTGAGCCTACACTCTTAGGCTATCTTAAAATGCACATCATATTTCTAATATTTTCAAAGTATTGTGCATTGAATCAATTAAACTCTAAACATATTCATGGCCACAGTCAGGATATGTGAAGCATTTATTTTGACTTAATGCACATTTTTCCAACAAAATTCTTAGAAAATATTTCAAAGTGCATTCATTCACTCATATCATTTGCATCATGAAATCATTGGTTTCCCCATGATTTTCTTAAGAAAACTTCATTCTCAAAGAAATCGATTTCTCAAGAAATTCTGAGTATTTTACAAAATCGGTTTTCCCAAGTTAAGTTTTCACAGTTTTCCATGGAAACCAGTCTCTCAAGAAACTTCCAAGTTGGATTTCCGAAATCCAAGTCTTCCCTTGATTTTCCCTGGAGAATGTCATTTTCTTAAGATTTTCAAAAAGAGTTTTTCAATCTTTCTCAAGAATCAAATTTTCATGGGTTTTAAGGCTAAGATTCTCAGGATTTCAATTTCCCAAGTTAAGTTTTCTTCTCCAATGAGTTTTCCTATAAATTTTCCATCATTTTCCTAAGAAAATTCTCAAAGTCCAAGTTTTCCTGAGAAGTGTTTCCCTTTTGGAATGTTCACCCTTTTTCTCAAGAATCCCTTCTATTTTCCCAGGATTTTCATCCATTCATGATTTTCCCACACCTTTATGAACTTTCTCGTGATTTCAAAACCCCTTTCATCTGAGTTTCCTAAGAAATTGACCCTTTTCCTGAGAAATGTTTTTCAACTCTAAAGCTTTCCAAGCATACATATTAGTTTTCCAACTTATATTTTACAAAGTCTCATAGCACATGCCTGAATTCTCTGTGCATTTAGGATAGAACACGATTTTGATGATTTAACTAAGTCAAGCACAATTTTGATCCTTGGTTCGATTACCCCTGTTAAAGGCGGCAGGAACGGTCGAACCTCGTACCGACAGGTCGAGCCCCATCCCATGGATTTTCCCGCAATTTTCAAAACGGAGGCGAGTATTTCAAAACAATTTCCAAAATCCGGTCAAGTTTGAAGCGCGAAAGCGTTTTCCCTCTCTCTTCCGCAAGGAAAGGGAATACGGGATAAATTTCGCGACGATAACAGGTTTGACGACCGTGATGGGACCTGTCCTCGTCTGATTAAAATTATGCTTGACTTAGTTCAATTATCGAAATTATGTTCACAAAATGTCAGCTCTTTTACTTTCAATATCATGTGAGCCTAGGAGCCTAGATTCTGACCTAGCTGACATTGACTGCATATAGCTTAGGCATGGTTTGGTAGGACCAGATTGAGGAGAAATTTTCATGCTCACATAGACTTAGGTCTAAACACAACTCTCCTCAATTTAGGATCTGAATGCAAACAATGTATGCTTCTTCAAAAGATTTTCAAAATCTATCTCTCTAGGATTTAGAGCCCTCTATTTCTTGCATGTGATCATTTTTTCAAAATCTCCATTACCTACTATTTCCCGGTCTTCACGTTGCTGGGCTCTCTTCCAGAACCCTAGTTCGGGACAGAGCCTCACAACTGGGCAACTCATTTGGGTTAACACCCCCCTACCACGTACCGCGGGCCACAGTCCGAAGTATATCGGTAGGCACTCAAGGATGTTGGAAAACCTTACCTTAGAACCAGAGTTGAAATTCTATGCCACGTACCTCGGATTTCGATTCGGGTATATCGTCATAACTAGATTGGACAAAGATGATCTGAACCTAGAGTTAGGATTAAGGTCCTACAACTGTTTTCAAAATGATGCATCTAGAGTCAGCCTTTTAGGGAGTGCTGAATGTGCATAAATGTTTGTGCAGGATGTGATTGTATGTATGATTTTCTCAATTCTTTCCAATGTTTTCCAATTTATCAGACCTTTTTCAAAGTATCCTTATTTTCCACAAGGTCATTTTCTCAAACCCTGGATGATTTTCTCAAATATCCAATTTCTTTCAAAACTCCAGGCGATTTTCCATTCTACCTTTCTACTGGATCTCGAATTTCCAGTTGCATTTTCATCCTGCCTGCAATTTTTCCAAATCATATGTTTTCTCTCCTTGGATTTTCAATCCTTTTGTCTATTTGCAAAATTCTTCATCTTATTTTCCTCAGGCATACCTTGATTATTGCAATAAAAATTATTTATCCATCTTCTCTTTTGCCTTCTCCTTACTCTAAATCCGTTTGCGGATTGTTTTTCCAAATATCTCTTTCCTTCAAAATGGTGTTTTCCTCGTGGTTGATGACCTCGCCTAGATAACAAGGCACATTTTCCGTTGTTTATTTCCCTTGCAAAAGGATGACAACACAATTGTCGTAATCCTTACGACGACTCAATCCCTAGTAATGGGATAATCTTCCAATGGTCTACCATATTTTTCTCAAAATCCAAAAATTTTCCTCAAAATTTGATCCTGTCTTTGCCCTGTAGAGTCCTGCAGAGAGCCTTCTTTAAATTTTATTCTCTTTCCCCCATTACACTGGGGCATCTTTTTGAAAATTTGTTTTCAAACATTCTGTATGCAGGCAGGATCAAATAAAATCTCTCACCATTCATTTACACTTCATTTGCATTTCATGTGCATGTGCATTGCATTTGCATTAACTATGCACCCAATTCCATTCCCGTTCAGGATAAGGGGTTAATCCTGAAAATCAGACCACATACATCTAAATATGATGGTCTTTTTCATTGCAAGTCAAATAATCCAGTCCTCGAACTGGCCATTCTCAAAACTTTCAATCCAGTCCCCGCACTGACAATTTGCAAAATTTTGACCCCCTAACTGGGTTCTCCTCTGAAGATCTGAATTCTGATCCAACTTTCAAGTTGGTCCATATATTTTCTTTGAAAAACCGAGTTCCGACTCGGATTTTCCTTCAAATTATATTTTCTTTGAAAAACCGAGTTCCGACTCGGATTTTCCTTCAAAATATATTTTCTTTGAAAAACTGAGTTTCGACTCGGATTTTCCTTCAAATTATATTTTCTTTGAAAAACTGAGTTCCGACTCGGATTTTCCTTCAAATTATATTTTCTTTGAAAAACCGAGTTCCGACTCGGATTTTCCTTCAAATTATATTTTCTTTGAAAAACCGAGTTCTGACTCGGATTTTCCTTCAAATTATATTTTTTCTTTGAAAAACCGAGTTCCGACTCAGGTTTTCCTATAAATCATTTTCATTTGTTGATCCGGGTTCCGACTCAAGATCTCTTTATTTATTCGAGCTCTTCATTTTTCTTTTGTTGATCCGGGTTCCGACTCGAGATCTCTTTATTTATTCGAGCTCAGATTCGAGCTCTTCATTTTCTTTTGTTGATCCGGGTTCTGACTCGAGATCTCTTTATTCATTCGAGCTCTAACTCGAGCTCTTCATTTTTTTTCTCTGTTGATCCGAGTTCCGACTCGTGATCTCATTACTTCATTCGAGCTCAGATTCGAGCTTTTTATTTTCATTTATTGATCCGGGTTCTGACTCGAGATCTCTCTATCTTATTCGAGCTCAGATTCGAGCTCTTTATTTTCATTTGTTGATCCGGGTTCCGACTCGAGATCTCTCTATCTTATTCGAGCTCAGATTCGAGCTCTTTATTTTCATTTGTTGATCCGGGTTCCGACTCGAGATCTCTTTATCTTATCCAAGCTCTAATTCAAGCACTTCATTTTCCTTCTTGATCCGAGTTCTGACTCGTGATCTCATTATCTTATATGAGCTCTGATTTGAGCTCTTCATTTTCTTTGGTTGATCTGGGTTCTGACTCGTGATCTCATTACCTTACTCGAGCCCTGACTCGAGCTCTTCATTTTCTTTTGTTGATCCGGGTTCCGACTCGTGATCTTTGTATTTTATTCGGGCTCTGACTCGAACTCATCATTCTCCTTTGATTGATCCAAGTCATTTCAATCATCAAAGTCTGTCAATTGCTCAAATTTGATATTTTGCCCTCCAAATTCCAATTTAAATCTTTAAATCAGGCAATTCTCCAATTCCGACCTCTGGGGTCACCCAATTTCCAATTCTCAATTTCAATTACCAATTTCCAATTTTCGACCTGCGGGTCAATCAATTTCCAAATTTTCGACCTTCGGGTCAATCAATTTCCAATTTTCGACCCTCGAGTCAATCGATTTCCAATTTTTGACCTTCGGGTCAATCAATTTCAAATTTTGACCTTCGGGTCACTCAATTCTCAATTTCGACCTTCGGGTCACTCAATTTCCAAATTTCGACCTTCGGGTCACTCAATTCTCAATTTCGACCTTCGGGTCACCCAATTCTCAATTTCGACTTTCGAGTCACACAATTTCGACCTTTTGGTCAACCAATTCTCAATTTCGACCGTCAGGTCATCCTATTTTGACCTTCGGGTCATCCAATTTCCAACAACCAATTTTCCAATTTCCAATTTCGACCTTTGGGTCAATCAATCTCAATATCCAATTTCAATCATTTTCTCTTGCGAGAGACCCTTTTTAGGGAGAGTTCGAGGGAGCTCGTTCTTTTCGCATGCTATCCAACTCGTTCACTTAGCCCCTTTTCAGGGAGAGTTTGAAGGGACTCGCGTCTTTGTGAACCGTTTGCAAAACAATTTCCAATTTCACACAAGGAACCCTTTTTAAGGGAGAGACTCGACGGAGACTCGCTTTTCTTGTGACCCCCCAATTTCATATTAGGCCATTTTTGTCATAAAGGACCCTCTTTGCAGGGAGAGTGTGATGGACTCATTCTTTTGATGACCCAATTTTCAGACCTCACTATTATCGGCCCCCTTTCCATAAGAGAAGCCTAATATTAGGGAGCTTTGACGAAAGCTCAATTTCTCTTCGAAAGTTCGTTTTGCAAACACCTCCTCTTCAGGGAAGAGAGGAGTATTTCCCATTTCCCATTCAGGTAAGGGCTAAGCCTGAGTCTCTCTTTTTGGGGAAAAAGAGAGGAGAATTTTCGTCACGGATGTGTTGAGCCGGACTTCAAATACTCACTTTCACTAAGGATTTCAAGAAAATTTTGTCAATTCGTCAATCAAATTATTTGTTGATTTCAGAATCTTTATTGCACTAATCTCTATCTCAATTAACCTTCAGCATCACTTCCAAAAGAGTGAAGCTTTGGCGAAGAGATTCAAAACTGAAATTCTTTCTATTGGCCAACCAAAAGGATGAAGGATAAATCCTCGATATGGCCAGAAAAGAAGATTCAATGTTAGTGAAAAGCCATGAATGATTGATATTGATCACGGTCAATGGAACATCTTTAAAGATTATTCTTGTAAAATGAGGCAGTGGAAATATCCTGAGCGCTAGAAAAAGAGAGCATTCATCAAAACCCTGTCTCCTCAGAATCACCTAAGCTGCAATTAAATATCTGCAAAAGGGATCTCTCACCTGTCGTCAAGATGAAGGCGAATTAGGCGAATAGACCCCCGGGGCCAAAGAAGATTCGAAACATCTCCAAGATGACGGAGTTTGTGACGGATCCTTCCAGGGAAAGTCCAAAGCACTGTCGAGATGAAGGCAGATGCGATGAACCTCTCGACAATCCCTAAAAGATATTTAATTTCAGCTATCATCCAAAAATCCCCAAACCCATCGCCCAAGAAGATTCGAAACATCTCCAAGATAACGGAGTTTGTGACGGATCCTTCCAGGGAAAGTCCAAAGCACTGTCGAGATGAAGGCAGATGCGATGAACCTCTCGACAATCCCTAAAAGATATTTAATTTCAGCTATCATCCAAAAATCCCCAAACCCATCGCCCAAGAAGGATCAAAACATCTCCAAGATGAAGGAGCTTGTGACGTACCCTCCCAAAAGAGAGCAAGAGAGGAAAAAGAAAGAGAGAAAAAGTCAAAACATCTCCAAAATGAAGGAGAATGTAGCCAAAACACTAGAGGGTCAAAAGAGTGCAGAAAGATTATCATGAGAGAAGCTCCCAGGATATCAAACTGCCAAATCTATCAAGAATCCTCTTTAATCTTGTGAAATTCTATTATCAATACTCTTTCATCAATTGCTTTCATAATATCAAATTCTCTTTCTTGTTCATATCAAGGAAATTGATAGCTTCCTTGAAGAAGGTCAATTGCAAACAATTTGGGTTTCCAATCTCGATTCTACGAAGTGAACCTTGCTTGGAGGTAATGCTTTGGGTAGAAAAGAAAGAATATCTTTGCAACAATGTGCAACATTTTCAAAAAATTTTGAATCAACAGCAAAATTTCCAACATTTTGACAATATTTTCTAGTTATCTTGACGTGAAGTGAGAGATTGATGTCCGCTTTCGATGCATCCTGACACCAATTTTAAATCCCTCTTAAGGACTTGATTCCTTCCCTTCTTTGAGAACATGAACTCTCAGATTTGCACACTTCCCTGTGTCCCCACTGTCCCACCATAGACAGTCCCATTTTGGCTTGAGGTTAAGCCACCAATTCCAGCAAAAGGCAATTTCAAAAGCTGATTTTAGTCTCAGTAGTGAGACACCGAAGATCAATCCCTTTTCAAGCTTTAGGGACCCCATTTTCCTTCCTTTTGCAAAAACCTCTGTCGGATTTATTGTGCAAAATCCGAAGGTTCCATCATGGTCTCTTCCTTCGAGGATTCCATTCCATTTTCTGCCCGATCAGGATAAGGGTACAAACCTGAGCCTCAATCAAAGAGGTATTTCATTTTCCGCCCGATCAGGATAAGGGTACAAACCTGAGCCTCAATCAAAGAGGTATTTCATTTTCTGCCCGATCAGGTTAAGGGTACAAACCTGAGTCTCATATTATGTGATATTCCATCCCCAATCAGGTTAAGGGCCAAACCTGAGCTTCGTTCCATACGAGGTATTTCTGTCCCATCTAGGTTAAGGGCATAAAACCTGAATTTCATTCTCACAGAGTGAGTCTTTTCTCTCCATTCTTCGCTTCATATCTACCATCTTCCTTGGGCTAATTTCTTCATACCTAGTCAGATCCTTCTAACTGGGGCATTTTTTTATATATAGCCCAAATTTGGTGTGTTTTTCTTTGCCACTAAGCTCGGCCACATGCCGGCTTAGTAGCAAAGAGGGGCATCTGTAAACACCCCAAATTTTCACTCACCTCCCCGACATTTCCACCAAGCATCATCATTCAACCTTTGAAATCGTCGGAGGGAAAAATGGTCATTTTCTGAGCCCGAACTTTGCAAAAGTCTAAATTTCATCTGCAACTCTCAAAATTTCTCTATTTTAAGCTCAGATGTTCAAAATTCTATTCCTGACAGAAGACAGAAATCTCCAAGTCCTGGTTCAAGATTCTATTGCATAAGACATGACATTGCATATCATTGCATGAGCATTTCATATCACTTCACTGCACAGCATGTCATTTTGAGGTCCAGAACTCTTGATTTCAAAATTTTCAATCAAGATTAGAATTTCAACTCTTTTCAAAATTGATTTCAAAACCCTGGGTCATTCAAAATTATCAATTCTTCCCATTTTACCCCCAGGGCTCTGAATTTCAAAATATTTTCTCAGGAAAACGATCTGGATAGTTTTCAATATGGATTTCAGCCACCTTATCTCAAATTTTGCCCTTTTGTTAGCTATTTCAACCATCATTCTTTTACAAAATCACCCTACAGGGGCCAACTCTTTCAAAAATTTCCTGTTTTACAAATTAGTCCAGATTTTATGAAAAATCCAAAAAAGAGGCTTATTTTCTTGTCTTTATTTCAATAAAGAAGCAATGTGGGACATACACTGAGGTGGTGTCACACAGGCTTTTCTTTTGAAAATTTGAATTTTGAAAAACCCAAAAATATAGGAGCCTTGTCCCCTAGATTTGCGCCACTTGTCCTTTCTCTCTCCTCCCATTTACCGGCCATGTGTCAGCATAGGGTTCACCTATAGTTGGCACCACATGTCACCTTCTCTCTTCTGCCATCCTTTGACATGTGTCAGTGTGGAGCCACCTTAAGATGCCGCCACATGTCATTAGTCATCCTCTTCATTTTATGCCACGTGTCAATGTCTACCATCTTCACCCTGTGCCATGTGTCATTCCAAGGTCACCATGAGATGCCACGTGTCATGTGTTGTCCTGTTCAGAAAAAGTAGAACTTGTCTCCCCTGAGGTGGCACCATTTGAATTATGTCTCCTGCAAGTGACACATGTCACTCTCTCCTTTCCTCAGGAAAAGCAAGCGACACGTGTCAATCTCTGCTCCTTTCAGAAAAAGCAGATGACACATGTCTCCCTCCTATTTTTCTCAGAAAAGTAGATGACACATGTCATCTCCAGCTTCCTTTAGAAAAAGTAGAAGACAAATGTCACTCCCTGCTTTTCTCAGAAAAAGCAAGTGACACATGTCACCCTCTGCTCTTCTCAGAAAAAGCAAGGGACACGTGTCTCTCTCTGCTTTCTTCAGAAAAAGCAAGTGACACATGTCACTTTCTGCCTCCTTCAGAGAAAACTAGAATTCAAATATTCAAACTCCAGGCTGAGGTGGCGCAAATCCTGAAGTTCACCTTTTCTATTTTGTGTGAGATGGTGCCACGTGTCCCTTTCCCTCCTTTTCCTCCCTCTTGCCACATGGCATTGTAGGAGCCACCCTGAGGTGGCGCCACATGTCCACCCTCCATTCCTCCAGGGCCAACCTCCATTTAAAATTCAAATCCCCCTCTGAGGTGGCGCCATCTGAAGAACCTCCTCCAGCAAGCTGACACTTGTCAGGTATGGAACCATCCTGGACTGCCACATGTCCAGATCTCTTTTCATCAGAAAAAGTAGAATTCAAACTCCTCTGAGGTGGCACCTTCTGAGCCCACTGCTCTGTTCTTCTGACATGTGTCAAACACCTTTTGAGGTGGCGCCAATCCAGAGTCCCACTTGGCTTCAAATTTTATTTTTATTTTATTTTTAATAAAAGTAGCCCACCATGAGGTGGCGCCGCCTGAGGACTCCCTACAAAAAGCAAGTTTGAATTTCAAATTCCAAGAGAGCACCCTCTGAGGTGGCGCCATCTGGGAGCTTCTTGCAGAGAAAATCAAGCAAACCAAATTTTGAAAAATGTCAAATCCTGTTGAGGTGTCTCACTCACAAAATTCTCATTTTTTATTTTCTCAAAAATCAAAATAGCACCTCTGAGATGGCGCCACATGGAGGGCTCAGATTGAGCTTGTTTGAAATTCAAAATTTTTTAGAAAATCTATAAAAACAAGGCTCCACGCCCAGCATAGGGGGACCATTTTTTTTAGCTCTTGTGAACTTGGAAATTCGACCTAGCCTTCCTGAAAATCCGATTTTTGCACTTTGGAATTCACGCCCCCTTTGGCTCAGTGAAGAAGGCACGGTGGATCGATCTTGGTGAATCATTCGAAGCCCGAAGCAAAGGACGAACGAAGCTCGTGATAGCTGTCCCTTTCAAGAGCTTCAACGCTGCCTAACGAAGCAAGGTGCACCCCTTTTCCTCTTGATTTGATTTCATAACTCGATTCGGGAGTCGTTTGAAGAAAGAGCTCATCCGAGGGATGGATTGAGCTATTCTTATGAAACGACATATATAAAAATATTCAATCATGCCTCCTTGATGATTTTTAGCATTCACGCATTTAGCTAGGTTTAATTTGCATTTTATTTCATTAATTTAGCACGTTTCATGAATTAATTAGGACTAATTTAGCATTTTTTTCAATTCTGCTCATTTTCAGTAGTTCTCTGTTTTTGTCAGTCAGTTCACACGTCATTTCATGCATTTATTTTTTATTAAAAATCCCAAAACAATCACGGAATGCGCCCTTAGGTGTCCCTAAAATTGTGCCAAAAATTCAGAAGCATTTGAATTTGTTTACTGCGGTAAAGATTCAAAATGACAAGTCGGATTTTGTTACCCGGGATGCGTTTTGAAAATCATTTGCCGACTTGTAAAATCGAGATATCCCTCATGGGAGATACGATTTTCGATCCAAAAGATGTTCGGAACTCGGGAGAATGTCTAGTTATTAACCTGGTTTTTTCAGAATTGTCTGATTTTTTTTTATGTCTGACAAAAATCCGAGAGTTTGGGACACGTGTCAGAGCCTGATTTGGACCTCTAAGATTTTGGATTGACTTAGGGCTATGGTTTCTCTTTATGTGTTGCTCCAAATCCAAAACTGTAAAAAGTGAAAGTTATGTCCGAAATGTATTCTGTTTGCATATGGAATATTGTGATTTTTAGAACAGTTGTGATACTTGTTTCGGATTTTTCTTTTCAGTCCTTTGTTTTGCTACATTTGTCTGTTCTGTCAATTTAGGAATGAAAAGTTATATTTTTACCTGTGTCTCTATTGATCAAATGCCAAAGTCATGAACATGAAAATTATTTATGTAGTTGTCGTGAGTAGCTATGATTAATTTCATAAATTTACAAGGCTATTTTCTATTTTTTTTAGCATTTTACATCAGATTAGGGTGATTTTTACCTCTGTCAGAATTAAATCCCTATTACTGAACTCACCAGGGCTCAAATCCCGAGGCTGTAAAAACCAAAAATGTTTTATTTCGGGTCTTTTAGCAGTCTGAAAAATATCAGAAGTTTTAATGGTGTAAATCTTGCATTATCATGTTAAGCAGTGCATTTGGTTCGGATCCATAGGCAAAATCCACCATTTTAGGACTTTCTTTAAATTTTAGCATTTAAATCATATCATTTCGTGCTTTTTAGTATTCTAGACTGTTTATCAGAGTAAGTAGATGCTTCATACCGAATTTGGTGCAATTTGGAATCCATTTGAGGTTCGGATTAGCCATAATATCAAAACAGGGACCCGCAGGACCCAGATCCAAGCGAAAAACAAGCGAAATTCGTTATTTTGTATAAATTGCAAAATGCCAAATTCTGATTTTATAGTTCTAATGTGTTTAGCAGCATGTCATAATGTCTCATACTGCATTTCATTATCATTTGTTTCAATTTGAATTTTGAAATCTCAATTTTACCAAGTTTTTCTTAAAAAAACCCTGATTTTAAAGGTATAACTTTATAATTAGGGGTATTTTGGTCATTTTGACCACCATTTCGAATTTCAAACTATTTTCCACCGAATTTCCTGCATTTACATCATTTCAAATATCAAGGAAGCACGAGATTAGGGTTTATATCCAATTAAATCCAATAATTTCATAATATTATTGGAAAATCTTGGAAAAACCCACATATTTGAGCTAACCTTATTTCAAGTTTGGCAGGGACATTCAAAAGAAGGAGCTGAAGTCTGCAATTTCCATCTATTTTATTTATTTAGTGATTGTAATAATGTAAATTTTGGAATAAGATTTTAATTTCCTGCTTAGACTAGGATGCATATCATATAGTTTAAATTTATGCAATGTCCTGTTTCTATGATTCATGCATTTTATTTCAAAAGCACTATGGATGTTCACGAATGGCATGTGCACCAACTCTTAGGGAGTTGATGAACTCGGTGGAATCCATATTTACGGCCCTAGTCGGAATATGGACGAGACCCAGATCCATCATCTTTATACCAGTCACATTGAGCCTACACTCTTAGGCTATCTTAAAATGCACATCATATTTCTAATATTTTCAAAGTATTGTGCATTGAATAAATTAAACTCTAAACATATTCATGGCCACAGTCAGGATATGTGAAGCATTTATTTTGACTTAATGCACATTTTTCCAACAAATTTCTTAGAAAATATTTCAAAGTGCATTCATTCACTCATATCATTTGCATCATGAAATCATTGGTTTCCCCATGATTTTCTTAAGAAAACTTCATTCTCAAAGAAATCGATTTCTCAAGAAATTCTGAGTATTTTCCAAAATCGGTTTTCCTAAGTTAAGTTTTCACAGTTTTCCATGGAAACCAGTCTCTCAAGAAACTTCCAAGTTGGATTTCCGAAATCCAAGTCTTCCCTTGATTTTCCCTGGAGAATGTCATTTTCTTAAGATTTTCAAAAAGAGTTTTTCAATCTTTCTCAAGAATCAAATTTTCATGGGTTTTAAGGCTAAGATTCTCAGGATTTCAATTTCCCAAGTTAAGTTTTCTTCTCCAATGAGTTTTCCTATAAATTTTCCATCATTTTCCTAAGAAAATTCTCAAAGTCCAAGTTTTCCTGAGAAGTGTTTCCCTTTTGGAATGTTCACCCTTTTTCTCAAGAATCCCTTCTATTTTCCCAGGATTTTCATCTATTCATGATTTTCCCACACCTTTATGAAATTTCTCGTGATTTCAAAACCCCTTTCATCTGAGTTTCCTGAGAAATTGACCCTTTTCCTGAGAAATGTTTTTCAACTCCAAAGCTTTCCAAGCATACATATTAGTTTTCCAACTTATATTTTACAAAGTCTCATAGCACATGCCTGAATTCTCTGTGCATTTAGGATAGAACACGATTTTGATGATTTAACTAAGTCAAGCACAATTTTGATCCTTGGTTCGATTACCCCTGTTAAAGGCGGCAGGAACGGTCGAACCTCGTACCGACAGGTCGAGCCCCATCCCATGGATTTTCCCGCAATTTTCAAAACGGAGGCGAGTATTTCAAAACAATTTCCAAAATCCGGTCAAGTTTGAAGCGTGAAAGCATTTTCCCTCTCTTTTCCGCAAGGAAGGGGAATACGGAATAAATTTCGCGACCATAACAAGTGTGAAAGTGATGAACCACGGGTGCATAATGTGATGTACAAATATTCTGACATAGAAAAGGCATCTTTTTTTTTTGTTTTTTTTTTTAAACTTAATGACACAGTGAAAGAGAGAGTTGCATCTGTCAACTCTAGAAACACCACTAAAAAAAGAAATTTCTCGTAGCATCAACTCTTTCTATATGACCCATTTTATAAAAAAAATTCACTCCTGGAATTCCTTGGTCTTCATATTTTCCCGTGTTCAAATGATCATCCAGAACTCAATTGGTGGTGAAACCAGATAAGGTGCCAGTTGTTGGTCTTATGTGAAACTGTGAAGAAGCAGTCCATCTCAACACATGCATTAAGAGTATAGTTTGACATAACATTGTTCCTTTCAATTTTGTGATTGACAAAACAACGTATATAGTTTTAACCACACAGCCACGAGAAAGCATGGTCAACGATTTGAGTGCGATCAAGGCATTAAAATATGACTCCTGTTCTGAGTTTAGCATCATTATCAAGACCGTTAGCATCAACAAATATGCTTGCAAAACCATTCTTTACCGACTCATCATCCTCTAACTTGAACTTTATCAGCTAAAACATGAAATGCCATCGCCCGCAGATTTTACCAACAAAGCTAGCTATTATGGTCGACTTAAATTTCCTCAAAGCTTTCATAACTTATGAATATGCAGTGAAATTAGAGTATCAATCAAGACAGTATGGATTGGAGGATTTGACAACTTCATTGAATCTGTAGAACGTGATAGGGAACCCACAGGGAAGCTCCCAAAGTACCCACAACCTGTAAACCTGTATTTAGACAATGGTACCCCACTAACTCATTAACTAGAAATTAAGAAAGGCTAAGGTATTCAACCTATCTTGGGCAGAATTGTATATCAATATACATACTGAAAGATAACATCTCTTTGGAACCTCTTAACAGTCAGCTGAGACACATCACCAACATGGAGTCAAGGCATGAATGTGCCTACAATCATATCAGCAGAGAGAAGAAAGATGCAATCCAAATAAGAAGTACTTGGCATAACTGCTTATAGGTATTTTAACTCGATTATGAAACAGACAAATAGACCAAATGAAATAAATGACCAAATCAGATGCGAGGAGTTAGATTAAAACACATATTAACTAATAAGGCTGAAAGAAAATGAAGACAACGACGAGCAATAGTAGGAGATATGTGATTCAGTTGAACCTTAAACAAATGGAAATAAAGTCCAGGTGTGCCATTCGGTCCGGATGAACCAGGGTTCTTGAATCCGATGACATGAATGAAACAACAAAAGAACAAATTAATTACAGGCAATATAGAGAAGATATCGGAGCGTGGATACCTCTTTTCATATTCAACACAGATAGATGGAGTTGCCATGAGCAAATCCAATGCTACCCACGGTGCTTAGATGGGTTGAAACAGGGAATTAAAAGGAAAATTCGGGGAAAATCAAGCAGAGGGAAAAGTATTTACCGTCGTTTCGCAAAATTCTGAAGGATGGAGGCGAGGGCTTTCTTCAACAGTGGATGACTTTGTACTCCGGGAAGTAGGGGTCGCAATGGGGCTACTAATGGCAGATAGATGCAAGAGAGCCTCGCATGCGATGGGTGTTGCTAAGAAGGATATGGTATGCGATGGTGTTCATCGCCTCAAGGAAGATGAATGCGAGAAACCAGGAAAAGATGGATGATGGCGCAGTCCAGCGATGCCTCCCCCCCCCCCCCCCCCTTTCGATGCCTCTTCATATAGGAAGAGGTGAACTGTCGAGAAGGGGAGGGTTTGTTGGTCGAAGGGGACAGGCCGTTGAAAAACAAAGGTTGAGATGAAGGATGAAGGTGGAGGAGCTCGATGATGGGGTAAGGCCTGCAAGGTTGTTGGGCAAGATCCTTCTGGAAGAGGATGTTAGAGATCAACGACCGATGGAGGGATCGGGTGAGCCGATGGGCGGTGGCTATGGAGATGCCCATGGAGGGGCTTCCAGAGGATTCCATGGAGAGGAAGAGGGTGCTTCGCGAAGGGAGAATGAGAGGGTTTCTGAACAACCCTGAAAAAAATCTTGTTGAAAGCTTTTACCAAAGGGCGTGACCCCGTTTTTGGAGAATTTTCAAAATGGTGGCTCTTCTCAAAGTTTTTTTTTTCTAAAAAATGGTTTTAGAAGGTGTTTTCAAAAGGAGATTTTTCCAAAACCGATTTTTGTTCCTATTTTTTTATTTTTTTGTTCTTTTCTTCATTTTTTTATATATTATTTATTTATTTATTTTGATATTTTTGGAATAAAATCCTAAAATTTACGAGAAAACAAAGATTAAAAACTATTTTTTTTGCATTTTTGAGAAATATTTACGAAAGAAGGTTTTTCTGAAAATTTTAGGCTATTTTGGGGAAATTTCTTTAGAAAATGGGTTTGGACCCAAGTTTTGAGGAAATATTCAAGTTTTAAACCTCGAATCGAGGAATATAACGCGATGGATCCAAACGGATACCAGACAAACTGTCTGAGCCTTTCAAAAGGTTATTTTGGTAATTTTGAGAATTTGGTTTATAAATTGGCTGAAAAAGCTCATATTTGGATTTTGACAATGGATCCGGATCCGAAATTGAGTCAGATGTATAAAAATGAATTTGATTTCTATAAAATCTTAGAAATAACTGGAATTTAGATTCAAAACTGACTCGATTGCTCAAAAATAGGGTCAGGGGCAAAAAGAGAATATTTACAACATTTTGAAAAATTTGGGGTGTTCACAGATGCCCCTCTTTGCTACTAAGCCGGTTGAAAGTCGAGCATAGTGGCAAAGAAGCACTCCAAATTTTGAAAAATTCCCCAGTCAGCAGATCTGAGTTGGGTGTGGAAGAATGGCTTTTCAGGCTTAAAAACCTTATCCTGAATGGTTATGGGGGGGGGGAGGGATGAAATCCTCGACAATGATTTGACTAAATAATATAAATGAGAAAATCGTGGTGGGACTTTGGATGAAAATCCCAAAATGATGAAAGATAAGATTTTTGATCAAGTCTTATGGGTGAGACAAGATCAGCCTTTTAGAATGACTCAGGTTTAGCCCTTAACCTGGATGGGACGAAGATAGATCAAGATAACTTGGATGGGGAAAGGAATATAAGCGGACCTCGATGGGACATTTTTTGAGAGAAATGCCTCGTGAGATGAAACTCAAGCATGATCCTTTTCCGGATGGATGTACAGAGCATGGATTCCTTTGTGAAGAGAAATCATGATGGGACTGAGAGGATTACCTCATTGAAACGAGATTCAGGTTTAACCAAACCTGAAAGGAAGATACCTCATGAAACGAGGTTCAGACTTAACCTGAAGGGGGCGACCATACAGAATCCTCGAACGAAGGAAGTCGTGATGGGACAACAAAATGCATCGCCAAAGCGAGATTCAGGTTTAACCCTTGACCTGAGTGGGGAAATCATACAAATTCCTCGAATAAAGAAATCTTGGCGGGAATAGAAAGGATATCCAGTCGAAATGAGACTCAGGTTTAACCATAACCTTAATGGAAGGATACCTCGCGGAGTGGGGTTCAGGCTTAACCCTTAACCTGAAAGGGGCTACTATATGGAATCCTCGGATGAAGAAACCATGATGGGACCTTCATAATTTGGACGAACAAATCCGAAAGAGGTTTACGAGAAGAGAAAAACAAGGGATTCCCTAAAGCTTGGAAAGGGGATGATCTGGGGCGTCTCATTGCTGAGACTAAATCAGCTTTCTAAAAACAGACAACCTCTTGCAAAAGGTTTGGGTGATACCTCGAGGAGCGAGGTAACAGGTTTAATCCTTAGCCTGAATGGATACAGAATCCTCGAAGAGCAAGGAAACTGTGATGGGACCTCTAGACTTAGCACAACAAGTCCAAGAGGGGTTTGCAAAAGGATGAAAAATGGGGGTCCCTAAAGCTCGAAAAGGGGTTGTTCTTGGGCGCCTCATTGCTGAGACTGAAAATAGTTTTTGACAATAACAAACCTCTTGCAGAAAGTTCAGGTTTAACCCTTATCTTGAGCGAGAACTGTCTATGGTGGGACAGTGGGGAACGTAGGGAAGCATGTGAATCTGAGAACGCTTAGACCAGACGAAAGGAAGGGACTTTTCAGTCCTAACGAGGGATGACGTCAGGATACGTCAAAACGAACATCAAGTTCACACTTCATGTTGGGATAACGAGAAAATATTGCCAATAAGATGCCAAAAATTATAGTTGATTCAGAATGATTGAATTGTGCATATATGTGTGAAAATACTACCTCTTTCTACCTAGAGTATTAACTCCAATGGGGCTAACTCTGTAGAATCAAGATTCAAATTCAAAATTGTTGTTGTTGAGTTTCTTCAAGGAAGATATCAATTTCCTTGATACAAAAAGAGAGGAAATATTCTTAGCTTCATAAAAGCAATTGAGTGAAAAGATATTGATAAAAGAATTTCACATAGATAAAGATGATTTCTGGCAGTTTTGGGCAGTTTGATATCCTGGAGCTTTTTCCATGATGATCTTTTTACACTCTTTTGAGTGATGGAGCTTTTTTGGGCTTTATATCATCCTTCATTTTGGAGATGTCCTGACTTTTCTCTTTTTTTTTTGGGGAAAGGGTACATCACAAACTCCTTCATCTTAGAGATATTCCGATCCTTCTTTTTCTTTCTCAGGAATTAGGCTTGATTACATTGGTTCAAAAATCTCTGGATGATAGCAGAAATCAAATATCTTTTAGGGTTTTGTCAGGAGGTTCATCGCAGTCGCCTTCATCTTGACGGTGATCTGAACGTTCCCTGGAAGGATTCATCACAAACTCCTTCATCTCGAAGATGTTCTAAATCTTCTTTGGCCCCGGGGATCTAACTCGCATATTCGTCTTCATCTTGACGACAATTGAAAGATCCCTTTTGCGGATATTTGATTGTGGCTTGGATGACTGAGGAGATATGGATTGGGTAGGCTCTTTTATACTGCTCATATTTCCACTGTCTTACCGCCAAAAGAATGATCTTTAAGAATGTTCCATAGCTATGACCAACATCAGTTCGCTCATGGCTTTTCAACATCATTGAATTTTCCTTTGCTGGTCATATCGAAGATTTTTCTTCATCCTCTTGGTTGACCAACAGAAAAAGTTTGAATTCAGTCCTTATTTCGCAAAAGTCTTGCCTTTTTTTGGAAATAATACTAAAAGTAGTTGGAGGAAATTCTTTATGTGATGCAAATTTTGAGATCAACAATGACTTTTGATAGCAAATTGGCAAAATATTCTTGAAATCCTTGATGAATGTAATTGCTTAATATCCGATCGACACGTCAGTGACAAAATTCTCCTCACTCTTTTCCTGAAAAGAGAGACTCAGGCTTAGCCCTTACCTGAATGGGAAGTTGGAAATACTCCTCTCTTCCCCAAAGAGGAGGTGTTTGCAAAACAGAACTTTCGAAGAGAAATTAAGTTTTCGTCAAAACTCCCTATCTCTAGGCTTCTCTTATGGAAAGGCGGCCGAAAAAACAAAGTTGAGAAAGTATCACAGATGAACGACTCCATCATACTCTCCCTAAAAGAGGGTCCTCTGTGAAGGGGTAGGCCAAAGATGAGAAAAATAGGGGCCACAAAAGAAACGAGCTTCCGTCGAAGCTCTACTTGGAAAAAGGGTTCTTTTGTATAAAGTTGGTTGATTGTTTTGCAAACTGTTCGCGAAGAAAATGAGTCCCTTCAAACTCTCCCTAGAAGAGTGTTCTTGCGAACGAAAGATGGTTTTATGCGAAAGGAACGCGCTCCCTCAAACTCTCCCTGAAGAGGGTCCTTCGCAAGAGAAAAAGATTGGTTTTTGATAAAATGATAACCCGAAGGTTGAAATTGACAATTTACAGCTTGAATTGTTGATGATTGGTTAATACAAAGACTGAACCTGGAAGGCTAACTGATCCGTCAGCCAAACACTAGCACGAGTGCTAGTTGTAACAGCACTGGATTTGAAGATGTACCAGAACGAGCACTGGGTTTTGAAATGCACACCAGCACGAGCACTGGGTTTTCAACACTGCACCAGTACGAGCACTGGATTTTCAAAATGCACCAGTACGAACACTGGGCTTTCCCACAGAGAATTCAGAAAGGGACCGACATTCAAAGATACTTGAGAATTAAGTAAGAATGGTTGTCGGTTGTTTTAGGATTATCCCTTATCCTGAATGGGAAATTCAGGTTGGTCCCTTATCCTGAAAGGCGAATAGGCAAGGAGAACTCTTTATCCAATACGAGCATTGGATCAACAGAGGAAATTTGAGTCGGAACTCGAGAAAATAAGAATATATAAAAGCGAAAATCCGAGTCGGAACCCGGTTTTTCAAAATAAAAGAAAGAGTGAGAATCGAGCTTGAGAACTCGAATTCTCGATGCAATGATTGGTTCCAACACGAGCATTGGATCCAAAAGGGAAGTCTGAGTCAGAACTCGATGCTTCAGAAATAAGAATATACAAAAGGGAAAATCTGAGTCGGAACACGGTTT
This sequence comes from Nuphar pumila, assembly GCF_984573655.1. Classification (NCBI taxonomy): domain Eukaryota; kingdom Viridiplantae; phylum Streptophyta; class Magnoliopsida; order Nymphaeales; family Nymphaeaceae; genus Nuphar; species Nuphar pumila. The sequence continues at coordinate 62,027,323 of NC_143257.1, read as the reverse complement.
TTCAAAATAAAAGAATGAATGAGAATCGAGTTTGAGAACTCGAATTCTTGACGCAGCGATTGGTCCACCATGAGCATTGGAACCAAAAGGAAGCCCAAGTCGGAACTCGAAGCTTCAGAAATAAGAATATACAAAAGGAAAATTCCGAGTCAGAAACCGTTTTTTCAAAATAAAAGAATGAATGAGAATCAAGTTTGAGAACACGAATTCTCGACGCAGTGATTGGTCCACCATGAGCATTGGAACCAAAAGGAAGCCCAAGTTGGAACTCGAAGCTTCAGAAATAAGAATATACAAAAGAAGGAAAATCCGAGTCGGAACACGGTTTTTCAAAATAAAAGAAAGAATGAGAATTGAGTTTGAGAACTCGAATTCTTGACGTAGCAATTGGTTCCAATACGAGAGTTGGATCCAAAAGGAAGTCCGAGTCAGAACCCGAAACTTTAAACGAAGGATAAAAGGGGAAAACCTGAGTCAGGACTCAGATTTTCCAAAAAATAAAAATAAAATGAAAACAAAACCTAAGTCAGAACTCAGACGGGAAGGAAATAACTCCTACCCAAGAGTCGGATTTTAGAAGGATTGACAAGACGCATGAATAGATTCCGACAATGAGGAGGAGAAAACTTATTCAAGATCCTCGGCCCAAGGTAACCTAAGATTTGAATGTTATTTAGGATGGTTTTCAGGACTATCCCTGATCCTGAAGAGAAATTTGACAAAGTCTAACAAGATTGATAGAAATTGATAAAGGATAAAAGGATTGATAAAATGAATAAATTATTGAAATTGACAATAAAGATTTAGTAGAAATTGACAGAAATTTGAGGAAAAATTGATGATAGAAGAATTTAGGATTATCCTCTGTCTTGAAAGAAAATAAAGGGCCTCGCGGGACGAGGTTCAGGTTTTGTCCCTTAACCTGAAGGGGAAATACCCCATTAAAATGAGGCATCAGGTTTATCCCTTAACCTGAAAGGGTTATTAAAATTTAGTAAAAATCGATAAAACTTGACAAAAACTGATGAAATTGATAATAAATTGATGAAAACCTGATTAAATTGAAAAATGAAATGAATGCAATTTAATAAAGATAACAAGATTAACCGAGAAGTTAATAAGATTTTTAGAAGAAGATTTGTCTGATTCTGCTTGCATATGATGAAATAAGATAAGTACTGATCAAAATAAAAATGCCCCAGTATCATGGAAAAGAAGGTGAGAATTTGCTAAAAGATTATTGTTTTATTGCAGAAGACTTTTGAAGAGTACAAAAGGCTAGGATGAACAATTCAAGTGTAAAATCTCTTCAAATGCAGAGCATTGATAGGATCCGGCAGTTCCACCCCATCTGTGTTGATCAAACGATAGGAATTGCGAGGAAACGCTTGCTTGCCCACATAAGGGCCTTCCCAATTGGGTGACCACTTGCCCCGTGGTCGATGCTTGAGGTGAGTTGTCGATCTGAGCACAAGATCATTAACTCGGAATTTTCTCTCAATAACTGACTTGGCATAGTGCCTAGCTATTCTCTGCAGATAAGCTTGAGCATGCTCTGCTGCCTTGAGCCTTTTCTCGTCTAGCAGATCTAGCTGTACCAACCTCTGCTGCTGATACTGATCAAGCGGGAGTTCTACGAGCAATGCAAACTTGAGTGTGGGCTTCTGAACGTGGAGAGGTAATACCACTTCCGTTCTATAAACAAGCTCTGAAGGCGTAGCATTGGTTGGGGTCCGAATGGTGGTTCGGTATGCCTAGAGTGCATCATGCATCTTCTCGTGCCAATCACGGCCTGTTTCCACAGTTCTTTCGAGAATGCGGATCAAAATCTTGTTGGTGGCCTCTGTCTGGCCATTCCCTTGAGGATAATAAGGAGCTGAGAAGTGATGATGAATCCTAAACTTCGAGCAGAAGGTCTTCATCCTCTCATTCTTGAAATGACTGTCATTGTCTAACACAATATCATGTGGAACGCCGAAGCGGCAAAGGAGGTTCTTATGAATAAAAGAAATCACATGTCGGCCTTCCACTGTTCGAAGAGTTACAACTTCGACCCATTTGGTGAAGTATTCTGTAGCTGCGAGGAAATATTTGTGGCCATTAGAAGCTAAAGGAGTGATCGGACCCACTACGTTGAAGGCCTACATCGAAAAAGGCCAGGGAGAAACCACATACTGCAAGTATGCGGCTGGCGCATAAATGGAAGGTGCATGCATTTGGCATTTTATGCACTTTCTTACAAAATGATGGCAATCCTGCTGCATGTTTTTCTAGTAATATCCTGCCCAGATAATTTGTTTAACGAGTGTTTGGTAGCCGACGTGGTCACCACAAATTCCCTCGTGTGCCTCTCAGACAACTTCCATGGCTTTATCCTTATCTAAGCATCTGACATACTCAGAACTGAACCCACGATGGTAAAGGGTATTGGCAATGATGAAATAACGGGCTGACATGCACTGAATCGCGTGTTGCTCCTTTCTTGGCATTTCTGATGGAAACTCACCAATTTCGATGAAATTTTTGATGTCTTGAAACCAAGGCTTCTCTTTCTGAGTGGCTTGGCTTACTTGCTCAGCTGGAATGTAGGCAGGTTGATCAAGTCTGCCAATATCGAAAGAACAACAGGATTCATTGTCTTTAAATGACAAGACAAAGCCTAAACAGGCTAGGCCATCTGCTATGTGGTTGTATTCTCTCTTGATATGATTGAGCTGAAATTCTTCAAGTTGCTTATGAGAGCTAAGGCAATCTTCTGATAGGGAATTAATTTTGAATCTTTAACTTGCCATTCAACGTTAACTTGGCTAACAACAAGCAATGAATCGCCGAAGGCATGTACTCTCTTGACATTGAAGTCTTGCAAAATCTTGAGGCCTTGTATTAGAGCTTCATACTCGTCCATGTTGTGAGTACATTGAAAGCTGAGCTTGAGAGAATAAGGGATCATCTCCTTTTCGGGAGTGATTAAGAAGATTCCAATCCCTATGCCGGACATATTCCTGGCTCCATCAAAGAAAAGGGTCCAAACTGGGGACTCTTGAATATTGCGGATGCGATAATCAGGAAAATCATCTTCTGCCTTGATCTCTTCTGTCAACGGGAAATCTGCCAACTGATCTGCGATGGACTGACCCTTGACTGACTTCTGAGACACATATTCTAAGTCATATTGCATCAGGAGGACTTGCCATTTCGCAATCCGCCCAGTAAGGAAAGGATGCTCAAGGATGTACTTGAGAGGGTTGAGTCTTGATAAAATTTTGATTTCTAATGCCAACAGATAATGTCTCAGCTTCTGACACATCCATACCAAGGCTAAACATGTCTTCTCCATCTGAGAGTGTCTTTTCTCATAGTCAATGAAAGTCTTGCTTATGTAGTAGATGGCGTGCTCTATCCGGCTGCCTTCCTCATACTGTGCAAGAAATCTGCCACAAGCATTCTGATTGACAAAAATATATAAGAGAAGTGGCTTCCCTAGTTCTGGTGGCTTCAGAACTGGTGGATTGAGGAGATACTGCTTGATACGCACAAATGAAAGCTGACATTCTGGTCCCCACTCAAACTTCACTTCTTTTCTCAACAAGTGATTGAAGGGTTCGCATCTCATAGCCAAATTAGAGATGAAGCGCCGAATTGACTAAATGCGACCTTGAAGGCTTCGCAGTTCTTTTAGATTGGTGGGAGGCGGCATATCGATGATCGCCTTTGCTTTGGAAGAATCCACGTCTATGCCTTGCTTGCTGATCATATAGCCTAACAGTTTGCCTGACTCTACCCCGAAGACACACTTCTGCGGATTGAGTCTCAACTTGTAGAGAATAAGTCTTTCAAAGACTTGGTCGAGAGCATCAAGATGATCTTCTCCTTCTTTTGACTTGACCAAAATGTCATCCACATAGGCATCCATGTTCTTGTGCATCTGGTCATGGAAAATAACAGTGATTGCTCTCTGATAGGTTGCCCCAGCATTCTTGAGTCCAAACAGCATAACTGTATAGCAAAATGTACACCAAGGCGTGGTAAAGGAAGTTTTGGACTGGTCACGAGCGACCAGTTTAATCTGATTATAGCCTGAGTATCCATCCATAAAGGAAAACATGGCATGGCCTGCCGTGCTGTCGATCAAAAGATCGATGTTGGGAAGTGGATAATCATCCTTTGGGGTGGCCTTGTTTAGATCTCTGAAATCAATACAAATTCGGACTTTGACATTCTTTTTGGGAACTGCCATGATGTTCGCCAACCAATCTGGGTATTCGATAGTCCAGATAAATTCTGCTTTTAACAACTCCTCAAGTCCTTCTTTAACTTGTGGTGCCACTTGGAGATCCATTTTCCTTAATTTCTGCTTGATTGGTTTGCAATCTGGCTTCAGCACGAGACGATGCTCGACTAACTTGGGGTCTAAACCTGGCATATCCTCATAAGTCCAACCAAAGACTTCCTGATGCTGTTTGAGGAAAGGGATGAGCTTTTCCTTCTCATCTGGACTCAAACTAGAACCAATTTTGAGGTTTTTTGGATCATCTTTTGAACCAATATTGACACCCTCTGTCGGATCCTGAACCAACAGCGATGGTTCGTCCTACTTCTGAATACTGGCGAACTCTGGCAACTCTTGAATTGCTGAGTCGAACTCTGCTAACTCTTTGATTTGCCCTGTTACCTTGCTGACTTCTGCCCTTGCCTTTGCCTTGAAGATTCTGGTCGGTTTGGATTTATTTTGAGAAAAGTTGGTATTGATAATGAGCTTTTTGAGCAATTTAGGAGCCATGATTCTGGCAATCCTGAAAGCGCAAAGGAGGTTTTTGAGAAAAGGGTAAAAGGTTTGAAAATAGCCTTTTGTACAGAGACAAAGAATGACAACATAGATAAAGATATAAGCAAAGAATGTGCGTACGCCAAGATGTGAATAGGAAATCGAAATTTCATTGATCAAAATATCTTTGATATTTATATATGATTTGTTGAAGAAAGAAAGAAACTGGGGCAAATTTTTTTGCCCCTACAAGACGACATTAAAGACAGAAAGTAGAAACACTGACATTGTCTTTATCATTCTGTTCCCTTGACAAAGGTGGTGTGCTTGCCGAATGACTGCCCTGAAAAGCCCAAGCCTGTGCTGGTGACATGCTGAGCAGGGATGATCGGCTCCAGAATGCCATCCCCATTCTTGCCAAGGCCCCTGAAGGGTTGGTAGCCATGTTTCATCAGAAGATCAAACCCTTTCTTAGTTTTTGAGAATTGGGGAAACAGAGGATGATCCTTGAGTGAAGTGCAATCGAGGCGCCCACCTAGCTTGGAGAAGCAAGGTCCCTACCACTGGATCACTGCTGCGATGTTTTCTGTCGACTGAACTTCTTTCAACTTCAGCATGTCCAGGCTTTCACTCAAATTGATTTCATCAATTTCCCGGATGCTCAGGATGTCGGCAGTGAAAGTAGGACAGGGGATCATCGGTTGCGGAAGTCTTTCCTCTGGATTCTCTCCTAGGACCGTGGTAATCATGCCTCCCTTCGACCATTTGATGCAATGGTAAAGAGTTGAAGGAACAGCGTTGGCATTGTGGATCCAAGTGCGCCCCAGAAGAAGGTTGTATGTAGGTGGCACATTCACCACGTGAAACAGGACTGTATGCACTGAATAGTTGATAAAAATTTCAATAAAGATTTTTCCCTTGGCTGTCTGCCCGTGGTTATCAAAACCGTAGATCGTGATCGGATCTGGGGTATATTCTTCTTCTTTCAGTCCCAAGGCCTTGGTTGTCATCTCGAGACAAATGTTAAGGCTGCTGCCTCCATCAACCAACACATTTGGGACAGCCATGCCCCTGGTCTGCACCACTATGTAGAGAGCGTTGTTGTGGAAAGAATGAGGCTTTGGCAAATCCTCATCAGAAAATGTAATGGGTGCGTTCGTCATGGCCTGGTTGACGATCTGAGCCATATCTTGTGGAGTGGTGCTAAGTTTGACTTTGATCTTTCTTAGCAGATCTTCTAGCACTTGTTGGTGTTCGGGCGAAGCGTGGGTCAAGTCTAGGATAGAAATGTTTAATAGAGCAGTGATTGGCTTCTGCACTGACCATGAAGTTTCTCCTTTCTTTGAAGCTGCCTTGATGAAGCACTTCAGAATCCTAGGAGTTAGCTTGGCAATTTCTGTCGTCACCTTCGCTGGCTCCTTAGTTGGTTTCTTGTTGCTAGAAAATGCAGTAATATCCACCCTCTTGGCGGAAGACTGCGCTTGATGAAGGACTAGAACCTGATGTTGATCTTAAAAGTCCTGACTGGAACATGGCTGGATACTGCCTTGTAAAAAAAATGTATGTTCTGTGATGACTGAAGTTGAATGTTTAGGAAATGGTTTTGATAAGATTTTTGGTTGCTCTTCGTCCTTATTCTCGATTAACAAGTTCTTGTCAATACAGTCTTGGATGATGTTTTTAAGGACAAAACAGTGCTCAGTGTCATGTCCGACAGTCCGATGAAACTTGCAAAATTTATCAGTCCATTTACCCATAGCAACGGGAGGATATGCCACTTTGGGGAGTTTGATCATTTCTTTTGACATCATATATTCCAAGATGTCTTCACGGGACTGTTCTAAAGTTGTAAACTCCCAATCATAACTCCAACCTTCATGTTTCAGCTTCTCTGGTTGCTTCGCTTCAGGCTGCGGTGCTAATTGGACGGGCTGTGGCTTAACAAATTTTCCCTTCTGGGCTACAGAGTTTGTTCTTTCGACCCTGGAATGTCTGGCATTCTTGTTGCGAGTTTTCTTGTTCTTCTTACTGCCAGAACTACTATTGTGGCTGAAAAAATCCCTGGAGTAGGCAACGTGTGCTTTCTTCTTCTGCTCAGGATTCCCTCTGACAAAAGGGTACCCTTCATATAGGCCATTGTCCAATCCGGTCTCGAGCCACTTGACTCTCTCAATCAGCTTGATGAATGAATTCGCAGGAGATGTGAAAATGAGATTCCTCAGAGGCTGTGCAAAGTTGTTCAAGATAATTTGCAGGGCATGCTCCTCTGGGATGGGAACCTTCATCTTATTACAGGTGCTCCTCCACCTGTGGATGAATTCGCCAGCTCTCTCATTCTCATTCTGCTTTAAATTGTATAGATGGTTGAGAGTTGGTGAGGCATCGATGTTAAACATGAAGCGCTCGATGAATAGGTTCACAACTTTATCGAACTCTCGTAGTTCGATAGGATTGATGCGGTCTGCATACCACCTGGCCGTTGTTCCCTCTAAGCTGTGAGGAAAGCAAATGAATAATGCCTGATTGTCTTTCCTGAAACGACCACATTCAGCATAGAACATGGCCAAATGAGCCTTGGGATTGCCTGTTCCGTCAAACTTGAGGAACTTTCGAGGGAGATTCTCCAGATTTTCGTTCCCGTCTAGGCCAATATAGAAATCTTCACCAGAGTAGGTATGTTTGCCTTTGCTTTTGGCTTGGATGTCCTTAATTGCCTGATTCATTTCTCTCATCTGTTCGTGCATCGGATCATTAGCTGGAATAGGCTTGTTTATTGATTCGGGTTCTGCAGCGATCTTCACAAATTACTGTGGAGGATTCTGATGGTAGACAAAATGTTCTTCTTCCTCTGATTCTTCTTCGGCTGATTCTGATTCCTCAGAAGTGGTGTCAGGCTGGACCTTCTTTCTGACAATCCTGACTGACTTTTTCACAACTTTCTTTTTTGGTTTGCTTTTCGGAACGACCTTCTTCCGACTGACCTCAGCTTGCTCTGACATCATTTTGGCCATCATTCTCTGAAACAGACTGTACTTGGCAGGATCAATATCATCGCCTTTGCCCTAATTTTGCCCTCTGATTGACTTGGGAGAATCCATTGCTTCAATCTCGCTGTCGCTGTGCTGAGGTGCTGTCTCTTTTCCAGCTCTTGTCTGAACCATCTTGACAATGCCAATGATTTTTGCAAAATATTGGAATGGTTAGAGCGTGGAAGAGCTTTTTGAAAACATAGTCTTTTGAGAAAAGATGAGAACAGGGGAATTGATGGAAAATTAAACAAGTTATCCCATTACTAGGGATCGGGTCACCACAAAATTTGTGATAATTGCGTCACCACTTAGTGGTAACGAAAAATGGGCCTTCTTACCTAGGCGAGGTCGTCCATCATGATAAGAAGAATAGAAGGAATGTCCCATCACTAGAGATGAGGTCATCATGAGTATCGTGACCATTTAAGCCATAAAAATAAATAAAAGAATAAAATTTTGGCCTAAAAAGAGCTTTTTTAACATAACAAAAGTTGAACTTTATTGATGACAAATTCAGATACAAAGAGAATGTGGGCAAACAGTTTGCCACCATTCTTGATATTTAGAAGATACATTAGGTCCAAGAAATATAGACAAAGGAATGAAAGAGTCTCAGGTGTATTTGGTTACATGGTATGACCCAGACCACTTATCCGACTGCAGATCGAACTCTGGCATGTGACCCATCGGGAAGCGAGTGTTGACATGAACCTGTCACTGCGAGAACTGTCTGAGACACCTCTCTGGCTGATAGTCGACACAGAAGAAAGGGTCAAGCAATCTGTAACGCTTGCTACGAGCATAAGTGTAGCGAGGAACTAATTCTGGTATGTCGAAGTAATCCCAAAGGATCTCTTCCTGGTGCAGACTCTCAATCAAAGTTCGATACTGAACAACAAACTTCGGCTTCTTGCTACTGAACCTGAAGGAACTAGCCTTTGATGGTACGTGCCGTAGGATCCATGACTACAGAGCGTAAGTGCATCCTTCCACTAGAACAATCTCTCCAAGGGAAAAATGAGCTAAGCCTCGGTAGAAAAAGGCTAGAGCTGCCATGGATACTGAAAGCTGACGGGTCTGCTTGCTTCCCCACCTTCGAAAGAATTGGGCAACTCTGATGTCGATGAAATTTTGACCATCCTGAAAGAATGCCAATCCTACTGTGCATAGGACCATGGCATGCTAGATTCTTTCTTTCGTTGCTCGAGATAGGGTGTCAACTTCCTCGTAAGCTCCATACTTGCAATAGAGTCTGAACAGATCGATGAATTGACTCCCGTTGATCTCGGTGAGAGGCCAAGATCTGCTCCCTGTAGCTCTGGCTAATGCTTCTCGAACATCTATCCCCTTGACATTGATCAGGAACTGCTGCTCGTGCATTTCGAAAACCCAGTACTCGTACTGGGGCATTTTCAAAAACCAGTGCTCATGCTGGTGTGCATTTCGAAAACCCAGTACTCGTATTGGGGCATTTTTGAAAACCAGTGCTCGTGATGGTGTGCATTTCGAAAACCCAGTACTCGTACTGGGCATTTTCAAAAACCAGTGCTGGTGTGCATTTTAAAAAACCCAGTGCTCCTGCTGGTGTGCACTTTCGAAAACCCAGTACTCGTACTGGGGCATTTTCAAAAACCAGTGCTCGTGCTGGTGTGCATTTTGAAAAACCCAGTGCTCGTGTTGGTCTGCACTTTCGAAAACTCAATGCTCGTACTGAGGCATTTTCAAAAACTAGTGCTCGTGCTAGTGTGAATTTCGAAAACCCAGTGCTCGTGCTGGTGTGCACTTTCGAAAACCTAGTACTCATACTGGGGCATTTTAAAAAACCAGTGCTTGTGTTGGGATGCATTTCAAAAAATTCAGTGCTCGTACTGGTGTGTATTTTCGAAACCCGACGCTCGTACCAGGGTATTTTTGAAATCCAGTGCTCGTACTGGTATGTTTGTCAAAACCCAGTGCTCGTACTGGAACATCTCAAATCCAATGCTCGTGCTGGTACATCTAGCGCTCGTGCTAGTGTTTGGCTGACGGATCAGTTAGCCCTCCAGGTTCAGTCTTTGTATTAACCAATCATCAACAATTCAAGCTCTAAATTCTCAATTTCAATCTTCGGGTTATCATTTTATCAAAAACCAATCTTTTTCTCTTGCGAAGGACCCTCTTCAGGGAGAGTTCGAGGGAGCTCGTTCCTTTCGCATACAACCATCTTTCGTTCGCAAGAACCCTCTTCTAGGGAGAGTTTGAAGGGACTCGTTTTCTTCGCGAACAGTTTGCAAAACAATCAACCAACTTTACACAAAAGAACCCTTTTTCCAGGGAGAGCTTCGACGAAAGCTCGTTTCTTTTGTGGCCCCCATTTTTCTCATCTTTGGCCTACCCCTTCACAGAGGACCCTCTTTTAGGGAGAGTATGATGGAGTCGTTCATCTGTGATACTTTCTCAACTTTGTTTTTTTGGCCGCCTTTCTATAAGAGAAGCCTAGAGATAGAGAGTTTTGACGAAAACTTAATTTCTCTTCGAAAGTTCCATTTTGCAAACACCTCTTTTTTGGAGAAGAGAGGAGTATTTTCAACTTCCCATTCAGGTAAGGGCTAAGCCTGAGTCTCTCTTTTGGGGAAAAAGACAGAAGAATTTTGTCATGGACGTGTTAATCGACTGTTGAGCGATTACATTCATCAAGGATTTTGATGTCTTCTTTATAATCGTTGTAATTTTGAAAAGATTTTTAAATGTAAAACATGTGAAAACCAGACATCAAATAATAAAAACCGGTTCTCACTAGTGGATGAGACCGGGTCGAACTCAGGGAACGGGAATATTTTGTATTCAAGCACACAATTCTAAACTATTCTTTATTGCTGAATTATTGAAATGTAAAATGTTTAAGAAAAGTAAAAACAACTAACTATTACAACAAATGAATACCCTTCGCAGAGGGCGTAAAGTGCAATATTTACAAACCCAATTAAAATCCTAATTCTAAAGTAAAAAGTAAAAAGAAGCTCTACTCTTCGCTTTCTCGTGTCACGTAATCGCTTCAACTCCACTCCTTCGTTATCCTGCACAAATTCAATGAACACGAGCAGTACCAGAGATAGAAATAGAAATCTATATTGAATTAGCTAATTCTTAAAAACACTAAAGGATATTAACAAAAGACTTCAATGACAATTAAAACTACATTAACTAACACAATTAACTAAATTTCAATTTACTCAAACTAAACTTTATGAAATCTAATTATTTCAATTAACGAACAGTGAAGACAATTAATCACTAACACTTTATTAACAACTATACACTTATACTATTGAAAAACACAAATACCAAAAATTGAAAGCATTAAAAATCAAGAAATGTAAACATCAAGGAATGCCTAATGAAGAACAGAAATTCAAGTATTGAAAACAAAAAGAAAAACATGTGAAAACTAACTAGAAAATAGCAAAAGAAAAAAATTTGTAAAAGATATTGAATGAAGAAAAACAGGAAAAGTTCTTAATTGGAAAAACAAGAAATCAACTTATATCAACTAAAAGAAATAGAAATGAAATGTAAAACAGAAATTGAAGGTTACAAAACAGAAAATTAGAAGATATAGAAAATGTGAATATGAATTTTATATAAAAAAAAACAGGATTTCAGCAAAATGAAAAGAAAAGGAAATCAAAAGAAAAAAACTGGAAATGAATGTAAGAACCAGAAATGATCTAATTGAAAACGGAAAAAAAACAAAACAGAAATTTAGTAAACAACGAAATTCAGGTAGATATTCAATATCTTTCAGACTGAAAATTCACGATATATTTGATCGGATTCTTATAGAATTCAATCATTTACTTCAGAAATCCGATATTCATTTGCTGGATTTTAATTGATCATGCATCAGATGTAATGAAGCAGCTTAATCTTCTTTTCTTCAGATGGATATCAGATTGCTTTCTGATGAACCGTAGCAGAGTATTTCAGAGCAAGCAAGAGCTTCCGGCAATAAGGAGTAACTCAGGCAATTTCACAATTAATCTTGACAGAAGATCACGATTCTATAACTTGTACAAAGCATTCCATCAACTAGTTGTTGGATCAAGGCTTCCTCAGTACTTATCAGATATGAATTGGAACAGAAATTCAGTTCATTGATCAAATAATAACGAACCGGAGATCTTTGATAGCTGCCGGAGATTTCAAAACAAAAAGTTCACCGGATAACATTTTGCTCGATCCAGATGATCGATACTGCTTTTAGAAACAAAGTTTTATTTTTATTTTTATACAGCAATTAATCCACTGAATCTAGATCAAGATTTTGATCAGATTATCAAGACTTTATTCATCAGAACAAGTATTCCGGCAGAATCTCTGTTGATTGCCGGAATTCATTCACAGATTTTTTTCTTTTTACGTTTTCTCTTTTTTTTTTTTCCAAATTAAAATTCAAACATCATGAAGATTATCATTCAGACAGAAAAAGAAGAAGAAGAAGAAAAAGAAGTTGCAGAACACTCACCGTGGCTTTAGATGGGTTAGAAAAGAAGTGGCCGGCCTCCTCCCGTACGCCGTCGCCGTTGCTGGAAGTCTCTCCACCGGAAAACAGGGAAGAAGAGAAAAAGAGGGAGAAGGGGAAGAAAAGCTCAGGAGAAGTGGAGAGGAGGGAGAAGAAAAGAGGGTTGTAGCTCAGGAAAGGGGAGACGCCCCCCTTTCCATTTTTTCTGGGTTTTAAAAACAAGCAAACCGGTTTTGAACTGGTTTGCTGTTTGTTTTAACAAAATCCAAACCGGTTGGAACCGGTTTCCTTATTATATTTTTAGTTTTCAGAAATGCAAACCGGTTCAAGCCGGTTTGTGTTATTTTTTTTTTCAGTTATTTTTCAATTTTCAAAAATTACAAACCATGTAATGGTTTGTTTTTATTATTATTTTTTCATTTTTAAAAGAAAAGAAAACCGTATAAATCGGTTTATTATGAAAATTTTCAAAAGTTAGAAAAAACAAAACTCTTTATTTATAAAGAAACTCAAAAACTAATCTAACTATATATATATTTTTTTTTCTTTTCTAAAAAAAAAAAAAACACTTAAAATGAATATAAAACTATTTTTCTCCATTTTTTATTTTTTTATTTTTTTATTTTTATTTTTAATAAAAACTAAAACTAAACTACTATGACTATAACAAAAACTAAAATATGCATAAAAATGTAAAATAAAACTATTTTTCATGCATTTTGTATTTTTAAATCATTTTAGCACATTTACTCAAAAACTATCATAAAATTGGGTTTTTGAAACATTATTTTATAAAATCATGCATATTTTTGTATGAAATATCCCTAAAATATATGCATGATCAGATTTCAAGAATATTTTGCCAATTTACAATCAAAAGTCATTGTTGATCTCAAAGTTTTCATCGCATAAAGAATTTCCTCAAACTACCTTTAGTATTATTTCCAAAAGAGCAAGACTTTTGCAAAATAAGAACTAAATTCAAGGTTTTATGTTGGTCCACCAAGAGGATGAAGAAAAATCTTCGATATGACCGGCAAAAGAAAAATTCAATGATGTTGAAAAGCCATAAGCGAACTGATATTGATCATAGCTATGGCATATTCTTAAGGATCGTTCTTCTGACAGTAAGACAATGGAAATATCCTGGGCAATAAAAAGGACCTACCCAATCCATATATCCTCAGTCGTCTAAGTTGCAATCAAATATCAGCAAAAGGGATCTCTCAATTGTCGTCAAGATGAAGACGAATATGCGAGCCAGATCTCCGGGGCCAAAGAATATGTGGACCATCTCCAAGATGAAGGAGTTTGTGAAGGATCCTTCCAGGGAATGTTTTGAGCACCGTCAAGATGAAGGCGATTGCGATAAGCCTCCCGACAAAACCCTAAAAGATATTTGATTTCTGCTATCATCCAGAGATTTCTGAACCAATGTCATCAAGCCTAATTCCTGAGAAAGAAAAAAGAAGGATCGAAATATCTCCAAGATGAAGGAGTTTGTGACGTACCCTTCCCTGAAAAGGGAGAAAAGTCAGGACATCTCCAAAATGAAGGATGATGTAAACCCCAAGAAAGCTCCATGACTCAAAAGAGTGCAAAAAGATCATCATGAGAAATGCCCAGGATATCAAACTGCCCAAAACTGTCAGGAACCATCTTTATTTATGTGAAATTCTTCTATCAATATCTTTTCACTCAATTGCTTTTATGAAGCTAAGAATATTTCATCTCTTTTCATATCAAGAAAATTGATATCTTTCTTAAAGAAACTCAACAGCAACAAATTTGAATTTGATTCTTGATTCTACGGAGTTAGCCCAATTGGAGCTAATACTCTAGGTAAAAAGAGGTAATATTTTCATGCACAATTCAATCATTCTGAATCAACTATAATTTATGACATCTTATTCACAATATTTTCTCATTATCCCAACATGAAGCAAGAACTTGATGTTCGTTTTGACAAATCCTAACGTCATCCCTCCTTAGGACTGAGAAGTCCTTTCCTTCTGTTTGATCTGAACCTCTCGGATCTGCACACTTCCCTGTGTTCCCCACGGTCCCGCCATAGACAGTTCCCGCTCAGGATAAGGGTTAAACCTGAACTTTCTGCAAAAGGTCTGTTATTGTCAAAAGTTATTTTCAGTCTCAGCAATGAGGCACCCAAGAACAACCCCTTTTCAAGCTTTAGGGACCCCCATTTTCATCCTTTTGCAAACCCCTCTTGGACTTGTTGTGTGAAGTCTAGAGGCCTCATCACAGTTTCCCCGCTCCTCGAGGATTCTGTATCCATTCAGGCTAAGGATTAAACCTGTTACCTCGCTCCTCGAGGTATCACCCAAACCTTCTGCGAGAGGTCATCTATTTTTAGAAAGCTGATTTAGTCTCAGCAATAAGACACCCCAGATCATCCCCTTTCCAAGCTTTAGGGAATCCCTTTTTTTTCTCTTCTCGCAAACCCCTTCTGGATTTGTTCGTCCAAATTTCGAAGGTCCCAACATGGTTTCTTCATTCGAGGATTCTGTATGGTCGCCCCTTTCAGGTCAAGGGTTAAGCATGTACCTCGCTCTATGAGGTATCTTCCGTTCAGGTTAGGGTTAAACCTGAGTCTCGTTTCGACTAGATATCCTTTTTAATCCCACCACGGTTTCTTCATTTGATGACTTCGTGTAATTCCCCCCACACAGGTCAAGGTTTAAACCTGAATCTTGCTTTGGCGATGCACTTCGTTGTCCCATCACGGCTTCCTGGCTTGAGGATTCTGTATGGTCGTCTCCTTCATGTTAAGGGATAAGCCTGAACCTTGTTCCACGAGGTATCTTACATTCAGATTTGGGTTAAACCTGAGCCTCGATTCGACGAGGTAATCCTCTCGGTCCCATCATGGTTTTCCCCCACAAAGGAATACATGTTCTTTATATGTCCATCCAGGAAAAAATCATGCTTAATTTCATCTCACGAGGCATTTCTCTCAAATATGCCATCGAGGTCCACTTATATTCCTTTCCCCATCCAAATTATCTCTATTTATCTTCGTCCCATCTAGATTAAGGGCTAAACCTGAATCATCCCAAAAAGTTGATCTTGTCTCACTCATGAGACTTGATCAAAATCCTTATATGTCACCATTTTGGGACCTTCACCCAAAGTCCCATCACGATTTCCTCATTTCTATTATTCACTCATATCATTGACGAGGATTTTGTCCCCTCAGAACCATTCAGGATAAGATTTTAAGCCTGAAAAGCCATGTTTTCAAAATAAATTCTTCCACACCCAACTCAGATCCGCTGACTGGAATATTTTACAAAATTTGGAGTGTTTTCTTTGCCACTAAGCTCGGCTTTCAACCGGCTTAGTAGCAAAGAGGGGCATCTGTGAACACCACAAATTTTTCAAAATGTTGTAAATTTACCCTTTTTGCTCCTGATCCCATTTTCTGAGCGATCAAGTCAGTTTTAGATTCAAACTCCAGTCATTTCTCAGATATTATTGAAATTTAGTTCATTTTTATACATCTGACTCAGTTTTGGATCCAGATTCGGGTAAAAGATCTGAATCTGAACCTCATTGTCCAATTTCCAAATTGAAATTACAAAAATACCAAAAATTGCTTTTGAATAGCTCGGACATTCCATCCGGCATCCATTTGGATTCATTGCTCTATATTTCTCAATTTGAGGTTCAAAACTCGAAAATCTTCTCAAATTTTGAATCCAAACTCATTCTCTGAAGAAATCAAAACCCAAATTTTTAGAAAACCCCTATTTTGTAAATTCTTACCAAAAAATACAAAAAATTGTTTTGTCCCTCATATTTTCTTAGGTTTTTATTTATTAAAAACAACAGAAAGAAACAAATTAGAAAATACCGAGAAAAGAGCAAAAAAATCCAAATAATAAAGAAAATTACCAAAAAATAGTTTTAAAAAGCCGTTTCTAGAAAAACTTTTCAAAAGAACCTCTTTTTGAAAATTTCAGAAATAAAACCTTCAAAACCCTCTCATGCCCTCTTTCATTCCAGAACCCTCTTCCCAATCGGGCTCCTCTACCGCCCATCGCACTCTCCTCTTCGCAGAACCGCCTTCCCCATTCTCCACCCTTGATCACCAACAACCATCACTTCCTTCATCCATCGCCAACGGCCATCGCCCTCTCTCGCTGAAACCCTCCATCACCAACAAACTCCCTTCATGATCCTTCTTCCATTTCTTATAAAACGAACACAGGGGTCTCAGGGAGGGCATCGATCACATCCATCTTTGTGCTATTGCCCCTTATCATCCGATTAACACCTTCATCCTTACGTTTCTACTTCTCCTCTCCTCTCAAATCTCCTCTCCTTCAGCAATAGAAGGTCTCTATTGCCGGATGAAGGAAGGCTCTGTGTCCGCCCTTTAGAGCTTCAATAAGCCACAAAATTCCCCTCTGAATCCCTGAAGAAGGCTCCTCTCAGGACCCCAACGAAACCACAGTAAGTAACGATCCCCTTTTTCCTATTTATTGCTCTGTGAAAGCGCCTTTTGTGGTTTTGAATTGCTTGTGGCAATCTCAATCTACATTCATGCAAAATTAACGGAAAGTCTATATTCCTACACCTTATTTGTATGATTTCCTTAGTTTTTTTTTCTAACCCCATATTTCTGATGGCATTTGGTATGGTAGTCTGTTTAGTTTTATTCATCTAATTGCATTATATATACATGATTATCCTTGGTATCTTGGTTGATTATGATCTATCTCAGCGTATCATCATGAGTTACCTATGGCGTTCGTTTCAATTCTCGCTAAATCCTTTTTTTTCATACTTCGGGAGTACATTTTCCTTATGATCGACATTTTACTAATTTCAGCATTAGCCCTCCCCATCAATTGTATTCCATGTTATTTATTTGCTAGTTCATACAATTGCATAGTATGTTTTCATTATAAATTGGACCCCCATGCCTGATCCTGTAAATTTGATAGTTCTATCTGTCACCATTATGATTTACACCTTTCTGTTTTCTTCTATGCCCAGTATCTTGATAGTTGGTCTGCATTTTCTCTGTCATTTGAAGTTTGACTTCCTATTTTCATTTGATTATCTAGCAAATTCATTTTTCTTCCAATGATTCATTGCATTTCAATCTACTCTCTTATCGTGAATAGCAAATTTTGGTTGTCTATTGATTTCATTTTTGTTGTTTTGTCGTGGGTAAGCATATTTTTCCTCATTTGATTAGCTGTCGATTTTACCTCTCTTTCGATTGTTCATTTTTTTTTTATTTTGTCCTATAATGAATAGTCTCTTCTTCAATAATTGATTGTTTGTCAATTTCATCATATCCTGATTCCCCATTTTTTTTTCTTTTCTTTGATTGCTATTACTACATTTCCTCTTCTCTTTAAGATAGTTTTCATATATATTTTCATCATAATGACTATGGCAGCATTTCATTTTGTTTCTGCTTATTACATATACATCATCGGATCTCCTGTTTTAATTCTCGAATGCAATAGGACTTTAGATAGTCATCTGTTGTGCCTTCTGTCTGGTCGGGAGGAGTCTGGTTTTCCTTTTTCCATTCTATAAAAATTGTAATAACAATTGAAGACCAGTGATTTCAAATCCTCGGCTCTGAATTATTTTCAATCTACGGTAAATTTCTAAATGCTATCAACCATCAGGATGGTTAAGAAAGTAGCGAATGTTGCTGAGAATTTAACCACCAATATTACTGGGAGTCTTTCTGGAATATTAATTTCTGAATACTGATTGTCAATGATTAATTTCCAGTAGAATGCCATGTAGGTATTTACTGCTACCCTAAAAAAAAAAGCAAATCAGGGCTGGGATAATATCCAGCCTATGGTTTGGATTTGTTGTGGAGGTCAATTCTATGCTGATTCATTTCCTTCTGAATCATGATTCAGAAGATTGAACTTGGTTTTCTCAAACAGATCTTGCGCTTGACAATCCATTTACTATTTAAACTCTGGGGGCTCGATGCCAGATTCACTGGTCAATCTGTTGCTAAAAGTTCCATATCTGAGATTGACTGGCCAATCCATTTGTTATCAGAGTTTCGGAAGTCTGATAATTGAAATTGATGTGTTACAATCTGTTTGGTGGAATCAATGTCTGCACCTTTGAGATCCTCTTGTAGTTGCTGAAAATTCCCACTTCCATTTATTACTCGTTACAAGTCAGTATGAAAATTGGCTCGCTAATAGAATTTGCTACATTGCTTTACTGATAACATTATTTTGGATTCATCTCATAATTGGAGAGGTCATAATTTGCTATAAAAGCAGACCCAGTATTTAAATCATTTTGCTGTCAACTCAGGTTTGCAGGAAGAGGATCATAAGATCTGATTGGTTTTGACTTAAACCATTGAGAAGTTACAGTATGCAACATCTTATTTCCTTTCCGACTTTACATTGCATCTGTATCATGTATTAGGCAATACATACTTACCTCAGCATGTCATTGTGACCACCCTATTCACTGTGTATGTCTGTATTATGTGCCCACATGATATGTATACACGCTAAGGATACATTCATTCTACCATGTTATGCACTCACTACTGTATGCACAATCATTCATGATATACACCTTCATATCCCACGTTTTACACTTGCACTGCATGTTGGTTGGGGCACAACATACCATAGTCGATGGCTAATACTAAGCATATCACCCCTAGCATTCATTGGTTTGCTTTAGTCAAATTGACTAACCTTGCACAACAACTAGATTAGTTAATGTTGTCCATTATCAATTAACTCAATACCTGAGCTTCAGCTCTCAAACTTCTAGAGACCAATTTGCTATCAGAGGGTCAAGTATCGATGCTCAATACACAGTCATTTTCAGTCATGTTTTGTAGAAATTACTCAGATATCCATCATTCATTATCGGTTTTCATAACACTGGAATGTTGTGTTCAGTAAATGATGTAATAGATAATCCATAACATCCAGAGCCTAAGCCCTTATAGCAGGACATGACTGAGAGGCTGAAATGTCTCTTTGTTGCTGATAGAAATACCAATATCATGGTTATTAATGCATCAATTGGCAACATGACAAGCTCTCAACTTTTCACCCATTGTCCGCTGTTACATTTACCTGTTATAGAACATGCTTCATCCCCTGAATTCCCAGAACTGATCATTGTTGCACTGTTCTCCCCATTCAAAATCCTGGTGTCTATGTGAGCACAGCAGCCTAATGGCTGCTGTAATCTACCAACAATAACACCATCGACACCCACTGCCTTTTACACTCTCGGCATCCATCCCACTAAAAACTATGAATCTGATTCATTGACCTCACACAACTGTAAATGTCCCATCTTCTTTTCTCAGGAATACATGTATGTAAGTATATATGTATATATATATATATATATACATATATGTATACATACATCTATATATATGTGTGTGTGTATATATATATATATATATATATATATTTGTGCCTTCAAGTATATTTCTTCACAAACATTCTCATGTACATCTAAGATGGATCCATTCCCTCATGTATATACATAGCCATATATATTTTATTACACTCTTCATCTTATGTATAAAGTGTTATCTTTCTTTTCCATGTGTGTTTCCTATTGTATACTAACACTTGATTTTTGCAGGAGATGTGTAAAGGGTATGGCTTTCCTTTGAGATTAAGAAACTTTGTAATTTCAATTTCATTCAAAATCTGTAATAGTTAGATACTAATGAGAATTTACATTTCCAGTCTTAGATTTAGAATGAATGAGCATTATAAATGTCATAAATTGCTTGTTTTCATACCTTTTGCCTTTTGTTTCCCCAAAATTCACAATGGGAACATAAGTGGCACGTGCACCATTCTAATAAGAGATGATTAAACCCTAAGTTGATGATTTGCATCAATGGCCATAGTCAGGTTGTGAACAAAACTTATGGTTTTCATCTTTTATGGAATAACACTCGATCCACACTAGATCTCTTTTCAAACATTTTTCTTCCTTTATTAGAGTTTAATTTAAAATTAACTCAAGATATATATCAATGGCCATAGTCAGTATATATTGAGAGCTAATTTCATTTTAAAACTCTATAAAGGCATCAAAATATATTTTATTCTTCACTTGAATTTAAATATGATTACTATATGATATATTCAATGCCCATAGTCAGAAATGTATTATATCTTCAATCTTACTTCAATTCATATGAAGAATGAGATATGTCTTTCAAAAATCCAAATTTCAAAATCATTCAGCATCTAAGATAGAATTATATCATATTTTCAAAATTCCTTTTCAAAATCCAAGTGATCTTGAATATATCTTTAATTTCTATTTTCAATTCATTCTTCTATCTCATTTCAAAGGTTCAAATTTCAATTTCAAAGTCCAATTTGACTTTGAAATTTCAAACTTCACTTTTATATTCACAATTCAATTTCCAATTCAAATCAAATTTCGAAATCCAAATTAAAACTTTGGGATTCTAAATTCATCTTTAGGATTCAAATTCGAATTCAAATCAACATCTCAAATCCAAAATCAAAGTTTTGGGATTCATTCTGAATCTCAAAGTTTTAAAATTCAATCTGGGTTTTCAAAACCCAGATCCGTCTTTCAAAAGCCCCATTTGGGCATTCTAAATCCAAAGATTAGAATCCAATTCCATTTAGGATCCTAGAAATCAATTTCATTTTTTGGCTCGCAGATTTCTGATCCAATTCCCATTTAGGATCTAGATCCAGAATTCAACTTCATCCTGGATCTCAGATTTCAAATCCAATTCCCATTTAGGATTCTAGATCCAGAGTTTAACTTCATTTTTGGATCTCAGACTTCGGATCCAATTCCATTTAAGACTCTAGAATCCAACTCTATTTTGGATCTCAGACTTTGGATCCAATTCCATTTAAGACTCTAGAATTCAACTCTATCTTGGATCTCAGACTTCAGATCCAATT
Source organism: Nuphar pumila (assembly GCF_984573655.1). Lineage (NCBI taxonomy): Eukaryota > Viridiplantae > Streptophyta > Magnoliopsida > Nymphaeales > Nymphaeaceae > Nuphar > Nuphar pumila. Next base: position 62,006,059 of record NC_143257.1, on the reverse strand, counting down.
CCATTTAAGACTCTAGAATCCAATTCTATCTTGGATCTCAGACTTCAGATCCAATTCCATTTAGGATCTAGTATTCAAATTCCATCTTAGATCCCAGATTTCAAATCCAAATCTATTCCCAATTCTCGATTTTAAATCCAAATCTATCTTGATTTCAAATCCATATCCATTTTCAGATCTCATTTGGACTTCTTAAATCCATTTCTATTTTTTTTTTACCAATCCAAATTCTATCCTGATTTTAAATTTTAAATCTGAAATTCAATTCCATCTCAGATTTCATCTCTTCTCCGGGTTCACAATTCAAATTCAAAGTCCATTCCTGACTTTGAAACTTCATTTCTTTCTCTTTTATCTCAGCTTTAAATTATTCTTTTCAAAATCCAAAGATTTATCCTCCCAACTTTGATTATTTCAAAAACTTAGAACTTCTCTGATATATCTCAAAGTTCTAAGTTAAATTTAACTATTTTAAATCATCTCTTCATCACATTTACTTTAGAATCACTTAGAAAATCTCAGAGTTCCAAAAGTGTTTTCCCAAAAGCACACATTTCTGCATTTTGCATTACACAAGCATGATTCTTTGTGCATTTAGACTTAGAATAAATTCTTAGATAATATTTAGGCAAAGCAAAAAGGCATAAATTCGATCCTTGGTTTGATTACCCCTGGTAAAGGCGCCAGGAATGGTCGAACCTCGTACTGACGAGCGGATCCCGTCTCTCCATTTTTCCATAATATTTAAAAAATGGACGTGAGTTATTTTCTAAATATTTTTTTTCAAATCAAGGTCAAGTGAGACCTTTGCAAAAGAGTTCCTCTCTATCTCTTCTTTCTTTTCTTTTCTCTTTTCTCTTCTCTCTTCTTTTCTGTCTTTTATTTTCTCTCCTCAAGAAGGAGGGAATAGAGGCTAGAAAGGAAAAGAAAAGGAAGAGAGAGAAATACCAATAGATGAAAAAATTTAAGATGATCACAGGTCATTGAGCCAGAGTGTGTTGTTTCCACCGAAAGAGGTGAAGTGCTCATCCAGGCTGAAGTGCCGAGAGCAGGGTTAAGCATGCATATGAATAAAACCTTTGTTCCACGGTGAAAGCCATGTGGGTGATTGGGGTTGGGTACATACTTCTCAAAGGCTGCCCTATAGGCATGCAATGTTCGTCAAGTAATTGTAAGACGGTGATGGCGCAACCTTGAGTGACATATATTTTACCTGAACCTGATAGAGTTCATTGATGGCCTCCGTCACTCAAAGGTATGGAGGTCGTGGTTATCCTTAAATATCTAAGGATTGAACCCAACTACTGCAGTGGCAGAATGTATTCGAATACCTAGTAAGGATCTCTTCTGGTATGTTGTACCGTCCTACTAGGGGATGGGGTCAACAAGCATCTGGGGTATCTAAAATACATAGAATAATCAACCCTCAGATCGTCATGTTGTCGCCCAGATATGAGTCCCCTAAGCCCAGGGGGAGGTGCAATTATCGAAACAAAGAATTAGCTTAGGTACATCGATACTTTGAATGTATGAGTGAATGAACGTTGTTGAGTCAGTCCTGCAGAACCTTTGTAAAGGTGTCATGGTCGGTATGCTACTGGACCGATTGGGAAAGAATCCAAATGATATCCGTACGACTAAGCGAAGTTCGAAGAGCTGTCCTTAGATTCATAGGATACGGATGTGCCAAGCATAAAGGCTTGAGCTAGACATCCATTCGGGACCTTAAAGAGGTCAATGCTAAGTCGTGGAGACTTAAGCGGTTATTCTAAATCACAGCCCTGAAGAGGCTTACGCGAAGTCATGAAGACTTGCGTGAAATTTCAATTCATAGCCCTAAGGAGACTCTTACGATATACGCTAAGTCGTGTAGACTAGAGCGTCGTTATTGCGAACTGCGACCCTGAGTGGTCATGCTTTTACTTGAGTTGAATGGATATGTGTTTGCTTGCTTACCAGACCATCAGTGGTTCTTACCCCGTTTAATGGAGATTTCAGGTCTTGTACCTGCGTGGCGATATGCGGAGCAAGGCGGCATCGAGTTCCAGGGTTTCTCTAGACAGAGTTGTACTGCTTCCTTTTATTAAACCTATACTGCTTTTCCAAGCAGTGATGTTGTAATAAACATGTGGTTTTCGATAAAATGGAACACTTCGGTGGTCAATGAGTTGCTTGGCCATATACCTGCAACGTGCTCGGATTTTTCTAAAACCGACGACTCATTATCATCTGATTCTGCTGCTAAAAGCTTTTCTAAGTTCCGCTGCAAAGAAAAAAAAATTCATGAAAATTTTAACTTAGCATTGTTTTGAAAATCTAGAGCGTTACACAATCCCAACTTGGATCCAGATCTCCAAATGCAATCTCCACTTTTTGATCTCAGACTTAAGATCCAAATTCCATCTTGGATTATAGATCTTGAATCCAATTCCATCTAGGATCCAGAATTCAACTTCATTTTGGATCTCAGACTTCAGATCCAAATCTCATTTAGGATTCCAGGATTCAACTTCATTTTGGATCTCAGACTTCAAATCCAACTCCATTTAGGAATCCAGATTTCAGAACTCAACTTCCTTTTGGATCTCAGACTCCAGATCCAACTCTAGATTTCAAATCCAAATCCACTTTCAGATCCCATTTGGATTTCTTAAATCTATTTCTATTTTAAATTCCATTTGAATTTCTCAAGTCCGAATTCCATCCTGATATCAAACTTTGAATCTAGAATTCAATTCTATTTCAAATCTCATCCAGGTCCAAAATTTAAAATCCAGAGTCCATTTCTCCTATATATATCAAATCTTTTTCAAAACTTTGGGTATATTCTTCAAAATTTTCCCTTATTTTCAAAAACCTCTGGTGTATATTTTTTTCTTTTCTTACATTTTTTTTACTTTTTTATGTCAAATATCCTTTAAAAACCCTGGAAATCCCCTTTTCCAAAACCGACGCTCGTACCAGGGTATTTTTGAAATCCAGTGCTCGTACTGGTATGTTTGTCAAAACCCAGTGCTCGTACTAGCACATCTCAAATCCAATGCTTGTGCTGGTACATCTAGCGCTCGTGCTAGTGTTTGGCTGACGGATCAGTTAGCCCTCCAGGTTCAGTCTTTGTATTAACCAATCATCAACAATTCAAGCTCTAAATTCTCAATTTCAACCTTCGGGTTATCATTTTATCCAAAACCAATCTTTTTCTCTTGCGAAGGACCCTCTTCAGGGAGAGTTCGAGGGAGCTCGTTCCTTTCGCATAAAACCATCTTTCGTTCACAAGAACACTCTTCTAGGGAGAGTTTGAAGGGACTCATTTTCTTCGCGAACAGTTTGTAAAACAATCAACCAACTTTACACAAAATAACCCTTTTTCCAGGTAGAGCTTCGACAGAAGCTCGTTTCTTTTGTGGCCCCCATTTTTCTCATCTTTGGCCTACCCCTTCACAGAGGACCCTCTTTTAGGGAGAGTATGATGGAGTCGTTCCTCTTTGATACTTTCTCAACTTTGTTTTTTCGACCGCCTTTCCATAAGAGAAGCCTAGAGATAGGGAGTTTTGACGAAAACTTAATTTCTCTTCGAAAGTTCCGTTTTGCAAACACCTCCTCTTTGGGAAAGAGAGGAGTATTTCAAACTTCCCAGTCAGTTAAGGGCTAAGCCTGAGTCTCTCTTTTGGGGCAAAAGAGAGGAGAATTTTGTCATGGACGTGTCAATCGATTGTCGAGCGATTACATTCATCAAGGATTTCAAGAATATTTTGCCAATTTATTATCAAAAGTCATTGTTGATCTCAAAGTTTTCATCGAATAAAGAATTTCCTCAAACTACCTTTAGTATTATTTCCAAAAGAGAAAGACTTTTGCAAAATAAGAACTAAATTCAAGCTTTTCTGTTGGTCCACCAAGAGGATGAAGAAAAATCTTCGATATGACCGGCAAAAGAAAAAATCAATGATGTTGAAAAGCCATAAGCGAACTGATATTGATCATAGCTATGACATATTCTCAAGGATCGTTCTTCTGACAGTAAGACAATGGAAATATCCTGGGCAGTAAAAAGGACCTACCCAATCCATATATCCTCAGTCGTCTAAGCTGCAATCAAATATCAGCAAAAGGGATCTCTCAATTATCGTCAAGATGAAGACGAATATGCGCCAGATCTCCGGGGCCAAAGAATATGTGGACCATCTCCAAGATGAAGGAGTTTGTGAAGGATCCTTCCAAGAAATGTTTTGAGCACCGTCAAGATGAAGGCGATTGCGATAAGCCTCTCGACAAAACCCTAAAAGATATTTGATTTCTGCTATCATCCAGAGATTTCTGAACCAATGTCATCAAGTCTAATTCCTGAGAAAGAAAAAGAAGGATCGAAATATCTCCAAGATGAAGGAGTTTGTGACGTACCCTTCCCTGAAAAGGGAGAAAAGTCAGGACATCTCCAAAATGAAGGATGATATAAACCCCAAGAAAACTCCATGACTCAAAAGAGTGCAAAAAGATCATCATGGGAAATGCCCAGGATATCAAACTGCCCAAAACTGTCAGGAATCATCTTTATTTATGTGAAATTCTTCTATCAATATCTTTTCACTCAATTGCTTTTATGAAGCTAAGAATATTTTCTCTCTTTTCATATCAAGAAAATTGATATCTTCCTTAAAGAAACTCAACAGCAACAAATTTGAATTTGATTCTTGAATCTGCGGAGTTAGCCCAATTAGAGCTAATACTCTAGGTAAAAAGAGGTAATATTTTCATGCACAATTCAATCATTCTGAATCAACTACAATTTTTGACATCTTATTGGCAATATTTTCTCATTATCCCAACATGAAGCAAGAACTTGATGTTCGTTTTGACAAATCCTAACGTCATCCCTCCTTAGGACTGAGAAGTCCTTTCCTTCTGTTTGATCTGAACCTCTCGGATCTGCACACTTCCCTGTGTTCCCCACGGTCCCGCCATAGACAGTTCCCGCTCAGGATAAGGGTTAAACCTGAACTTTCTGCAAAAGGTCTGTTATTGTCAAAAGCTATTTTCAGTCTCAGCAATGAGGCACCCAAGAACAACCCCTTTTCAAGCTTTAGGGACCCCCATTTTCATCCTTTTGCAAACCCCTCTTGGACTTGTTGTGTGAAGTCTAGAGGCCTCATCACAGTTTCCCCGCTCCTCGAGGATTCTTGTATCCATTCAGGCTAAGGATTAAATCTGTTACCTCGCTCCTCGAGGTATCACCCAAACCTTCTGCGAGAGGTCATCTATTTTTAGAAAGCTGATTTAGTCTCAGCAATGAGACACCCCAGATCATCCCCTTTCCAAGCTTTAGGGAATCCCTTTTTTTTCTCTTCTCGCAAACCCCTTCTGGATTTGTTCGTCCAAATTTCGAAGGTCCCAACATGGTTTCTTCATTCGAGGATTCCGTATGGTCGCCCCTTTCAGGTCAAGGGTTAAGCATGTACCTCGCTCTATAAGGTATCTTCCATCCGGGTTAGGGTTAAACCTGAGTCTCGTTTCGACTAGATATCCTTTTTAATCCCACCACGGTTTCTTCATTTGAGGACTTCGTGTGATTCCCCCCACTCAAGTCAAGGGTTAAACCTGAATCTTGCTTTGGCGATGCACTTCGTTGTCCCATCACGACTTCCTGGCTTGAGGATTCTGTATGGTCGTCTCCTTCAGGTTAAGGGTTAAGCCTGAACCTCGTTCCACGAGGTATCTTCAATTCAGGTTTGGGTTAAACCTGAGCCTCGATTCGACGAGGTAATCCTCTCAGTCCCATCATGGTTTTCCCCCACAAAGGAATACATGTTCTTTATATATCCATCCAGGAAAGAATCATGCGTAATTTCATCTCAGGAGGCATTTCTCTCAAATGTGGCATCGAGGTCCACTTATATTCCTTTCCCCATCCAAATTATCTTGATTTATCTTCGTCCCATCCAGGTTAAGGGCTAAACTTGAATCATCCCAAAAAGTTGATCTTGTCTCACTCATGAGACTTGATCAAAATCCTTATCTGTCACCATTTCGGCACCTTCACCGAAAGTCCCATCACGATTTCCTCATTTCTATTATTCACTCATATCATTGACGAGGATTTTGTCCCCCCAGAACCATTCAAGATAAGATTTTAAGCCTGAAAAGCCATGTTTTCAAAATAAATTCTTCCACACCCAGCTCTGATCCGCTGACTGAAATATTTTTCAAAATTTGGAGTGTTTTATTTGCCACTAAGGTCGATTTTCAACCGGCTTAGTAGCAAAGAGGGGCATCTGTGAACACCACAAATTTTTCAAAATATTGTAAATTTACCTTTTTGCCTCTGACCCCATTTTCTGAGCGATCAAGTCAGTTTTAGATTCAAATTCCACTCATTTCTCAGATATTATTGAAATTTAGTTCATTTTTATACATCTAACTCAGTTTTGGATCCAGATTCGGGCAAAAGATCTGAATCTGAACCTCGTTGTCTAATTTCCAAATTGAAGTTACAAAAATACCAAAAATAACTTTTGAATAGCTCAGACAGTCCATCCGACATCCATTTGGATTCATTGCTCTATATTTCTCAATTTGAGGTTCAAAACTCGAAAATCTTCTCAAATTTTGAATCCAAACTCATTCTTTGAAGAAATCAAAACCCAAATTTTTAGAAAACCCCTATTCTATAAATTCTTACCAAAAAATACAAAAAATTGTTTTGTCCCTCATATTTTCTTAGGTTTTTATTTTTCAAAACAACAGAAAGAAAAAAATCAAAAAATACCGAATAAAGAGCAAAAAAATCCAAATAATAAAGAAAATTACCAACAAATAGTTTTAAAAACCCGTTTCTAGAAAAACTTTTCAAAAGAATCTCTTTTTAAAAATTTCAGAAAAGAAACCTTCAAAACCCTCTCACACCCTCTTTCATTCCAGAACCCTCTTCCCAATCGGACTCCTCTACCGCCCATTGCACTCTCCTCTTCGCAGAACTGCCTTCCCCATTCTCCACCCTTGATCACCAACAACCATCACTTCCTTCATCCATCGCCAACGGTCATCGCCCTCTCTCGTTGGAACCCTTCATCACCAACAAACTCCCTTCTCGATCCTTCTTCCATTTCTTATAAAACGAACACAGGGGTCTCAGGGAGGGCATCGATCACATCCATCTTTGTGCTATTGCCCCTTATCATCCGATTAACACCTTCATCCTTACGTTTCTACTTCTCCTCTCCTCTCAAATCTCCTCTCCTTCAGCAATAGAAGGTCTCTATTCCCGGATGAAGGAAGGCTCTGTGTCCGCCCTTTAGAGCTTCAATAAGCCACGAAATTCCCCTCTGAATCCCTGAAGAAGGCTCCTCTCAGGACCCCAACAAAACCACAGTAAGTAACGATCCCCTTTTTTCTGTTTATTGATCTGTGAAAGCACCTTTTGTGGTTTTGAATTGCTTGTGGCAATCTCAATCTACATTCATGCAAAATTAACGGAAAGTCTATATTCTTACACCTTATTTTTAAGATTTCCTTAGTTTTTTTTTTCTAACCCCATGTTTTTTATGGCATTTGGTATGGTAGTATGTTTAGTTTTATTCATCTAATTGCATTATATATACATGATTATCCTTGGTATCTTGGTTGATTATGATCTATCTCAGTGTATCATCCTGAGTTACCTATGGCGTTCGTTTCAATTCCCGCTAAATCCTTATTTTTTATACTTCGGGAGTACATTTTTCTTATGATTGACATTTTACTAATTTCAGCATTAGCCCTCCCCATCAATTGCATTCCCTGTTATTTATTTACTAGTTCATACAATTGCATAGTATGTTTTCATTATAAATTGGACCCCCATGCCTGATCCTGTAAATTTGATAGTTCTATCTGTCACCATTATGATTTACACCTTTCTGTTTTCTTCTATGCCCAGTATCTTGATAGTTGGTCTGCATTTTCTCTGTCATTTGAAGTTTGACTTCCTATTTTCATTTGATTATCTAGCAAATTCATTTTTCTTCCAATGATTCATTGCATTTTCAATCTACTGTCTTATCATGAATAGAAAATTTTGGTTGTCTATTGATTTCATTTTTGTTGTTTTGTCGTGGGTAAGCATATTTTTCCTCATTTGATCACCTGTCGATTTTACCTCTTTTTCGATTGTTCATTTTTTTTTATTTTGTCCTATAACGAATAGTCTGTTCTTCAATCATTGATTGTTTGTCAATTTCATCATATCCTGATTCCCCATTTTTTTTTCTTTTCTTTGATTGCTATTACTACATTTCTTCTTCTCTTTAAGATAGTTTTCATATATATTTTCATTATAATGACTATGGCAGCATTTCATTTTGTTTCTGCTTATTACATATACATCATCGAATCTCCTGTTTTAATTCTCGAATGCAATAGGACTTTAGATAGTCATCAATTGTGCCTTTTGTCTGGTCGGGAGGAGTCTGGTTTTCCTTTTTCAATTCTAAAAAAATTGTAATAACATTTGAAGACCAGTGATTTCAAATCCTCGGCTCTGAATTATTTTCAATCTAAGGTAAATTTCTGAATGCTATCAACCATCAGGATGGTTAAGAAAGTAGCGAATGTTGCTGAGAATTTAACCACCGATATTACTGGGAGTCTTTCTGGAATATTAATTTCTGAATACTGATTGTCAATGATTAATTTCCAGTAGAATGCCATGTAGGTATTTACTGCTACCCTAAAAAAAAAAGCAAATCAGGGCTGGGATAATATCCAGCCTATGGTTTGGATTTGTTGTGGAGGTCAATTCTATGCTGATTCATTTCCTTCTGAATCATGATTCAGAAGATTGAACTTGTTTTTCTCAAACAGATCTTGCGCTTGAAAATCCATTTACTATTTAAACTCTGGGGGCTCGATGCCAGATTCACTGGTCAATCCGTTGCTAAAAGTTCCATATCTGAGATTGACTGGACAATCCATTTGTTATCAGAGTTTCGGAAGTCTGATAATTGAAATTGATGTGTTATAATCTGTTTGGTGGAATCAATGTCTGCACCTGTGAGATCCTCTTGTAGTTGCTGAAAATTCCCACTTCCATTTATTACTCGTTACAAGTCAGTATGAAAATTGGCTCGCTAATAGGATTTGCTACATTGCTTTACTGATAACATTATTTTGGATTCATCTCATAATTGGAGAGGTCATAATTTGCTATGAAAGCAGACCCAGTATTTGAATCATTTTGCTGTCAGCTCAGGTTTGCAGGAAGAGGATCATAAGATCTGATTGGTTTTGACTTAAACCATTGTGAACTTACAGTATGCAACATCTTATTTCCTTTCCGACTTTACATTGCATCTGTATCATGTATTAGGCAATACATACTTACCTCGGCATGTCATTGTGACCACCCTATTCACTGTGTATGTCTGTATTATGTGCCCACATGATATGTATACACGCTAAGGATACATTCATTCTACCATGTTATGCACTCACTACTGTATGCACGTTCATTCATGATATACACCTTCATATCCCACGTTTTACACTTGCACAGCATGTTGGTAAGGGCACAACATACCATAGTCGATGGCTAATACTAAGCATATCACCCCTAACATTCATTGGTTTGCTTTAGTCAAATTGACTAACCTTGCACAGCATCTAGATTAGTTAATGTTGTCCATTATCCATTAACTCAATACCTGAGCTTCAACTCTCAAACTTCTAGAGACCAATTTGCTATTAGAGGGTCAAGTATCGATGCTCAATACACAGTCATTTTCAGTCATGTTTTGTAGAGATTACTCAGATATCCATCATTCATTATCGGTTTTCATAACACTGGAATGTTGTGTTCAGTAAGTGATGTAATAGATAATCCATAACATCCAGAGCCTAAGCCCTTATAGCAGTTCATGACTGAGAGGCTGAACTGTCTCTTTGTTGCTGATAGAAATACCAATATCATGGTTATTAATGCATCCATTGGCAACATGACAAGCTCTCAACTTTTCACCCATTGTCCACCGTTACATTTACCTGTTATAGAACATGCTTCATCCCCTGAATTCCCAGAACTGTTCACTGCTGCACTGTTCTCCCCATTCAAAAACCCAGTGTCTATGTGAGCACAGCAACCTAATGGCTGCTGTAATCTACCAACAATAACACCATCGACACCCACTGTCTTTTACACTCCCGGCATCCATCCCACTAAAAACTATGAATCCGATTCATTGACCTCACACAACTGTGAATGTCCCATCTTCTTTTCTCAGGAATACATGTATGTAAGTATATATGTATATAAATATATGTGCATATATGTATACATACTTCTATATATATGTGTGTGTACATATATATATATATATATATATATATATATATATATATATATATATATATATATATATATATATTTGTGCCTTCAAGTATATTTCTTCACAAACATTCTCATGTACATCTAAGATGGATCCATTCCCTCATGTATATACATAGCCCTATATATCTTATTACACTCTTCATCTTATGTATAAAGTGTTATCTTTCTTTTCCATGTGTGTTTCCTATTGTATACTAACACTTGATTTTTGCAGGAGATGTGTAAAGGGTATGGTTTTCCTTTGAGATTAAGAAACTTTGTAATTTCAATTTCATTCAAAATCTGTAATAGTTAGATACTAATGAGAATTTACATTTCCAGTCTTAGATTTAGAATGAATGAGCATTATAAATGTCATAAATTGCTTGTTTTCATACCTTTTGCCTTTTGTTTCCCCAAAATTCACAATGGGAACATAAGTGGCACGTGCACCATTCTAATAAGAGATGATTAAACCCTAAGTTGATGATTTGCATCAATGGCCATAGTCAGGTTGTGAACAAAACTTATGGTTTTCATCTTTTATGGAATAACACTCGATCCACACTAGATCTCTTTTCAAACATTTTTCTTCCTTTATTAGAGTTTAATTTAAAATTAACTCAAGATATATATCAATGGCCATAGTCAGTATATATTGAGAGCTAATTTCATTTTAAAACTCTATAAAGGCATCAAAATATATTTTATTCTTCACTTGAATTTAAATATGATTACTATATGATATATTCAATGCCCATAGTCAGAAATGTATTATATCTTCAATCTTACTTCAATTCATATGAAGAATGAGATATGTCTTTCAAAAATCCAAATTTCAAAATCATTCAGCATCTAAGATAGAATTATATCATATTTTCAAAATTCCTTTTCAAAATCCAAGTGATCTTGAATATATCTTTAATTTCTATTTTCAATTCATTCTTCTATCTCATTTCAAAGGTTCAAATTTCAATTTCAAAGTCCAATTTGACTTTGAAATTTCAAACTTCACTTTTATATTCACAATTCAATTTCCAATTCAAATCAAATTTCGAAATCCAAATTAAAACTTTGGGATTCTAAATTCATCTTTAGGATTCAAATTCGAATTCAAATCAACATCTCAAATCCAAAATCAAAGTTTTGGGATTCATTCTGAATCTCAAAGTTTTAAAATTCAATCTGGGTTTTCAAAACCCAGATCCGTCTTTCAAAAGCCCCATTTGGGCATTCTAAATCCAAAGATTAGAATCCAATTCCATTTAGGATCCTAGAAATCAATTTCATTTTTTGGCTCGCAGATTTCTGATCCAATTCCCATTTAGGATCTAGATCCAGAATTCAACTTCATCCTGGATCTCAGATTTCAAATCCAATTCCCATTTAGGATTCTAGATCCAGAGTTTAACTTCATTTTTGGATCTCAGACTTCGGATCCAATTCCATTTAAGACTCTAGAATCCAACTCTATTTTGGATCTCAGACTTTGGATCCAATTCCGTTTAAGACTCTAGAATCCAACTCTATCTTGGATCTCAGACTTCAGATCCAATTCCATTTAAGACTCTAGAATCCAATTCTATCTTGGATCTCAGATTTCGGATCCAATTCCATTTATGATCCAGTATTCAAATTCCATCTTAGATCCCAGATTTCAAATCCAATTTTATTCCCAATTCTCGATTTTAAATCCAAATCTATCTTGATTTCAAATCCAATTCCATTTTCAGATCTCATATGGACTTCTTAATTTCATTTCTATTTTTTTTTTTTTACCAATCCAAATTCTATTCTGATTTTAAATTTTAAATCTGAAATTCAATTCCATCTCAGATTTCATCTCTTCTCCGGGTTCACAATTCAAATTCAAAGTCCATTCCTGACTTTGAAACTTCATTTCTTTCTCTTTTATCTCAGCTTTAAATTATTCTTTTCAAAATCCAAAGATTTATCCTCCCAACTTTGATTATTTCAAAAACTTAGAACTTCTCTGATATATCTCAAAGTTCTAAGTTAAATTCAACTATTTTAAATTATCTCTTCATCACATTTACTTTAGAATCACTTAGAAAATCTCAGAGTTCCAAAAGTGTTTTCCCAAAAGCATACATTTCTGCATTTTGCATTGTACAAGCATGATTCTTTGTGCATTTAGACTTATAATAAATTCTTAGATAATATTTAGGCAAAGCAAAAAGGCATAAATTCGATCCTTGGTTCGATTACCTCTTATAAAGGCGGCAGGAACGGTCGAACCTCGTACCGACGAGCGGATCCTGCCTCTCCATTTTCCCGCAATATTTCAAAAATGGAGGCGAGTTATTTTCTAAATATTTTTTTTCAAATCAAGGTCAAGTGAGACCTTCGCAAAAGAGTTCCTCTCTATCTCTTCTTTCTTTTCTTTTCTCTTTTCCCTTCTCTCTTCTTTTCTGTCTTTTATTTTCTCCCCTCAAGAAGGAGGAAATAGAGGCTAGAATAGAAAAGAAAATGAAGAGAGAGAAATACAAAGAGAGGAAAAATTTTGCGATGATCACAGGTCGTTGAGCCAGAGTGTGTTGTTTCCACCGAAAGAGGTGAAGTGCTCGTCCAGATGTTATCATCGCAAAATTTTTAACTTTTTGCAAATAAAACTGACCTTTGAAAAAGATTTTGAAAATAACTCGCCTCCGTTTTTAAAATGCGGGATAATTTCAAAGAATGGGACTCGCCTGTCGGTACGAGGTTCAACCGTTCCTGCCATCTTTAACAGGGGTAATTGAACCAAGGATCAATCTACTGCTTTGCTCTGTTCAACTTCTCTAAATCATATTCTAATTTCTAAATGCACATAGAATCAGGCACGTGCTATGAATTTTCTGAAAATGCATATTTGAAAACATGATGTTTGCTTTGAATAACTGAAACACTTAGAATAGATATCACATGGAAAATCGTGAATTGGGATTTGAAATATACTTTTGAGAAAATCGATTTCTGGGGAAATCTTGAGATTTTGTGAAAATCGATTTTGAGAAATGTGAAATAACTTTGGAGAACTTGATTTCTTTGAATTCAAACTTTGAAATTGAAAATCTAACTTAGAAAAATTGAATTTGGAACTTGGGAAATACTTGAAATATCATTGGCAAATCAATATTTTGAGAAAATCGATTTTTGAATAAGACTTAGAGAAATTTGAGAAAACTGATTTCTCTGAATTGAAATTTGAATTGGAATTGGCAAATGCATGAAATGAATGAATATGGATTTGAGGAATTGAGAAATACTTTTTGTATTTTTGAGAAATGCAGTGCATTTTGAAGTTAGCCTAAGAGTGTAGGCTGAATGTGGCTAATGTGAAGATCATAAATCTGGGTATCATTCATATTCTGACTATGGCCATAAATACGAATTCCACCAAGTTTATAAACTTCATAAAAGCTAGTGTATGTGTCATTCGTGTAGACCATAGTGAATTGGTAAAAATATGCATGAATTGGCATACATGGCAGTTATATATCAAAGTTTAAACTATATAAAATGCAAATCCTAATCTATGTAGGAATTTAAATTTTTATTCCAAAGTTTACATTTAATTTACATCACTATTGAAATTTAAATACATGAAATTAAAATCTTCAATGTACCTGCAAAACTAGAAAACTTTGTTAGTAATGATATGTTGGCTTTTCTAGGTTTATCCAGTAATATCTAGAAATTACTGGATTTTACTAGATATAAGCCTTTTCCATGATTCCCTTAAATCAAAATTGATAAAATATGAAATAAAATTGAATAAATAACAAAGATAAGATATGAAATTTCGAAATTGGGGTCAAAATGACCAAAATACCCCTAATAACAAGACTATGGCCTTAAAATTAGGGTTTTTAGAAAGATATTTGATAAAATGCAAGTTTTGAAGTTCAAATGAAAATAAATCAAATTAAATATGCTATGACATGATTAAAAATATGAAAATTAGGGTTAAGGATTTCGAAATTTTGGTCAAATGACCAAATTGCCCCCGATAGCAAGACTATGGCCTTGAAATCAGGGTTTTTAGAAAATATTTTGGTAAAACTTAGGTTTTATGCACTAAATGAAATCAAATAAAAATCAAATTTAACCTAAAATATCCTAATATGATTATGAACATGATTAAACCCTAAAAATATATGCTTATACATGAAAATCCAAGAATATCACAAATTTTGTGATTTTTGCAGTGTTTTGGAATTCTTCGGGTGCCCTGTTTTGCAATTCAAACCATTCAAGCATCAAACGGATTCTAAAAATCCTCAAAATTGGTACCTGCACTTGTTATAACCTTAATATTAAATTAGAATTATAAAAATATTTTTTTGCCATTAATTTAATCCGAAAATAGCATCAAACCCTAAAAATATGCTATTTTTGACCTAGTTCACCAACCAGTCCATGGAAATCTATGAAATTTTACAGAGAACAAATAGACAGAAAAACAGAACTTTTCCTTTTTACAGATCTGAAAAAGCCTTTAAAACCAGGGAGATATCCGTCCGACAATCCGGACTTGAATATATTGATTTTAACTTTGGTCCTAACTGATACTTTCATAACAGCAAGTTACCCTCTTGATTTTAACAACGATTTTAAAGTTTTAAAAACCCGATTTGATGTCTGATTTTTCTTACAGGGTTCCCGAAGTCCAAAATCTCTCATTTTTTTACAGTAGTTTAATCACATATGCATGCATCACATATAAAAAAATCAGAAATTAACAACACATATTTCAATCCGAAACAACATGCTCTTTTCTGTTCTAAACTAAAAACACACAGAAATCTTAGAAACTTGAGAAAATATGCATTAACTAATGAAAAAACAATAAAATAAACCATAAAACAGTGAATAACAATTATTTCTATGCTATACAACATCTAATAAACATGAATAAACAAATAAATAAATAAAATATAGGGAATCAATGGCTGGAATTTGCTTTCACCTTTGAAATCATGGATTTAACCCATTTAACGGGTAAATCTCACGTTTCGTCGGTTAAGAACATGAAAAACGTACCTCTCATCGATTCTAATGGATTAGAATCCTTGAAATCACCCACAAACTGAGTTAGATCATCTTCTTGGGTCGATTTTGGGGTTCTTGGATGAAATCCATGGTTAAATCCATGAATACAAGAGTTTCCATGGTGAAATTTATTGAAAAATCATAAAAAAACTAATAAAATAATAATAAAATAATATTAAATAAACTCACCTTGGGGCTGCAGCTGCAATGGAGGAAGGTGGAGGTGCTGGAAAGGAGAGAGAAGCCACGAAAATTTGAGAAAAAAAGAGCTCCTTTTGACCTCTTGAAGTCCCCTATTTATAGGTTTTCAAAACCTCCTTAATTAGGGTTAATTAAGGAGTTTTATTTTTTTAGAACTCTTTCTAATAAATCCAATAAATGGGGCAATGATTTTTTGGAGAATTTTAACCTAAATGGACTCTAATTAATCCCTAATTAACACCTACTTAAACCATAGAAAGTCCAAATGTGGCACCACCTAGTATGGACCCACATTTGGTTTTTAAAACCTTAATTTAAAACCCTTAAAAACCAATGGTTTAAAACTTAAATAAAATGGATTTTCAAAATTGTTTTTGACTCCTCTAAACCCCTAACACTAACTAACCCTAGTCTAGCCCTGACTTACTCAAATATGGCGCCACCCCGAGTGGGCCCTACTTGAGTTTTTCAAAAAACGATTTTAGAACTTGAAATTGAAGGAGTTTTCAAAAGATTTTCAAAAGTAAACTTAAAATTAAAATTTTTGAAATGGCATAGGGTTCTAACTGAGTCAAAACTCCTCTTGATATGGTGCCAACTGAGTGGGCCCACATCGAGTTTTGAAGAATTTTGAAATAAACACTGGAAATGGCTTTGAAAAGGGGTTAAAATCAGTATTTGAAATTCAAGATTTTTGAAAATAGGGTCTCAAGCGAACTGGAACTCCGGGTTAGAGTCCTGAAATCTTAGGACTCTGAGATTTTGGGTTTTAAAAGCCAAATGAAAGGTTTTTGAAAGATTTTATCAGAAAATGGTGAAATGAGTTAAAAAAACACAGTCAGGGTTAGACTCCTAACTCGATCAGAACTCTGAAATAGAGTCCTGAATTAACTGGACTTTGTAAAATGACCTAAATTTTGAAAAACAAATGAAAATAAATAAAAATAGAAGTAAAAACAGACTCTAGAACAAACTCCTGACTAGATTAGGACTCTGGGACAGAATCCTGATCAGACTGAAACTCTAGATTTTTTTGGTATTTTCTGAAAAACAAATAAAAGAACTTGTCAAAACAGTGAAAACAATAACAAATATTGAAATAAAAGAGAGTTCTGATTCAACTGAGACTCTAAGGACAGAGTCCTTATTGAACTAGGACTCTCAGATTTTTGGATTTTCTGAGAAAACAAATGAGAGAATTTTGAAAAACAAGTGAAAACAGGATGAAATTGAATTTTGGTTCAGAGTCCTGTTCTGATTAGGACTCTGAGAAAGAGTCTTGATTCGATCAGAACTCTAACAATTTTGGCTTTCTGATAAGCAAATGATGAAATTTAAGCAAAGCTTTTTGAAAACTAGTGAAAATGAAGTGAGAAAATCAATTTTGGATAGAGTCCTACTTCGATCAGGACTCTGGGGTAGAGTCCTGATTTGGTCAGGACTCTGAGATAAAACCTCAGAATTTTGAAATTCTTTGATAAAAGTGTAACAAATTTGATAAATGGAAAGATTTTTGAAAGATTTTCTCAAAATTGAAATCAGGATCAGAGTCCTGATCCAACTAGGACTCTCTGAATAGAGTCCTGTTTTAACTGAAACTCTGAGTTTCTGACTCATTTTGAAATATTTTAAAAGATTTGATTGAAAATTGATAAAAATAGTTGTAAAAGATTAGAGTCCCAATCCAATTGAAACTCTGAAGAAGAGTCCTGATCCGACTGGACTCTTGAAGAAGAGTCCTGATCCAACCAGGACTCTGAGATTTTGGCCAAAACAGAAGATTTTAAAAGGTTTTCTTCAAAGACAGGTAAAAAGGTAGTGAAAAGTAGAGTTTTGATCCGACTAAGACTCTGGAAAAAGAGTCCTGATCCAATTAGGACTGTAAGATTTTTGATAAGTGAAGGAATCCAAAAGCGACACCACCTAAATGGGCCTTATCTGAGAATTAAAATCAATTGAAATTGAGTTTGAAATGAATCCAGATCGTTTTCTAAGAAAGTATTTCAAAATATAAGGTCCCGGGGGTTGGAAAATGACAAAATGTTGATTAAAAACCCAGGTTTTAAAATTGTTTTTGAAAGAAAAGTTTTAAAACTCAAATCTGGATTGAATGTTTTTAAAACAGGAGTGCTGAATCTCAAAAATGAGATGGGATGACATGCAGTGCTATGCAATGCGATGAAATGATATGCAAAATGTATGCCGTGATATGCAATTACATATTAAATGGACAAACACTGGATGAGAGTGAAAATTTGGGGTGTTTACAGATGCTCCTCTTTGCTACTAAGCCGGTTGTAAGCCGAGCTTAGTGGCAAAGAAAACACACCAAATTTGGATTATAAAAATGCTCTAGTTAGATAAATCTGACTGTGGATGAAAGGATTTATTCAAATGATGATGATAGATATGAAATGGAGAATAAGGAGAAAATTTTATTTCAAAAGAAATGAGTTCAGGTTTTGCCCTTAACCTGGATGGGACGGAAAATACCTCATATGGAACGAAGCTCAGGCTTAACCCTTAACCTGACCGGGTTGAAAATAAAATACCTCATCAAGGAGGCTCAGGTTTGTACCCTTGACCTGATTGGGGGGGAAAATGGAATACCTCCTCAAAGGAGGCTCAGGTTTGTACCCTTAACCTGATCGGGCAGAAAATGGAATACCTCATCAAAGGAGGCTCAGGTTTATACCCTTAACCTGATTGGGTAGAAAACGAAATACCTCATCAAAGGAGGCTCAGGTTTATACACTTAACCTGATTGGGCAGAAAATGGAATACCTCATCAAATGAGGCCCAGGTTTATACCCTTAACCTGATTGGGCAGAAAATGGAATATCTCATCAAATGAGGCTCAGGTTTATACCCTTAACCTGATTGGGCAGAAAATGGAATACCTCATCAAATGAGACCCAGGTTTATACCCTTAACCTGATTGGGCAGAAAATGGAATACCTCATCAAATGAGGCTCAGGTTTATACCCTTAACCTGATTGGGCAGAAAATGGAATACCTCATCAAAGGAGGCCCAGGTTTATACCCTTAACCTGATTGGGCAAAAAATGGACGGAATCCTCGAAAGAAGAGACCGTGATGGAACCTTCGGATTTCCGCACAATGAATCTGATAGGGGTTTTGCGAAGGAAGGAAATTGGGGTCCCTAAAGTTTGAAAAGGGATTGATTTTGGGTGCCTCATTGCTGAGACTAATTAACTTTTGAAATTGCCTTTTGCTGAAATTGGTGGCTTAACCTCAAGCCGAAATTGGACTATCTATGGTGGGACAGTGGGGACACAGGGAAGTGTGCGAATCTGAGAGCCCGTGCGCTCAGATTATACCAAAGAAGGGAAGGAATCTTGAAAACTCCCATTATCAAGTCCTAAAAAGGGATAACAACTGATGTCAGGATGCACCAAAGATGAACCTCAAGCTCTCGTTTCATGCCAGGATAGCTAGAAAATATTGTCAAAATGTTGAAAATTGTTGTTGATTCAAAATAATTAAAAATGATGCACATTGTTTTGAAAGTATTCCCTCTTTTCTACCTGAAGTATTACCTCCGACTGAGCTTAACTCCGTAGAATCAAGATTCGAATTCAAATTGCTTGCGATTGACTTTCTTTCAAGGAAGCTATCAATTTCCTTGATATGGACGGAAAAGAAGGTATTCTTGATATTGCGAGAGCTATTGGTGAAAGAATATTGATAAAAGAATTTCACAAAATTAAAGAAGATTCTTGATAGATTCGGCAGTCTGATATCCTGGGATTCTTTTCTCATGATGATCTTTCTGCACTCTTTTTTTAGCAGATTGGAGCTCTCTTGGATTTTTTGGGAATTACATCATCCTTCATTTTGGAGATGTTCTGACTTTTCTCTCTTTTTTTCTTGGGAAGGGTACATCACAAACTCCTTCATCTCAGAGATGTTCCGATCCTTCTTTTCTCTCAGGGATTATCTTGATAGTTATTGGCTCATTGATTGAGAATCTCTTGATGATAGCTGGAATCAAATATCTTTTAGGGTTTGTCGGTAGGCTCATCACACTCGCCTTCATCTCGATGGTGATCTGAACTTTCCCTAGAAGGATCTGTCACAAACTCCGTCATCTTGGAGATGATCCAAATCTTCTTTGGCCCCGGGGGTCGACTCGCTTAATTCGCCTTCATCTTGACAACAATTGAGAGATCCCTTTTGCAGATATTTAATTGCAGCTTAGGTGATTGAGGAGATATGGAAATTGAGTGGATTTTTTTTTGTATCACCCAGGATATTTCGACTGCTTTATTTTTCAAGAATGGTCTTTAAAAATGAGCCAATTGACTGCAATCAATATCAATCACTCATGGCTTTGCAACAACATTGAATTCTCTTTGCTGGCCATATCGCGGATTTATTCTTCATCCTTTTGGTTGGCCAATAAAAAGATTTTGAACTTTGAATCCTTTTTCGTGAAAGCATTGCCCTTTCAGAAGTAATAGTGGAGGTATTCTGAAGTAATAATTTTGTGCAATAAAGATTTTTAAAATCAACAAATATTTAATGACAAATTGGCAAAATTTTCTTGAAATCCTTTTGTGAAAGCGAGCATTTGAAGCACAACGCAACACATCCATGACAAAAATTCTCTTCTCCTTTCCCCAAAGGAGAAGATTCAGAAATTAGAATTGGGAATTACTCCTCTTCTTCCCTGAAGAGGAGATGTTTGCAAAATGAACTTTCTAAGAGAAATTAAGCTTTCGTCATAACTTCCTAACATTAGGCTTCTCTTATAGAAAGGGGGCCGGAATTGGTGAGGTTGGTAAATTGGTCATGAAGGAACGAGTTCATCACACTCTCCCTGAAAAGAGGGTCCTTCATGATGAAATGGCCGAGTCTGAAATTATGGGGCCACAAGGAAAGCAAGTCTCCGTCGAGTCTCTCCCTATAAAAAGGGTTCCTTGTGTGAAATTTGGAATTTTGTTTTGCAAACGGTTCACAAAGACACGAGTCCCTTCAAACTCTCCCTGAAAAGGGGCTAAGTGAACGAATTGGATAGCATGCGAAAAGAGCGAGCTCCCTCGAACTCTCCTTATAAAAAGGGTCTCTCGCAAGAGAAAATAATTGAAATTGGGTATTGGGTGACTCAAAAGGGTCAAGTTTTGGAAATTGGAATTTTGAAATTTGATATTTGAAATTGGAAATTGGAAATTGGAAATTGGAAATTGGAAATTGGAAATTGGAAATTGGAAATTGGAAATTGGAAATTGGAAATTGGATATTTGAAATTGGAAATTGGAAATTGGAAATTGGAAATTGGAAATTGGAAATTGGAAATTGATAATTGGAAATTGAAAATTGGAAATTTGGAAATTGATAATTGAAAATTGGAAATTGATTGACCCGAAGGTCGAAATTGTGAATTGGTTTACTGAGAATGACATGGGTTCTATAGGGATTCAGCCTAAGAACGACATTGGTTCAATTAAGAACGGCATTGGTTCGATTGAGAACGACATTGGTTCAATTAAGAACAACATTGGTTCACTGGGAACAACATGGGTTCAATAGGGATTCAGCCTAAGAACGACATTGGTTCAATTGTGAACGACATTGGTTCACTGGGAACGACATGGGTTCTGTAGGGATTCAGCCTAAGAACGACATTGGTTCAATTGAGAACGTCATTGGTTCCGCAGGGGTTCGACCTACGAACTATCAATTCCATAGGAATTCAATCCTAAAGATCATAGCTTAAGAAGGAATGATTCCAACTTGTGAGCTTTGAATGGACCAGGTGCTAAACTAGGTTTTTAAGGGAAGATTCGAATCAGAATTCAATTCTTCAAGGAAAACTAGATGAATTGGATTTTGAAAGACAATTCGAGTCGGAACTCGGATCTTCTAGACCAACTCGCAGAATAGTTTGAGTAGAAGTTCGAACTTTTAAAGGAAAGCCAAGCGAATTGGATTTGAAAGAAAATTCGAGTCGGAACTTGGATTTTCTAGACCAATTCTGAATTGGATTTGGAAGAAGATTCGAATTGGAACTCGACTCTTCTAGACCAATTCTAGAATCTAGAGGAAAGAAAATTATACGAATTGGATTTGTAAGAAAATTCAAGTCGGAACTTGGATTTTCTAGACCAATTCTGAATTGGATTTGGAAGAAGATTTGAATCGGAACTCGACTCTTCTAGACCAATTCTAGAATCTAGAGGAAAGAAAATTATACGAATTGGATTTGTAAGAAAATTCAAGTCGGAACTTGGATTTTCTAGACCAATTCTGAATTGGATTTGGAAGAAGATTCGAATCGGAACTCGACTCTTCTAGACTAATTCAAGACATTTAAAGGAAAGAAAAGTTGATAAGTATAAAGATGACATTTGGGACTAGTTCAACTAGCACGAGCATCAAATTTTGGAAGAGTACCAGTACGAGCACTGGATTTTGAAAGATTACCAGTACGAGCACTGGATTTTAAATGGTTACCAGTACAAGCACTGGGTTTTAAATGATTACCAGTACGAGTACTGGGTTTTGAAAGTTTACCAGCACAAACACTGGATTTTGAAAGTTTACCAGCACGAATATTGGATTTTTGAAAAATTACCAGCACGAACACTGGATTCTGAAGAATTACTAATTGATTTTGATGGAAAATTTTCAGTCTTCACCCTTACGACAACTTGGGCGACTGTCGGGGCCTCAGGATTTATCCCTTATCCTGAATGAGGAGTTCAATGCAAATTGATGTAGATGAATGCAGATGAATGCGAATGAATGCATGCAAATGCAAATGAATGTAGATGGGTGCACGTGTGTGCAAAATGAGAGATTTGTTTGATCCTGCCTGCATACAAAAAGTTTTGAAGCCAATTTTCAAAATAATGCCCCAGTATAACTGGGGAGTGAGAGTTTGGATGAAAGGATAATTAGTTGATATTTGATGAGAATTCTCTGAGGATAATGAGGTAAAAACTGACAATGAGCTTCTTGGTTGATCAGAGAGGCACTTTGAAAAAGGTTACCCCTTATAAGAAGACATTTAAACATTTGCAAATGAGGAATATAAAAGATGACGCCAGGCCATAAGAAAGATTGACAAATTTATTAATGCATTGAAGAAGGAAATAACAAATTGATAGAAGAACTGGGACTACATTGTCCCTTCAAAATGACAAAATGATGAAAGTGACATAGTCTCGACATTGTCAATTTTTAGAAAACTTGCTCAGGATGGTCGACTGGTATCTTCCTCATCTTCAATAAGGATATTCTTGTCGATGCAATCTTGAATGATATTCTTCAGGACGAAACAATTCTCAGTGTCATGTCCCACTGCCCGATGAAATTTGCAAAATTTTCCTTTGAATCTGCCCATGATTGTTGTGGAATTAGCTGCTTTAGGTAAACGGATCATATCTTTCGCGAGCATGTATTCCAAAACACTCTCTAGTGTCTGGTCCAAAGGGGTGAACTTTCGATCCGTACTCCAATCCTTGCGCTTTGGCTTTTCTTGATCTTTCTCTTTATGCTGAGGACTAGATTGAAGAGGCCTATCATTGTTGGAGAACTTTCCTTTTTGGCCCTTGGATCCCTCTGAATAGTGATCATGATTCTTCTTATTGCTTTTGCTATCATTGGCAGAAAGAGTGAAGTGAGCCTTCGGAGATTTACTGTATCTTTCGCGAGCATGTATTCCAAAAAACTTTCAAATATTTGATCCAAAGGGGCCATCTTGCGGTCCTGATTTCGATCATCATGTTGTACCTCTTGCCGAGTGCTTGATTTCTGCTGAGACTTGGCAAAGACAGTCGACTGGTATTCTTCCTCACCCTTAACAAAGAAATTCTTGTCGATATAATCTTGGACGATATTCTTAAAGACGAAACAATGTTCAATATCGTGCCCCGTTGTTTGGTGGAATTTGCAGAAGTGGTCTTTCCATTTCCCTAGGGCGACCAGAGGATTAGCAATTCTTGGAAGCTTAATCATTCCTTTGCTCAGCATGTATTCAAGGACCTCTTCGAGGGGCTGATCTAGAGGAGTGAATTCGCGATCGTAACCCCAACCGTCATGCTTTTTCTTCTCTTTCTGTTGACTCAATTTTTCACTCTGCTTTAAAGATTTCTCTTTCTGACTTGTATGATTGCCTTTGTTATTTTTGCAATCACTGCGATTGGCATCAACGAAGAAGATGAGTTCTGTCTTCTTTTCTGAATCTTGATTATTCCTGACGGAGGTGATGCCATCATAGAAATCTTTGTTCCTGAAGACCTTCTTTCCCTTGTCATGAGCTTGCAAATCTTTAATCATCTTGGCCATTTCCTTCAGCTGTATTTGGACTGGATCATCCATTGCTTGATCTTTCAATTTATAGGTTGTCCCTTGTCTATGAGAGGATCTTTGAAGTGCTTGCCAGACTTCATACTCTTCATCAGTGCCAACTACGGATTCTGATTCATCAGATGTATCCTCGTGTTGGATATGTTTCTTGGATAGTTTTAAAACTTTCTTGGTTGACCGGCCTTTTGCCCTCTGCCTGACCTGGATCTTTTTTGTACTAGCTTCAGCTTGTTCTATCGACATTTTGGTCATCATCTCTTTGAACATAGCATATATCTGGGGATCAACATCATCCTTTGCTTGCTGACCCTGACTTCTAGCTGATCGAGGTGAGTCCATTTCCTCTTCTGAAGCGATCAAGTATGCCACACCTTCGATTGATGTGGTTTTCTTTCCGGATCTTGTATACATCATCGAGTATCACAAATGTTCTCCTGAATGTTGCTGATGCTCTCTGCAAGGTAGAACTGATGATTAGGCTTTTGAAGGAAATTTGGTTGGAGGAAAATATTTGTTGAGAATTTTGATAGACAATTGAAATAATATCCCATTACTAGGGATTGAGTCGTCGTTGGAGTTACGACAATTGCGTTGCTATTCTTTGCAAAATAAATAACTGAAAATATGCCTTGTTACCTAGGCGAGGTCGTCAAACCAAGGTGAAATGTAGAATAAAGGAATTTTATTGAGGGGAAAAACATGATTTTATCAATAATACACTTGACAGAGGGGAGGGGGACAGACAATTTTCCACCACTCCGGATAATCAGAAGACACACGAGGGCCAGGAAAAATAGTTAGATTAACAAAGGAATCCCAGCCATACCTGGCAGAATGGTATGCTCCGGACCACTGATCTGATGCAAGGTCGAATTCTGGCAGAACCCCTGCTAGTGGACGAATCTCTACACGCTTCTGCCTCTGAGAGAACTGCCTGACACACCGCTCTGGATGATAGTATGCGCAGAAGAAGGGGCCAAGTAGCCTGAACCGCTTGCCATAAGCATAAGTATATATGGGAGGTGATTTCTGACGATCGAAGTAGTCCCATACGACTTCTTCCTCCTGAAGGTTATCGATCAAGAACCGGTATCGCGCAACTGGTAGAAGCTTTTCACCATTGTATCTGAAGGAACTGGCTCGGGCTGGTACATGCCGGAGGAACCAATATTGCAACACGTAGGTGCACCCTTCGACTAGAATTGATTCTCTGAGTGCGAAACGAGTCAACCCTCGGTATAGAAAGGCGAGTGCGGCCATGGCTATCGAGAGGCGGCTGGTCTGTCGACTTCCCCATCTCCTTAGAAGCTGAACTATTCTGATATCCATATAATTTCGTCCATTTGGAAAGAGAGCGAGTCCCACAGTGCATAAGACCATCGCATGTTGAATTCTCTCTCGAGTTGTCCTGGACAACGAGCTGACTTCCATAAATGCCCCATACTGTCTATAGATTTCAAGCAGGTCCACATATTCGTTTCCATCCTCCTCTATCAATGGCCAAGACTTGCGTCCTGTCATGCGAGCTAAAGCGTCCTTAGGGTCCAGACCCTTAACATTAATCAAAAACTGCTTCTCCAATGGATTTCCAGGCTGACCAGCTGGCTCGGGCAATCCCATGATTTCTGAAAACTCATCTATCAGTACTGTCATCTCGCCCCACGGGAACAAGAAGGTAGAAGTGCTCGGATTCCACCGTTCTGCTAGTGCATGGATCAAGTTGTCGTTGACTATCTACTTTTCCACTACGGACGCCAGTTCTAACCCACAATCGTCCAAATGGTCCGGAAACATACGATAGAAGTTTTTGAGCCATGAATAATACAACCGGGGAAAGAAGGATCCGGTGCTGAGGACTCGATGTTCGGGAAGACTTTGTCGCACCTCGTAGGAGATGTGACCCTCAGGGAAGACTGAATCAAGCTGACTGGATGCCATCAGGCTGGAAAACATGGAAAATTGGAATAAGACTTGGGAAAATATAGACTTTGAAAAAAATGCAGGCAGGATAAAATGAAGTAGGAGATTCGAGATCCAGAAGAGAGAAAGGATAAAAAATCACCTGGAGTTTTGAAGAAAATTAAGGGAAATTTGGAAAATCGTCCAGGGTTTGATGAAATATGAAGGAATACTTCATAAAATGGAAAATGAAGCATTTGAAAAATCGTCCAAGGTTTAAAGCATGGACAGTATATGGAAATGGATTGGGGATTTCTGAAAAATCGTCTAGTATTTTAGAAAATTGGGAAAATATGGAAAATAACAAAGACATGACTATAACATATTCAATTACAACAAGTATGCAAATATAGCATTCCCTAAAAACTGACTCTAGATGCACAAATTTTGAAATAGCTGTAGGACCTTAATCCTAACTCTAAGGTTCAGATCATCTGTGTCCAATCATTCTATGCCTATATACTCAAGCCAAGGCTCGATGTACGTGGCATAAAATCAATTCCTCCGGTTCTAGGTTCAAGTTTTCCAACATCCTTGAGCACCTGCCGATATACGTTGAACTATGGCCCTTGGTACGTGGCAGGGGGGTTTTCACCCAAATAGGTGGCCCAGTTGTGAGGCTCTGTCCTGAACTATGGTTCTGGAAGAGAGCCCAGCAACGTGAAGACCGGGACAATATAGGTAGGGTGATTTTTGAAATATGAGCACATGCAAGAAAACAGAGGGCTCTAAGTCCTAAAGAGATAGAATTTTGAAATATTTGAAGAAGTAAACATTGTTTTCATACAATTCCTAAATTGAGGAGTGTTGTATTAGACCAAAGTCTATGTGAGCATGAATAATTCTCCTCAATATGGTCCTACCAAACCATACCTAGTCTATATGCATTCCATGTCAGCTGGGTTCAAGTCTAGGCTCCTAGGTTCACATGATATCATAAAGAAAAGCTGACATTCCATGGAAATCGATTTTGACAATCTGAACTAAGTAGAGCATTAGATTGATCAGGCGAAGACAGGTCCCATCACGGTCGCCAAACCTGTTATCATCGCAAAATTTTTAACTTTTTGCGAATCAAACTGACCTTTGAAAAAGATTTTGAAAATAACTCGCCTCCGTTTTTAAAATGCGGGATAATACCGAAGAATGGGACTCGCCTGTCGGTACGAGGTTCAACCGTTCCTGCCACCTTTAACAGGGGTAATTGAACCAAGGATCAATCTACTGCTTTGCTCTGTTCAACTTATCTAAATCATATTCTAATTTCTAAATGCACATAGAATCAGGCATGTGCTATGAATTTTCTGAAAATGCATATTTGAAAACATGATGTTTGCTTTGAATAACTGAAACACTTAGAATAGATATCACATGGAAAATCGTGAATTGGAATTTGAAATGTACTTCTGAGAAAATCAATTTCTGGGGAAATCTTGAGATTTTGTGAAAATCGATTTTGAGAAATGTGAAATAACTTTGGAGAACTTGATTTCTTTGAATTCAAACTTTGAAATTGAAAATCTAACTTAGAAAAATCGAATTTGGAACTTGAGAAATACTTGAAATATCATTGGCAAATCAATATTTTGAGAAAATCGATTTTTGAATAAGACTTAGAGAAATTTGAGAAAACTGATTTCTCTGAATTGAAATTTGAATTGGAATTGGCAAATGCATGAAATGAATGAATATGGATTTGAGGAATTGAGAAATACTTTTTGTATTTTTGAGAAATGCAGTGCATTTTGAAGTTAGCCTAAGAGTGTAGGCTGAATGTGGCTAATGTGAAGATCATAAATCTGGGTATCATTCATATTCTGACTATGGCCATAAATACAAATTCCACCAAGTTTATAAACTTCATAAAAGCTAGTGTATATGCCATTCGTGTAGACCATAGTGAATTGGTAAAAATATGCATGAATTGGCATACATGGCAGTTATATATCAAAGTTTAAACTATATGAAATGCAAATCCTAATCTATGCAGGAATTTAAATTCTTATTCCAAAGTTTACATTTAATTTACATCACTATTGAAATTTAAATACATGAAATTAAAATCTTCAATGTACTTGCAAAACTAGAAAACTTTGTTAGTAATGATATGTTGGCTTTTCTAGGTTTATCCAGTAATATCTAGAAATTACTGGATTTTGCTAGATATAAGCCTTTTCCATGATTCCCTGTAAACACCCCAAATTTTCACCCTCATCCAGTGTTTGTCCATTTCATAGGTCATCACAGATTATTGCATATCATTGCATGTATTCTGCATTTCATTTCATCACATCTCATTGCATTGCATAGCATTGCATGTCATTACATCTCATTTTCGAGATCCAGCACTCCTATTTCAAAACACTCAATCCAGATTTGAATTTTAAAGCTTTATTCAAAAATCAATTTCAAAACCTGGGTTTTTATTCAATACTCTGTCATTTTCCAACCCCAGGACTTTATATTTCGAAATATTTTTTCAAGGAAACAATCTGGATTCATTTCAAATTCAAATTTTAATCGATTTCAATTCACAGATGAGACCCATTGAGGTGGTGTCGCTTCTGAATTCCTCTATTCATCAAATTTTCAAATTTTTTTAAAGTTTCAGTCCGATCAGGACTCTGTCTCAGAGTCCTAATCCAGTCAGGAGTCTGTTTTTAAGTCTGTTTTACTTCCATTTTCAGTCTTTTTCGATTATTTTCAAAATTTAGGTCATTTTACAGAGTCCAGTTAGTTCAGGACTCTATTTTAGAGTTCGGTCGAGTTAGGAGTCTAACCCTGACTGTGTTTTCTGACTTATTTCATCATTTCTTGATAAAATCTTTTGAAAATTCTTTCATTTGGCTTTTAAAATAAAAAATCTCAGAGTCCTAAGAGTTCAGGACTCTAACCCGGAGTTCCAGTTCGCTTGAGACCCTATTTTCAAAGATCTTGAATTTCAAATGTCGATTTTAACCCTTTTTCAAAGCCATTTTCAGTGTTTATTTCAAAATTTTCAAAACTAGATGTGGGCCCACTCAGTTGGCGCCACATCCAGAGGAGTTTTAACCCAGTTGGAACTCTATTCCATTTCAAAACTTTTAATTTCAAGTTTGCTTTTGAAAATCTTTTGAAAACTCTCTTAATTTTAAGTTTTAAAATCATTTTTTGACAAAATCAAGTAGGGCCCACTCGGGGTGGCGCCACATTTGAGAAAGCCAGGGTTAGCTTAGGCTTAGTCAGTGTCTTGGTTAGTTTTAGAAGTTTAGAAGAGTCAAAATCTATTTTGAAAACTCATTTTTAAAGTTTGGTTTTTAAATTGTTGTTTTTAAAAGTTTTAGTTAAAACTTTAAAAACCCAATATGAGAAAATGCCAAGTGGCACCACATTTGGGGATTTTCTAGGTTTAGCTAGGGGATAATTAGGACTTAATTAGGATAATCTAGGCTAGGGTTAGTTAGGTAAACTCACACCAAAATCGCCCCCCTTAGAGAGTCCAAGATTTTCAAAAGTGTTAAAATTTAAACCTAATTTTTTTATTATAAATAGAGGCATAAGAAGGGGCGATTTTTCCATCTCTCTCCTATTGGATTCTTGGAGCTTCTCTCTCCTCTTCAGCCCTTCCTCCATTGCAGCAACCTCAAGGTAATTATTTTCTTTAATTTTTAGTTTTTATTTAATATTTTTCATTGTTTTAAGCATGATTTAGCCATTGGCACCATCACCTTCATGGATTAAACCATGGATTCAACCTCAAGAACCATCAAGAATCAGCAAGAACGATCCAAGAAGGTGATCTAACCCTGTTTTGGATGATTTACAGAGATTTTAATCCATTAGAATTGATTTTAATATGATTCTTTACATTATTAACCAATAAAATATATGATTTACCCCTTTTAATGGGTTAAATCTATGTTTTAAAGGTGATATCAAATTCCAGCCATTGATTCCCTGTTTTTATTTTATTTTCATGGTTTATTCATGTTTGTTTTACGTTTTATAGCATAGAAATAATTTTTATTTACTGTTTTATGGTTTATTTTATTGATTTACATTAGTTAATGCATGGTTTGTCAAGTTTCTTGAATTTCTGTGTGTTTTAGGTTTAGAACAGTAAAGATAATGTTATTTTGGATTGAAGTTCTCATTGTTTATTTCTGATTTTTTTATATGTGATGCATGTATGAGTTATTGAGTTACTGTAGAAAAATCAGAGGTTTTGGATGTCGGGAACCTTGTCAAAAAAAATCAGACATCAAATCGGTTTTTTAAAGCTTTAAAATCGTGGTTAAAATCAAGAAGGTAACTTGCTGTTATGATATTTCTCTCATCTTATATCCGATTTTAGATCTGTAAAGTGCTATGGATTTACATTGAGTAGATCTGTCTTCTGTGAAATTTTCAGATTTTTTTATTACTGTTTAGTATTTTTCCCTTTTCAGAGAATCTGTTTTTAAATTTAAAACTCGTTAGGGTTTACCAAAACCCTAATCAGACTTGTGTTAGTCATAAATCCCAAACCACAGATCCGATTTTAGATCTGTAAAAAGTGAGTATTGTTATTTTTCTGTCTACTGTTCACCACTAAAATTTCAGAGATTTTTGTTTAGAATTGCTATTTATGTCTGTATTTTCAATCTGAAGTAGCCGTTTTAATCCCTGTTAAAAGTGATATATTTTAGCTCAGATTGCCGGAAGGGTTTCTCCCTAACCGGAGATGCTTTTTCCAATCTGTAATTTGGGAAATCTCTGTTTTTCTTCTTAGTTAGTCTCTGTAAAATTTCATGGATTTTCATGGATTTTCATGTATTTTCATGGAGATTTGACCCCTGGTTCAGGTCTTGGACTGAGACTGGTTGGTGAATTAGGTCAAAAATAGCATATTTTTAGGGTTTAATGCAATTTTCGGATTAATTCAATGTCAAAAAATTATTTTTATAATTCCAATTCGACATTAGGGTCATAAAAAGTGCAGGTACCAATTTTGAGGATTTTTGGAATCCATTTGATGGCTGAATTAAGCGAATGGCAAAACTGGGTTCCTGAAAGATCCAAAAACACTGCTAAAATCACAGTTTTTGTGCTATTCTTGGATTTTCGTGCATAAGCATATATTTTTAGGGTTTAATCATGTTCATAATCATATTAGGATGCTTTAGGTTTAATTTGATGCTCATTTGATTTCATTTAGTGCATAAAACCTAAGTTTTTACCAAAATCTATTTCTAAAAACCCTGATTTCAAGGCCATAGTCTTGCTATCAGGGGCAATTTGGTCATTTGACCTAAATTTCGAAATCCCTAACCCTAATTTTCACATATTTAAGCATGTCACATCATATTTATCTTAGTTTATTACATTCAAATTTCAAAACTTGCATTTTATCAAAATATCTTTCTAAAAAAACCCTAATTTCAAGGCCATAGTCTTGTTATTAGGGGTATTTTGGTCATTTGGACCCCAATTTCGAAATTTCATATCTTATCTTCCTTATTTATTCCATATTTTTTTCATACTTTATCATTTTTATTTAAGAGAATCAAGGAAAAGGCTTATATCTAGCAAAATCCAGTAATTTCTAGATATTGCTGGATAAATCTAGAAAAGCCAACATATTTTCATTAACCAAGTTTTCTAGTTTTGCAGGTACATTGAAGACTTTATTTTTCATGTATTTAAATTTCAATAGTGATGTAATTTGTAATTAAACTTTGGAATAAGAATTTATATTTCCTGCTTAGCTTAGGTTGCATTGCATATAGTTTATTTTTATAATTTTAATGTGTGATGGATGATGATTCATGCATATTTTTACAAATTCACCATGGTCTACACGAATGGCACATGCACTAGCTTCTATGAAGTTTATAAACTTGGTGAAATTTGTATTTATGGCCATAGTCAGAATACGAATGATACCCAGATTTATGATCTTCACATTAGCCACATTCAGCCTACACTCTTAGGATAACTTCAAAAATGCACTGCATTTCTCAAAAATACAAAAAGTATTTCTCAAATCCATATTCATTCATTTCATGCATTTGTCAATTCCAATCTCAATTCAAAGAAGTTCATTTTCTCAAAATCTCCTAAGTCTTATAGCAAAATCGATTTTCCCAAAAGCATTGAATTTCAAAGAATATTTCAAGTGTTTTTCTCAAGTTCATAAACTCAATTTTCCAAAGTTATGCAGTCAATTTCAAAGTTTGAAGTTAGAATTTTTCTAAGTCTTATTCAAAAGAATATGGATTTGCCAATGATATTTCAAATATTTCTCAAGTTCCAAATTCAAATTTTCTAAGTTAGAATTTCAATTTCAAAGTTTGAATTCAGAGAAACCAAGTCTCTCAGAATCAATCTTCACCAAATGTCAAGGATTCCTCAAAATCGATTTTATTTCTCTCAGAAGTATATTTCAAATCCCAATTCACGATTTTCCAAGATTTACATTTTCTAAATATTTCAATCATTCAAAGCAAACATCATGTTTTCAAAATGTGCATTTTCTGAAAATTCATACCACATGCCTGATTCTATGTGCATTTAGAAATTAGAATATGATTTAGACAAGTTGAATAGAGTAGAGCATAAGATTGGTCCTTGGTTCAATTACCCCTATTAAAGGTGGCAGGAACGGTTGAACCTCGTACCGACAGGCGAGTCCCATTCTTCGGAATTTTCCCGCATTTTAAAAACGGAGGCGAGTTATTTTCAAAAACTTTTTCAAAGGTCAGTTTGATTCGCAAAAGTAAATTTTTGCGATGATAACAGGTTTGGCGACCGTGATGGGACCTGTCTTTGCCTGATCAATCTAATGCTCTTCTTAGTTCAAATTGTCAAAATCGATTTCCATGGAATGTCAGCTTTGCTTTATGATATCATGTGAACCTAGGAGCCTAGACTTGAACCCAGCTGACATGGAATGCATATAGACTAGGTATGGTTTGGTAGGACCATATTGAGGAGAATTATTCATGCTCACATAGACTTAGGTCTAATACAACACTCCTCAATCTAGGTTTGTATGAAAACAATGTTTGCTTCTTCAAATATTTCAAAAATCTATCTCTTTAGGACTTAGAGCCTTCTATTTGCTTGCATGTGCTCATGTTTTCAAAAAACCACCCCCACCTATATTGTCCCGGTCTTCACGTTGCTGGGCTCGCTTCCAGAACCATAGTTCGGGACAGAGCCTCACAACTAGGCCACCTATTTGGGTGAAAACCCCCCTGCCACGTACCAAGGGCCATAGTCCAACGTATATCGGCAGGTGCTCAAAGATGTTGGAAAACTTGAACCTAGAACCGGAGGAATTGATTTTATGCCACGTACATCGAGCCTTGGTTTGAGTATATAGGCATAGCATGATTGGACATAGATGATCTGAACCTTAGAGTTAGGATTAAGGTCCTACAGCCATTTCAAAATTTGTGCATCTAGAGTCAGCTTTTAGGGAATGCTGTATGTGCATACTTGTTTATGCAGAATGTGATTGAATGTGTTATTTTTATACTGGATGATTTTCTCAAAATTCCCCCAATCTATGTCCATGTTTTAAACCTTGGACGATTTTCCAAATACTTCATTTTCCATTTATTTCTTCATATTTCATCAAACCCTGGACGATTTTTCAAATTTCCCTTAATTTCCTTCAAAACTTCAGGTGATTTCCCATCTTTCCTGTCTTCTGGATCTCAAATTTCCTACTTTATTTTTATCCTGCCTGTATTTCCCTCAAATTTCCTGTATTTTCTCAAGTCTTATTCCAATTTTCCATGTTTTCCAGTCTGATGGCATCCAGTCAGCTTGATTCAGTCTTCCCTGAGGGTCACATCTCCTACGAGGTGCGACAAAGTCTTCCCGAACATCGAGTCCTCAGCACCGGATCCTTCTTTCCCCGGTGGTATTATTCATGGTTCAAGAACTTCTCTCGTATGTTTCCGGACCATCTGGACTAGTGTGGATTGGAACTGGCGTCCGCAGTGGGAAAGCAGATAGTCAACGACAACTTGATCCATGCACTAGCAGAGCGGTGGAATCCGAGCACTTCTACCTTCTGGTTTCCGTGGGGCGAGATGACAATACTGATGGATGAATTTTCAGAGATTATGGGATTGCCCGAGCCAGCCGGTCAGCCTGGAGATCCATTGGAGAAACAGTTTCTGATTAATGTTAAGGGTCTGGACCCTAAGGATGCCTTAGCTCGCATGACAGGACACAAGTCTTGGCCATTGATAGAGGAGGATGGAAACGAATATGTGGACCTGCTCGAAATCTACAGACAGTATGGAACATTTGCAGAAGTCAGCTCGTTGTCCAGGACAGCTCGAGAGAGAATTCAGCACGCGATGGTTCTGTGCACGGTGGGATTAGCTTTCTTTCCCGATGGACGGAATTACCTGGATATCAGAATAGTCCAGCTTCTAAGGAGATGGGGAAGTCGACAGACTAGTCGCCTCTCAATAGCCATGGCCGCACTCGCTTTTCTATACCGAGGGTTGACTCGTTTCGCACTCGGAGAGTCGATCCTAGTCGAAGGGTGCACCTATGCCTTGCAGTCTTGGTTCCTCCGACATGTGCCAGTCCGAGCCAGTTCCTTCAGATACAATGGTGAAAAGCTTCTTCCAGTTGCGCGATACCGGTTCCTGATCGACAACCTTCAGGAGGAAGAAGTCGTATGGGACTACTTTGATCGTCAGGAATCACCTCCCAGATACACTTATGCTTACGGCAAGCGGTTCAGACTACTTGGCCCATTCTTCTGCGCATACTATCATCCAGAGCGGTGTGTCAGGCAATTCTCTCAGAGGCAGAAGCGCGTAGAGATTCGTCCACTAGCCGGGGTTCTGCCAGAATTCGATCTCGCATCAGATCAGTGGTCTGGAGCATACCATTCTGCCAGACATGGCTGGGATTCCTTTGTCAATCTTACTATTTTTCCTGGTCCTCGAGTGTCCTCTGATTATCTAGAGTGGTGGAAAATTGTTTGTCCCCCTCCCCTATGTCAAGAGTATTATTGATAAAATCATGTTTTTCCCCTCAATAAAATTCCTTTATTTTACATCTCATCTTGGTTTGACGACCTCGCCTAGGTAACAAGGCATATTTCCAGTTGTTTATTTTGGAAAGAATAGCAGCGCAATTGTCGTAATTCCAGCGACGACTCAATCCCTAGTAATGGGATACTCTTTCAATTGTCTACCAAAATTCTCAACAAATATTTTCCTCCAACCAAATTTCCTTCAGAAGCCTAACCATCAGTTCTGCCTTGCAGAGACATCATTAATAACATTCAAAAGAGTATTCGTGATACTCAGTGGTTCAGACAAGGTCCGAAATGAAAACTGCATCTGTAGAAGGTGTGGCATACTCGATCGCTTCAGAAGAGGAAATGGACTCACTCCGATCAGTCAGAAGTCAGAGTCAGCAAGCGGATGATGGCATCGATCCCCGAATGTATGTTATGTTCAAAGAAATGATGACCAAGATGCTGGCAGAACAAACTGAAACTAGTATAGAAGAGACTCGGGTTAAGCAGAAGGCAAAAGACCAGGCAGTCAAGAAAGTTCTGAAGCTATCCAAGAAACATATCCAACAGGAAGATACATCGGATGAATCAGGATCGGTAGGTAACACCGATGAAGAGTATGAAGTTCAGCAAGCATTTCAAAGATCCCCTCATAGACAAGGGACAGCCTATAAATTTAAAAATCAAGCAATGGATGATCCAATCCAAATACAACTGAAGGAAATGGCAAAGAACATTAAAGATTTGGAAGCCCGCGACAAGGGCAAGAAGGTCTTCACGAGCAAAGATTTCTACAAGAGCATCACTCCCGTCAGAAATATTCAAGATTCAAAAAAACAAATTTTGTCAAGGCCCACCGCGAGGGGTGCAAGGATAGCAAAGAAAATGATACAAGTCAGAAAGAGAAATCTTTAAAGCAGAGTGGAAAATTGAATCAACAGAAAGAAAAGATAAAGCGGGACGGCTGGGATTGCAATCGCCAGTTTACTCCTCTCGAGCAGCCTCTTGACGAAATCCTTGAATATATGTTGGCCAAGGAATTGGTAAAACTCCCAAGAGTCGCAAATCCTCCCACAGTCGTGGGAAAATTCAGGGATCAATTCTGTAAATTTCATAGGGCAGTAGGACATGATACTGACCATTGTTTTGTCTTCAAGAACATTGTCCAAGATCATATCGACAAGAATTTCTTCGTTGAGAATAAGAAAGAATACCAATCGACTGTCTTATCCAAGTCTCAGCAGAAATCAAACACTCGACAAGAGGTGCAGTGTGATGATCCGAACCAGGATCGCAAGATAGCCCCATTGGATCAAATATTTGATACTTTTCTGAAATACATGCTTACAAAAGATACAATTGGATCTCTGAAGTCTCATTTCACTCTCTCTGCCAATGATAGCAAAAGCAACAAGAAAGATTATTATCATCCTTCAGAGGGATCCAAGGGCCAAAAAGGAAAGTTCTCCAA
Source organism: Nuphar pumila (assembly GCF_984573655.1). NCBI lineage: Eukaryota > Viridiplantae > Streptophyta > Magnoliopsida > Nymphaeales > Nymphaeaceae > Nuphar > Nuphar pumila. The sequence continues at coordinate 61,969,687 of NC_143257.1, read as the reverse complement.
CAATGATAAGCCTCTCCAATCTAGTCCTCAGCATAAAGGGAAAGATCAAGAAAAGCCAAAGCACAAGGATTAGAATACGGATTGAAAGTTCACCCCTCTAGATCAGACACTAGAGAATGTTTTGAAATACATGCTCGCAAAAGATATGATCCGTTTACCTAAAGTAGCTGATCCTGCAACAGCCATGTGAAGGTTTAAAGATCAGTTCTGCGAATTTCATCGGGCAATGGGTCACGATACCGAGCATTGTTTTGTCCTTAAAAATATTGTTTAAGACGACATTGACAAGAATCTCCTCGTTGGAGATGAAAAGGAGGACCATTCATCTTGATCATGTTTCTCCCCAATCATTCAAAAGTTGATAACACTAGTGCTTTCCCAATTTCTCATCTTGCTTTTATTATTTCAAAGGATGATGTAATCCCGTCTGTCTTTCCCTTATTTGTTACCTTTCCTTCAATACATCAATAAAGTTTCAATTTTTCTCGCAAGCTCGGTGCCATTTTTTTTATTCTCCTCGGCAAAATGTTCTTTTATGAGGAATAACCTCTTCTGAGTCTCTTCTGAATCAATTAAAAGCCAGTTGATGTGTCACCTTCGGAGAGCGCTCTTCGAACATCAATCATTTATCCTTTTGTTCAAATTCTTCTTTCCCAGTTACACTAGGGCATTTTTAAATTTTCATTTTATCTTCAAAACTTTCTGTATGCAGGCAGGATCGAACAAATCTCTCATTTTGCACGCATGTGCACCCATTTACATTCATTTGCATTTGCAAGCATTCATTCGCATTCATCTGCATCAATTTGCGTTTGCATCGATTACCCATTCAGGATAAGGGATGAATCCTGAGACCCCGACAGTTGTCCAAGTCGTCGTGAGGGTGAAGACTGGAAATTTTCCATCAAAATCAATTAGTAATTCTTCAGAATCCAGTGTTGTGCTGGTAATTTTTCAAAAATCCAGTGTTCGTGTTGGTAAATTTCCAAAACTCAGTGTTCGTACTGGTAACCATTTAAAATCCAGTGCTCGTACTGGTAACCTTTTAAAATCCAGTGCTCGTACTGGTAACCTTTCAAAATCCAGCGCTCGTACTGGTAATTTTCCAAAACCCGATATTCGTACTGGTAATTTTTCAAAACATAATGCTTGTATTGGCACATTTTCAAAATCCGGTGTTTGCACTGGTACACTTTAAAATTCAGTGTCCACTAATTTAGTTTTCCTTTGGGATTCGAGTTCCAACTCGAATTTCCTTTCCTTATAATTGATCTAGTTTTCCGTCAGGAATTCGAGTTCCGACTCGAATTTCTTTTCCATTCTAACCGGTTTAGTTTTCCTTTGAGATTCGAGTTCCGACTCGAATTTCCTTTCCTTCCACACCGGTTTAAGTTTGCCTTTGGGATTCGAGTTCCGACTCGAATCTTCTTTCCTTCTGGTTAACCTAGTTTTCCTTCGAAATTCGAGTTCTGACTCGAATTTCCTTTCCTTCCACACCGGTTTAAGTTTTTCTGCGGGATTCGAGTTCCGACTCGAATCCTCTTTCCTTTTGGTTAACCTAGTTTTCCTCCGGAATTCGAGTTCCGACTCGAATTTCCTTTCCTTCCACACCGGTTTAAGTTTGCCTTTGGGATTCAAGTTACGACTCTAATCTTCTTTCCTTCTGGTTAACCTAGTTTTCCTTCGGAATTCGAGTTCCGACTCGAATTTCCTTTCCTTCCACACCGGTTTAAGTTTTCCTGCGGGATTCGAGTTCCGACTCGAATCGTCTTTCCTTTTGGTTAACCTAGTTTTCCTCCGGAATTTGAGTTCCGACTCGAATTTCCTTTTCTTCCAACCGGTCTAGTTTTTCTTCGGGATTCGAGTTTCGACTCGAATCTTTTTTCCTTCTAGTTAATCTAGTTTTCCTCCGGAATTCGAGTTCCGACTCGAATTTCCTTTCCTTCTAACCGGTTTAGTTTTCCTTCGAGATTCGAGTTCCGACTCGAATCTTCTTTCCTTCTAGTTGATCCAGTTTGCCTTTGGGATTCGGGTTCCGACTCGAATTTCTTCTCCTTCCAAATTGATCTACCTTTCCTTTGGGATTCGGGTTCCGACTCGAATTTCTTCTCCTTCCAAATTGATCTACCTTTCCTTCAGGATTCGGGTTCCGACTCGAATTTCTTCTCCTTCCAAATTGATCTACCTTTCCTTCAGGATTCGAGTTCTGACTCGAATTTCTTCTCCTTCCACGATGGATCTAGTTTTCCTTCAAAGATTCGGGTTCCGATCCGAGTTTTCCTTTCCTTCAGAGTTGGTCTAGAAGATCCCAGTCCCGACTTGAATCTTCTTCTAAATCCAATTTAGAATTGGTCTAGAAGATCCGAGTTCCGACTCGAATTGTCTTTCAAAATCCAATTCATCTAGTTTTCCTTGAAGAATTGAATTCTGATTCGAATCTTCCCTCAAAAACCCAGTTTAGCACCGGGTCCATTCAAATCTCACAAGTTGGAATCATTCCTTCTTAAGCTATGATCCTTAGGTTAAATCCCTATGAAATTGATAGTTCGTAGGTCGAACCCCTACGGGATCAATGTCGTTCTCAATTGAACCAATGTCGTTCTTAGGCTAAATCCCTATAGAACCCATGTCATTCTCAGTAAACCAATTCACAATTTCGACCTTCGGGTCAATCAATTTCCAATTTTTAATTATCAATTTCCAAATTTCCAATTTCCAATTTCCAATTTCCAATTTCCAATTTCCAATTTCCAATTTCCAATTTCCAATTTCCAATTTCCAATTTCCAATTTCCAATTTCCAATTTCCAATTTCCAATTTCCAATTTCCAATTTCCAATTTCCAATTTCCAATTATCAATTTCCAATTTCCAATTTCAAATATCAAATTTCAAAATTCCAATTTCCAAATTTTGACCTTTTGGTCACCTAATACCCAATTCCAAAAAAAAATTCTCTTGCGAGAGACCCTTTGTATAGGGAGAGTTCGAGGGAGCTCGCTCTTTTCGCATGCTATCCAATTCGTTCACTTAGCCCCTTTTCAGGGAGAGTTTGAAGGGACTCGTGTCTTTGTGAACCGTTTGCAAAACAAAATTCCAAATTTCACACAAGGAACCCTTTTTATAGGGAGAGACTCGACGGAGACTTGCTTTCCTTGTGGCCCCATAATTTCAGACTAGGCCATTTCATCATGAAGGACCCTCTTTTCAGGGAGAGTGTGATGAACTCGTTCTTTCATGACCAATCTACCAACCTCACCAATTTCGGCCCCCTTTCTATAAGAGAAGCCTAATGTTAGGAAGTTTTGACGAAAGCTTAATTTCTCTTCGAAAGTTCGTTTTGCAAACACCTCCTCTTCAGGGAAGAGAGGAGTAATTCCCAATTCCAATTTCTGAATCTTCTCCTTTGGGGAAAGGAGAAGAGAATTTTTGTCAGGGATGTGTTGCGTTGTGCTTCAAATGCTCGATTTCACAAAAGGATTTCTAGAAAATTTTGCCAATTTGTCATTAAATATTTGTTGATTTCAAAAAATCTTTATTGCACAAAAATTATTACTTCAGAATACCTCCAGTATTGCTTCCGAACAGACAATGCTTTCGCGAAAAAGGATTCAAAGTTCAAAATCTTTTTATTGGCCAACCAAAAGGATGCAGAATAAATCCTCGATATGGCCAGCAAAGAATACTCAATGTTGTTGCAAAGCCATGTGTGATTGATATTGATCGCAGTCAATGGCACATTTTTAAAGACCTTTCTTGAAAAATAAAGCAGTCGAAATATCCTGGGTGATACAGAAAAATCCACTCAATCTCCATATCTCCTCAATCACCTAAGCTGCAATTAAATATCTGCAAAAGGGATCTCTCAATTGTCGTCAAGATGAAGGCGAATTAAGCGAGTCGACCCCCGGGGCCAAAGAAGATTTGGATCATCTCCAAGATGACGGAGTTTGTGACGGATCCTTCCAGGGAAAGTTTAGATCACCGTCGAGATGAAGGCGAGTGTGATGAGCCTACCGACAAACCCTAAAAGATATTTAATTTCAGCTATCATCTAGAGATTTCCTACCAAAGAGCCAATAATCATCATAATAATCCCTGAGAGAAAAGAAGGATCAGAACATCTCTGAGATGAAGGAGTTTGTGACGTACCCTTCCAAAAAAAAAAAAAGAGAGAGACAAGTCAGGACATCTCCAAAATGAAGGATGATGTAATTCTCGAAAAATCCAAGAGAGCTCCGATCTGCTTAAAAAAAAGAGTGCAGAAAGATCATCATGAGAAAAGAAACCCAGGATATCAGACTGCCAAATCTATCAAGAATCTTCTTTAATTTTGTGAAATTCTTTTATCAATATCCTTTCACCAATAGCTCTCGCAATATCAAGAATACTGTCTTTCCCGTCCATATCAAGGAAATTGATAGCTTCCTTGAAAGAAAGTCAATCGCAAGCAATTTGAATTTGAATCTTGATTCTACGGAGTTAAGCTCAGTCGGAGGTAATACTTCAGGTAGAAAAGAGGGAATACTTTCAAAACAATGCGCATCACTTTCAATTATTTTGAATCAACAATAATTTTCAACATTTTGACAATATTTTCTAGCTATCCTGGCGTGAAGCAAGAGCTTGAGGTTCATCTTTGGCGCATCCTGACATCAGTTGTTATCCCTTTTAGGACTTGATAACGGGAGTTTTCAAGATTCCTTCCCTTCTTTGGTATAATCTGAGCGCATGGGCTCTCAGATTCGCACACTTCCCTGTGTCCCCACTGTCCCACCATAGACAGTCCAATTTCGGCTTGAGGTTAAGCCACCAATTTCAGCAAAAAGCAATTTCAAAAGTTATGTAGTCTCAGCAATGAGGCGCCCAAAATCAATCCCTTTTCAAACTTTAGGGACCCCAATTTTCTTCCTTTTGCAAAACCCCTATCGGATTCATTGTGCGGAAATCCGAAGGTTCCATCACGGTCTCTTCTTTCGAGGATTCCGTCCATTTTGCACCCAATCAGGTTAAGGGTATAAACCTGAGCCTCCTTTGATGAGGTATTCCATTTTCTGCCCAATCAGGTTAAGGGTATAAACCTGGGCCTCCTTTGATGAGGTATTCCATTTTCCGCCCAATCAGGTTAAGGGTATAAACTTGGGCCTCCTTTGATGAGGTATTTCATTCTCTGCCCAATCAGGTCAAGGGTACAAACCTGAGCCTCACGTGGTGAGGTATTTCATTTCCCAATCAGGTTAAAGGTTAAGCCTGAGCTTCGTTCCATACGTGGTATTTCCCGTCCCATCCAGGTTAAGGGCAAAACCTGAATCTCATTTCTTTTTGAAATAAAATTTTCTCCTTATTCCCCATTTCATATCTACCATCATCTTTTGAATAAATTCTTTCATACCGAGTCAGACCCATCTAACTGGGGCATTTTTATGGTTCAAATTTGGTATGTTTTCTTTGCCACTAAGCTCGGCTCACAACCGGCTTAGTAGCAAAGAGGGGCATCTGTAAACACCCCAAATTTTCACCCTCATCCAGTGTTTGTCCATTTCATAGGTCATCACAGATTATTGCATATCATTGCATGTATTCTGCATTTCATTTCATCACATCTCATTGCATTGCATAGCATTGCATGTCATTACATCTCATTTTCGAGATCCAGCACTCCTATTTCAAAACATTCAATCCAGATTTGAATTTTAAAGCTTTATTTCAAAATCAATTTCAAAACCTGGGTTTTTATTCAATACTCTGTCATTTTTCAACCCCAGGACTTTATATTTCGAAATATTTTCTCAAGGAAACAATCTGGATTCATTTCAAATTCAAATTTTAATCGATTTCAATTCACAGATGAGACCCATTGAGGTGGTGTCGCTTCTGAATTCCTCTATTCATCAAATTTTTCAAATTTTTTTAAAGTTTCAGTCCAATCAGGACTCTGTCTCAGAGTCCTAATCCAGTCAGGAGTCTGTTTTACTTCCATTTTCAGTCTTTTTCGATTATTTTCAAAATTTAGGTCATTTTACAGAGTCTTGTTAGTTCAGGACTCTGTTTTAGAGTTCGATCGAGTTAGGAGTCTAAACCTGACTGTGTTTTCTGACTTATTTCATCATTTCTTGATAAAATCTTTTGAAAATTCTTTCATTTGACTTTTAAAATCTAAAATCTCAGAGTCCTAAGAGTTCAGGACTCTAACCCGGAGTTCCAGTTCGCTTGAGACCCTATTTTCAAAGATCTTGAATTTCAAATGTCGATTTTAACCCTTTTTCAAAGCCATTTTCAGTGTTTATTTCAAATTTTTCAAAATTAGATTTGGGCCCACTCAGTTGGCGCCACATCCAGAGGAGTTTTAACCCAGTTGGAACTCTATGCCATTTCCAAACTTTTAATTTCAAGTTTGCTTTTGAAAATCTTTTGAAAACTCTCTTAATTTTAAGTTTTAAAATCATTTTTTGACAAAATCAAGTAGGGCCCACTCGTGGTGGTGCCACATTTGAGAAAGCCAGGGTTAGCTTAGGCTTAGTCAGTGTCTTGGTTAGTTTTAGAAGTTTAGAAGAGTCAAAATCTATTTTGAAAACTCATTTTTAAAGTTTGGTTTTTAAATTATTGTTTTTAAAAGTTTTAGTTAAAACTTTAAAAACCCAATGTGAGAAAATGCCAAGTGGCACCACATTTGGGATTTTCTAGGTTTAGCTAGGGGCTAATTAGGACTTAATTAGGATAATCTAGGCTAGGGTTAGTTAGGTAAACTCACACCAAAATCGCCCCCCTTAGAGAGTCCAAGATTTTCAAAAGTGTTAAAATTTAAACCTAATTTTTTTATTATAAATAGAGGCATAAGGGGGGTCGATTTTTCCATCTCTCTCCTATTGGATTCTTGGAGCTTCTCTCTCCTCTTCAGCCCTTCCTCCATTGCATCAACCTCAAGGTAATTATTTTCTTTAATTTTTAGTTTTTATTTAATATTTTTCATTGTTTTAAGCATGATTTAGCCATTGGCACCATCACCTTCATGGATTAAACCATGGATTCAACCTCAAGAACCATCAAGAATCAGCAAGAACGATCCAAGAAGGTGATCTAACCCTGTTTTGGATGATTTACAGAGATTTTAATCCATTAGAATTGATTTTAATATGATTCTTTACATTATTAACCAATAAAATATATGATTTACCCCTTTTAATGGGTTAAATCTATGTTTTAAAGGTGATATCAAATTCCAGCCATTGATTCCCTGTTTTTATTTTATTTTCATGGTTTATTCATGTTTGTTTTACGTTCTATAGCATAGAAATAATTTTTATTTACTGTTTTATGGTTTATTTTATTGATTTACATTAGTTAATGCATGGTTTGTCAAGTTTCTTGAATTTCTGTGTGTTTTAGGTTTAGAACAGTAAAGATAATGTTATTTCGGATTGAATTTCTCATTGTTTATTTTTTATTTTTTTATATGTGATGCATGCATGAGTTATTAAGTTACTGTAGAAAAATCATAGGTTTTGGATCTCGGGAACTTTGTCAAAAAAAATCAGACATCAAATCGGTTTTAAAAGCTTTAAAATCGTGGTTAAAATCAAGAAGGTAACTTGCTGTTATGATATTTCTCTCATCTTATATCCGATTTTAGATCTGTAAAGTGCTATGGATTCAAATTGAGTAGATCTGTCTTTTGTGAAATGTTCGGATTTTTTTATTACTGTTTAGTATTTTTCCCCTTTCAGAGAATCTGTTTTTAAATTTAAAACTCGTTAGGGTTTACCAAAACCCTAATCAGACTTGTGTTAGTCATAAATCCCAAACCACAGATCCGATTTTAGATCTGTAAAAAGTGAGTATTGTTATTTTTCTGTCTACTATTCACCACTAAAATTTCAGAGATTTGTGTTTAGAATTTTTATTTATGTCTGTATTTTCAATCTGAAGTAGCCGTTTTAATCCCTGTTAAAAGTGATATATTTTAGCTCAGATTGACGGAAGGATTTCTCCCTAACCGAAGATGCTTTTTCCAATCTGTAAATTGGGAAATCTCTTTTTTTCTTCTTAGTTAGTCTCTGTAAAATTTCATGTATTTTCATGGAGATTTGGCCCCTGGTTCAGGTCTTGGACTGAGACTGGTTGGTGAATTAGGTCAAAAATAGCATATTTTTAGGGTTTAATGCAATTTTCGGATTAATTCAATGTCAAAAAATTATTTTTATAATTTCAATTCGACATTAGGGTCATAAAAAGTGCAGGTACCAATTTTGAGGACTTTTGGAATCCATTTGATGGCTGAATTAAGCAAATGGCAAAACTGGGTTCCTGAAAGATCCAAAAACACTGCTAAAATCACAGTTTTTGTGCTATTCTTGGATTTTCGTGCATAAGCATATATTTTTAGGGTTTAATCATGTTCATAATCATATTAGGATGCTTTAGGTTTAATTTGATGCTCATTTGATTTCATTTAGTGCATAAAACCTAAGTTTTTACCAAAATCTATTTCTAAAAACCCTGATTTCAAGGCCATAGTCTTGCTATCAGGGGCAATTTGGTCATTTGACCTAAATTTCGAAATCCCTAACCCTAATTTTCACATATTTAAGCATGTCACATCATATTTATCTTAGTTTATTACATTCAAATTTCAAAACTTGCATTTTATCAAAATATCTTTCTAAAAAAACCCTAATTTCAAGGCCATAGTCTTGTTATTAGGGGTATTTTGGTCATTTGGACCCCAATTTCGAAATTTCATATCTTATCTTCCTTATTTATTCCATATTTTTTTCATACTTTATCATTTTTATTTAAGAGAATCAAGGAAAAGGCTTATATCTAGCAAAATCCAGTAATTTCTAGATATTGCTGGATAAATCTAGAAAAGCCAACATATTTTCATTAACCAAGTTTTCTAGTTTTGCAGGTACATTGAAGACTTTATTTTTCATGTATTTAAATTTCAATAGTGATGTAATTTGTAATTAAACTTTGGAATAAGAATTTATATTTCCTGCTTAGCTTAGGTTGCATTGCATATAGTTTATTTTTATAATTTTAATGTGTGATGGATGATGATTCATGCATATTTTTACAAATTCACCATGGTCTACACGAATGGCACATGCACTAGCTTCTATGAAGTTTATAAACTTGGTGAAATTTGTATTTATGGCCATAGTCAGAATACGAATGATACCCAGATTTATGATCTTCACATTAGCCACATTCAGCCTACACTCTTAGGCTAACTTCAAAAATGCACTGCATTTCTCAAAAATACAAAAAATATTTCTCAAATCCATATTCATTCATTTCATGCATTTGCCAATTCCAATCTCAATTCAAAGAAGTTCATTTTCTCAAAATCTCCTAAGTCTTATAGCAAAATCGATTTTCTCAAAAGCATTGAATTTCAAAGAATATTTCAAGTGTTTTTCTCAAGTTCATAAACTCAATTTTCCAAAGTTATGCAGTCAATTTAAAAGTTTGAAGTTAGAATTTTTCTAAGTCTTATTCAAAAGAATATGGATTTGCCAATGATATTTTAAATATTTCCCAAGTTCCAAATTCAAATTTTCTAAGTTAGAATTTCAATTTCAAAGTTTGAATTCAGAGAAACCAAGTCTCTCAGAATCAATCTTCACCAAATGTCAAGGATTCCTCAAAATCGATTTTATTTCTCTCAGAAGTATATTTCAAATCCCAATTCACGATTTTCCAAGATTTACATTTTCTAAATATTTCAATCATTCAAAGCAAACATCATGTTTTCAAAATGTGCATTTTCTGAAAATTCATAGCACATGCCTGATTCTATGTGCATTTAGAAATTAGAATATGATTTAGACAAGTTGAATAGAGTAGAGCATAAGATTGATCCTTGGTTCAATTACCCCTGTTAAAGGTGGCAGGAATGGTTGAACCTCGTACCGACAGACGAGTCCCATTCTTCAGAATTTTCCCGCATTTTAAAAAGGGAGGCGAGTTATTTTCAAAAACTTTTTCAAAGGTCAGTTTGATTCACAAAAGTATATTTTTGCGATGATAACAGGTTTGGCGACCGTGAGGGGACCTGTCTTTGCCTGATTAATCGAATGTTCTACTTAGTTCAAATTGTCAAAATCGATTTCCATGGAATGTCAGCTTTGCTTTATGATATCATGTGAACCTAGGAGCCTAGACTTGAATCCAGCTGACATGGAATGCATATAGACTAGGTATGGTTTGGTAGGACCATATTAAGGAGAATTATTCATGCTCACATAGACTTAGGTCTAATACAACACTCCTCAATCTAGGTTTGTATGAAAACAATGTTTGCTTCTTCAAATATTTCAAAAATCTATCTCTTTAGGACTTAGAGCCTTCTATTTGATTGCATGCGCTCATGTTTTCAAAAAACCACCCCCACCTATATTGTCCCGGTCTTCACGTTGCTGGGCTCTCTTCCAGAACCATAGTTCGGGACAGAGCCTCACAACTAGGCCACCTATTTGGGTGAAAACCCCCCTGCCACGTACCAAGGGCCATAGTCCAACGTATATCGGCAGGTGCTCAAGGATGTTGGAAAACTTGAACCTAGAACCGGAGGAATTGATTTTATGCCATGTACATCGAGCCTTGGTTTGAGTATATAGGCATAGCATGATTGGACACAGATGATCTGAACCTTAGAGTTAGGATTAAGGTCCTACAGCCATTTCAAAATTTGTGCAGCTAGAGTCAGCTTTTAGGGAATGCTGTATGTGCATACTTGTTTATGCAGAATGTGATTGAATGTGTTACTTTTATACTGGACGATTTTCTCAAAATTCCCCCAATCTATGTCCATGTTTTAAACCTTGGACGATTTTCCAAATACTTCATTTTCCATTTATTTCTTCATATTTCATTAAACCCTGGACGATTTTTCAAATTTCCCTTAATTTCCTTCAAAACTTCAGGTGATTTCCCATCTTTCCTGTCTTCTGGATCTCAAATTTCCTACTTTATTTTTATCCTGTCTGTATTTCCCTCAAATTTCTTGTATTTTCTCAAGTCTTATTCCAATTTTCCATGTTTTCCAGTCTGATGGCATCCAGTCAGCTTGATTCAGTCTTCCCTGAGGGTCACATCTCCTACGAGGTGCGACAAAGTCTTCCCGAACATCGAGTCCTCAGCACCGGATCCTTCTTTCCCCGGTGGTATTATTCATGGTTCAAGAACTTCTCTCGTATGTTTCCGGACCATCTGGACGAGTGTGGATTGGAACTGGCATCCGCAGTGGGAAAGCAGACAGTCAACGGCAACTTGATCCATGCACTAGCAGAGCGGTGGAATCCGAGCACTTCTACCTTCTGGTTTCCGTGGGGCGAGATGACAATACTGATGGATGAATTTTCAGAGATTATGGGATTGCCCGAGCCAGCCGGTCAGCCTGGAGATCCATTGGAGAAACAGTTTCTGATTAATGTTAAGGGTCTGGACCCTAAGGATGCCTTAGCTCGCATGACAGGACGCAAGTCTTGGCCATTGATAGAGGAGGATGGAAACGAATATGTGGACCTGCTCGAAATCTACAGACAGTATGGAACATTTGCAGAAGTTAGCTCGTTGTCCAGGACAGCTCGAGAGAGAATTCAGCACGCGATGGTTCTGTGCACGGTGGGATTAGCTTTCTTTCCCGATGGACGGAATTACATGGATATCAGAATAGTCCAGCTTCTAAGGATATGGGGAAGTCGACAGACCAGCCGCCTCTCAATAGCCATGGCCGCACTCGCTTTTCTATACCGAGGGTTGACTCGTTTCGCACTCGGAGAGTCGATCCTAGTCGAAGGGTGCACCTATGCCTTGCAGTCTTGGTTCCTCCGACATGTGCCAGTCTGAACCAGTTCTTTCAGATACAATGGTGAAAAGCTTCTTCCAGTTGCGTGATACCGGTTCCTGATCGACAACCTTCAGGAGGAAGAAGTAGTATGGGACTACTTTGATCGTCAGGAATCACCTCCCAGATACACTTATGCTTACGGCAAGCGGTTCAGACTACTTGGCCCATTCTTCTGCGCATACTATCATCCAGAGCGGTGTGTCAGGCAATTCTCTCAGAGGCAGAAGCGCGTAGAGATTCGTCCACTAGCCGGGGTTCTGCCAGAATTCGATCTCGCATCAGATCAGTGGTCTGGAGCATACCATTCTGCCAGACATGGCTGGGATTCCTTTGTCAATCTTACTATTTTTCCTGGTCCTCGAGTGTCCTCTGATTATCTAGAGTGGTGGAAAATTGTTTGTCCCCCTCCCCTCTATCAAGAGTATTATTGATAAAATCATGTTTTTCCCCTCAATAAAATTCCTTTATTTTACATCTCATCTTGGTTTGACGACCTCGCCTAGGTAACAAGGCATATTTCCAGTTGTTTATTTTGCAAAGAATAGCAGCGCAATTGTCGTAATTCCAGCGACGACTCAATCCCTAGTAATGGGATACTCTTTCAATTGTCTACCAAAATTCTCAACAAATATTTTCCTCCAACAAAATTTCCTTCAGAAGCCTAACCATCAGTTCTGCCTTGCAAAGAGAGCATTAATAACATTCAAAAGAGCATTCGTGATACTCAGTGGTTCAGACAAGGTCTGAAAAGAAAAATGCATTTGTAGAAGGTGTGGCATACTTGATCGCTTCAGAAGAGGAAATGGACTCACTCCGATCAGTCAGAAGTCAGAGTCAGCAAGCGGATGATGGCATCGATCCCCGAATGTATGTTATGTTCAAAGAAATGATGACCAAGATGCTGGCAGAACAAACTGAAACTAGTATAGAAGAGACTCGGGTTAAGCAGAAGGCAAAAGATCAGGCAGTCAAGAAAGTTCTGAAGCTATCCAAGAAACATATCCAACAGGAAGATACATCGGATGAATCAGGATCGGTAGGTAACACCGATGAAGAGTATGAAGTTCAGCAAGCATTTCAAAGATCCCCTCATAGACAAGGGACAACCTATAAATTGAAAAATCAAGCAATGGATGATCCAATCCAAATACAACTGAAGGAAATGGCAAAGAAGATTAAAGATTTGGAAGCCCGCGACAAGGGCAAGAAGGTCTTCACGAGCAAAGATTTCTACAAGAGCATCACTCCCGTCAGAAATAATCAAGATTCAAAAAAGACAAATTTTGTCAAGGCCCACCGCGAGGGGTGCAAGGATAGCAAAGAAAATGATACAAGTCAGAAAGAGAAATCTTTAAAGTAGAGTGGAAAATTGAATCAACAGAAAGAAAAGATAAAGCGGGACGGCTGGGATTGCAATCGCCAGTTTACTCCTCTCGAGCAGCCTCTCGACGAAATCCTTGAATATATGTTGGCCAAGGAATTGGTAAAACTCCCAAGAGTCGCAAATCCTCCCACAGTCGTGGGAAAATTTAGGGATCAATTCTGTAAATTTCATAGGGCAGTAGGACATGATACTGACCATTGTTTCGTCTTCAAGAACATTGTCCAAGATCATATCGACAAGAATTTCTTCGTTGAGAATAAGAAAGAATACCAATCGACTGTCTTATCCAAGTCTCAGCAGAAATCAAACACTCGACAAGAGGTGCAGTGTGATGATCCGAACCAGGATCGCAAGATAGCCCCATTGGATCAAATATTTGATACTTTTCTGAAATACATGCTTACAAAAGATACAGTCGGATCTCTGAAGTCTCATTTCACTCTCTCTGCCAATGATAGCAAAAGCAACAAGAAAGATTATGATCATCCTTCAGAGGGATCCAAGGGCCAAAAAGGAAAGTTCTCCAACAATGATAAGCCTCCCCAATCTAGTCCTCAGCATAAAGGGAAAGATCAAGAAAAGCCAAAGCACAAGGATTGGAATACGGATTGAAAGTTCACCCCTCTAGATCAGACACTAGAGAATGTTCTGAAATACATGCTCGCAAAAGATATGATCCGTTTACCTAAAGTAGTTGATCCTGCAACAGCCATGGGAAGGTTTAAAGATCAGTTTTGCGAATTTCATCGGGCAATGGGTCACGATACCGAGCATTGTTTTGTCCTTAAAAATATTGTTCAAGACGGCATTGACAAGAATCTCCTCGTTGGAGATGAAAAGGAGGACCATTCATCTTGATCATGTTTCTCCCCAATCATTCAAAAGTTGATAACACTAGTGCTTTCCCAATTTCTCATCTTGCTTTTATTATTTCAAAGGGATGATTTTATCCCGTCTGTCTTTCCCTTATTTGTTACCTTTCCTTCAATACATCAATAAAGTTTCAATTTTTCTCGCAAGCTCGGTGCCATTTTTTTTATTCTCCTCGGCAAAATGTTCTTTTATGAGGAATAACCTCTTCCGAGTCTCTTCTGAATCAATTAAAAGCCAGTTGATGTGTCACCTTCGGAGAGCGCTCTTCGAACATCAATCATTTATCCTTTTGTTCAAATTCTTCTTTCCCAGTTACACTGGGGCATTTTTAAATTTTCATTTTATCTTCAAAACTTTCTGTATGCAGGCAGGATCAAACAAATCTCTCATTTTGCACGCATGTGCACCCATTTACATTCATTTGCATTTGCAAGCATTCATTCGCATTCATCTGCATCAATTTGCGTTTGCATCGATTACCCATTCAGGATAAGGGATAAATCCTGAGACCCCGACAGTTGTCCAAGTCGTCGTGAGGGTGAAGACTGAAAATTTTCCATCAAAATCAAATAGTAATT